>NC_140585.1:306119930-306719930 GCF_964204655.1 Triturus cristatus | reverse complement strand
TAAAGTACCCAAAAGAGCAACACTCTTATGGCATAAATGCTCCCGTGAGGAACGGGGTCAAGACTGATTTGCATATGGCCGTGTCTAAACTGGGATGGCATTGTGAGCAAAAGAATGATGGATTTAACCCAGATCTCTTGACTGGGGGTGAATGTTTGATTTGCTCTGCATTCCATCCATCATCTGTGTGTCTTTTGTTTTCTCACTCTAAGTGCTCCAGGTATGCCCAGACGTGGGTACCGGGCTCACTCTGTCACTGGATGCAAGCTAGCCTGGCTGATGAGGGGTGAATCCCCGAAACCAGTCCCTGGATGCTTTTTTACGGTCCAGGGAGGACCTGGCTTGGGAGTTTGGGCTGGACTGTTCCCATGAGGAACAGAGTCAAGACTGATTTGCATATGGCTGGGTCTAAACTGGGGTGGCATTGTGAGCAAAAGAACGATGGATTTAACCCAGATCTCTTGACTGGGGGTGAATGTTTGATTTGCTCTGCATTCGTTTCCGAGCACCAATTATGCACGCCACAAGATACCCATGCATTAAGATACAAGGTGCCTGGCGTTTCCAGGTAGCCATGCCATGGCATACAATGTGTCCAGGAGTTTTCATGCACCCAGGAAGCATGGTACAAGATGCCCCTGTGGTTCCAGATGCCCATGTTGTTGGATACAAGGTTCTCAGATTATTCCGGACAGCTATATTGCAGGGTAGAATGTGCTCTGAATGCATTGAAAGGTAATAATGTAGGTCAAGGTTGATAGGATGGTTATTTGTTGAATGATGTGATTACTACGGAGGGCTGTGGTTTTTCCATGCTGTATTATGTTGTGACGGGTTGCATCAGGTTGCTCAAGTGTTGAAGGAGTGCTGTACAATGTGAGTGGTGTGCTTGTGGTGTGAGCAATTAGGGGTGGCCATGACCTTTGGTGTGTGGTGTTTTGAGGTGCACTGTGAGATGTGTTGCTTCTTACATAGTCGTTTTGTTCTGTACTACGTCTCGTGCCATTGCATCCGTGCTCGGTTTGAAAAGAGTGGCGTGTTGGCCCTTATCTCTGTATGTCTCTGGGTTCCTCTGCTTTGGTGTGGTTTGTGTGAGGTCCAAGTATTCCATGTCCCTTTGAGCTCAGCTCAGTTGATTCTTGGCCTAAGCTGAAATAACCCCAGTGCATCGGTTAGTGTATGCTTTTCGTACATGTTAGTAACCTTTGGTGACCTGTATCAGAACCTTAGAATGTTGCGAGCTCCACTGAAGACAATGTAGTGGCTCCGGGCTCATAATGGCTGGCATAAGCCTTCTGATCCAATATTCCAATGTTGTTGTCAGTTGGTGGAATGTTCTAATAGCCTTATAGCTCTTCTGCCTGAGGCTACACCAGTTGTTAAAGGCCCTCTTCCTTATTATAGGCCCTCTCCTGCGGCTCAAACCTATGACTCTGGTCATTGAATTGAGGAGCTACCCAAAAGCCTTCTCTACAGCAAGTGGGCTGACCAGGTAAACCACATTCTCCCTCGCTGCATAACCACACCTTTCATTTGCTGGTGCTACCCAGTCTCTTTTTATTGTTGGGTGAGGGACCTCGGACCTTTTCCTATAGGTACCTTTCAGTAGGGTAGAAGTGGGTACATCATCCAGTACACAAGTGATGGTTGCAGCGGCAGCACCAACAAAACTGCACATGTGCTTGATAAAGAATTACTGGCAGGCACCAAATTTGCCACAGCTCGAAGTGATTCTTGGAATTAAATGTTGCCTTTTTAAATTCCCCTACAAAACTCAAATTTCGTGCCGTGCTCCTTGAGGACTCAGCGTGTGCACCTTCCGGATCCTATTTTTGGAGCACGACGGCACTGGTACCCGGAGAGCCTGGCTGCTGGTGACTCAGAAGACCCAAAGATGCGTGAGTCAGACAGCCCCTGCCAGCGCGAAGACGCTTCTCGTCTAAAGAGGGATGCTGGCACTGCCCACGTGCCTTGCCAGAGGTGCCCGTCAATGCTGACAGCCACTGAATTCATACAGTGAGTATTAGACGGACCTATTTCTGTCCCATACTAGCCCTACAACAAACTCCTTGGACAGTACACCTCACCTCATCTCATTTGCTATTACCGTGCTCACAACACTCGCCTCTATGAAATACCACAGACTAATATCCAACAGAACACATGGACAACACCACTAACCTCCAGCACAGCCCATATGAACACTAATAGTAGCATATCACCATAACTTACAGCTCGCACCACCAAGAAACTCGCATCCACATCTCCATCCGCTGGGCATTGGATGTGCCAGCCAATCCACAGGAAATGGCAAAGGTTTAAGAAACCACCCCAATCACACACCACCTGTTCAATGAATATTACATAGCCGGGTCACCAAGATTATAACTAGAGCCCAAACCCTGTGACACATACGCATGAACTGACTCAGACTATGGCGGTGGCTTGGGACCACATGGAAAACCACTGGACTGCGGAAATCGCTATGTTGGCGGAATCACCAATGGCTGAAGGTGCACTATATAGATCAACGCATGTGTCCAGAGCATGCTTGTGTCGGTGCACCTAGACTTGTGGGCCCGTATGATAATGATGACGCGGGGATGATGCTAATCTCGGTGCACGTATACTAAGGCGTAAATCCGATCAGATGATGGAGCCAGCCACAGAGCATGTATACTTACACTCACAGGCTTCCTTTTAATAACCTAGGGCCTTCTAGGAGCTGCAGTCTTGGTTTACTTCCGTGGAACCATTTCACCTAAATTATTGGTTTACAGGATTTGTACAAAAAAAGCTGTTGAAGGTGAAACATGGCGCCCAGCTTAACATGGATAACGATTCACAGGACCAAACCTTTATGCCCGATAACAGAGCCGGGTACCACAAGTAAACAAACAACAGATGCTTCCATTCGGCTCATTTCATATATAATCAATAAAACTCTCCCTCTTATTATGAGCAATATTTCACTCCACTCGTTATCCAAAATAGGTGTGATATGACACATATACAATGATCAAACTAAGTGCAGATGAAGCAGTGCTCAAAGGTGCAGTGGTGTGCAATATTTGCAATGATGCATATATACAGCGGGATGTCTCTAGGACTTAGCAATCAAAGAACAGTTTGTAATATATCCAGTGGATATTATTACAATGCAATTGAATAACAGACAATCCCCTATAAAAATGTCGCCGTCCGTGTCCCTTAAAAAATGCGCCCCACTGTCAACTTTCCTAGTCCAGGCGCATCACACGGCATACAGCATCCTGTGCATAGTTACTTTCCTGGGGACTCTGCAATGCCAAGTCGTTGCTGCTTGTAACACGGAGCCATAAGGTAGCTCTAATTGAAGGCTCGGAGCACAGGGCTGGGTTGCTGATCCTGTGGCATTGAACCTGGCCAAATGCACAAAATAAAAGACTTTGTTTATTGAGAATACGCCCTTTTCTTCTTTAACCTGACCCCATGTGAGATCTCTGATTTGTGATGAGATCTTCATAGTTCTCAACTGATCTTATGTTCGACGGTGCTCTTCAGCTAGTGCTGGTTTTTCAGGTATCTGTGCTGAGCATGCCGGGATGTGATGAGCCATACTTATAACAGCAAGAACAAAACTAATGCGCTCTAGTATTAGCGTCGGAATCTGGGGATCACGGTTCGATCCCCGGCGCCGGCGGCAGATTAGCCCAGCACCATGTGACTCTGGGCAATAGCTTGCTTAATCTTTCCGACGGCCCCCAGCGCCTAGAGACCCTTACGGGTGATTGTTCGCGCTTTACAAATGTGGATTACAGCGTGTAAAGTGCTGTTGGCTGAAAAAAACAGGAGACTTTGAAGATACTCTTGATACAAGCATTGAATGCCCCCCCTTCCCCGCCCTGGGCTGTCTGTAATTTTAATAATGGCGAACCAGGGGGGGCCTAAAAAGAGCATTGCCAAAGAAGCGTAACTAGGATCCTTTCCAAGAGGCGTGGCCTGTGTAATTAAGGGTGTGGCTTAAAATACATGAACTAAAACCCTGTGTTTCCCACAGTGTACTACTCGGACATTATTTTGATTATGCCTGGGCGTTGAACTCCGCTCCGTTTGCAAAGTTTTATGGAGTTTTCTGCACTCCACGGAGCTCGCACAGTGCAGAAAACTCTCCTTCGCTGTAATGCAGCAAAGTTTTTTCCCCGCTTGCGCTTGCGAACGGTAAGTTCGCGAACGCGAGCTGCCACTCGGGTAGAATTTCTACGTGAGCGGCAGGAAGACCATTGCGAACAGCAGTTCGCACTACACTCCGCCTCTTGCGGAACTTCGCAGAGTTTTTTTTTGTAACTTCACAGAGTTCCACGTAGCAAAACTCCTCAAACTACGCCCAGACTTAATTTTGATGCCTTTCTGTGAGCTTTCTGTTACTCCATCCAGACCAGGGCCGGACTAGGAACCAAAACCGAAACCGGCCCTGGCAAAGTGCTCGGTCGGCCCCCCGGCTTGGGGGGTGGCCGCCGAGCTCTTTGCCAGGGCCGGTTTCCGGCCGATTTTGTTACAGGGCCGATTTTGCAGCTATGCTTCAAAAACGGCTCTGTAACAAAAACGGCCCCCAGGGGCCCAAAACCGGCCCCCACCCATGCGACGCACCGGGGGATTGCCCGGTGCCCGCTACGGCCAGTCCGGCCCTGATCCAGACATATCACACAGGAATATGCGCCTAAGACAAACTAGACCTACTAGACTTATTGATTTTGCCAATGCTTGTGAGTAGTATCAGATAAACGAGTAACAACAAGGATTTTGTTGTGAATCATTACACTTATAATTATCAGAGGTGACTGATTCTTTGTGAGATGCACTGAGAGTCCAAGGATTGCATGTGCATGAAGTCCAAACACCTATAGGACCCACTGACAGGCACTGCGAGGAATTTGCACTGCCTTCTGCCATAAGCTACAGAGCTCCCATGGTGGCCCATTATAAACACCCATAGCCTGAACTCAGACCCCAGAGGGCCTCAGCCCATGGTCTGCACTGTGAAAGAGGAATAAGTTGTGTGAAAAAAGAACAGAAATACATTTCAACATTCAAGAAATGAAGTAAAAAGTGAAATGTAAACAGGAACTAACCCACTAACAAGGATTACCCTAATGATTTTCACAGTTATTATTGGGATATCGGTCAGTATTTTTGCCTCTTACGTTAAGGATGTGAATAAAGGGCCTCGTAGGGACCCATTTCAAGGACAGTTTTTAGTTACTCCCAGGACTGAGACAGGGTGCGATCAGAACGACTTCAATCCCTACCCCCACCACATTTCTTTTCTCATTTAATTTGTCACATTCCGCTGCCTACCTCTTCCACCACATCCCCCTCCCCATCTTTACTTTCCCGCTTTTCATCTCTAACACAACCTTTTCATTCTTCCAATCTGTTCCACTTCATTTACTTTCTCCCCATATTCTCTGTCACCTTTCGTCTCTCTCCATCTCTTCCACAGCTTCACCTTCTACCCTCTTCCAATCTCTTCCTTCCTTACTGTTTCCGCAACCACCTTTTCAGTATTCTATCTCTTCCTTCACCTTTCCTCTCACCCAATCTCTTCCTCCACCATCCACCCTCTTCCCAGCTCTTCCTCACTTCCCGTCTCTTCCTACACCTTTTATGGGTTTTCTCCAGTGCTTTAAATGGGCCGGTACTCACCGGTACTGAGTACCAGCACTTATTTTTTCCCCCTTCAAGAGTACCAGCACTTCTCTGTCATGTGAGCATGCATCGTATTTCTACACTGCGGTGCATGCTCACATGTTGGTGATTTCACAAGGAGAGCAGTGACGCCATGGCGCCACAGCAGAGCAACGTGTGACCCAGGCGCGCAACGCCCATTGGACTCAAAGGCCTTCGCCCCCCCAACCCCCCTCGTGTGTTGCAGCCCGGGATGAGACCGTTTCCCTGGGTACAAACACAGCCGCACCGAGTACTTCACAGGTCTTTAAAAGACCTTTTGCTCGTTAAGGAGGCTGTGATGTTTTTCACCCCTTAGAGCCCCTGCACCTCCACTCTACCTTTTGCTTGAAGAATCAGACCCACCCCACCCCCCCCCCCCCCCAGGAAGCTATGCAGCGGGAAGAAAGGGAAGCTCTTTAAAAATCCCAATTTGCTCTGGCTTTCCCTTTCTTCTGTGCGAAAAAGATGGAGAGGTTAGCATAGCAGCTGGGGGTGAAAAAGGGAACAACTGAGGAGAGCTTTCAGAAATGAAGGGGTATAAGCACAGTCAGCTAAATAAATCGAGGGGTTATCTGAAAAAGAAGAAAGGGGCAAGCAAAGATATTTGAGAATACACTGCGGGCGTGGGGCAGTGGCAGGGCTGGCTTTAGGGTGGTGCGACCGGTGCCACCGCACCAGGTGCTGGCTTCCTGGGGGCGCAGTGTTTGAAAGTTTATTAAGCTTTTGAAGCACCTGCTGCAGCGTTTCTTTCCGGCAATTACCAGGCCTCACATAAATGTCAAGAAAACTCGTGTGATTAATTATCTTCCTGGAGAGAGATCAGCATTTTGTATAGTTGAGGTTTTGACTTAGGTGAAGTTAGTGCAGAGAGTTAATATGCCTGCTGCAAAGAACGTGTGCCAAGTAGATTACAGAGCGTGTATGATGTAAACAGGTCAGCAGATTACTGCTTTCAAAAGAGACATCCTTTTGTTACTTGCAATTTATAACTTAAAGTCCTAATATACAACAGTGAGCTATTAACTTTCATCCCAGAACTGCATACACACTGCATAGTATACATTATTAGAACGTTGATTAATGTTGCAAAAAGGGTTAATTTGGCTAGAAATTGTTTCTTATTATTAAAGAAAACTCCCAACTATGCTGTTTCTTTTTCGACTCTGAGTTTGTGCTTCTCCACACCAAGCACTCTTAAACTATACTGCCTACCAGTATGGGTGACATGTGACTCCTACACTTTCAGTCCTTTGGCTTAAGTAACATTTCCTATACACTGATTTACACTTGTATGATTGATTGTCTCTGTGTAATGTGTGTGTGATGCAAAGTGCTCGGACACCCTACACTGGTATGAGTGGCGCTATATAACTAATTCAATGCATCTGAGAGAGTGTGGTTATGGTGACTTGGTCACTGTTAAAGGGTGCTAGTGAGAGAATCCGTGGTGGAGGTGGTCATTGGAAGGGGGGCGCCAACAAACATTGTCGCACAGGGCACCACCAGCACTGAAGCCGGCCCTGGGCAGTGGGTTTAAAATAAAGCACCTGATGGGTGAGATGGGGATCATCTGATGAGAGTCGGGGGTGGGTAGGTGTCCCAAGAAAGCCAAGGCTTTCGAGAATGACACAGGTCGGTGGAAGGGGCCTGTTGGGTGAGGACAGAGCGACAGCTACAGTGGCAGAGACTGGTATTTTAAATGGGGGAGGGGTATCCCAGAAAAGCAAGAGAAGGAATTTGATGAGATGAACAAGGGGACATTTAAGATGAAAGGTGGCGTAACCACCTGAAAAAAGAGAAAATCTAAAGAGACAAATGGGGCATCGGAGGGGACATGGGGCTAGTAAGTAAGGGCTAGGGACATCAGAGGGTAGAGGTAGGAGAGTATCTCGTCATCCAAAAGAGTGTTATCTAAAGTGGGGGTGGCATAATTTTGAGGGGAAAGTGGTATTTTTTAGTGTTGTTTTTTTTTTTTTTAGCAGCTAATATAAAGTTTACCATAATGTGACTCATTTTTTTGTAACAAAGTTAAACAATGAAAGGCTCAACAAACAATCATAAGAATTCAGATCGCATACTTGGAGGAAGAATGGATTTATCAAAATACTTAAACACAGTATAGACCTTACTAGGGCACACTGGAACGGGAAGAATAATGTGCACGGAGTTAAAAATGCGCATTTACCAGAAAACACTGAATGTAGCTAACAATATAAGCATTCAAACACGATTAAGACATGACATCCCATGGCTTGGTGATCGTTTCTCATTCATTTCTATGATGTAGGATCACACTTTGGATTGCTTCCAGAATGTGTGTCTGATATCAAGCATTTCTCAGAAACGAGGCCTATTCCCGATTGTCAAGTACGCTTTTTTGCTGTCATACACATGCTCAGTCACACTTTTTGGTATTTCTTTGTTGTTTAAACCCGATAAGTGCTACTCTCCAAACAAAAGTGCTTCAACACCCCATCAGGGGTAACAAGCGCTATATAAATGCAAACCTTTTTCCCTCTTCTATCTCTCTGCTAACCTTCTGAATCCAAATAACTGACTAACCTATCCACCACTCAAATTACTTTCAGATTTTCACTATACTGATTCAACACTAATCCTTCTTGGGTTCCGGACTAGTGCGCTACTCGCCGAAAAAGCGCTTCGACGCCTCGTCAGGGGTAGTAAGCGCTATATAAATGCAATTACAATACAATACAATACCTTCAGTGTGGGTGGATTTGGCCAACTTCTACAAGCCCTTGATGGGAAGTGTTACAGTGGTAAAGGTGTTTTCATGGGTTTCTGAACACAACAGCTGGCTGTATCTGGTATTCTTGAAAAAAGTGAGCCACGTAGTGGGAGTGGGAGCACAAGAGAAACCCAAAGCACCCAAGTGAGGGAGCCAAGCCTTGGACTTGAGGTGAAGGAGCAGGCCTAAGGGAAGCTTTCAGCATCAAACACATGTGGGTACAGGGTGCCTCCCATATCAGAAACCGTGGCTACAGCAGGCCTGCTGACCACCATCATCAGTGACACTGTGGTCATATGTACATGGTTATATGTGCCTCCATCCCTTTACTAGCCCCTCAGAATTTTGGACTAGATTTTGCTGGGTGGCACAGTATCTGAAAGTGAATGAAAGGGTGAAATATTATTGTTCTGTAACCCAGATAACTTTCTTCTCCCAGGATCACTAGCATGACAACTGATGGCTTCCTTTCACCCGATGCGAGTCAGAGTTGCATTTTAGGATGAAGTCTTTTTTCCTTTAATTAATTTTCAGTAAAACAAGTCTCTGCACCTTTTAATGTTTTGTTTAATATACAGGTGCCTCTGACAAAAAGGAAAACGTGATAGTTACCTTTCAATAGTCTGTCAACTAGTACAACTTAATACATGCAAGGGCATCAACAATAAATTGTTGAGGGAATCAATTTGTCATCATTAAAAAATTCTTGAGCCCATCAAATGTTTTTCATTAGACCCACCCTTAGTCCCGCCTCTAGCCCCGCCTCCTTGCCACGCCCCCAGCTCGATCTGATGAGTACCTGCACTTTTTTTCCCCCATTTAAAGCACTGGTTTTCTCTACCTTCACCTCTCTGCTCTTCCATTCTTTTCACCTACATTTTCCCTCTCTTTCACTTTTCTTTCTCGCCCATCTTTTCTGCACCTTTCCTCTCTACCCAGATCTTTCACTATCATCCACTCTCCCCTCATTTCTTCTTTCCCCATCTTTTCCACCACCCTTTCTGGCCCCCATCGCTCATAAAACTTTGCCTCCCTCGTATCTCCCCTAACACCTGCCCTCTGCTCACTTCGTATTTACATCTAGTCTATTCCATCTCTCTTCCACCCCTTTCCTCCTTCTCATCCCTGCGAATAACTTTCTTCCCTTCACATTTCTTTCACTCCTTTCCTTTCCCCCTATCTAACTACATTCTACGCCATCTCTCTTACCTTTTCCTTCCTCATCTTTTCCCCACATCTCATGTGAGTTTTCCTCTCTCTCTCGCTGACTTAGCCATGATTTCCTCTCTCCTGCTAATCTCCGTTCTCAGCCCTCCTCGGATCGCTCTCTCCCCTGTCTGCAGGAATCTCTCCACTCCCTTCTCGCTGTCTCGCGCCCACTCTCTGCCTGTTGTACTCTGTCACCCACCACTGTCAGTTCTCTCTGCCTCACACTCCCCCTTGCCTCGTCGTTCCCTCTTCCACCCACTCTTTCCTCCCTCCCTCTGCTATTGTCTCCCTTTCTTTCGCCTCATCCTTCCCAGGGCTTGTGTAACCCCTCCTCTCTCCCCTGCCCCTCTCTCCCTCTCTCCGTCGGGGCCGCTCGGGGAGAGCTGCCTTGGTGTGTGCGGGCTGAAGGCAGCAGGTTTCCCGCTCTCCGTCTTCCCTCTCGAGCTCTGTTTATTTATTCATATGTTTTCATGCTCTCTCGTTTATTGCTGCGGTTATTATTAAGTAATTAGGGACGGGAAGGTGCATGATGGGATTAAACACCCCTTGGGTGGGAGAGGAGGCCCTATCAGCGCCTGGATACCCTCACGGGTGACAAGTAGCGCTCTACACATCTACTGATTGATTAATTGATTGATCTCACCCCGCGCCTAATTGCCACCGAGGCATTTTCTCTGCTTATTCTATTTTCTTGTAAGGCTTAGTTTGATCATATATTTCCCAGTACCGCTGATTTTAAGTCCTTAGTACACTTTACAAATATCCTCAAATAGTCACTTGTTTTCTCACAATATGTATGTGACTTACGTAGAGAAAATCAGCTAAGCAAAAGTGCCATGGGGGCTTGTGCCCGCAAGACCAACCATTGGCAACACCAATGGGTCTGGAAATGGCTGTCAGCCTTTTGGCCTTGCCAATGCTTGTGTTGTCATGGTTTTTGTGACTCTTTATTGTTGGTGGATCTTGTGGCCCCCGCTAAATATTAAAAAAAAAAATTGAAAGCAAAAATATTGTTTTGTTCTTAAAAACCGCACATTCCCATAACATTCACAGGCACTGAAGATGACGTCTTTACGTGCAAATATGCTCCTTGTGAAAGAGCAGCAAGCGGCCATGCAGTGAGGGTAGCCAATGGCTGGAGTGGGCTAACCCACGGCCACAAGGTGTATGCAGTAGTGAATGGGAGAAAAATATGATTGACACAATTACAAAGCAATGGTTGAAGAGGGCTAGCTGAAAGCCACTATATTATACATATAATATTTTAGTAAAATCAAAACGTCTTTGCTAAAGTCAGGACCTAAAAATGGCCCTAGTTGGGAAGTAAAAGGCAAGTGTAATTGGGGTTCTGTGAGCCTTTCACTGCTTTTTAGCTACATACGGTCGGGATGTCCAGTACTTCCTGTTTTGCTTTTTTTTTTTAAATATGAGAATTTGCATACCACAACACTGGTGATGTTTTAAAAAAACTGGAGGCAGAAAGGGTCCTTTTCCTGCATTCTTCCAAAAGCAAAGTTTTCCTACCTGGTCTGACTTTACCGGGGTATTTAGATTGCCAACCACCCAGATACACCCCTGCTCTAGGGGTTGGGATAGAGGGCGTAAATATGCTGAGGCGGATCGCATACGATTGTATGTCAGAATATTGTCTACAAAAATATTGTTAGCCATAAATAGGGTGTCCTAAATATTGTTTAGAAAAATATTGCGACTGGTTGTAGATTTTCTGGTATTTACTCTGATTGGGTTATGTTATTGTCGACCATATGTAGAAGATGATATTTACGTCAGGGGTGTTCTGACAACCATACTCTGGTAGCACACCGTACATGCAGGGTCAGGGCACGGAAGAGAAAGATGTACTGTGGCGGCCAGATGAGAGTCAAGGGCCTTGTCGCGGATGCAGTTGGTGTCTTGCAGGCAGAGGTGGAAGGCACCCAACAGTGAGAGAATAAAACCTCTCTAGAGACAAGCCTTTATGTGAGGCACACAAAGAGATGCTCTGTTTATGTGTGGGGTTCTAGGTGGGAAGAGGGCGTGCACGCGCTCTGCGTGTGATACTTGTCTGGTGTTGTGTCTGCTGAGGACGCGTGGAGCTGGCATTTTGCTTTACAAGAATAGTGAATGATGTAATGTCATATTTTTGGCTCTTCAAGTTAGGCAAACACAGTGAATAAAACAGAGAAAAGAGCGCGCTTCTTCGCGGGCTTGAGTGGTTTCAATGGTGGTTGCACATTATGGATTTTAGGAGCGTGTAGTGCGGGTCAGGGGAGATGTGCGAATGTGCACATGTGTATTTCAGAGGGGCCCGAGCCATGCAGGGTGGCACATCCCTTGATGTGGGGTAGGCAGTGCTCTCTCTGATTTGTACCTGTGTTGATCTGAAAAAGATGCATCCAGACTTTTCAGGGGCTGCACACCTTTATTGTGATTTTGCAGGGATGACTGCCCCCCGTCACATCACCCACTGTTGTGAGAGTGAGGGGAGCAGAACAGCCACAGCAGTTGTCCATCATGTGGCAAGGTTTTGTTGTGGAATGCACCGTTCACCAATCCCGTGCCTCTTTGTGGAGATCTGGTGTACAAACTGTTGTTTGCAGGTTGTGCTGTTGCCCTATAGTCAGGGTTCCGTGAAGGGGAGGACTTTTCAATTTTCGGCCTAGCCAGTGTGGAGTACCATCTGTGGGCTGTGGGCTGTAGTGTCCTGCCTTCCTTAGTCCTCTGTCTGTTTTCTGCTGTGTGGTGTCACTGCCTTGCAGTAAGATTGTTCTCTGTAAAATGTTATTGTAGGGGTATTTTTACCAGTGATAGTTTCAGCTGAAGATAGTCTGAGACAAGTTAACAGAGCTGCTGGGGAAGTTTTGTGTACAAAGTAGGGGTAGGCAGTAAATTCCGCTCCTCTGGCAGAGTTCGCAGAGTTTTGCCCACTCCGCGCTCTGCTTGGAGTGTGGAGTTTTGGAAAAACTCCCCCAACCTCCACGTGGCAGAGTTTTATCTCGCACGCAGATCCGAGTGTGAGCGAGAAAATCAAGCGGTAGACTGCCTGCCGGCAAGGTTTCTCAATGCCGGCGGTTGCAGCAGATCGCTACCGCTCGCATTGAGAAAGCTGCCGCTTGAGTAGAAAATCTACTTGGGCGGCAGAAAGAAGCAGCGCCCTCTAGTATACCGCGTGGTGCTGTTTGCGCTGATTTTATATTGCAGGACAAGCTACTGGCACTGAAAATCAGTGCGAGCAGTGCGAAGTACAGAACTCCGCCGCTCACTGAACTCCGTAGAGCTCTTAGGTAACTCTGTGGAATTCCGCAGAGCTTTCACTCAGCGGGTTCCGCCCACCCCTAGTACTAAGATCATTCTTGTAACTAAGCTTCGACTATGCTTCAATAGGCCTGCTTACTTGTACATCACCTGCATGGACCTCTTAAACATAACGGCAACTCACATGGGGGACAATCTAGGTGGGGTAAGGTGGGTCTTGTAACAGTATAAGCTGTGTGAGGTGGTCAGTGGGTCATGTGTTTCATTAGTCTCATCTAGGAACGTGAACGAAATAAGAACTGGTAGCCCTTAGGTATATGTGACATGTGACTAAATGCTCCCCTAAGCCTTCTTTAAACTGAGACTACAGCCAGGTAGAAACCATGACTGTGATGGTCTTTAGTGCAGTGGGTGTTGCAGCACCAGGGCCTAGAGGAGTGTGGGGACCACTGCACCCAATTATTACTGTCTAGGTAGGCGGCGGGATGCCACCAGCAATGCCGGACTTGTCCTACCCTTGTCCCGCTCTCTTACTTGCCGCTGAACTTAGACCAGGCTGCAACACAAGCAGGACAAGTCATCTTGACACACCCACCCTTGAGCCTCGCCCGTGCTGCGATGCTGCCTGTGGTGAGTTGGGTTCTGGCAGTTACCAGGCAACGGTGGCATTCATTTTATACATATAGCTTAGCTGGGAGACACGCAGAGCACTTTTCTTTATAGTAAGTAAAACTGAGGCAGGCTACAGCTCATTAGTCTCTTCTAGGCTGATTGGTATTAGTGGGTGAGCGGTATACTTACACTTTCACTGTTCAGTGTATGGGCAGTCCTTCAATTTCCGCAAACCCCAATGGAAATAAAAGAAGGACTGTTGCTCGCCCTGCAGAATGGAGTGCATGTTGCTGTATTACTAGACTGAAGGAACAGCCAGAGGGTAAACTGGTGTAAGAGACAGTGGGCGGCTATGGGGCAGCATCTCGTCAGAGAGGTACGGTCTGCATCCCCTGCACATACCCGACCGCTGCACATACCCCGTCCCTGCTGAGCAGCCGGACGAGTTAGGGTCAGGCACATATATACGTACCTATGTCAGGTGTTCTGTTTTCCCGAAATGCATTGGGTTTACGATGAAACCGACACTTATTATGAACTTTGCATTGTTGCGTGCTGCAGATGCAAGTTTGGAGCGGCATCCTGTACGAATTTTGAATTTTGGTACAACCACGACTTCAACAAAGCCATTGAAGTATTGTACGTTAGTGTGTCGCTCAGACTCATTGTACTATTGTTTAACTCGTTCAATCTGGAAGCCTGTCGGCCTGAAGGTTGTGCACCCTGGGTCTAGTCCAGCTATCGACCTATGTCAGGCGTGCCAGCTTCAGCCGGTCTTGGTTTTTTATTCATGCAACAGCACTTTCCCTTGTGTTTGCCTGTAGTACTTATTTTTACAATTATAAGTTTGCACTTAAAATGTTCAGCATGAAAGGGATTATGGCATGCACTGTGCTGGGTGAAATGCCCTGAAACAAGCCCTAATGACAATTGGGAAAGGAAACCCATGTAAACAGTGCCTAAGGGGAGGAGGGAGACATGTGCACCGCACCCCAGAATCCATTGCAAACAGTTCTGTTATGAGTGTTTTTATAGCATGCTAATCACCCAGGGGCTCTATATCAGGTGTGTGAGGCCAACCCTGGGGATTCCTCGAAAAGCCAGGTCTTCAGTCTCTTCAAAAGTCAAGAAGAGAGGAGGACACTAATGCATTGTGGGAGATTGTTTCAGGCTTTAGGGGCAGGTACCAGAAGGCACGCTCCCCTGCTCTGCTTGTATGTTTATTGGGGATAGGGGTGTTCGTGAGAGACCGGCAGAGCACAGGTGTCTGGAAGGTTGGTGGAAGTGAATGTGGCTGTTCACGCAGGCGGGGCCAGTGTTGTGGTAGAACAGTGTCTGCTCCTTCCCCTTTACTGGAAGTCACGCCCCTCTGCAGGAAGTCACGCCCCTCTGCAGGAAGTCACGCCCCTCTGCAGGAAGTCACGCCCCTCAAGGAAGGTTACCTCTAAAAGGCAATCTGATTCCTTTGTGGGTCTCGTAGGACTTGCCGGTTGAATCAAACAAAAACCTCTTTTCAGGTTGATTACTCATGTCGTCACCACAGTTTCAATTTGTTGTTTACATGATTGGGTATAATTGCAGAGTCCATAAAAAATTGCTCCCAGCTCAAACTTGTCAACATGTACTAAACAAAAAGCCCAACGCGTGTTCCTGCAAAGTGCAGACCCTTCGCACAAAAGTTAACTGGGCACCTTTCGATTACTGATTGCTCGTTTCTTATGTTAAAGTGGTATTAATGAAGTGCAACTATACCTAGACAGTAGTATTACTTGTTAAAATTACAGAAAAATACTTTTGTAGAATATGTTGCGTAGTTTGCCTTTTCATTCTGCATAAGGGTGACACATAATTGGCTGGCGCACACTTCCAGTGGCCATGCCTATGATGCATCTGCAGCTTGCAGGTGGCACCCACATTTGCCCTGCCACCGCCAAGTCTTGCTGCTGCTCGCGCACTGTTGACTTTCTACCTCGCCCGCCACCGCCCGAAGGCGTCATGGTGTGTTTAGTTCTAGGAGCAGCGCTTATGCATCACAGAGGATGATTGCACATGTCCAGTGCGTTCACAAATTAACATCTTCACATTGTGTTTTCTTCTTGCCAAGGGTTTGAGTCAGCCCTGACCGAGTCCTCGTCGTGCCTTTAGAACATCCCCGAAGGGTTCTCACTTACTCCATGATGGCATCTCATCATGTCTTTCCTGTCTACGGCCCTTAGAATTTCTGTTACAAATCATGTCATCAAGGGCATTTGTCCAATTGGTTCAGATGATTATATGTCTTCTTGGAAACGGTGTTCCAGGGCTTGGTTTTTCTACAACAACATGCATCCTGGGAGATATAGTCCTAGTTCATTTCACGTGATCAAATTGAACAAGCACACCTAAAACCAATACTTTGTAAAATAAAAGCTGAGGGCTGGAGCCTAGAGTCCATGGAGGCATGGAACCATCTGGTAATCTTATTGTGAAGGGCATCTGAAGGACTTCACAGACCCCATTAGGTTGTCATATAAACGCCTAAGACCTGACTCACGGAGCTATTTGCACATGTACTTTTTACTCACATGCACAAATAGAATCATGTATTAGGACAAATTAATGTTTTGTGATCACAAAATGTGAACTCCAAACCATAAGCTCACGTATTCACACACACACACACCTTTGTATTGTTGAAAAGCGTGTTCCGCACTTATAAACAGCCACAATCTGTACCACATTTGCGGATATTCACAATCTTTTTCTCTACCCATTCCCAGGCTTGAAATGGTTGGAGATTTACTCTCCATCAAGGCAGAAGTAAATACGTTTCCGAGGTGGGAATGGAAGGAAACTCTCCTCAAATCGGTTGGGGGATAGTTGGAGGGGTTTCTCCCCAGGGAAAATAATTTACCCTATGTGGCAAAAGAACATGTTAGCATTTGACCTAGTTCATTTTGTACATTTGCTCATGTCAAAATTAAATTCAAAAAATAATTCTCAAAGTCCTGCTTAGAAAACTGCAACAAAGCGATACCAAAGGGGATGATGGACGGAGCGTTTGAGCAAATCAAACACTCACCCCCAGTCAACTGATCTGGGTTTAATTCATCATCATTCTTTAGCTCACTTTACCACCCAGTTCAGACATGGCCATATGCAAATCAGTCTGACCCTGTGCCTCATGGGAACAGTCCAGCCCGAACTGCCAAGCCATGCCTTCCCTGGACCGGAAACAAGCATCCTGGGACCAGTTTCGGGTTCATAACCCTCGTCAGCCAGGCCTATCCTGAATCCAGTGGCCAAGTGAGCAAGGGACCCACGTCTGGGTATACCCTGCCAACTTAGGGCGAACAAAGCGATACCAAAGGGGATGATGGACGGAGCGTTTGAGCAAATCAAACACTCACCCCCAGTCAACTGATCTGGGTTTAATTCATCATCATTCTTTAGCTCACTCCACCACCCCAGTTCAGACATGGCCATATGCAAATCAGTCTGACCCTGTGCCTCTTGGTAACAGTCCAGCCATGTCTTCCCTGGACCGGAAACAAGCATCCTGGGTCCGATTTCGGGTTCATAACCCTCATCAGCCAGGCTATCTTGAATCCAGAGGCAAAGTGAGCAAGGGACCCACGTCTGGGTATACCCTGCCAACTTTGGGCGAACAAAGCGATACCAACAGGGCGAACAAAGCGATACCAAAGGGGATGATGGACGGAGCGTTTGAGCAAATCAAACACTCACCCCCAGTCAACTGATCTGGGTTTAATCCATCATCATTCTTTAGTTCACTCCACCACCCCAGTTCAGACATGGCCATATGCAACTCATTCTGACCCTGTGCCTCATGGGAACAGTCCAGCCCGAACTGCCAAGCCATGCCTTCCCTGGACCGGAAACAAGCATCCTGGGACCGGTTTCGGGTTCATAACCCTCTTCAGCCAGGCTATCTTGAATCCAGTGGCAAAGTGAGTAAGGGACCCAAGTCTGGGCATACCCTGCCAACTTAGGGCGAACAAAGCGATACCAAAGGGGATGATGAATGGAGCGTTTGAGCAAATCAAACACTCACCACCATTCAACTGATCTGGGTTTAATCCATCATCATTCTTTAGCTCACTCCACCACCCCAGTTCAGACATGGCCATATGCAAATCAGTCTGACCCTGTGCCTCATGGGAACAGTCCAGCCCGAACTACCAAGCCATGTCTTCTCTGGACCGGAAACAAGCATCCTGGGACCGGTTTCGGGTTCATAACCCTCATCAGCCAGGCTATCTTGAATCCAGTGGCAAAGTGAGTAAGGGACCCACGTCTGGGCATACCCTGCCAACTTAGGGCAAACAAAGCGATACCAAAGGGGATGATGGACGGAGCGTTTGAGCAAATCAAACACTCACCCCCAGTCAACTGATCTGGGTTTAATCCATCATCATTCTTTAGCTCACTCCACCACCCCAGTTCAGACATGGCCATATGCAAATCAGCCTGACCCTGTGCCTCTTGGTAACAGTCCAGCCCGAACTGCCAAGCCATGTCTTCCCTGGGCCAGAAACATGCATCCTGGGACCGGTTTCGGGTTCATAACCCTCATCAGCCAGGCTATCTTGAATCCAGTCACAACCTTCCTGCAAAGATCTGTAAATCTTTGTGATTTCCAAGAGTTAGAAATGTATTCCACGTGTTGGAAACACATAACCAATATACATTTCCAACCGTATTTTGAGAATCATGCCCAAGGTGTCATGCAAACATGGAAGGATGTAGCAACCATAGCTCAGTTTTAGAACAGCCGTTCTCGGGGGTCCTGCCACCTGCCCAAGTCGGGGTGCCACCATGCCAATAAGGGACTTTAACTGGAGACTGCTGGCAAGAGCTGCTGTAAACATGGAACACTTGACCAGTCTGTGAAGTTAGTTAACGGATGTTTCCATGTCACCCAGGAAATGGTGTTCCATTGGTTGGTTTTTGTTCAACAACGCAGTGCATCCTGGTAGAGGTAGTCCTAGCTCATCTCACTTGATCCAATTGAAGTACTGCTCCTAAAAGCAATACTTTGTAAAATAAAAGCTGGAGTTTAGAGCCTGGAGTCCATGAAGACACTGAGTCCTCTGATAATCTTATTTTAAAGGGCATCTGAACGACTTCACGCGTCCCACGCGCTGAGCAGGGCGTGCTCCAGCCTCCACTCTCGCTGTGTTTAAAGTCACGCGCATACAAAGGCTGTAACTCTTGTCAGCGCCTCCGAGAATGATCACAAAATTCCGTTTCAAAGGCAGCAAGTTCACTCTCTGTCCTTCGTAAATCCCTTTAAAGTCCTATGGGCATTGGCGGGCCTTTGGAGTGAATTCTTGACGCTTTGGAGTTTGTCGAATTTGGCAAGAAAATCCAACACATTCCGATGAGAAGAAAGCACGTTTTGGCCGGGGCTTTTAAGATTTGTTTACAGCGTGTCATTTGGGTGTCGGCAGAGCTCGATTTCACTCAAGGAATTCAAGAGGCCAGAAAAACTGCAGGCGCAGAAGACAGATGCGGTGTTCAGGCCCTCAACTGATGAGTAAACGGTAACTCAGTTGGTTCATGTGCCTGCCGCCGTGGTCTGTGTGGAGCCTGTGGGTTCGAACCCCGCTGGGGCCTGGTCATCATTACAAACGTGTTGGAATTACTACCAATGAGTTTGGGGGTATACACCTGTTTTTTACTCTCCATCAACAGTAGTGAAGCAAGGATGCAAGGGGTCCTTTTTCAAGCAAGAAAAGTCGACCACCGGCCCCCTGGCTGGGTAGTAAAAGACAGACATAATTCGGGTCCACTGGGGCCCGGTGGTGACTGCTCCTACTGCACGAACGGTGGCTCTGGCCCTGCAGGGCAGATCTCCATGGCAGCAGCACAGGGGCACACACTGAGTGTGGGAAACGGTGCGCCCCAGGCGCAGTGATTGGTTCCTAGAGTCCGGCCCTCCCCAGGGACTCCTCGGCATGATACTGGCAGCCGAAGGGAGCCCGTCCGGCCTAGGAAGGATCCGCACAGGAAGACAAATTCACCTTTGAGTGAATCCCTGAAAGAGGGGGCAGAGCCTGTCAGCAGGCTTTACAGGCCCGCCTCTGTGACGGTGACTGCCAGCTACAGCAACCAATACCTGAGAGGGAGCTGTGCGGACCAGTCCCACCTCTCGATTGTGAATGACATGGTGGAGAGTCACGCGCTAAGATTTACTCTCATTCATGCTAGGACCGCTCGAGCTCATCCATTGTTTGGTAGTGAGGGAAGCATCATTCATACAAGTCTGAATCCTGCATGGCTGAATGAAAAGATTAAACCCATTGCGGGAGGGTCAGTGCTTGTGTGCTCTAGGGTGAACCCTGGGATATTCTGTAATGATCCACACCAGGCCCTGGCACTGAAATGCCATCCTGAGAGTTCAGTTCCACAGCCGGCTCTGAAGAGGCGAGAACGTCCTTTACGCCAAGTAGAGTCCTCTGGCTAGGCAAGCTCCTCACCCCTGACTTTGTGGCTCTCAACAAGGACCTGCAGTTGGGTAGCATATAACCTCTGTAGCATCTTTGTCAAAAAAGGATTGTTTTTGAGAAGACAATAAGGTTTCCGAAGACACAGATAGAGGCGCTTCTTAAATAAAGTCCTCAGATGGGCACAGAATCTTGAATAACTTCCTCGGCCCTCTAATTTGCCAGCCATTCCTTATGTGAGTCTGCCTCCCTTACATAATCACCCCATTGCCCTATATCTATTTCACATTAGTGAAAGCCTAAACATTCCCTAATCTATCCCCTACAAGACTGGAAATGGCCACCTACCTAGAAGACAGCTGTTTTATTCAGAATTAGTGGCAGACTTGTCAAACAGTTTTGCAAGGCCTGGGGCAAAAGCTAATGCAGGGCCCTCTGAGGGCTATTTCTACTGTTGCCAGGTGTCAGAGACACCTGTTCTATGTATTACAAATAAATATACAACAGGGAAAGAGAAACCATGGTAACTAGCGCACTCTTTTGGTACAGCCATGCAAGTTGCCTCTTTATTCATGAAGATGGCAGGCTTCCTTTCCTTTATACATCTGTAAATACATTTTTTTGAAGCAGGTTGTGCCCTGGAAAGCGCAGGCCTATGGCATCATTCTCTCTCTGTTCACCCTTGTGACGTCTCTGGCTGCTGGCAAGCACCTCTGTGCACCTGCCACTGGGCAGGTGGCTGTATGTTTGTATTTTTACTACATTTGCCTGACCTGCTGGAGAGTGTGGTATCAAATAAAAGAATTTCACCAGGATACGTGTTCCACTTAGTGAAAGCCTGGTGATGCCCACTAGGTGCCCTGAGCGGCTAAGCACAGGTACCACACATAGTTTACCATGTTCATGAGAAGTGGTTCCTTGGTCCCTTCATATCTCAGGCCTGGCTTCAAGTAAGGCCTGGTTGCTCACTTGAAGCTTTGTGGATTCATGGACGCCTGCTGGCCCTGCACCGAGCGTCCTACTGTCCGAGAGGTCAAGTGTGCGAATTTGGTGCAGCTCTGCTCCTGGTACAAATGCAAGTTGTGGGCCTTCACGGTCCTCACTTCTCCACCTTTGTCAGGGGTCTCGCGGGTCCCTGATGTCTTTGATTTAAAGTGCACTTGGAACACAAAATCAGTGGTCGTGTCTTTGCTAACTCAGTAAATGGCTGAAGTGAGTTGTGCAGCAGCAGCGCTAATAATGAGTGTCTCTGATCAACATTACTCAGAGGCAAATGCACAGCGTGGGGGGATTTTGTGAAGCTTTCCCCATGCGAATGCCCTGCAGCAGCGTTTGACGGCGGATGGCAGGCGCAGCGCCTGCGTTACTGCGGCCAGGGTCTGGTCTCCCTAGTCCGCTGGCAGGTCCTGGTGGATGCGTCTGCAGTCAAGGCCATGTCCGCAGGGCAGACTGAGAGGTCTCTGGAAGAAGAGGAGACCTCATAGAAAGTGTTCTTCTTCTGATAGCGCCACATCCTTCGTCTCATCAGACGCTGATTGGTCAGACTCAAGATCAATGGCAGTTTATATAAAAGAAGGGACTTCTAGCAAATCTGGTGCATTCTGAACAGAGCTGGGATTTCCAGGAGTAAAGCCTTTGCCAGTAACCAGCTGGAACTTGTTTCCGCGTTATCATCATTTTCCTGAAGACCCTCCCAGAACTTTGCAGTCGATATGTGCCCTGGAGAAGGGCAATGATGATCTTCTGCACGGACGAAACATTGGCTCAGCCTGACACGGAGGGCATTGGTGGTCTCTAAGAATGAACTCTCATCAGGAGCAGTCGATAAACCCGCCATGACATTTGAAGCCAATCCTGAACTCCAGTGGCAAACAGGCTTGTCCAGGGCATTTGTATCTTTCTTATCTGATTCAGTTTGCTGGGTGGTGGTTTTTCAAGTGATGAGGGTGACTTTTTCATGTTTAGGGAAGTCATAGATGTGATATCTGTAACCGAGATGGAGGAGTCGCTGGGGAAGGGCTTTACCTCCCTGTCCTTGGAGATGCCGCGAGCTGTGACTGTTCGGGTATCTTGGAAAAGATGGAGAAGCAGACCAGGTACCTGTCAGGTGCGCTTCAAAGGCCTCAGGCCTCCGCCTTGACCACAGGTGCCTCAGTGGCGGTTACCTGCCAGGCTTGGAACCCCTGCTTTTGGAAGGGGTCCATTCCTGGGATATAAGGGGTTTGTTCCACATCTGGAGACAAATGGTGTTCAAGGCGTTGAAAGAGAGGAAGGACACACTGCGATTCAAGGGGATGTGCGGGTTCATGGTGACCAGGTTGCATCCCTCTCATTTCTCTAGTTGCCCTGACAACTATCAAGATCATCACGAACAGAGACGTACACACTAGGCACACTTTGTCAAGATGGAGTGTTTACTGTAGACAACTGCTAAGGTAGAAACAACCTGCTTTGCAACGTCATACCCCCCCCCCCCCTCCCACTTATGAGCTGCTGCTGAAAATCAAAGAAAAGACCCCTGTTGAGCTACATAAATGCAATGTAGAGCAGCAAAGCTCTGGCACCCAGTCTTCACTGCCTGCCCTTTCTCTCTCCCCCCCCCCCCCTTTAAACTCAGACTGTACAACTTATTCCGGTCCCTGGCATTGTTTGTAATCTAATTCTCCCGAGCCACGCTGCACAGCAACATCCCTCACCCTGACCTGCTGTCTCCGCTCCCTCCAGCTCGGAGACAGGCGACCTTCGTGCCTCCTCGCTCTGTCTTCCATAAAAGAAAATCCGAGTGCCCGGCTGCCTGGCCGCCTTGCTGGTTTATTCAATCTGCTGCTGGTACAGGAGGCAGGCGCGAGGTGAGACTTTACTGATGTGCAGGCGCAAGCATGGCCGCCTGGCCAGCTCACACCTCAGCCGTCGCATGATCTGGGCCAATCACAGCTGTTTGATCATCCGGCAGAATCGAAGCTGTTTCATTGGCTGGGAGCACCACAGCTGTTTGTCTAATCAGCTGGCAGTGCTCCGGCTCTCATCTGCTTCAGGCTTCTGCTTCCATCTGCTTCCTGCCCCCAGCCCCAACTGTTCCCTGCTCCCCTCTCCGCCCCCCCTCGTGGTTCTTCCAGATAGCCTGGGCGCAGCTCCATATTATCAAATAGGCAAAGGAGGCACCGCCGTATGGGCCCCACTCCTTTAAAATACAACTTAAAGTACATAAACCAGAGGCATAAGATTCACATAAGAGTTTGTCTCTTAAAAGCTCATCTTCTGGCAGCTGTCAGTTTGTAAAACAAAAATCAGGTGCGTCCTGGTTTAATCCGGCACTGCCTTGGCGTTCTACTCCACGGTCTTCTGCAGCTTTTAAACATGTCTTCAGAGCCCCTGGCATCCTGTGGGCCCACTCTTATGCCAGGCATAGGGCTGTCTTTCTTGCTGTGTGTGACACGAGTACAAAGAGCTTGCAGCAGGCCCACTGGTTCGGCAAACCTCAGAGCAGCCGCCGCAATTGAGCCCCGGTGGAAGCTCCTGTGAGATCCTGGAGGGGGGGTAGGACGAGATCATCAAGCCTGTCCAGGTCGTGTCTGAGGTGCCAGGGCTTGCAGGGAGGCGATTGGTCTGTGGTTCCGTTGGGGTCAGTCTATGGCGGAGACTGAGGGCATATTTAAGCAGAAATCAAGCAGCGCAGCAAGGCACCTTGTTGCGCTGCATGACAGGGAAGGGCAGGAATGCGCCGTATTTAACATTATACGCCGCATTCCTGCCTTTTGGCGCACTATGTGCTGCCTAGCGTCAAGGCAGGCAGTCGTGCACCATGGTGCAAGGGTCTCTGCGATGTAAGCAGGATTGTTGTTGTGCAGGAAGGCATACCTTCCTGCCCAAAAGCAAATCCTTGAGGCATTTCCTGCTTTCTATGTGTGCTGCAAAATGCAGCAGACACAGAAAGAGGAAAACATAAGGAGAAATAAAGATATTTCTCCTTGTTACGCCTCAACTAGGGAGGCCTGGCATTTAGGTGCATTCCCAGGTCTACCATGCATGGTAAATCTGGGAATGCGTCAAAATCTATAGTTGTTATGTGGGAACACCCACGCACCACCCATCGAACGCTTCCCTGAGGAAGAGTAACACAACGCAGAAATTTGGATTTGCACTGCATTGTGTTACTCTGGATTTATTAAGCCAATCAGGGCCACGTAAGGGGCCTTGCGTGGTGTGATAAATCGCATTTTAGGGTTGCTTCATGGAGGCACCCTAATGAGCGGAGTCAGTCTGTGATAGAGAACAAGCAAAGGTCTTGTCGATGATTCCAGAAGGTCGCTGGAGTCAGTCTATGACAGAGAACAAGCAACGGTCTTGTAGATGATTCCTGTAGGTTGCTGGAGTCAGTCTTTGACAGAAACCAAGCAAAGGTCTTGTCGATGATTCCAGAAGGTTGCTGGAGTCAGTCTATGATAGAGAACAAGCAAAGGTCTTGTCGATGATTCCAGAAGTCGCTGAAGTCAGTCTATGACAGAAAACAAGCAAAGGTCTTGTCGATGATTCCAGAAGGTTGCTGGAGTCAGTCTATGATAGAGAACAAGCAAAGGTCTTGTCGATGATTCCAGAAGGTCGAAAAGTCAGTCTATGACAGAGAACAAGCAAAGGTCTTGTCGATGATTCCAGAAGGTTGCTGGAGTCAGTCTATGATAGAGAACAAGCAAAGGTCTTGTCGATGATTCCAGAAGGTTGCTGGAGTCAGTCTATGACAGAGAACAAGCAAAGGTCTTGTCGATGATTCCGGAAGGTCGCTGAAGTCAGTCTATGACAGAGAACAAGCAAAGGTCTTGTCGATGATTCCGGAAGGTAACTGAAGTCAGTCTATGACAGAGAACATGCAAAGCTCTTGTAGATCATTCCAGTAGGTTGCTGGAGTCAGTCTTTGACAGAGAACAAGCAAAGGTCTTGTCGATGATTCCAGAAGGTTGCTGGAGTCAGTCTTTGACAGAGAACAATCAAAGGTCTTGTCGATGATTCCAGAAGGTTGCTGGAGTCAGTCTATGACAGAAAACAAGCAAAGGTCTTGTCGATGATTCCAGAAGGTTGCTGGAGTCAGTCTTTGACAGAGAACAAGCAAAGGTCTTGTCGATGATTCCAGAAGGTTGCTGGAGTCAGTCTTTGACAGAGAACAAGCAAAGGTCTTGTCGATGATTCCAGAAGGTTGCTGGAGTCAGTCTATGACAGAAAACAAGCAAAGGTCTTGTCGATGATTCTGGAAGGTCGCTGAAGTCAGTCTTTGACTGAGAACAAGTAAAGGTCTTGTCAATTATTCCAGAAGGTTGCTGGAGTCAGTCTTTTGACAGAGAACAAATGAAGGTTTTTTGATGATTCCAGAAGTTCAGCTTGAGTCAGTCTATGATAGAGAGGTTCAGCTGGTGTCAGTCTATGATAGAGAGGTTCAGCTGGTGTCAGTCTATGATAGAGAGGTTCAGCTGGTGTCAGTCTATGATAGAGAGGTTCAGCTGGTGTCAGTCTATGATAGAGAGGTTCAGCTGGAGTCAGTCTATGATAGAGAGGTTCAGCTGGAGTCAGTCTGTGACAGAGAACAAGCAAAGGTCTTGTCGATGATTCCAGAAGGTTGCTGGAGTCAGCCTTGACAGAGAACAAGCAAAGGTCTCGTTGATGAACCCAGAAGGTCACTGCGGTCAGTTTATGATAGAGAACAAGCAAAGGTCTCATTGATTATCCCAGAAGGTGGCTAGAGTCAGACTATGACAGAGAACAAGCGAAGGTCTCATCGAATATTCCTGGTGACTTGAGTTAGTCTGAGACAAAGAAAAAGCGAAGGTCTTGTTGATCATTCCAGACAGTCACTGGAGTCAGTCCATGATAGAGAACAAATTAGGGTCCTGTTGATGAAATTAAGGTCCTGTTGATGAATCCACAACGTCACTTGAGTCAGTTTGTGACAGAGGACAAGTGAAGGTCTCATTGATTATTCCAGAAGGTCACTGGAGTGAATCTAAGACACAGACCGAGCGAGAATCTATCTGAAGAGCTGCCCCGAAGAGATAGACCCATGGGGCCTTGGTATGGGAGGCCGGAAAGAGGGAAGATTTCCATTTGAGAGAACCATGACAGAGGCCTGACTCCCTCATTGAGGGTAGATCAGAGTTTTTTGGTTCTCCCAGGTTAAACAGTCTGGCACAAGATCTAGACCTGGTCAAATTCTCTGGTGCCATCTCATGTCCGCAGTTGTCTTCAATGGGTGGCTGCAAGGAAAGAGAGGTTGGAGAAACCTGGGACTGATGATGTATGCCAAGGTCGTAAGTGGGCTATAAGGCGCAGGTTGTCCTATGGTTCGACCCTGTCTGTAGTGACACAGATGAGCTAAAATGATGGAATAGAATGCACCTCAGAAGAATTACCAGTGTTTGAGCTTGCCATACAGTCCATACATAACTTTTTATGTTGTTCTTGTCCACATCACACAATAAAACGAACATCACTAGAAAAAAAGTTAATAAAATAAATACGCTTGAGAGTGTAATCTCTAGAGAATCTTTAATGTTCTCTTTAAACTGGAACAGACAGTCTCGGAAGTTGTGCTTTTAAGTCAAGTTCCTTAAGTGTGCCTTCTTAATGTAAATAGTAGAAAAAGCAGAATAAAGTCCTGTTACTGGGTGTTCTTCCAGTGCAGCAGAACTCTTAGCTGTGCACTTTGTTTCCATTGCTTATTTTGTGGTTTTCTTAAAATTCGAGAAGCTCTTCTCCCCCAAAACCTTCTGTGAACCGTGATCAACAATGCATGATCTCGAGACGTGATTATTTTGATATACTCCTGTTTCTTGTGCTGCTTTTTTCTTCATAAATAAATCGGTGCTTTTAACTCGTTCTTGGGGTTAAATTGATCACTTCTCTCTTTAAACAAACCCCCCCAAACAGAGTGTGCTTGGATTCCCCTAGTGTGGGAGCCAATTGCCTGTGGGGAGATTCTTTCAAACGTGTTTCTTTCATGCCTAGTTGTACCCTGTACAGAAATGCATCCTTTCTGATATGGCTTGAGTAGAAACGTGTGGCTCACAATCGCATATTGCAACAAACATTGGCAAAGCCAATCGGTCTGGGATTAATATGCTACTGCATGTAAAGCCAGGGTTGCTCAAGTGTGCATTTTTGCATGTGTTTGCAATGAAGAGCCAACGGAAGGAGAAACAGGGGTGAAGTAAAATAGTCCCTTACACCTTGCAATGCATGCTCTCCTTTGGAAGGGCAAACCCACACAGCCAATAGCGTAAGACGAGCGAGAGTTACCCCTCTGGGCTGAGCCATGGTTTGATTGGCAAAGTCTCAAGCCAATGACTGAAGGCTGTTTTTTTTATTAAAAAGCCAACAGTTGAAAGGGGCGGATCAAAATCCCACTGTATGTGTATTGGAAACGTGAGGTGTATTTAGGCAGGTGCGCTGTTAAACCCTAATCTTGCTGCTTAAAGTCCGCACTATTTAAAGGCGCGGCTCAATTGTGTTCATGTTTGTTTATTTTTCCCAGCGGTTGCACATGTGTGCTTTGATGGCCTTCCTTTTTTGTATTTTTATGTAGCCCAAACTCGACCCAAAGGTATTACACAAGTACTTCCCTTGATGAGGCACTTGAATCATTAATCCGACTATTGAATATACAGTATTGCGCACACGTTGCCATGAAAACACCAATGCACTTGCGTATCCGTCGTTCTGTGAACAGACGCGCGTGCCCAGACACACGCACAGATTCTCTGTTCCAAAGCTATTGCTATGTATGTAGGTGCCCTGTCCATGGTGCTGAAAGTTCAATAAACATCGCCCTTACAAGACACTGACAAAAGTGAGCCACTTCCTAATATTCAGTTGCCTGTGTGCCCTATAAAATCGTGTCAAAAATCAGTGGTGCAAGCACACGGACACAGCTGCCTAGATATGCGCCCTTGGTGATGCTTGGGGGGGAGAATGTGGGGTTACAGCCAGAGTTAGGACTTTTGAACTGTGGGAACCAGGTTTGAGTCTTGGCGTCGGCTTAACATCTTGTGATTCTGTGCAAATCACTTCATCTCCCGTGTCTAAACAATTAAAAATGAATCTGAGGTTGTGTGCTCTAATTGGTGCTCACCTAAAGCTCTCCCAAGCTCTTGGGCCGAGTGCACGGTACACAAAACTGCAAATAATGCATACAAATACTCGCACAGCAGTTTCCTTAACCTGGACGCCAGATAGATAAATATAAGACTGACTGTTGCACGGATGTGTGCTTGTGCCCCATGTAAAGCAGGGGTGTCCATCGTCGGCCCAAGAGGTCTTAATCCATGGCTGACTTCAGAATACCCAAATAAAATGCATTGCATTCAATGCCCTTAAATGGAATATTTTACAGAGTCAAGAGTTATCCTGAAATTCAGGCATGGATCATGGGTGCAGGGCTCCTGAGCTCACATTGGGCATCCCTGGGCTACTCCAGACCAGCTTCTTTGATGCACAGATGTGTGCATGTCGTCTATCCTCTGTTTCGAAAGTCAACACCATATATATGCTTTAGTACGCAGATCCGTGCTTAAACTTGTGCCATGTCCATTAAAGGCAGCTACATGAACACACAAAATGCTGCTGAGATACATTGGTACCTGTGTGTGCTGCCCATGGTGCCCAAAGGAGAAAGCAACAACAAAACATGCAAAGCTAGCTCCTTCGATACAAGTATATCCAGTGGCGGCTGGCATGAAAGGAGGGTGGGTGAGCCAGGGAGGGGGATAAAAAAAAAGTAAAAAAATATAGAAAAAAATAATAATCCCACTTACCTTCTTGGGGCGACGTCCTCCTCCTCGATTGGGTCTTCTCCAGGCAGGCTCCAGGAAACTGCAGTAACCAATCCTAGTGCTGCTCTCATGCTGCAAGAGAGCAGCACCAGGATTGGAGGGAGCGGCGTTTCTCGTTGCTCCCGAGGGCACTGGAGGCCTACGCCTCGCTGGCCGTCACAAGACAGCTGGCTACAAAGACAGTCTACACCAACAAGCAACTCTTGCCCTGGATGCGGTGCGAATAGGGAGGATGAACTGCACATCCTCTTTTTTTGCCCTGCTTACAGAAAAGCCAGAAAGTACTGGTTGGTAAGCTTGTGCAAGAACACGGGCTTTGATAAATGTTTTGTTGCAATGAGAGTCTTTAAAACTGATACTTCACCGCACATAGTTTTCGCACTCTCAAAGTTCCTGCTAGCTATGTGGTCCAAGAGATGTTCTCTCATCATAGCGGCACCCGGGGGTGATTGCATACTATGACTGCATACCCTGCTTGATAATCTGATTTTATGTAATGTTTATTTTATCTCCGGTGGTTTTATGCATGTTTTAACCGTTTTAACTGTACTCTTTTATGACTGAAAAAATGTCGAAATAAAGATCAAATGATGAATGATGAAAAAGACATTCACACGTTAAACCTAAGTGCCCCGCCTATCACTGCTTTCTGCTGCAGCCTGACTGTCAGCAGCAGACATCAGAAAGCCCCGTCCCCGTCCTGACAGTTGGCTCGGTATGGAGTTTTGAAAAATAAAATGGTAATAAACTAACTTTATTACCATTATATTTTTCTATCTCTAGGGGCACTTTTTAGTGGGGTGACGCTCCTCCGCCTTAACGGAGGAGCCGCCCCCTAAGGATATCTATGCAATGTATTGTAACTGCATTTATATAGCGCTTAATAACCCTAATGAGGCGTTGAGCTTTATGGTGGGTAGCAGCACATAGGCAAACTCACTGCGTAGATGCATAGATCCACACATGTCCTATCCATGGCCAAGGAGGATGGAAACATACACACACAAAATGACCTGCTTTGACTCATAGATGTGTGCAGATCCCCATCCATGGTTCTTGTTGGGGTGGGTGATGTTGTAATCATGCCCAATTGCAAAAATAAAACAAACAGAGACATCACAAGCACTGCTTGGGTGCTGTTCAGCATATCTTTGAAGCAACGTCTACCCATAAACGGCGCACTTTAGCGCAGCTGTGTGGGGCTTGTCTCAGGTAGGAGGGCATGTGTGTGTTTGTGGCGGTGAGATCTACTCTTCCAATACGGCGAGGCATTCTTGTGCATTGAAACAACCCTCAGCACATCATTTCACTACCCTGTGCGGCGCAAGAAGACTACGAGGTACTTTGTTCAAGGCACTATTTTTTTCTCAGAGTAGGCATACGAGAGTACTTGTTCAAGGCACTATTTTTTCTCAGTGTAGGCATACGAGAGTACTTCGTTGGGACAACTTCCTCTTCTCTTGTACTCTTACAGCACACTCCATGGTAGCGGCACCCTAGCGGCGCTCATGCCCTGGCAATTCCAAAACATGAGAGCGAGCTGGTATCGCCGCATCTTCTTGGATGTAGGCGTCACTTCCGCCCAGGCCGAGAGCTGCTGAAAAGCTTCAAGAAGTCCCCGAGCACAGGTCTTCACATTGGAGTTCACCGACTTCTCCTCAAAGTTGTGTCGTTGAAACCAAAGGTGCGAGTCTTATACAATGAATAGAATTCCACAGTCTGGCAACAACGGGCTGTTTTAAAGTTAGCGGCACGTTTTGTAGTGAGAGCAGCGGGTTGGGTGGCGTCACTGGTTAGGATAGGTAAAACCCTCTTCTCTATTTCCGTTTTCATCTGTGTCCGCATAGAAGGCTGTTTTATTTTCCTAGTAATGATAACTGAAGAACCGGGGTTCAACCCAGCGGCATCAGGGGCACGCCTAAGATCTTCGAGTTCACCTGTCTTGGTATACAGAGACACGGAATACTTCTGGATGGCATCAGAGACCAAGTTTATTAGCTGCAGCTAGTAACAGTGATCCTAGAAATACATCACGGTGTAAATTATCAGGTGACTTCTCATTTTACTAAGGCGAGACGTCTCCTTTTATACCCAATATTCACATTATAAATGTACACCCACTGCACAAAATTCTAGCCAATAAGGTACATTTTCAAACAAAGTGTCACATAACAAAAACTAAATTTACAGTATCCCAACCCAAAAGTTAGTTATTAGGAATGTCCCAAATTCAATCTCCACAAGCCGGACAAACCTATAATTGAAAGCATAACCCATGTAATGAAGAAACATAAAAAAAGAAACGGTAACAGATGCTGAACAAGATAAGGCATGGGCAAGGAAACTAAAAGTTAACGATGTCCTGAACATTGATTGGCAATCTCAGACAAAGATCGATCAGGGAAATTGGCTTTGCGGGGTCAGTTTCAGGTGCAGAGGTCAGTTTCTTACAGTTCATTTCAGAGTCAAAAAGAAACCTAGTTAATGTATACATGAACTAAGAAGGCCAGGCCACTTTATTCGCCAGGCTACCTTCACAGGCCTACGTGAGGGCAACACAAAATGGTGGCACAGAACAAAATGGAGTCAGACTCGAGAATTACAGAACCTCATAACTAAAGCGCCTCGTTATCCGTTTTTACTTATTTTTACAGATAATATGTGCAGTATTCGATATGTTTCAGTTCTGTATCTTTAAAAAAAGAAAACGCAGCAATTAGGCCTTCTTTTTAGTGTCTTTCCAAGCTGTCAGTCATGACAGTAAGACCAATGGCTGCGCCTATTGACAACAGGGGGAGTTGAGCAAGTGACGAGAATTCGAACTGACTCTTCAATATCTGCTGTTCTGTGATCGATGCCAAGGCTGCCAGGTGAATGGATTGTTTTCCTGTCTTAAATGATTGAGCAGGATTATTCTGAAGACATCACTGGTGAACGTCAGTTAAATAAATGTTGAAATGTAACACTTGTAACTTAATTGTTTTAGTAGACCAAAAATAAATATGGCTAAATACCAATAAGGCGCTATACAAATGAATATGGTTAAATACAGAGGAAATTCGAAAAACATATTCCATAAATGATAACTACTGTGTCATATTTCCATTTTTGGGAAACAGACAACTGTCGACCCTTGAGATTTTTGATGTGTGTGTGTCTGAAGTACCGGCTTGTTCTGCGCTCATCCAGACATTAGCACCCACTACCACGGGCACTGTGGCATTCAAGTGTAAAGAATTTCTTGTAGATACCCTTGACCGCCTACAGGGGATGGCCATATTTATTGTTCTGACACAAATTTATCCAATTATGCGCATAAAATTGACCTTGCGTGGTGTGAAGGACAGTACTTGATGCGAAGAAATTGACATCTTTGTGTCCTGCGCAATTGGTTGTATTGGCTGCGAAAACCCAGCTGTCCATTTCATAAACACTTATACGGTTTGTGTCTGTTTTGGCCTTAGCGCCTAGAATTGTGTGCTGTTGCACTCCTTCTGTGTGGGAAACAGGAAATACCACGCCCGCCACATAACCCTGTGCCTTTGCAACGCGGGCGGAACAACGAATGCGTCCGAACCACAAATTCCATTTACCACGCAAGTCGTTACAATGACATGCATTAAGTAAAGTGGCGTTAGACTTTAAAGTCCGACACTTTCCCTACTGTTGCAGGGACTGGAGGTGGAATAGTAAATTATACTATTCCAAAGTCTGGCGCCCCCATAAGGCAAGTCGGTTGTAACGACTTGCTTTGAAATGGAATGCATTGTTGAGACGCATTCAATGTTCTGCTCACGTTGTTAAGGAGGGTGTGGGAAAGGAAAGGATGGTTGTGTCATGCAACCCTTCCGTATATACTGGGGTAGTTGGTGCTTGGTTTTAGCTGGTGGTAATTGCTTCTGGAAAGCTGTCTGCAAGGGACATGTGGAATTGGGGCAAATACTGGTGCACACCTTACTCTGAATTTGTTTGTGCAATAATATACCGAGCAAATGTTATTTGTTTTGGGGTATTTTGCACCTATTAACACTGTTTGGGCCTAAGAGACTCCATTTATGGCATGAATCAGTGAGTTTTCTTGCCCTGTGCACCAAGATAACCAAATCACTTCTACGTACTCAAGAAAATTTAGAATATGGATTTTGTGCTTGTGATAACTGGATGACTGAGATAATTGAATTCACACAATTGTGTATTACAACCAGCATGAATGGCATTGTTCAAAAGTGTTGTGAGGAAAAAATCTAGAGAAAGTAGGAAATTCCGAGAGATGTTTGGGACAAGTTAAACAGTTAGAAAATGAGGGTACAAGTGAAGTTGTTATGGCATTACAGCAGAAGAAAAGGCGAAGAGGATTTCAGAAATAAAGATTATTTTCCAGGCACACTTTCCCCTCTGCAAAATGGCTGCAAGATTATCCTTCCTCTTCTGAAAGGACCTCACTTTACAGGGTGCAGTTACTTTATTTAGCCACTAGGTCATGTCCTGTCCCATTAACTTATAATATATGGGAGCTTGTAATCAATCCCTCAATAAGGGCCCGTCTCAAATGTCCTTACTACAGGTGACTTGTGACGCACGTCGTCACCTGTAATAAAGAAACGACATCGCGCAGAACTGTAACAACTTATTTTAATTGAGTTCTACCCTCATATTTGCCTGCAGCCAGAGCCAGCCGCAGAGGGAAAAGCAGGTCACAGAGTATCATGAAAACCAAACAGGGCTTTCCATACTGGTCCTCTGTTTTCTAGATGACCAGTGAAAAGCAGGAAAGAGATATTTAGGGCAGCATGTTTATTTTTTTACATGCTCTAGGTTATATAGGAAAGATAGAATTTCTGTGCTTGTTGCTAGCATACTTAGCGACAGCGTTTTTTAAAATCTGACTCCTAATAAACTGCTTCTAACAGGAGTTCCATGACCTTATAAAGGAACTCGGCCTTCGGCATCATTCCTCTGCATGGTCCCGGAACTCCTGTTGACTTGCAATATCTTTATAATGTACGGCTGGGGGTACTTTATCCATATCCCATGTTTCCACACAGGGTAACACTTGTGTTTCATCTCTTCATTGGCACTCCTAGGAGTTTAAAAGCCTGGGGTTGGGTTGGCCCAGAAGATGGGTGACCCTAAGGAAGATTAGAGTTTGTAACTCTGAATAGGTGTTTGTCATGAACATTAACCTAGCCTGGATGGTGCATTCAACCCATGGGTAGCAATCCTGGACCTGCCTTGGAGACGCAATCCCCTGAGTTGAATCACACTACAAGTAGGCCTTTGCACAATCCATCTTCTCTCCATGTCTTTCTGAACTAAGGTTTGTGCAAACTTTCCTTTGCTCCCAAGTTGCTTATCTCCTCTATTTTTTAATATCCCCAGCCTGCCTTTGTTTCGTCCTTCTCGCAGCTGTGAAGTAGTTACGTGAATCAATTCCATCAACTCCCCTGGGAACAAAAGCTGAAAACCGCCAATTTTCGTTCTCTCTTGTTAGCTGCGCGCAGGCTGGATTTTGTTTTTCTGTCGTGTACATGGTGGAAACCTAGAATTACCCCCTGAGGAGTGTTGTCAGCATGGAGAGCAGCGGCGTGATGGGACGGGGTAAAAATACTGCAAACACCCTGTTTTACGAATGTCCCGCTCGCACCGCGCCTCGTAAAGCAACTGCGCCTCTTCAAGTGCTCTTGAGAACAACTCTGCTCCAAGGGTTCTCAGAGAACCAGGCAAAATGACGCTTTGCTGATAGAGTGCTCCCTTTCTTCTTTCTTCGGAGTTCCGTAATCATAAATTAAGTAAACTTGAAACTTGTAGGTAAGCAAAATACCTCAGTGGCTTTGTAATATCCACCAAACTCATAGGTTGGCAGAAGTCACACCAGGGACCCTTTCTACTACATAGCCAGATGGGATTAGATGAAGGGACCTCACCTACCCTTTGACCCCTTTGACCCTTGCTCCCACCTGGCCTGATTTCTTCACAGGCAGTGACATCACACAACCTTTGGCCCCCAACAATCATTCTATATTTTTTCAAACAATACTACTTATGGTTGCTGCATGTTAATAAACCATGATTGATAAATGCAACAGACAAAATAAATTCTTATTTTTAAGACCACCAGCCAGCATGCTTCACTCACAGGGCCTGCAGAGCACCCAAGAGTGGCTGCAAGGTAGCAACCCAGGGCTATTCGATGCTACCAAGGTATACTTCTAAACAACACCTTTGTAGCGATTCAATGTCTACTGTGAACATCTATGTAAATATATACACAGTATGTCATTAGAATAAACCCCGGCATGTCCGTCTCGGGTTAGTTCCCCCTTTCGAGGTCATTAAAATGAGTGCAAACGACTTGGTCAACAACCTTACCAGTCACTTAGGTACCAAGCAACAACCGACTTGGATTTGTACTGTAACGCAATGTTGTTGATTTACGCGTGTTGCTCCAAGTCACTGGGCACTCGCTAGAGGCCATAACCCAACTGAATGGTGAGCCAGCCAGCTTCCAGCTCACCCCCCTGGACCCTGGTTAGCCGGTTTCATACACCCAGATGGTGACCAATTCCTTGCTTGCTCTTCCATTCTGTTCTATGTAACACTGCCCAGTAAATAAATAAATAATAAAATAAATACTCAGATTTGTATAGCGCGACTAATCACCCATGAGGGTCTCTAGGCACTGTTCCAAGGCACGGGGAGATTAAGTGATTTGTCGAGAATCACAGGATGTTGAGTTGAAAAGATTCCATGTAGGATAGGGCCCAACAGGGTCATGTGACACTGCCTTAGGATGACTTGTCTTGATTGATTCAACATCAGACCCATAGCACGTTAACTTCACATCACTGAGGTTACTGCTATCCTGTAAATCTGAGGGCGACAACATGATGGCGTGCGGTCGGTTTACCACTGTGTTGTCCAGGCACCATCTCTGTACCACTGTCCTCTCAGGGCACCATCAATCTGCTACAGTCCTGTTGGGAAACAGTCTCTCTGCCATGATCCTGCTGGAAACACCAGTTCACTACTACCCTGCTGTTGCGACACAATCATCCTACCATACCGTTGAGACATGATCGATCTACCACTACTATTCCAAGGCATCATCACTCTACCACTCTCGTGTCAGAGCAGCACAGCTCTACAGCCTTCCTGTTATACCAGTGCAGCTCTACCACCATTCTTATAGGGTCACAGATTTATAAATGACCTGTTAAAGCGACACATCACTACCATTATCGTGTCACAGCAGGACCACTTTACAGAAAATCTGTAACAGCACTACCACTTTCTTAGGCCCCTCTACTCTGCTACTGTCCTGTTAGGGCATATCCATTCAATCATGTTTTTGAGACCAGCTCAGCTGTATCATTGTCCTGTCAGAGTACCACCACCCACTCTACGAGCACCCTATTAAAGCATTAACGCTTGGCCACCGCTCTCTTAGGGCATCACCACTCTATACCATTCCTTCCAGAGCATCAGGGCTCCAATGCTTTTAAATGTATGCATTGTGGTGTTAGACGTCCACCACTCTCCACTACGGGTGCGCAACATTTGCATAATTTCCTTTCACATAGTTACATGAAATTTCAGGAAAGTTACATGTAATTATGCAAAAATGACATAATTAAGCAAAATGCAATATGCACTATATTTTAGAACGTAATGCATCCTTGCGTGCATTTTGGGCACAAGGATGCATTTCATGCAAAAAAAGTGTGAAAAACAAAAGTTGTGCATATTATAGCCTCTCGCTTTTTGGTTAGTCACGTTACTCACACACTAGGAGTAACGGCATTATTTTGAGAGTTGTGAATAACAAGCATAACTTGAAATTCCTTACATTTGACTGGCATAGGCCACCATTTGTCTACTAACTTCCTTCTTCTTAGAGGATTAACAACCTTCCACACTCTGTTTAAAGCATCTCCACTATCTCACCGTGCTTTCAGAGCACCACTTTTCCACCATGTCTGATTAGATCACCACTTCTGTACCAGCATTTGTTATAAGCACTACCAAACAATTGTCACTGCCTTGTTAGACCGCCACTACACAACCGTCACCTTTTAGAGCACCACGGATCAACCTTAAATAGGGCCATCACTATTCCAACATCTTTTTAGCTGTCCAATGATCTACCAAATTGGAGCACTTAATGCAAAGGGTATTAGAATAGAGCCGGGACCCCAGAAGGGAGAGGCTGATAGCACTTCCCCACTAATGTGCTAATCAATCAATTGGGGTTGATAAGCGTGACTAATTACCCAATAGGGTATCCAAGCGCTTGGAGGTCCCAGAGGCTTATTCGAAAAGCCAGGTCTTGAGGGCCATTTGGAATTCCAGAAGTGTGGTGATGGTCCGAAGGTGCGTGGGGAGGCTGGGAGCCTGTTCCAGGTCTTTGTTGTGATGTGGGAGAAGAAAGAGCCTCCACTCCTGTTTTGTTAATGCAAGGAATATGGACAAGTGCGAGGGAGACAGAGCGTAGTCTTCTTGATGGTTGGTGGAATGGCATTATTGACCATGGAGCTTGTCAATTATAATAGATATTGGCCTCGACCCTCCTTATGCACCCTCTACATTGGCTGTGCAATCAATAGTGATGTAACAGTTCGAGTAGTGCAACACAACAATGCTTACATCCTGAACATTTGTACTTTTAACAAAAGGCAGCATTACAGATGGTCTTCAAGCAGAACACAATTAGCTTAGCGTGGAATCCTTTTGAGTAATCCTCTAGACGCTGAATGCGCAGCTCTACATGGACTCGTGCACATACCACGTAGAAGTAACATTTTAAGATATTCTTTGGCTTCTGTAGACCAATAATTTAGTAGAATCTAGACTCTCAATAGCAAAACTGCATCTTTCACTCTCTACAGATTTGTTCATGTTTGCCATTGAATCATCTCATTTCTGTTTTTCATTCAGATCTACACCTACACATTTTTCTCATTCATCTCAGCTTTCCATTCTTCCTCACTGGTCCATGCTCCACGCTCTCGTCCCTCATCCCATGCCTTCTCTCGGTTGACCTCGTAACCTTGACACTTTCATCCAGATTTTCTTGTCCAGTACCCTAGTGTCTTGGATTTTAATGTCCCTCTATGTTACTGAATCCCTATGTCAGTGTGTAACCACGAGGAACTCTTTGCACCAGGGAACTCGATAAATGTCTGTATGTGCGAGACAAATACTTTATTTTCTAGAACAAATAGCATATAAACAATCAAAAACCCCAGTTTCAGGACAACTCTGGAACAATTTCATTTTTTTCCATGCAGTCCTCGCATCTTCCAAACAGATCTTAGCTGAAGTTAAAACATAAAAGGCTCCCACTGAGTAATATACATAATTAATGTTTTCTTAGCAAAAACACAACCACTTTCCAAGTACAGGGATGCCAACTACATTTTTTTAAGCCTTGTCTTCAAGGCTGCACTTTTGCACTTTCAGTTCGTAGTTTTTTAACTTGCTCTATGCTGTTTTATCTGTTTTAATGGTGAATTGAATACTGTTTTGACTGAATCTAATTTTGTTGGAGTTAGTGGGAGGTCTCTGCAACTAAGGGTGAGACAAAATCACCTCACTTTAGTAACTGGTCGTGTCCAGTGCCAGACGGCTTCATCAGGACAACTAGGGACGCTATTTTTGTTAGCGCTCTAGTTGTTCAAGTCGGCCTTGCTATTCAATGAGCGCTGGGTCGAGGACAAGCATAGCCGGAACGCCAAAGGCAAGCCTGTCTACGCCTGTCCACATCTGGCGGGCCAGGGGCCAGAACCCCTGCCCGTTTGCCTCCTCAGAAGAACATACCCAGCTAAATAGTCCTTTGGGTAGAAACTGTTACCATACTATAGATCCTTTGAACTTCCCCGTACATGTGGTTTTTGTTGGCTGGATTTAGGTCACCTGGAGTTAATGAAACAAATAGATTCTGTGGAACACCCTAATATCAATCGCAACCATTGACACGTTTCTGATTAACTGTAGATCTCTCCCACACCATAAACTAGACATGTTTGCTTTCCTTGAAGGAAATCAGCCTGAACGAACTATTTCTTACTGAAACCGGGCTCAGAGAGCATTCCATGCCTGAAGCAGTGGTGGCCCTTCCTTAGAGATACACCATGACTAGGTGTGATGTACAAAATAAAATAGGTGGTGGGTGGCCATGGTTTTCAAGGAGCATCTTAATAGGAACTTCATCCCCATCAACATCTTGGATGGGAGAGTCTCTCTTCTGGAATTGAACTTTCCCCAACCTTTACTTTTTCCAGACTATTGGTCTGCCATGCCCCAGGGCCAGCCACTTAGTATATTCATGCTATGCCGGATATTGTGGTGGAACTAAGCTTATAGAAAACCAATTTCACTCTGCTGGGTGATTTAAACATACATTTTGATGATAATAATTGTGAATGTGCTACAAATTTACTTCAAGACCTTTCCGCGATTCAGCTTACACAACTGGTAACATTTCCTACACACAAAAAAAGGTCATCTAATATTCCAAATATGAGATTAAAAAACCCTTCTCCCTGTATGCTGGTCAGATCACTATATTGTCCCATTTCACCTCCCAAGAGCAGGAAAGAAATTCCTTCCTGGCCAGCAGCCAAGGCTTAGCTGATGCTGGTCAAAACGGACCACAGCTAGCTGGGAAACCACGCTACTCGATTCCATCTGGGATTTGAATGGAGATATATCATAAATGAATGCCAACTTCAATGAATGGATCAAGGATTCACTGGACAAACGAGTTCCTATGCGAGTGTATAAAAATAGCCGACCACAGGGTCGGGCCCATTGGTTCTCGACGTGGAGGAAATGCTATGATGCTACCTGCAAACTAAATTATAAAAAAGCAACAAAGGAATATCAATATGCCATAAGAGAAGAATGCATTTCCTATCTTAACACTTGGATTGAAAATGCACCCAATTTATCAAAGGAGCTATGCAAGATAGTAAACTCTTTCATAAAACCAGCCAGAATGGCTTCCAGTCCCCCTCTCCTCTGAGTCTGGCTGCAACATGTCAGCCAATTAACTTCCTGGGAAAAGTTAACAATATTCGCACTACATTGGAAGGGGAATCAGTACCCAACTATGTTTTTAATAAAATCCAGCAGGATGGGCTGGGAAAAGAGAAACTTAAGTTCCCTTCTGCTGGTGACAAAGAAGTTATAAGAATAGTAAAATCTGGACCCCCGCTTGATCCGGCACCTCCTGACATGCTGATGAAAGGTCACAATGTAATCTTCCCAGTGCTGACGGACATTTTAAACCATTCACTCGAGAGAGGTAGCGTCCCAGATTCCTGGAAACATGCAATTGTTAGATCATTACTAAAAAACAATCCTTAGATCTCACATAGGTGGAAAATCACAGGCCAATTTCCTTACTCCCTGGAGTTAGCAAATTTACAGTAGAAATTTGTTCATAAACATATCTCCTCTTTTTTAGAGCATCACTGAATACTACTTCTCACCCAACTGGGTTTCTGGCCTGGACGTAGCATGGAGACAGCATTAATAGCAGTCACAGAAGAATTTTAAAAAATCCTTGATCAAAGCGGCAGTTATAATGCTTGACCTAAGCGCAACCTTTGACACGGTCTCCCACCCAATCCTAATTCAGAGGCTAAAAGAGGCTAGAATCACCGGCTCAGCCTTAAAGTGGTTTGCCTCTTTTCTGATGAACAGACGCTTTCAAGTTTGTGAGGCACCTTTCTTCTCAGCTTCTCATCTCTTAAAATGTGGGATCCCACGTGGCTCATCACTGAGCCCTATTCTTTTTATTCTCTATGTCCCATGCTTTCAGAGATCATAGGTTCCCATGGACTTTTAATGGTGTCATATGCAGATGACACGCAGATTGTCATCTCACTTACTCCTGACACACCTAGGCTATGGGAATTCTCGTATTTGGGAAAGCCTTAATCTGTGGTTAAAAAACTCCAAATTATCCAAAATGCAGCAGCCTGGGCTCCTTTGGGAATGCCAAAACATCACTCTGTTTCATCCTTATTAGTCTCCTTACACATGCTGCCGGTCCAAAAATGGATACAGTTCAAGGCATTATGCATAGCACATCGGGCAGTGAATATGAAGGGAGCATACCTTTTATGGCATCTCATACATTCTTACTGTCCTAGTCGACCATTGTGATCCTCAGATCTAGGTCTACTCACTGTTCCTAAGATCAAGAAAGCCAGATGCAGGGGACGCTCATGCTCATATCTTGCACCCAAACTATGAAATACTCTACCAGAAGCAGCCAGGAAGAACCAGGATAGACCTAGTTTCAGGAGGCAGCTTAAGACATTTCTGTTCATCTAATAGACATCGTTTGTGAACCTGGTTATATGTTGAGCGCTGGGAGGCGTTTTGGGTATCCATGCGCTTTAGAAGTGCCTAGAATAGAATAGAATAATGCAATTTGACCAGATTGTGCCCCTGGTGCCGAAAAAAGTTCCTTTCAACTTGTGAAGCCGGTGGTGCTCAGAAAGAAGGGTCTTCTTTAAAGATGTCTCTCCTTTGGTTGCAACCCCAAAACATTTTCATGACCGCAAATGTTTCCATTTGCTCGGACCCTCGAAATACATTTTTCCCTCATGACGAGAAAAATACGATTCTCAAATCAGATTATTAATAGGTTCAGAATCATATACTTGTTAGATAAATTCAGCAAACAGTGCGATTTAGAAACTTAAAATCACAGTGAGAGACTGAAAAGTGTGCGGGTGGAGGACGCGAATTCGATCAGGAGTGTATGTATAATGGTGATGGTTCTGCTTGACTTTCTTTCTTGCCTGGTAGTGCTGAGAATCAGGTGGCACCGTCGCCAATGATGATTCCAGTACAGATCGTGTCGGAAGATAAATTTGAACATCTGATACCTACATAAACCTTCCACTTCCCAGACAATTTGATCTTCATAAATCTGCGACGGGATCTGTGTAAAAGCCAAGACTTTGTGCTTACCACCCCATGCTATCGCTCTTTCGATATCAGCGCAGCCTTGTTTTTTATCTCCGCCTTTGGATTTTCTTTTATATCGAAGCCTTGATTGGGTCGTTTGTTGAGATGATGTATTGCAAGCGCCGGAGCCTCTTGCGCAACGAATGCCAAGGAAATTGAATTGATGTGTTGGGTGATTTGGCGCTCATCTCCGTTTGATCTAGTTATTCGGCTACACGCTGGTGCAGCACTTCATCAAGGCCTCTCTGTTGTAAGAGGCATCTCACTGTATATTCATGAGCCGCTAAATGATCTATTCCGAACGTAGTCAATTACAGATATAGCTTCAGATGAAGGCGTAATGAGCCAGCCATAAGTGGCTGTCACTCATGTAAGTGACTAGTGTCTGCGAGGGTGTGTGCAGCACCCCACCATTCAGCCATGTGCATTCTAGTACATGTAGTCTATAGTTTCCCGCCTTTATTTGAAGTTAGGATTGTAGGTAATGGCTTCTATTCAACTATTGACTGCTGTTTCGTTCCAGACACATTTATTTTAAATGGTCTTGCTACCCCTTACTCATGCTCTGTCATTTCTCCCTATATTCACACATGCACCACGCTCCATCTCAGCTTTTTCTTGGTGTTCCCTACCCATCTGCACAAATTCTCACTTTTGTGTTTTCTCCCTGATACCCCCAAGCACTGGAAGTACCCTTTGTGTATACTTTGCTTCCTCACTTCATTCTTTTTGGTTTCTCCTAAAAGGCAATCTTCTTACTTTTAGTTTTCTTACCTAGTTAATTTTGTTGTGATTCTCCAGTCCCTTCTATGTTGTTGTACCATGGTTATTTAGTTTTTTTGGTAAATGCTTTGGCGCAAGAGCTATGCAAATTCCTTGATATGAAATGGTGCCCGCCTTGTACCCTAAAGCCAGTCATCTCCATTATAGCTCTGGCGAGAGCTAGGTTGGGGGCTGGCACTCCTTGCCGCGGCAGGCCATCGGATGCAGCCCAGTAATGGCACATCTTAACCAGTAATGCGACAAGGAAGGATGCGCAGCTAGTCCCAGGGAGCGGCGCGCGTCATCTATCTCTGCGTGTCTTCCTTCTCCTGTCTCTTAATAAGTATTGTGCGCAGTGTGGAATGAAGTTGCGCGTCTCTCGCTTCATTAGGGAAGCTCGGCTCCATCCTACTTAGAGCGGCTGTGTAAGTCGGAGGCTCCGCCTCGCATCCTCTTCTATCAATCAATCATTTTCACTGGAGTCTACATTGGCTGATGAAGTCTGAAGGTGAATAGAATACAGAGGAAGGGGAGATGGAGGTAACCAATGGCACCGAAGGGTGCGTCCTGGGCAGGAAGAGAATGTGAGGCCAGCCTCTCTACTTGTTTTTTGAAGTCATTCATGTTGATCCCTAAACTTACTAACCACCTGTACTTCCCAAGGTCCCAATCATGGCACGCTGGACGCATGAGATTGCAATCTGTGCATGGCAGGCGTGGATCGTTGACTGTAGAATGCTGTTCTATGGTGGGCTCACCTAAGTGAATAACCTCTGCAAATTGGGGAGAGGAGTTGGCCTAATGGCTAGGGCAGTCGACCTTGAATCTGAGGAACCGGGTTCGAGTCTCGGCAGTGACGCTGAACATCCTGTGATTCTGGGCAAATCACTCAAACTCCCCGTGCCTAACAAAAAAACTCAACGTGTCCTAATGTAACGCAACTGGTGCTATGTCAAGCGCTCTGATAACCGATACCTTCGGGTCAAGTTTGCGCTATATAGAACTTTGTTAAATCAAAATTACATGAACAGCCCCCCTATAAGTGAAATATAAATACACAGCATTCAGCATCAATAATTCAGCAAGAGGGTAACCAGTGACTCCATGACACCACAGACGCGATGTTTCAACCCAAGTCTCTGTGCATACGTGTGTTGGTTCTATGGGGTCCACTGAAGGGCACCAGGAACCCAACTTACTGAATTCACCAGGGTTGGAGTGGACTTTCTTGGTGACATGGAGTCATCGGATAACCTTAGTCAACGAGGTCAAAGTAAGTAATGCAAGTAATGATCTGCAATATTGTTCCATAAAGACCGGATCCAGTCCATATTTTCAGGATATCAACATGGGATAAATGAATATATTTACATGCAATGAATCTCAATAGGAATAGTGCAGGTAATCGGTTATTGCCTTGAAAACCTGGACTGGATCCATCATTGTTGCCTCATGTTGAAACCTCTTGGATGAGGGGTGGCAGGTAGATCCGGCTCCATCATGCAGTGGGCTGGAAATCCAGAAACGAACTCCATCCTGTTGCCCAACACTGTAGGGCTGCCTGCTTGAGCTGCAGCGTGCTGTAGTTTGCCCCATCCGGTATTCGCTGGGCTGCATGAGTACCCCCACCATCAAAATTCAAATATTGGGAAAATATAAATCAAAAACTCTGTCAGACGATTAATATTTGTAGTTCTGACTTTAGCTATGAACATTTGATTCTAGTTAAATTATATGTATAATATATGTACTTATAGGGTCTTTCAGCCAACTGATTCATCCATTGGTCCTTTATTGTGTCAGCCCACTTCAGCAATTGGCTGACTTCAATGTGAGGGATGTCATTCTGCCCTTTCAGAAGCAGCATATTTATGGAGAAAGTAATTTGCTTCAGTGCCAAGGATTACCATGCCAATGTGTGCTATTTGAGACCAAAAAAATGTTTGCTTTCCGCCAATGCTTTTTTAGAGTGACCAGGGACCGGCAGCTTTCCCAACAAAAAATGGTTTTGCAAATACCACGATGAAACAAAACAAGCATTGACAAAGTCAAAAGGATGGCAGCCAACGCCAGGCCTGTTGTCTTTACCGGTGCTTGTTATTTAATGCTTTATAAAAGACGATACAGAAAATCACAGCGCGTTTCCATAATATTATATATTGAGAAATGGTACCCAGTTATTGTTGATGTAAAACAAATCATTGTTGTACAATTCGCGACCCTTAAATCCAGTACCAAAATGAAAGTAAGTCTTGTTAGCACGAGCCATAGCCCTGGATTGAAGCTTCCCTTTCAGGACCTCGGTAGGAACATGCAAAGAGGCAACGTGCAACCTGGGTGGGCGAGGATCACAGAGATAACATTAAATGGTCATTTTCCGTGTCAGGGAATGTAATCCCGCGTCTGGGAATGTAGTCCCGCGTCTGGGAATGTAGTCCCGCGTCTGGGAATGTAGTCCCGCATCTGGGAATGTAGTCCCGCGTCTGGGAATGTAGTCCCGCGTCTGGGAATGTAGTCCCGCGTCTGGGAAAGTAGTCCTGCGTCTGGGAAAGTAGTCCCGCGTCTGGGAATGCAGTCCCGCGTCTGGGAATGTAGTCCCGCGTCTGGGAATGTAGTCCCGCATCTGGGAATGTAGTCCCGCGTCTGGGAATGTAGTCCCGTGTCTGTGAATGTAAACCCGCTTCTGGGAATGTAGTCCCGCGTCTGGGAATGTGGTCCGGATTACATCGAACATGGAGTGTTGTATTTCCCTTCAGTATATATTCTACTCTGTTCGCCGCCTGCCAGAAGAAATGCTTTTATCCATACATCCGTATTCAGGTTCTGGTAAGGCCATAATATTCATGCACATAATGTGCCATAAACATCCGGAGCAGGATAACACAACATAATCCTAACATATTCTGGGACAGGGAAAACAAAGGGCTCAAAACAAGGGCATTATTTTCACATAAAAAATGTCCATCTCTGATATTAGGAATTGATCGAAAGTAGGACCCTTGTCGCTGTGTATCCCTACGCAAGCACATGATTCAAATAGTGCAGATTATAAAGTCTGTCGTCTAGCTTCATTAAGCACAGGTTACCACCAAAAGACATGTAGAATTGTAGCCACAAGAATAGACTTCAAAGGTAGTCCTAACAATGACCATGGATCTGCTGAACTGAGGTTGGAGGTTTCAGATTAGCAGCTAGTACTGAAAGGCAAAGGCTGGATTGTCTGGTGCGCATGTGCCGGTCTTGAATACACACTTAACTCTGTACTTTATTATACAACCCTTTCTTGTGAACTGCATAGCAAGCGTGCTCTGGATAACTGCCTGGGAAGTCAGAGAGAAACACAATGTGCAGACAGCTGTGCTCAATGTGCTGGGCCGACAGCTGCTCTTTGCACTATCTACTAGCTTGTCTTTCGTAGCCACCTGGAGACCTCTTAAGTCACTATTATCTCTTTGGAAGTCTTCGTGTATACAGTACCACACGCTAAAGAAGACACACAACAATGCACTTGTAATGTAACTCTCCGTGCTATAAGGTCCATACATTTCTAGTGTAGGAACTTACCACATGGGACGAAGACACACAACAATGCACTTGAAGTGCAACTCTCCGTGCTATAAGGTCCATACATTTCTAGTGTAGGAACTTACCACATGGGACGAAGACACACAACAATGCACTTGAAGTGCAACTCTCCATGCTATACAGTCCATTCATTTCTAGGGCAGCCACTTAACACATGGGAAGAAGACACACAACAATGCACTTGTAATGTAACTCTCCGTGCTATAAGGTCCATACATTTCTAGTTTAGGAACTTACCACATGGGACGAAGACACACAATAATGCACTTGAAGTGCAACTCTCCATGCTATACAGTCCATTCATTTCTAGGGTAGGAACTTGCCACACGGGAAGAAGACACACAATGGTGCACTTGAAGTGCAACTCTTTGTGCTAAACAGTCCATTAATTTCTAGGGCAGCCACTTAACACATGGGAAGAAGACACACAACAATGCACGTGTAATGCTACTCTTCGTGATATACAGTCCATTCATTCTAGGGTAGGAATTTACCACACAGGAAGAAGACACACAACAATGTACTTGAAGTGCAACTCTCCGTGCTATAAGGTCCATACATTTTTAGTGTAGGAACTTACCACATGGGACGAAGACACACAACAATGCACTTGAAGTGCAACTCTTTGTGCTAAACAGTCCATTAATTTCTAGCGTAGGAACTTACCACATGAGAAGAAGACACACTACAATGAAGTGCATCTCTTCAGCTATACAGTCCATTCATTTCTAGGGTAGGAACTTACCACACGGGAAGAAGACACACAACAATGCACCTAAAGTGCAACTCATCATGCTGTACAGTCCATTCATTTCTAGTGAAACAACTTACCACACAACAATGCAAATTTACGTGCTATACAGTCCATTAATTTCTAGTGTAGGAATTTACCACACTAGAAAAAGACACACAACAGTGCACTTGACAGTCCATTCATTTCGTGTGTAGGAACTTACCACACGGGAAGAAGACACACAACAGTGCACTTGAAATGCACCTGTCATGATCAGACTCTTTTCTTATGTCTGTTGCATTTACAAAAGGTCCTGCTCATTGGAATCCCAAGCTGCTCCCTAACTAGACACACAAATAACCGAGGTGGGCAGGATTGAAAGCGACCATAGATGGATGGGACACGAGAAAGAGGCCAGGAGGCACCGTGTTTTTACCAAGGGTTGTTAGGCACCCAGTCTGGCAATTTATAAAGATTGACTGAAAACAATTATTAAGGTGATGTTATAGTTCAGTGTTGGAATGAGACACAAGATACCATAAAAAACACAGAAATATGCCAGATATCCTTTATTGAGCAAACTATAACTAGCGCTCTCCACCATGCGATGCTTATGACCTCATATTACATCATTAATGGCTTGTTAAAATGACATATTTGATGAGACAAGCATGATATCGCAGTCATAGCCTCCGGCCAGACCCTGCGTCCATCATGGCAAATCTCAAAACCCGTCCTTCCTATTTACACCGGTACCACCACGCGACTCCCTCTCATCAAGAGGAGAGTCCGGGATATGTACTGGTGGCGAGGGGTTGATAGGGAGGTAGATAAAATGGTGATGGATGGGGTAGTGATTGATGACGCTGATAAACCAGAAGTGATCTTTAGGTCTCCCCTGCGTCCCATGGAGTGTCATAGAGTGCCGCGGGAGAAGATAGAAATAGACATCATAGGGCCCGTTGTGAAGAAGATCAGAGACGTCGAGTAGATTATAGTCCTAGTTGATGTTTTGTCGAAGTGGTTGGAAGTAGACGTTATTAACCGGGTGGATGCAGTTGTGGTTTAGAAGTTTAAGGATAAAGTTTTCTTAAGGGAAGTTTTACTAAAATATGTTGTGGGGAATAATGGGTCCCAATCTACATCAGAAACTGTGCAGTTTTTTTAGCAGGAATGGTGTTAGCAGTAATACCCGCAGCCGTTTATCACCCTGAAGGAAAAAGAAGCCACGGAGAGGTATTTACCAGGGTGAGAGAGCAGCTTTGACGAATGTGTGACTACAAGCGCTCCTCCCCTCCCGCGATTATAGCTCATGGGGCTATAGCGTGGTAATAATAATATTATTTCAAAAGACTATACCATTTGGGTACAGTATATGGGGCATGTTATGAATGTGCACGAAATCTGCAAAATGAATTAGGCGGACCACATTATTGTTTTCTACTTAGAGTGGAGCAGGGATCATTCTTTTTGGTCCTGATGAGAAGCTAGGGGGATGGTTTCGAAACATGTAGACTAAGGAGGTAGTAGCCCATCACAGCATACAGCCTCCACTTCCCATTTTTAACATTACCAGCTAGAAGAAGCATTACATTCTAGTTTCCACATAGCCAGGTGTTTTTTTATCACACCTTATTCACTCTGAGCCTTCCACTCTCACATTACACATAGTGTCATTTCACCTCTGAATGCCCGTCGGTAGTAGCACTCCCCGTCCCGCAGCAGAGTGGGAAGAACCTGATGATGAAGCATGCCACCAAGGGACATTTTGGTGGGTGAGGGTTATTTTAACTAAACATTGTGTGTCCCTATGTCTCTTTAGGGGACACAAAGTTCTCATAAATGTTGAACTAACCTAGGAAGGATACAATTATTCTGTTTGTTAGGGTGGATCCTTTTTGATTTTTAGAAGATGGTTTAGACATGCAGGATTACATCAAGTTGTGTTACTGGGTTTAGGCCTTTTGTGCTCATGAGAGGGAGGACATCATTCACTAAAGGTATCTTGGCTGGTTAGCCAAGGCACTGCAAGTACAGTGGTCACCTAGCTATCATTACCGATGAAGTGTGGCTTAGAATTAAAAGAATTGGGCCGGTGAAGAAAGGGTAGTGTAGGTTTTCAGAACCATTGGTGGAAAAGCTGCTCCGTATTTCGCCTCTGATGAGTGTCGGCAAGGCATAGCTTTGGGGACGGTTGTGCAGGTGCAGAAATGGTGTTTCTTCACTTGCCACTGAGCGAGCGCCCTTTAAACCCAAGAGGGCGTGCTGAGAATCACACTAAGACCACTATCTAAAAGACCACCATGGCTGGAAGTGCCTAGAAGCGGCTCCGTCTGGTTGTTGTGTTATAAAGGTCTCCTCAATGGCTCTGACAGACTGGGGCTCTGACGAGCATGGGGCGACAGCCACAGAACTTTGAACAAGACTCTTCCATTCTTTAACTGGAGCAGGGGGTGGCAGAATGTGATACGTAACAGCAAATGCATTAGTATTTACACCTTTTCTGTGACCTGGAGCTACCTGTCTGGAAGAGGGAGCTGGCACCGCCTGGCACAATCGAACACCCACAGCAGGCACACACAGCACTTAATATTTCCATTTCGTCTTCCAGATAAACAAAGCCGGTGACACATTCTGCTTCTGAATACCTTCTAGATTGCTCTGTGAAACGCCGCGTAATGTGCTGACATTTAGCTAAAGTCATTTTACAACTCTGCTGGAACACGGTGAAGGGATTGGTGGCTGCTCTGTGTTGTGCGTCGCCCACCTGCTCCCGCGGCTGCGTCCAACCAGCTAAAGGCAGGAGCAATGCAGCGGTGCCTGGCCTGCTGCACAGGGGCAGCCGCTCTGCTGGAGCGTCGCCACGCTGAAAAATAAAATCATAATAACAAAATGTTGTTATCATTTTATTTTTCTTACCTTATTGCTAGCCGAGCTGAGGTAAGGGCGGGGGTGGAGCCATGCTGACGAGCGTCACGTCTGCAGTAGGGAGGAGTTGTGGACACTTATAAGTGCGCATGTCAGTTTGGCCGGTCGTCTTAGGGCAGCTAAACAGACATGCAAAGGTTTCTCAGACCTAGCTGTGTTGTGCAGTCGGAAAAGCTGCTGGCTCCCTGTGCCTGAACGCATTAAACCAGCCCACTCAGGTCAATCCAGTCGCTGCTCTCATGCTAGCAATAGCATGAGAGCAGCGTCTGGATTGGGTGTGGAGCCTGTGCAGTGAAGCCCATTCACTTCCGGGACAAGAGGAGCAACGACCCGGCCAGCAGCAGGAGCAGAGTGGCAGGTAAGTATTTTTATTGTATTTTATTTTTAAAACTCAGCCCTCCCGCCCTACCACATTACTATAGCGGTAGCCGCTACTGCTGCTGCACCAGACATTGTGTCACATTTTGAAATGGAAAGTTACACGAAGATTGATGTCTGAGGTTGCCTCCCTGGGAGACCACAGTCAGCAGACACAGGTGTGAATAGGTCACACAAGTAATTTCAAACTTCACTGATGAGGTAGAAAGTGCGAGAAAAAGTTGGTCTGTTCGAAGGTGGGAATGGGGCTGAATTTAAAATTAAGGCAAAACAAGACATAATTTCAGGGGTATTCAACATTTGTCCAGAAGGGTCCATATCTGTGCCAGAATTTCAGGATAGCCACTGATACTCGCGATAGTTTTATGTAAAAATATCTTTTATTTTCACTCCTGGAAATCTGTTGTGTTCTTAGCCCCATGACAAAAAACACATTGATGCCCTTTTAGGTGTGAAATCAAAATAAAGACAAGCATTGGCAATGTCAGTGGGTCTGGCTTATGATTGAAAGTGTCTGTTGTGTCACAGATGGGTTTAGGCACTCAATAGATCATCATACACATACACTTTGTCATTCATCTTTGCACTCATACATCTGTTCATTCATCCACTTACTCATTCTCCCATTCATCCTCTGACCCATTCACAATAAAACACATAAATCCAACTACGTATATGGAAAGGTGTACATTCCTCGTGGCTGCCCTCCTCCCGTCCATGGTGTTCCAGGACACTTTTGCAGCATCACAATGTCAAGGGTCTGCGCCTGAAAGTTCAAGCTCAGGCACCAGGATAAACAAACAAAATGATCACAGCTACGTGGAGGGCAAGTACTTTTTTTGTGGAAGCACATAACATCTGCCCAATCAAAACATGTACTCCTGGCTCTCAAAATGTTGGCCGAGTCAAGTGGTGCTCCCATGCTCTCTAGTGATGTTCACATAATTACCAGACCATAAAAAATAGGAAGAAGGCCAAAGTGGCCAGAAACACGGGAAGAACCCTTGAATTTCTTGTTTTATAATGTCAGAAAATACTTACAAAAAAAATGAAAACAATTCTTTTGGACTGCATCAGAGTGTACGAGATGAAAAGGGTATTAAAAGTTCTAAATTAAACAGGCACTGTCAAAGCCAATAGGTGTGGGTTAAATGTATGTAGGTAGCATTCACACATTAGAGTGAGACACAGAGGTGGGAGCCAGCCACAGTTGTAAGTATAATATAATTGTAAAGTAATCACTCATGCAGTTCAATACAAGCCTACCAGTGGAGTTGGAAGGATACACCCAAACAGCCAATACCGTTTGGTGAGAGATCACTACTCCTCTGGGCTGAGCCAAAGCTGATTGACAAAGTCTCCAGCCAATGGCTAAAAGAAGCTGGATGAAGAAAGCCAATGGCTCTAAGGGAAAGATTCAAATCCTGCTCTATGTATATTAGCAGAAGGTCTATTTATACGCTGTGCTGACAAAAGGCATACCCAAAAAAGAAACACGGAAGGGAATTGATCTGGAAAAGCACATTTCAGAAATATGAAAGAGCAAGGGGTGGGGGTGAGAGTTAAACGGAGATCCCCCTAAACATGCAAAAAAAATAGGGAGCAAAATGCCCTCAAAAAGCACCACTAGGGAACTGTGTTATTCGTAGGACAGAGTTTGGCTGTACTGCCCATGAGCAGACGGAAAAGGCACAGTTAGGAGCCTGGCTCCTCGAGTCACAGAGCCAGCTAAGGACCCCAGAGGGGCCCAGGTTCACTGTGCCCAGCCCACGCTGCAGCAGGGTGCTTGTTACTGCACAGAGGTTCTGGATGGACTACAGCACCTGGCCTGGGGCCTAGCAAGCCCCCTGTCTGAGTTAACTCACATTTAATGGATCTAGTTTTCAACCTTTGCTACTTCTAACAGTAGTTTGTGCCCAGGAAAGAGGCATCGTCTTCTTGCGTGTTCCACTTAAACAGTGACCTCATCCTCCCTTGAGCCATTTTCAAAGGGCTAAACATTTTAAAGTTCGTATTTTTTCTTCGTGTGTTAAAGTCAGCAGAGGTTTCACTGGTTTGCTTTCCCTTCTCTCAGTTTCTCAAGTTTGTTAATGTTCTTTTCATATTTCAGCAACAAAAAATAAAAGCAGTATTCTAAATGTGGCTTGTCAATCTCCTCAAGTTTTTACTTTATTGGCTGCTAGAAAACACCAACTGCTCACAGGTCTTTTGTTGAACGTCTACATTCGATGTAAGGGGGCGAGCACCCTAGTGAGAAGAAAGAGACAGCTATTAATAATGCACTTACACGCACCAACTTCCCCCGAATAGTTTATAGCAAAAGGGCCAGGCCAGCTTATGTTGAGTCTGGCTAGAACACCTAGGTTGTCTGAATACCCATTGTTACCAATTTCTTCGAATTTACATAAAGTGACCTTTGGCTCCGCCCAGGGGCGTATTTCTCTCATGCTGGTTTTTTAGTGTATAATTCCACACCTTCTAGAAAGTGCTTCCATTGGAATGCATGGAGGACTATTTACATCACACTGTCACATTCAGTTCTTTATCTTCCGTCAGCATTCTCGACAGAAAGCCATCCCTTTTAGGCCGAGCCTGATCACCACATGCGCTGCTCTGCGGGGCATTGTATATTCGAGTATTGAATTGAAGCTCTGCCCACTCTCCACCCATATGTTTCATTGGCTTGTGTCACTGTCCTTTGTAAAGGCGGGCTTCTGATTTGTTAACCCCTTCGATGCTGCGCAGATTCCGCCGCTGTGCTGACGGAATCTTGCGCGGGCGTGGTCATGACGGAATGGTTCCGTCATGAGCACAGCTCAACCGTGGGTCATGACGGAACCATTCTGTCATGAGCACCGAAGGGGTTAATAGGCTTGTTAGTCCCTCCTTAGTACCGCCTTGTCTTCATTTGTAACCTCCCATGAGGACTGGCCCTTTTACTTCGGTTGTTACACGGTATGTCGTATTTAGTCTGTAAGCACAGTTTTCTTTAATGAGTTTCTCCTACTGCAGGCACAACAGGCTTTCCTCCAACATTCAACGCGCCATGCGCGCTTTCACTTTTCAAGCAGCACAGGACATATGCAGCCTCTTCTTTGAAGTGAAATAGGTCTTGCATTTACAAGAGTTTGATCTATTGGCATTGTAAATGGCAATGCCTTTTATTTATGTGTTAATTATCATTTACAATGCCAATAGCTTAAACTCTCGCAAATGCGAGACCTATTGCATTGCAAATGCTTGTTGCTTATGTTATGCCAGCATTGGCTAAACCAATAGGTTTGGCTTTAACATTGTAAACCACATTTATGCATTGCTGTAATTTCCATGCATTACCACATTACAGCCAGACCTGTTCGCTTTGCCAATGCATGTTAACTTACAAGTTTTAGCGTGGAGAATATTTGTTATGGAGAAAACAGGCATGCGGTCGAGCACATGGTACAAGATGGTTTCTCCTATTCACATTACAGGAGCCCGCTTGTGATGGGAGGGAGCCTGGAAGCAATCCCTTAGGCCAGAACCATAAGTCATGCTGTATCTTTTTTGGTATTTTCACATACACATGCACAGCAAGATACCAGTAATCACAATCACCCCTTTACATGAAGAAATTCCACTGCTTGGGTTGGAATTCAGAGGCTGTATTACCGCACGTGCCCGGTGCGGCACAACTAGCTTCTGCCCATTTTGGATGCCTCTGGGGGACTTTGGTATTACAGAAGGGACCGAAGTCGACTTTGCAGACCTTTCTGCAAGATGATCTTGTAGGTGCACAAGTCAAGGAAAGTTCACACCCACCTTTTGTACATGGTCTGTACAAACATTGTAGAAGTGGGTAGACTTGTTTGCTTCTTGAGAGGTTCACATGGTTGTATAAGCAGCAGTATTAAGGGTCACTTCAAGCGTCCTCAAATGATCCTGTTGGTGTGGCAGGCAGGAGGGCATTGCAAGCATCTAGAATGGATCCAGTAACAGTTCTGGCAAGTGGGGCTGTGTCTTGTTCTTCCAGATATGGGCGTGCTCGTCCAAGGATGCTAAGTGGCAGTTAACCTATCTACACATGGTCATTCGAGCATCAAAATAGTATTCACTTTCTCTTTGGGTGTGTTCGATGTCCAAGTAGTCGTTTTTAACCTTCCTTAGAGCTGCACCAGCACCTGCCGATAAGAACTCAGGCTTATCTTTACTGGGGCTGAGGCAGTTCATTACCATCTATTCCACAATCTCAGAAACTCCTCTGTGCTGTTTCAATATCTTTCTCCAGATGTTTGCTTGAGGTGGAGCATGACCTGAGTGTGGTCTGCTTAGTTGGGAAAGATTCTTGTGCTGCACAGTGGTTCGCATAGAGGCTGTTCGTAAACTCACTCTACAAAGAGATGCAGAAGAGGTAAAGTACTCCTTATTCTTCTTACCACTTAATAAATTCTACATTTAAAGCTCAATATCTCTGCCCCCCCTCCCAGTGATGCTGGGTCCTGGATTCCCAGAGACCCTACCCTGGAATTTCTCCAACACCCCACCCCCATCTTCTCCTTCACCATGCATAAGCTCCCCAAAGCTTTGATGAAATCTCTGCACCTTACAGATAATAGCGTCAAGATCATGTCATAGCCTTGAGGGGGAGATTCCCCCATACCACCTCTCCACCAATGAAATGTTAGCACTATACGGTTAACAGTAAGTGCCGCAATGCTCAAAGCAATATATGCTCGCAGAAGCCCGGCGGTGCGCTGATTTCCCCTAGGGTGGATGAGCACATTCTATAAATTGAAGAATAAATTCACTGAAATTGCCAACCAGGGTGCATCCCACACGGGACACGCGTGGGCCCAGTGCATATGGTTGAGGGCAGGGATGCACGTAGCGTGCTGTGTAAACAAGTCTGTCTCATCAATAGTCCCTTCCACATCCCCTTCCCATAGGGACAAGGTAGTGGAAGGTGCATCCTACAGCAGGCCCATACTGCCCTCGTGCAGGAGAGTAATGGCCGGGAGCTGCAGTCCATTTATGGAACATGCACTCTGAAGCGGCAGCATTGAGTGAAGCAGAGCCACATGAGTCTGACGGAGGCAAAATGATTCCAGGATTCCAACAGAAGAATTCCAGGAAATAATGTCATTTAAGCCATCGTTGGATGGGTTCGAGGGAAAGGGGTAAAATAAGTCTGACATAATGAGCAAGAGGTCCCAGAACATAATTACTGCTGCGGTTTAAACTATGAAAGGAGAATTGGCTTTTTATTCTTCTGATCTGTTTTTCTAAAATGAACAGTGATCAGCAGGCATGAGATATTTATGGCAACATGTTTATTTTTTTAACTGTGTGGGTCCTTACAGGAAAGATGGAATCTCTTTGGATGTTTCGACACATTCTGAGCTACTGCACATTTTTAATAATCTGAGATAGTGGAGTGGCGATGACGGAGTATAGACAGAAATAACAGAGGACTAGGTGTGGTAGTGCCACAGGAGCAAGGATGGCGGTGCCAAGGTGGTGATAGGGCGAGAGATGTGGTAGTACTACAAATATAATGGTAAGATCGTTTCTATAGAAAGGAGAGAAGGTAGGGAGGGTAGGGTGGGCAGGGAGTGGCGCTGAGGATGCAGAGCGATACAGGCAAGTGGTAAGCGGTGATGATGATATAGAGGAAGGAGAAAGACCAAAAGTAAGACTGTAGCGGTGAGACCGAACAGCAAACCCCAGTGGTAGGTAAAAGATCATATGACAGAGGCAAGGTGCACACAGCAGTGGTGAAGAAGTGCAGGTTTCTCCTTTTTTTTCCTTTTTAAAGATATCTTTATTGGCATTTCCAAGATACAAACAAAAGGCCAACTCTGGAGGAAAAAAACCAGAATCCGTATACATTTGCAATCACTTGTCTAGTTACCAGGGGGCACTTCATGCATTTACAGGTATGCCATCGGAGTGCGTGTTGCGAAGCACTCACCGACATTGTCATCGCCCATGCTAATGCACATAGCAACATTCGGATTACCAATATGGACACCTACTAACAGTACTACGACAGACATTCCAGCGCCATTCACATCTCTGATACATGCAAATTCCTGAGTAGAGAAAACATGAACTACAACGTATACTTAAGGGACATTTTTGCCCAGTGACAGGTGCCCAGTGAGCCATATATATCTGCTAATGCACTCCAATGTAGGAATTGATAGGCACGACTTAGGGGTTGGTCATGCACAATCCATACCCTCTCTAGCCAACCTGTGCAGGGCAACAGCACCCCCACCCCAGCTACTAGTCCCCTTCCCGGGCCCTTTTCTCCAGTGCCAGTCGCATGGGCGGGCACGAAAGCAGCTCACTCCAGTGGGATAGTTCCTAGTCTTGTAGTCCCTGAAGCTATTGAGCACCTCCGCCCAAAGGTTTGCAATGGGTTTTTTACTCAGCTCTCCGCATTCCTCTGCGCGTAGCGCTGCACTCTCCGCCTCTGCCCAGGTCTCCACCTCTTTTTGCCACCTGCTATGTGGGGGGCCGTGTGGGGACTTCCAGTGCAGGGCAATATCCCTGCGAGATGTCCCCAAAGCTAGATCCAGCAATCTGTTGCCAATTTTTTTTCAGGTTTCCAAGCTTAGAACTCCTGCAGATACATTTCCACCGAATGCTATTGGTGCTTTCCTGCAGTGTGTTCCAAGTTCAACGCAACAAGGACCCAAACAAGGTTCATGATAGGGCAACTTCATACTATATAGAGGAAGCCACCGTCAGTCAAGACGCATCTGGGGCAACTATGGTCTGCCGTGTGGAGCATGACATGGAATCTGTGGGGTGTGAGATACGCGCAATGTAGGAAGTTAAACTGCGTACACTTAAATTGAGTATTGCAGGCGAGAATATATGCACGCTCCAGAGTCTGGTCCTACTCCATCCCAGTAATAGGTCTAATCCCTTCCACGCGTTCTACAAGGTCGGCAAATTATCTACACATATGTCCAATGCCGTTCTGTAAAATCAAGACACAAAGTTTCTACTTTTGCCGAAGGTTAGTAAGAGCTGTAGCACGGTGTGAATTTGGGGCGCAACTTATAAATTGTCCAAAAGTTGCAGTACAGATGGGGTTAATGTCCAATATGTTAAAAATTGAGTCCCGGGCAGATTGTCCACTGTCATTAGGTCACCAAAGATGCAAAAGGACCAATCCGAATAACAGTCCCGCAACATTTCCACGCCACATCTGTCCAAGGACTTTGTCAGCATGCTGGGACGTATCCTCCACAAAAGGTTGGCAAGCCTGTCAAGTGGGTTGCTGGGACACCTAGGGCAATCAGGAGGAGCTTTGGTTTATGCAGTGAGCTTGACTCCCAGAATCGTAGCCAGCAGACCGCCCTTCCGGTGTTGTCTGCCGTATTCACCCACCTCAGCCAAATTATGTCCCACCAGCCAGCAGGCGACCCACCACAACTGCACCGCCAAGCAATAGAGCTCATAATCTGGAATGCCCAGGCTGCCCTAGTCATCTGTCGTTATAGCGTACCCGGTGCCACCCTGTTCCGGTGCCCATCCCATATCAGTTCCCGGGTCAGGGTGTTCAAGGAGCGAAACCACACTCCAGAGATTCAAACTGAGAGGTTCTCAAAATAATAAAGTACCCTAGTGAGGAGCCCCATTTTGGTCAGATCTGTGCAGGCCATAATGGGCAGCTGCAGCTTGTTCCAAAAGGCCACACTGTCCTAAAAGCTCCACCGCCAAAGGTTGCCCTCTCAGATGTCTGCATCTGTGTGGTATACTCTTATCCCGAAGTACTTTAGGGACCTGGGATCCCACTGGGTTTGGAGGGTCTGCACTGGGTCTGAGGGTCTCATGCAGTGGACCGAGATGGGGAAGACACAAGATTGTTCCAATTTGTGTGAAGACTAGGTACTTGTCCATCAGTTGGACGCTCCATGGGATGCCGGTATGTGCATTCCGCAAAAAGATTAGCATGTTGTCTGCATACAGTGAAGAGATTTGAACACTATTCTGTACCAGGATGCTTTCACCCAGAACTCCAAGATCAGCAGGCAAGTGATTGGTACTACCACTAGCTCAAATAGCATTGGCATTGGAGAGAGGGGGCAACCCTACCGTGTCCCTCCGCCAATCACAATAGGGTCTGAAGTGTATTTGCCCTTAGGTATACGTACTCTTGCTTTTGCATACAGCAGCATGACCCATTTGTTCCAGCCCTCTCTCAACGACACCCGAGCATGGACCGCACGCAGAAAATCCTACCGGAGGGTATCAAAGGCCGTCATTATATCCACAGAAAGGAGCAGTGGTTCAGGGAACTGGACTGTGTCCGTTTCATCTAAGATGCAGTACCACGCGGGATGATATGAAAAGTGCATCGTTTGGGAATGAAGCCATTTTGGTCCTAATGCACCAGCTTAGAGAGGTACAGTTGCAGTCTGTTCGCTAGTACCTTTCTAAAGATTTTGTAATCTAGGTACAACATAGAAAGTGGCTGGTATTCTGCTACATCAGTAGTGTCACCTTGTGGCTTAGAAATAGGTACAAGCAGGGCTTCTCTACTCGTCTCTGGCAGCTGCCCACAGTTTAAGGCCCTAGCATACATCTTCACCAATTTTAGAGCCAGTTGTGTGGCATAGGTCTGATAAACTTCAATGGATAGACCATCTGTCCCGGGTGTCGTGCCCCCAGCCAGTGCTTTGATCGCTGCTTTGATCTCGAGTTCAGTAACCGGGGACTCAGGGACCTGTGGCAGGTTCACCCTGTCCAGAAAGACCCTCCGCAGATCCGGGAGCTCAGTATAGCTCCCTGTAGTACCCGGTAAATACTTCATGAATGCCAGTTGGGGTGTAGATCAGTTCTCCTGTCGGCCCAGCTGTCTGAGTAATGGGTTTCCCCTAACCTCAGTGCAGATCAACCATGGCAGCAGCCTACCCACACACTCCCTCCACGTGCACATGCACAGTTATCTCGCAGTCCTGCATCCGTAGGGACTGGATCTTTCCCAACACCTCATCGTGTTTTGCTCAGTGCTGTCTCGGTATGGCCCGGAACTGACATTTCTAGGCGGCAAATGGCACCTCCAGTTGTGTTAGCTCAGTCCAAAGTGAGTGTTCCGCTCCTACAGACTGACTGAAGCAGTGTCAACTTCAAAGGCAGCGTATTCTATATTGGGAGATTTTGCCTCCCCCCCCCCCCCAAGGACTCTCTAATGGCAGATTCATGTAGATAGTTTGGGTTTAGCCAACAGTGGGAATCGGGGCGATGTGCCCACTCCCATGTAAGCTGCAGTAGAAAGGGGTTATGATCTGATATCGTCTGCCCAAGTATTTGGCACCCGTGACCTGCGCAGCGATCTCTGCCTATCCCAGACTTTTGTCTAGCCGGACATGAAAGTCATGCGCAGGCGAGTATAAACAAAACTCCTTCTGTCTCGGAGTCTTTGGGAAATAGCCTTTTCAACGCAACCGTTACAAGGCATGCAATTACATCACATGCCGTTGCAACGCAAAAGGTGTGCAGCAGTGGGTAGGTGTTGGATTTAACTGCACACACTGGAGTTGGAATGGAAAATTAATCTATTCCAACTTCCAGTGCTCCCCCAAACAGAAAGTCGGGGGTAACGTTTTGCATTGCAAAGGCATGCGTTGCAATGGCATGCGATGTAACGTCACATATTCCGAGTCCTTATATGCCAAATGTCCTGAAGAACCCAACTTTCAAGCCAATCCCTGTGGTCTTGTGCGAGCTTCATATCTGCCTTTGTTGTCTATAGATGTCCGTAGGCATCCCAGGCTTAACACAGACCAACACCCCTCTAGAGAAGGCAGAGTAGCTAGTAACATAATATTCCACCCTCTGGTGCCCCTACAATTTTGGTATTTCCAACCCTGTCAAATGGGTCTCCTGGAGGAGGGCCATGTATAGCCCCTTGTGTTTTAAGAAGGAAAAGACTTTGTTGCACTTGTCAACCATCCCAAGCTCTCGCATGGTCAAACTGAGGAGGGAGTATTGCGTCAGTTCCCCTATCTTGACAGTGTTCCAGTGCCCCCCCATTCCACCCCCTCTCTTCCCCAAGAAGCACACACCCAGGCAATCCTTAACTAAAACAGGGCAAGCATAAACACAACTATCCTCAACTCCCACACCACAGGTCACAGTAGCAACAGCTCCCTAACCAAAACTATGAACTAAGTTTAGTTTAAAAAACCAAGCCCTTAGGCTTAATACCATCCTTTTGTACAAGGGTTTTTTTCCCTCGTGAGGAGTGTCTGCCACTTCGACCACCTTAGAAGCCTCTCTGTCTCCAACTCCCCTTTCAACAGGATTATAGTCAAGTTTTGCTGCGCTGGAGTTGGCTACCTTTCCATCTCTCCTTTTGTCTGAGGCCCTCCCGGATACCTTGGAGGCGACTTTTCGCTCTGCTTGGCCCGGGGTTTCGTTTCCACTCGTGGCCACCCTTGTATGCCTCCAGCCAGTCCCATGCTGCAGGAAGTAGCCTGGTCATCCACTGCAACTTTAAGGCATGCTGGAATTGGCAGCATGTGCCAGATACCAGCCCCCTCAGCTCCTTCTTAACAGCACGAAATGAGGCTCACCGCTGTTGTCCAGCATCTTGTAGTCTGGTTATATGGCCACCAGTTCATCCACATGTAAGTGTCTGGCCTCCCAGGCCTTTCGCAATACTAAGTCCCTATCCTTAAAGTGTAACTGGCGAGCAATTGCCGGCCATGAAGGTGCGCCCGATGCTTATGGTTTTGCTGGCACTCTATGCACTTTTTCCACCTCAAAAAATGGCAAGAGTCGCCGGCGTGCAATCTCCCTAATCAGTCAGGCTTCCAGGGAGGACACCATGTGGGTTCCCTCCACCTTCTCTGACAGGCCAATTGTTCTGATGTTATCCGGTGTCCGCTGCCTTCTGCGTCCTTCGCCCCACGATCAAAGAGGTCCACCCTATGGTACAGCTCAGCTACTCTATCCTGTAGGCCCCGGTTTGTGGTTTCCACTTCCTCCCGGGTAGCAGCATTATGTTTGACTTTGTCCGCCAGTTTCCGATGATCGTCTCAGAGTATCCTCAAGTCAGTGGAAACCTTAGCTATCTTCCAGTACCTCACGTGTGGCATTAACTGCATTAAGTATTAAGCCCAGCTTATCAGGATGGCCCATAGGTCAAAGGCGAGTTCCTGCCGTTGTCCTTCTGTGTTCCCTAGGTGGCCCTGTGCTGGTGTGTCCCATAGTGTGTCAGTATCCTGTCTCTGAGTCAGCTGAGCCACTACAAGTCCCCCAGTCTGCGGGCCCTCCTCAGGCTTGCTGCGTAGCCCCTCCCTGCTTAGGGCCTCAGTGGAAGGTGCGGGAGCTCTCTGCCTCTAGCTCCCGCTGAAAAGTCAACGTGAAGTCCCGCCAATTCCCAACTGCACGCCCTTTGCCACAAAAGGTCTCCTGCCAGGCAGGGGAAAGGTGTAAGCCTGATGGGTGCTGTCCGTATGAGCGACCCCTCAGAGTTTTCAACCCCCCAGGACGTCCTCATCCTGCAGAATGCGGCCTCCAGAGCACACTGGTCCCCCCCTCCAAGCACCTCACTATTGCACCACAGTAGGACCATGCTCAAACCTGGCAATGCAAGCCCACAATGTCAGAACTTCTCCTGGGGAGGACCAGGCTGATCCAGTATCAGCACAGGCCTCAGAGCAGTCGGCCGACATCTTGGGAGCCGTGGCTCGGCAGGGAGCGCCCACCAGCTGCTGAGTATCACTTTCATAGTTCCATGCCGGTACTCACAGGTTCTCTGTCCCTCCCCCCCCCCCCTCCCCCAGTGTCAGGCTCCAGGAACCTGCACTGATGCTGGGCGATGCTTCTTTTCAGCTCCTGCAGAGCAGCCAGGCGGGTCTTAGCGCTTCAGCCCCCCCCCCAGCTGCCATCTTAGGTGTTGCGGCTGGACCAGGAGCCCGTCCCGCTATGGCAGGCAGCTGCCTAGGGTGTTGCCGGCTAAGGGATGCCAGACTGACACTAAAAGCATTAACTATGCCCATGGGCAGACAAAGATGCCTAAAGCAGCTCAGCGGGATGTCCCTGACTCAGCCATGAACACTTTGAGCACAAGCTGTGCAGAAGTGGCTGTTATGGCTGGTGTTTGTCTACAAGATAACTAGGAGGGACAGACGTGCTCGGCATAACATAGCTTTAGAGATAATATCAAAGAATATGAACACCTGTGGTGAAGCAGTTCTACATCAACAGGAGACTAGCCCTAAACAAGCATTGGTGAAGCCCCAAAGCTTTTAATGCTGCCTAGTGGCGTAATGAAATATGATGGGCCCAGAGCTTAATTTGTGGTGGTGTTTACTGGTGCTCAGCACTGCCACTTAATTTGTATCCCCAGCACTTTTCTTACGACAGTCCACCACATGGTGGTATTGTCTGTGTATTTTCAGAAAAACATATCAGTTTTCAATTTAATATACACTAAAAAATAATAATAGTCGCACGTCCAGGCCATTGGTATTGGCATTTTGCAGCACTAGCAGGGGCACTGGGTGGGGTAGGCCTACATTTGTCTACTAAGGGACACCTTGGGCCTTGGCACATAAGTTTTTATTTTAATTAAGCACTGAATAGGGATCCCTGTGGAATGTGGCAAAGGGTCCCTGAGATTCCTATGTCTCACAGATACAAGAAAAACCACTGACAGGCGAAGGGCCCCATGCTACGAGGGGCCTGCAGCGGCCTCCTCTTCACCTTGATGCAGCTGGCCAATCTGGCATTAGCCAAACTGCGTTAATGGTCAGATAATCCCTGATAATGCCCCGTGCAATGGGGTGGGTGTCCCAGAACATTACCATGCACCTGCTCTGTTGCTGGGTAAGCCCGACAGGAGGAATGGTTGAGACAGCAAAGTGTAAACAGTAAAGATTCTAAAGATAAAGTCATGTGACTGAGCATTCCCTTCCCACTGTGCCTAGAAAATGATAACGAGGATCACATCCTTTGCGGGTCATCGTTTCTCCAAGGAATCCTTCCTCCATGGCGTGGTCTTAATGCCGCTTTACTATGGTAAGCTGCTGTCCGGCTGCTGCCCGGCTGCGGTACTCACGAGCAAATGAAAGAATTGTTCATGCGTGCCTATCATAGAGAGTTTATGTGTAAACAGGCATATTACATATGATAACACATATTCATGTTATCAGTATCTGCTACAGGACCTGTCCAGGTAGGGAAGTCTGAATTTTCAGTAGTGAACTTAAAGAGTACGACTAATTCCATTGCCCTTGGCCTGCTGCCTCGTGGTTTATAAACGTCCTCAGAGGCATTGTCCACACGGAAGTGTCTGGCCTCCTGGGCCTTTGGCAATAGTATGTCTCTATCCCGGAAGTGCAACAGGCAAGCAATTAGTGGCCGTGGAGGCGCACCCACCGGCAGTGGTTTTGCCAGCACTCAATGCACCCTTTCCAGCATAAAAATGGCATGCCTCCACACCAATATAGACGTCTGTTACACAGTTAAGCATTCGGTTTCTCTCAGGGCAATATAGACATGTTCCACTGTTACCCATCACGTACACCCACTCTATCTTCAAAGAGCAGCTAACAGTGAGCACTGATTGAAATTTGAATAATTAGGTTTTGTTTACCTTTCATGAATAAACTGATGATGAAACAATGGGCAATGATTGTGGATTTAGGCAAATCTGTGGCTGCAGCACTTATCGCATAATTAATTTTCCAGATAATTGTAGATTTCACCCAAAGTGTTTGATCCTAGCTCAAGTGGATGAAAATAACTCTGCCAGAGTTTATGCCCGATTTTGTGCCCCAAAATGCTAGTAGCCCTGACAATGGTAGAGCTCTGCACAGGGGTTTGTGGGCGGTCATTACGATGATGAAGCCTGTATTTCACAGGCAACTGTGAAATATCTTCCACATTTCATGGTTCCCTGTAAAGCATAGTTTGTTGCACCACTGCTTTCTGTGGAATAAAAGGACTTCAATACATCATATATAATATTGTATATATGCAGATGTGCCTAGTGTAGTATGCCAATTATTACCATGTTGGAGTAATTGAAGGGGCCAATACTCATGAGTAGCAAAGCCTCAAGCAGAGGTGAACTGAAGGCTAGAGCCAGGTTCAAGTCAGATTCTTGTCCCGGGCTCAGTTTGAGGTCCTCGAAGTACATGTTTAAAAATGATCACTTTTAACAGATGCCTTATCAATGTAGCGATACTCTCACGTACTAAGATGAAACACTTCCTCATACTAAAGAAATACATGGCAAACATTTTCATGGCTCAGCTCATGCACAGACTCTTCGAGCCAAGCCAGAATCTAGGCCCTGCTCTTGCGAGGCAATCTCTGTTAATGTGTTGGCTCACCAACTTCTAGCCTCGAGTGAGGCATGATGCCATTCACTGTACCATAGTAACTACTGGTTGATGCCGGGGTCTGAAGTTAAGCACATGTATGCTTAGCGCTGCAGCCAGACTTATCCTGAACCTTCACAAATAGTGCTTAATTTGAGCTGGTGGTTTTCGGTGCTCAGCACCGGCACTTAATTGTCAGCACCAGTGCTTGTGAAGGTCTGCCACAAAGTGGCGCTGTCTGCCCTAATTTAGAGATGACCACAACAGTTAATTAATTCAATATACATGATACATGACTATTACCTGCCACCCAAGCCATTCTTATAGCTTTGGGGGCTTGGAGTAGTCTAAATTGTCACACTTGTAGGAGTGTGGTGGTTACTAGTTGTGTTCTTACTATTACTGGCAAACACAAGGAGATGATGGACGGAGTTTTGAAACTTTTCAGACACTCACCCCCAGTCACAGATCTGGGTTGAATCCATCTTCGTTCTTTAGCTCACTTCGTCACCTCAGTTCAGATCCAACTATATGCAAATCAGTCTTGACCCTGTGCCTCATGGGAACAGTCCAGCCCGAACTGCCAAGCCAGGTCTTCCCTGAACTGGAAACAAGCATCCTAGGACTGGTTTCAGGCTAACAGCCCTTATCAGCCAGGCTAGCTTGAATCCAGTGGCAAAGTGAGCAAGGGATCAATTGCTGTTTTTGCATTTGTCACCCCGAGTGGGACGGGTATGCCCAGACGTGGGTCACGTGCTCTCCATGCCACTGGAGTCAAGCTATCCTGGCTGATGAGGGCTGAAAGCCCGAAACCGGTCCTAGGATGCTTGTTTCCAGTACAGGAAGGACGTGGCCTGGCAGTTCGGGCTGGACTGTTACCATTGGGCGCAGGGTCAAGATTGTACATATATGGCTGGGTCCAAACTGAAATGGCAAGCAAAAAAACTATGGATTTAGGCCCAGATCTTTGTACTGGAGTGAATGTACGACATTGTTCTGCATTCTGTCCATCAAATGTTGTTTTTGCACTTACTATCATTGGCAGCACTCGCAGAGGCGAGGTGTGGGTCAAGCTGTAGTGCCCTCCTGAGAGAGCCCTGGTACATATTGTTCTTACAAATTAGACACTGTTCCCAAACTAACCCACATCGCCCCCACCTGAGAGACCTGGATGGCTCCCCATCCAGTAGAGATGATAGTTCAACAATCCCACACACTCCTACAAAGCCCTCCACAGCCTAGGACCTGCCAAAATAAACCATCAACTGAACATTCACCAATCCTCTAGACACCTGCGCTTCTCCTCACTTGCCTCCGCGCAGCCCCCCCCCCACTGTGTCCATCGCAGCAGCCGCGGTGGCCGATCCATCTCCTGCATTGATGCCAAGACTTGGTACGACCTTCCCCTCAAGCTCCGTACAGCCCCCTCGCTGTCAGACTTCAGAAAGAAACTCCAGACCTGGTTCTTCGACTGAGACACGGCGCCCAGATACCCCCAGGGGTGTCAGTGTTGCTCTTTACAAATTATTCACGAGGGGCTGTGATGTGATTTCCTTTACGCAGGTCAAGGCACACTCTGGCTGCCTGGTTCTGAAGTCTTTGGACTCCGGCAATGAGTTTTCAGGAAAACCAGATTAGACGATGTCATGGCAATCGAGATGTGCCCGAACAAGGGCATTCGTCAGCCCAATTCTGTGGCCCAGGAGAAGTGGTAGAAGTTTCCCGAAAATAGGGAGTTGCATATTCCACTGCTGCCAGGTGTTGACTTGGGGAGTTAAAGGTGAAGTTGGTTTTGAAAAGAATTCCCAAATTACTTACTTTTGGTATGGAAGAGGGAGTCGTTCTGGTAACCCATCAAACGTTGACCTTGCTATCCATGAACAGTGGCTCGGAAAAGGCTTCTGAAGCCACATTTTTCCATAATTATTGATCAGCCTGCAGAGTAAAGCAGCTTGAAGGGCCTATTAAAGATAGCGTTGGCGCTAGACTGGAGACCTAAACCCGGGACACTGGTGGATTGGCCCGTCTTCCAATGCCGACCCGGAAGTGCTTCCTATTTGCGAGTGCTGGTCCCAGCAAGTGAGTAGGGGCGACCACCATCCCTCTATTTTGGCGCTGTCTGTTTATGCGAAGTATAATTCCTCACTGTTCTCAGTTAATTGGTCTGAAAGCATGATAAACGGCGGCGGCTGGTTGTGCAGCAGGCATTGCATAAGGCATGCTGGAGTCCGTTTCCATGGCGTCGGGGAAAGATTCCGGTCTCCATGGCAACATCGGGTCAGCTTGTCGCACCTTGTATCTTATAGAGTCTAAATGCAGATTGTTATTTCCAAGGAGAGATAACAGAGATACGAAACCAACGAGAGACCAAGACAGTTTTATTGGCCGGCCGCTTTGGGCCTCTGGACCCCCCAGCCCTCTCTTCCCCACCCCCGCGTCAAAGGATCACGGTCCATATTTCGCTCATTGTTCAATGAGTGTGAGGGAAAGTGTGAACGGGGCCCGCTGCTGTGCGGCAGACCTCTTTGAGTGGGAGGAGCCGCCAGGCACGGTGCAAGCCGTAGACGAGCTACGGATTTGGGTGTGAACAGGGCACAAGTCCTAAAAAAAGAAGTGGGGGGACGCTGTCACCGGAAGTGACGTCACAACAGGAATCTCATGAAAAGAAGTGGGGGGACGCTGTCACCGGAAGTGACGTCACAACAGGAATCTCATGAGTATTCATATGCCTTTAGATGACGGGGCATTTCACAGCACTGCTACCCCTGGTCTGTTCCTCGATGTCCTTTGCAACCCCCCTCCCCCCCACTCCCCCGAGGGGGTGCCCCAGTTGCACAACGAAGTGCTCAAAAGTGCACAAGATACAGAAGGACACACATTCCAAGCGTTAACCGCCAACGCCTGCTCGCTCCGCCTCCCAATCACCCCAGCCTGCACACACCACCGGTGCCTCTTAAAGTCTCCAATTACAAATATTAGCATATCTTTGGTAATTTACGGGAAACTTCCCTCCCACCCGGGCTCTCTGCTCACACAATGCTGTCCAGCTTTTGGGCAGGGGGGACGGCGTCCACCCGGAAAAACCTGGTAAAATAAGTGGCGGGACGCCGTCCACCCGCGTGGTACCCCGACTCGAGCCCTGGGTGTGAAATTAAGCACTGATACAAGGTAAACCACATCGGTTCTCCAGTAACATTTAGAGGGGGTGGTGGTAAATGAGGGGTTTGGAAGAGTGGTCCTCTGTCCATATTTTTATCTCCCCCGACTATTGCATAGCACTTTGTTGCTTTGTAGATACTTTTGCAATTAGAGAAGTTGACTTACATATACACAAAAGAGGAAATGTGTCCTAATATTGCTGTGCTCATAACCGGATGTAAATTGAAACAATTTCTTATTCAGTTCACTCATATACAGTTCCACCCTTGCTTATGTCTGGTTCCCTCATGCCAAGATCTCATTTTATCCCATGTCTGGAATGAGTGGGTCTTTTAAACTATCTCATAAGCAGCATAAAATCGAAATTATGTTAAAAAAAATACATTCATAAATACATAGAGGGGCTTTTGTATTGTATTGTATTGTATACAGTATTTACAAAGCGCAACAATCACCCTACGGGTACCCTGGCGCTATAGTACAAAATTCAGCCATCAGAACGTGAACTGGAGAGAAACAACAGGTTCATTTTCTAGGGCTTTGGCTCTGCCCTCTACACCCATTGGTCTGTTCAGCAGTCAATCACATTTTGCTTCTGCCCACTACCATATACAGATGGGTCAATGGATCAGCCCACTTCAACCACTGGCCTTTGAACAGTAAGGGATGGTATTTTCCTGATCACATCTGCATATCCACCTACAAAGAAGTGCAATTCAATGACAGAGATTGTGCGCCAATACTTCATTCACTTGGATAATACCTATTTTCTATCCTTTCTTTATTCTTATAGTCATCCCTGTGTGTTTAAACAAAGCCTTTAAGTTATAATAATTTAAAGGCGTAGTATCTATTATTTTCAGCAGTTACAATCATATTTCCTGTGACGTCTATTAAAAATTAAAACTAAAAAAATTGTTGTTCATACCTGATCCAAGTACATCTGCCTGTTAGGAAACACCCAGACTGTTCTGGTAAAATTATAAATGATGTTTCGTTTTTTTTTATTTTAAATGTTTGTTTCGAGCTTATGGCCTCCACGTTTAGGCATCAAAATCTTTTTTTTTTATTCTTGGGGCTTGAGTTTGCAACAATATTTAAAAATATAAATAACCATCAAACAAGCCTGCCAAAGCCAGCCCTACTGGGTTTGCTATTGCTTGTTTTCCCTTTGCATCTGGTGCACTAGTCCTGAGTTTATAGTGGAGAAACCAAAGCCGAATGTACCCAACACAAAGAAAAACAAGCATTGGCAATGCCAATATTTCCGGCTTTCAAGGAGTGTTGTATGGTAATGTGAAGTACTACAAGTAAATAGCATGGGAATGAATACATACTTGTGCAGAAGCAAAGAACTGTAGTATAGAAATAGGTTAAGAGGTCAGGTGGCAGGGCGCACTGTCAAGCTCGGCCTAAAAACCAATGTAGGCTAATGACTGCCATCCTCCCACCTGTGCTGCTGCCAGAGAAAGAAAACCACCATGAACTATCTAGTTATCCAAAACACTTTTAAAGCATTATAGTGTCATGTGTGTGCCCCTGAAAGTTCAAGCTCAGCCACCTGGCTAAATAAACAAAATTTATCACAGCTGTGCATTGGTGTAACAATAGCTCCGCAGCCCCTGCAGTGTGAGGGGGGCCCCAAGCACCAGGTGGCTCCGCCGGCACTGTGCACAGGTGGTGGGGCCCTGGCCTGAGAGTTCCTGACTGAGTATATGGAGGGGGGCCCCCTCAAGTTTTGTTACACCACTGCAGTTGCGTGGAGGACAAGCACTTGTGTTTTTTGAGGCACACAAATTCTGCCCAATCAAAACACGTCAGCCACGGCCCGTGGAGGGAGTTCCGTGGGGCAGAAAGGCGGGGCGGGGAGGGGCAGGGTGGAAGGTACTAAAAACCGGAATATGGATAATTGGAGGTAAGTAAACAATTAAATAAATAAAACGAATTTCGTTGCGCGCCCTGCATTGCAAAATGCGATGCAGCGCACGCTACGAAATTCGTTTTATTTATTTAATTGTTTACTTACCTCCAACTATCCATATTCCGGTTTTTAGTACCCCCCACCCTGCCCCTCCCCCGCCCCACCTTTCCGCCCCACGGAACTCCCTCCACGGGCCGCGGCTGAAACACGTACTCCTGCCTCCCAACATGTGGGTGGAACCAAAGCCTCTCTCTAGTGATTCTCCCTTAATTTTCTGGTAGCAGCTGCTTTGCCAAGCCAGACCATAACCAGGGTTAGATTAAATGTTCATACCTGATGCCCAGCGGCTTGGAATCTCTGACAGTGTCCTTCCCACACTCGTTGCCACACTACAGTCTACTCCAGAAAGATGTTTAAGGTCTCTCTGGCCAACCGATGCCTGCAAGTTATATGTGCGCTGTCAGCCTGGCCATATATCTGGTGCATGGTGCATTCTGGGTTAAACCTTTGGGATGCATGAAATCCTGGATTCAAATCCTAATTTTTGTACTTGAGCGAAAACATGATTCTGTATAAATCATGTAATCTGCCTGTGACCAAACCGTAAATATGTGTTATATAATATTGTGAAGCCCACTTGATGCACGTGAGCCTGACTCTTGGTCGATGCTACAAAGCTACATACTGGGGCTCGTAGGTTTGCGGACAAGGCTTGCTGCTGGCTGAAAACGTCTTTCGCTGGCATGGACTAGAGCTCCTCGGCGGCTATGTGGTTGCTGTAGCAGCGTGTGCACATTGGGGGACAGATTTTGACTCATGAACAGGTACTTCATTTCATTTGTTGTATTAGAGGTGGGTCCTCACCATCAAACCACGAATAATTCATCTAATTCATCTGTCCATTCTCTCTAATGAAAGTCATATTTTACAGATCTCTCAAGTATCCCAGGTCCATGCATAACTAGCTCATCTATTCTAGGTTTTAGTTATTATTTCTGCGACTTGTGGTCCTAATTTTATAATGGGACAAACATGAGTACACGCCTAGAGTGCAAATAAATAAATCCGGTCTGTACGAGCAGCTCATGCTTGTACCAGGGAAATGTCTCCCATCAAAGTAGACCCTGCAAGCCTATTATTAGGGCAGCCAGATGCCTCCTTATCAGTCCTTGACGTCCCCTTCACTACCCTTGCAATCTGGTACTTTAGTCCAGTTGGCTCAATTGATGTAAACAAAGACTACAACTAACAGAATGCAATAGGGTGTTAAATTATTGCTCATGCGAACTGAAGCACTGATGTAGCATAGGGGGCTACGTCATTTGGTAACCATTCAACATGACCGTATCTCTACGCTAAGTCTAGCACTGCTCCTTTCTTAGCACCTGCAAAAAGAACTATTGAGGGTAGAATGCAGAACAATGTCAGACATTCACCCCAGTGCAGAGATCTGGGCTTAAATACATCCTTTTTTTGCTCACTATGCCATTCCAGTTTGGACACAGCCATATGCAAATCAGTCTTGACCCTGCACCCAATGGGAACAGTCCAGCCCGAACTGCCAGGCCAGGTCCTTCCTGGACTGGAAACAAGCATCCTAGGACCGGTTTCGGGCTTTCAGCCCTCATCAGCCAGGATAGCTTGACTCCAGTGGCATGGAGAGCACGGGACCCACGTCTGGGCATACCCGTCCCACTCGGGGTAACAAATGCAAAAAGAACAATTGATGGTAGAATGCAGAACAATGTCAGACATTCACCCCAGTACAGAGATCTGGGCCTAAATTCATAGTTTGTTTGCTCACCATGCCATTCCAGTTTGGACACAGCCATATACAAATCAGTCTTGACCCTGCGCCCAATGGGAACAGTCCAGCCTGAACTGCCAGGCCAGGTCCTTCCTGGACTGGAAACAAGCATTGTAGTGAAGACTGCTATCTATATACGTACAATGCTAAGTTAGCACAACCGCGTTAGATGTTAGAAAGCCATCTTGCCGCTTTTGCTGCTTTTGCACTCGACACTGTAGTCACATGTTATTAATTGAGAAATGCTTGCTCGCCTTTGCTTCACATGAGAACTGTCTGTTGTTCACATCCCTAACAGTGAGCAGCGACCTTGGTCTGAACATTGTGCAAAGAAACAGTCTGGGTCGCTAGACGGTGCATGTTGTTGGGTTCAGGTTGATCGGCCCACTATTTAGCCATAACAAGCACGCAGCTGCAAATATCTGAAAGTCGAGTGCTTTTAATATTGCAGGCTGCATGCTTTTACACACATTCGGAAGAAGAGCTTTCCCAGGAGCAGAGTCTAGCTGATCCTGTGATGTGATTCCACTAAGCTGATCTTTACGGTATGGGGTTCCCCATTCAAGCCTAGAGACCTTTTATTAGTCTAATAATAATAATATTAGTTTACTAGCGAAAGGAAGGTGGCTGTCATCCACTGTCATTTTATTATGATTACTCCTTTCATTTTCTATGGTATTGTAACTATGCTGATGGTTTTGATTTTAATCATTTGTCTGCTTATGTTAGCCAAAGTACTGCATCTTAGGACACGAGGTTTATAAAATAACTCTTTAAACTTTACCGTGTCTCTGTTTATTCTGTTGTGGACTGATATGAGAATAATTACGAACAGGTATTTCTGATTCCCACCATTCCTGAGAATACCCTAAGTCGCTTGTTCTGGGTTGTCTATACATTGGGACCGCCAAGATAAAACTCGGATAACGAATGGGACACTGATGCTGGTCGGATAAGGGGTTCTGGGTTCTGAAGTGAGTTTTTAGTACACCACAATTCACTGAGGTCCTGGTTTCCTGTGCATAGTTCTGTGCATAAGCAGAATCCCTGCAACAGCATCCTAGGACCGGTTTCGGGCTTTCAGCCCTCATCAGCCAGGATAGCTTGACTCCAGTGGCATGGAGAGCACGGGACCCACGTCTGGCCATACCCGTCCCACTCGGGGTGACAAATGCAAAAAGAACAATTGATGGTAGAATGCAGAACAATGTCAGACATTCACCCCAGTACAGAGATCTGGGCCTAAATCCATCGTTTTTTTGCTCACCATGCCATTCCAGTTTGGACACAGCCATATGCAAATCAATCTTGACCCTGCGCCCAATGGGAACTGTCCAGCCCGAACTGCCAGGCCAGGTCCTTCCTGGGCTGGAAACAAGCATCCTAGGACCAGTTTCGGGCTTTCAGCCATCATCAGCCAGGATAGCTTGACTCCAGTGGCATGAAACCCCGAAACCGGTCCTAGGATGCTTGTTTCTGGTCCAGAGAGGACCTGGCTTGGCAGTTCGGGCTGGACTGTTCCCATGAGTCACATAGTCATGACTGATTTGCATACGGCCAGGTCTGAACTGGGGTGGCATGGTGAGCAAAAGAATGATGGATTTAACCCAGATCTCTTGACTGGGGGTGAATGTTTTGATTGGTTCTGCATTCCGTCCATCAATTGTGTGTCTTTCCCTTTCTTAGCACCTGCAGAGGTCGTCTCCAAAGAACTTTCAGTTCTCACAGCTCTCCACTCTCTTTCTCCCACACAGCTCATATTCTCTGCTTTTCTTCCATGTGCCCTCACCCCACCTCACCGTACACTGATCTACTCTTATAGCTGCCCCGTTGGCATGCTGTGATATAGTCACCCTTTGGTATATATATATATATATATACATATATATATATATATACATATATATATATATATATATATATATATATATATATATATATATATATATATTCAATGAAAAAACCAAAGGTTTCACACATGTTATAGTTAGCTGGACATTTCACTCGTAAAAAACCAATGAAATTCCCCCGTTATAGTTAGTTCAGCTAACTATAACTCGCGCGCCCGCAATGCACTGCTGATGACGTCACATATTACATCACTCATGACATGGTCAGTGACATCACTCATGACATCACTGATGACATCTCAAATGACATCACTGATGACATCATTCAGAGAATGTGTGTTTTTCAGAAAATTACATATGTTTTATATATGTATATCTCAAGGTCGATGGAAGAATAAATGGGTATATAAGTGTCTAAATGGATGAATTGTTTTTGAAAAATTGATTGTATAACTGACTGATTAAGTGTATCTTAGTGAATACATGGCTTAGTGAGTAATGTTTAAATATGTAAATATCTGTATCAGTCTCTCACTTTGTGTATAAGTGGCTGCATGGGTTGGTGAGTAGCTACATGGGTGTCTATATAGGTTATTAGTTGGTTTTTTGAGTATCAGTGTCTGATGTCTGTATGGTTCGGTGGGGGGTATTACGTAGTGCATAGGTGCATGAATGAGTGACTCACTCTTTGTATGTGTTGAAGACAGCATGTGTGCAGGACTCTATGGGTGAATGAGTGTGTGCATGGGTGTGTTAGTGAGTGAATGACTGTCTCAATAGTGTCTCTATGAGTAACTACATATGTTTTAAACTAGTATATGTGACAATTGGTGTATATAAGCGAGTATATGTGAGAGTGAGAGATTGGAAGAGTTCCTGTATGAATAAGTATGTGTTTCTATAAGTGATTGTTTAAAAGACTAAGTATGTGTAAGTTTCTGTAGAAGTAAGTGTGGCGGTGTGTGTATAACTGTATATGCAAGTAAATGTATGTTTGATTCTTTATTAGCATGAGTGACTATGTGTGTGAGTACCTCTATGGATGAGTGGCATTGTGTAACAGGATGTATACGTGTATGAGTACATATGATGAGTGAGTACATGTATGAGTGACTGTACAGGACTGTTGGTGAATGAGTGGATGTGTATGTGGATCTTAGAATTACTGAATAGGTTGTTGTAACTGGTATTGGTATGTCCATTGTTTTTAAAATTTTAATATCTATTTTTGAATGTGTTTATCAAAGGTTATATTAGGGGCAGAGGTGGTCTGCCACTCTATCACAAGGATGATGTCATCAGTGATGTCATCAGTGATGTCATTTGAAACAAGGACCGCCCTTAGCGCCTATGCCAAGGGTGCAATCTTCGAAATTGTGGTTTAATGATGTACGCTAACTCAACTCTTTTAATTAGGCTGAAGAACTGTGTTGGAAGTTACTTGATAATAATGCCTGTCAGAGTTGTGTGGCTGGCGGCCTATTACCAAGCCCTGCATGCTTCTCACCTGTGGCCCTTTTGCTGTGTGTAGCTCGGTTGTCAGTTCTCACCATTCGACGTTGTATGATTGGCAGCCTTCTGCCAAACCCTGGGTGCGCCATACCCGTGCCCTGACAAGCTTCCCAGGCCCATGGATGATGGGCTGCTCCAGTCCAGGTTTTTACTTTGAATTCTGTGACTTGTAGTCTTGTTTATTCTATTATAAATCAGGACAAGTCTCAGAACTCAAATGAGCAAACCTTGAATGGAGCAGCACATCTCACATGGACCTGGGAAACCTGGCAGCTTTGCCACTTGTGCCCTCTTTGCTGAGTCATAGTTCTGTTGCCAGGTGGCGCCACACTGGGCTGTGTTCCTAGCAGCCGTCTACCATGTTTCCTGTACTCGGCTGGTGTTCAGCCTGCTACCGTCTCGCCATGCATATGCAAAGCCATGAAGAACACTGACGGGAGAACACTGTGTAATAACATAGGGCCATATTTAGAATTTGGCGGATGGGTACTCCATTACAAATGTGATAAATATCTCATCCACCTTACTAGAGGTGGCATGGGATATGATTAATTTGTAATAAGGGGGAACGGACATCCGTCATGTTTGTGACTGGATAAACTGTCCACCAACCTGAACCACTGCAACGTCATTGTTACTTTTCTTTCAGTTTCTTCACTTTTCCATTAACCGGTTCACATGACATCTACTGAGCCTTTTTAGGAGCAACTCCCAGCGGCTGGGTTCTTTCAGGCCACTCTGTATGGCTAGATTATTTGTAAAATCTTGGCCTCTGAGCCCCCTCAAAAAAGCCCACGGTTTTCTCAATGTTTTTTTTATTTTGCAAAAACAGAGATTTTTGTCATTGTCAAGTCAATTATTAAACCATTCGATCACGTGTCTGACTTTAGAGGCTGTCTCCCTCAGTTGTTGAGAGTGCATATTTGTAATTGACCAAACTGGTACACGTGGTACCTCTTTTTGTCACTGTTACACTAAAAACAAAAACAGCACCACCGTCCATTGACTTCATCAAATTCCCACAATTACGTTGCATATCATGTTCAAATACATTAAACAACAAGCAGGGCACATGAGGGGGGCTTAAGGTGGTTAGTACAATATGAATATTTTATGATTGGATTCCGGGTGCATAACATTAATACATCCAATCTGAATCAGTATTTGGAAGGGACGCTTTAACCCCTTCGACGCTTATGACGGAACGGTTCCGTCATGCACGTCGGTTGGGCGGTGCTTATGACGGAACCGTTCTGGCCCCGCCCGCGCTCAGAACCTTCAGCACTGCGCGGAAATCCGCGCAGCGCTGAAGGGGTTAAACAGACCTCTTAAAATACCGATTTGGTGTTTGGGTGCAAACCCAAATTACATTTCAGTAGCGTGTTACCGAATCGCCTTTTTTTGTGATGGCTTCTGCGAATAAGACCTTTTTTCACACACACACAACAGCTGCATACAAATGGCTCTAAGTGATTTAGTTACAATATTTATCTCCCCATGTTGGGAGCACATGGAGGCAACAAGCACACCCCAGTAATACAATCTATTTAATGAAAAACACTCAGGATGTTTACATGCATCTAGCATCCAGACCATGAATAGTTACCAAGGCAACACTATTAATCTAGAAGCTGAAACCTTAGCAATTACATATTTAGCATTATTAATTAATCTAAAAGCGCGGGTGCCCGTAATTAGCTATAGAGCACTGTTGATCAGAACACGAGTTTAAATATTCATTTATGGAGGAACGTTAACATAAAAATGAAACAATGTCATGTGTTTCCTGTTCAGGACTCGTTATCTAGAGACACTGTAATGAGTGACTCACATATGCAATGGTGAGATGCTGCCCAAGTGGAAAAAAGGTATGTTATTAATTCTGCCTGAGACACTATTAATCTCAGATGCTTTGAAAAATGTGCTGTCTGTTGGACACCTGTGGAAAGTCTGCTTCTGACACCCGGGGGAGGGTGCCCGGGACAGACCCTTGGGTGTCTAGAGTGGCTGTTATAGGGGACCAAGGCAACTGATGGGTGGTGTCTTTAATAGTGAAGCGATACCAAAGGGGATGAAGGACGGAGCGCTTGAGTAAATCAAACACTCACCCCCAGTCAACTGATCTGGGTTTAATCCATCATCATTCTTTAGCTCACTCCACCACCCCAGTTCAGACATGGCCATATGCAAATCAGTCTGACCCTGTGCCTCATGGGAACAGTCCAGCCCGAACTGCCAAGCCATGTCTTCCCTGGACCGGAATCAAGCATCCTAGGACCGGTTTCGGGTTCATAACCCTCATCAGCCAGGCTATCTTGAATCCAGTGGCAAAGTGAGCAAGGGACCCACGTCTGGGCATACCCTGCCAACTTAGGGCAAACAAAGGGATACCAAAGGGGGTGATAGATCTTTAATAGTGATCCAAGAACTGCCTTCAGGAGTGCAAGCAACTGCATCTAGAGGCAGCCAGCAAGGGTAGAGCTTGGAACTCAGGCAGGAGATGGCTACTCAGCTGAGGCAGTCATGGAGCCGAGTTAAGGTCTCAAACTGAGTCTGTGATTCGGGTGAAGAAACAGAAGGAGATATGGGTACATTTAGAGTTAAGTGAGATTGTCTTTAAATTCACATTGGATGTTCTTCTCATGTAGATTTCTTTAATCATTCTTCTCACTCTCACTGAAATGCTTAGAATGATTTTAATAGTCATCCCATCCATCCATCCATCCGTCCATCTGTCCGTCCATCCATCCCACTTATTGTGGTTCATTGGGTCGTTGGATTTGTTTAGTTTGTTCTGAATCTGATCACTCACATGGATCGGGTCTAAACTCCTGTCCTCTCTTCCTCTAGTTGTCTGTTCTGCTTCGCCTCTCTCTACACTCTTTCCCTCCAGCGCCCTTCCTTCCCCACCAAGAGCGTCTCACACGTTTCTAATTCAGTTCGTATTCGTAAAATAATATTGGACAACTATAGAGCACACACACAGCCTGAACTGGCTCTTCCTTAAGGGATATGTTTTATTTCATCAGTCAAGAGTTGCTATTTTATCACCCTGAGAAGAATGAAAGCTCAAGCCAACTGAGTGGCTTATGTACCCCAGAGCAGTAGGTCACACTTCTAAAGTTGGCACTCAACCCACTGCGCTATATGATAGGCTACCTAGACCAGTAATTTTAGCCTGTTCTTTTACCTGTCTGTCCATCCAGTGTGTTGAAATTAAATGAATTTAGAGTTTGTTACATTTGATCACATTTGATATCTGTAAACTGCAACATTTTTGTAGAAACACAAAATGAATCTAGTGAGGGCACCACAACTACTGTACGGGCTGATATCATTTCCCTCGAGGTATCTGTTGCATTAACACATTATTTGTAGCGCTATGGCTTATGTTAAAATGTTACAAATTTTGTTTTTTTATTATACAGTTTTTTAATTTTTACCTCTGATTCAACTTCTATGATTTTGCTACTTTCTCGTCTTATTGGTGCGCCGGATCTCTCCAGGGCTCAGACCCGGTAGTAATTAAAAATGGACATTCAAACAGATCTCTTTCCGGCCCTATATTCATGTCCTTAACTGTGATGGCAAAAACACTGGTGGATTTCTGAACACTGAATGGAAAACACGTGAAGGTAATCCTTGTCCGTGATTTAATTCCAGTTTATCTTTCATGTTTTACATAATCTTGCATTCACTAGGATTGTTTGCTATTTCCAGGATGATGCGTTCCCGTGGGTTTTATTCATGTAGCCTATTCCTCTTGTATAGTGCTTTCTTTGAAGTGAGTCGCCTCTAGGTGAGTATGACGGGCCATCATTGAGAGCTCTAGGGGTGGTGCGAGTTTCTCACAGTCCTTGTTACTGGCTCATAAAGGGATTTAGAATACATGCTCATCCAATCTTTGGCCTCTCTCCAGCACACTAGGAGCAATGATTATGTATTCCTGTTACAATTGTGTTTGTATGCAAATGTGTATGTGTGTGTGTAGGAGGTACAGTTGTCAAAATATTGACAAAGCAAAAGAAAATGCAGTGCATACAGGTGAGTGGATACGCTGTGTTTGAGGGCGGTGAAAGGAACGAGATGCGAGGAAGTGCATTCAGTAGAGATTAAAAACAAGGTTCTGAAGAGGAAAGAGATGAGGTGTAAGATATGGATAGAGGAAAGTGGAGAGAAAAGGGACGTACTTGTCTAACGGGCATAACAGGAGTGATAGAGACACTGAAGATCGCTACCCCTTCATCAGGCCTCAGTAATGTTTAATTCACAGTCTCATAATTTCAGAACAAAACATTTTGAGAATTAATTATTTACTAGATCATTGTTCTAACCCATTTATCTTAAACAGCTAACAACCTTTGACAAAGCCAATAGTCCTGGCCGGTGTTTGGTATATGTCAGTTGTGTTTTATACCTGGGTGCAATGGCAGCAAGTTGAGAGAGGCACCAAACCCCCAATCAGGTGGAACACTATGGAAATCACAGACATTTAGTTTACATGATTAAGACACACCCTTCATGACATAGGCCACGCCCCTTTTAGAGACCTTCTTCCACACACACTTTTTTTCATCCCACTTAAAGCCCTGGCTCTCACCCTTTTCACATTAGAGGTGTACATTATGTCTTCTAATACATTTGTATCCAAAATGAGTCAGAGTAGAGACCTCTGCTTCCCACAGAAGAATGTATAAGGATTTGTGGAGAGGCTTCCTGACTCCTTGGACATTTAGAACCCCTCGTCGGGCTATAAAGGTTCTCGAAATACTGCTGTTCTGCCATTTGTGCGTTGAAGGGTTTGCATGGATGTTAGTTGGGAACTCGTTGCGTTTAGAAAGAGATTCCCTCCCCACTCCGCCTTTGCTTGCTGGCACTGCTTCCAAATTACTAAGAAAAAGCGAATGACATTGTGAGAAGTGCGGCTCGCGCACACGCTATGATTTTCCTGTCATCGAGGTCTTTTTCTATTGTTCTAGAGGCATTGCCTGCCTGTGTTAAAATACACAGTTGCCATCTTATGTAACATAGGCATCATCTGTGCCACCAGGTGCCACTCCAGAAACCTCGTCTTCAAGACTCAAGTCATTATTTTTGTATAGCACTGTGCCAGCCCAGAGACTGCTTCAAAGCTTTTTAAAAGGTCGTAGTACAGAAGCAGGAAGAAGGGTGATGAGCAAAAATGAAGAACCATAGGAAGGACTAGTCTGGATCTAAGCAGAGGAGCAGGCCAGGGGCCTTTATAAGAGGGCAATTTTCAACGATTTTCTAAATTTGAAGAAGTCATTTTCTAAACAGAGTAATGGAGTAAGCAAGCTATTACATAGATATCTTTTTTACCACTTTGTTTTGAGGGTATGTTTAGGATGCTTAGATGGTCAATGCCACCACGCTTCCAGATTTTTTTGTGTGTGTTTGGGGGGAGTTTGTATATAGCGCGAACTCGACCAACAGGTATCAGAGCACTTTGCATGAGCAGCAGTTGCGTTACAGACGGACGCATTCACGTTGTTAGGGACAGGGATATTAAGTGATTTGCCCATAATCACACGATGTTTAGTGTCCCTGTCGCGACTCGAACCCGGTCACCTAGCTTCGAGGACGACCACTCTAACCATTGTTCTCAATCTCATTTGGCCAATTGGTTGAATTGACCTGTACTTTGTTCCGTTGTCGTGAGACCATGCCCGTCTCTCAGTCTTATAGCACATAATTACGCCATTCAACAGAGTGCCTGCCTTCCTAATGCACAATATCTTACCCTGGTCTGCTGCGAGCAAGTACTTTCCCATCCTTCTCCTTTGGTTTCTCTTTTCCCCTCATCACTACCACTCATGGAAGATTCTGACTGCCAAGCATCAAAGGAAAGGTTCTGTCTTTAGCCGGCGTCCAGGCATTAGCTCTTTTAAGCACCACCTATTGGCCAATTCTTGTGTACACCCTGTGACAAAGGGGCTACGCATCTTCAGCCAGTCCTAGTTTTTAGCCAGAAGCAGTGGCGTGCTAGTACTTGTAGGAACATATTTAGAACTTACAATTAGAAAAGTCAACCTAAAATCGAAAATGTTATAGTGAAAAATCCAATAAAATATAAGGAATTAGCACCCAAAAGTCCTTTAGGCTTTTTTTCTGTCCTACACCCCAAACCACAACTTGCAATTCAGCAAGACCAACCTGATCACGCAACACAGATTCAATCACAAGAGGGACAGAGGGAGATTGACTCGGGTGCCGGAGCGCGACTAGGGAACTCACCATGTCCTGAACTAAGAAACCTCCCAAATCTGGCCTCATTCAGGACGAAGTGAAACCTACCTATGGAGGGATGTTTTCTCTTCCTTTCGTGGAGCTTTTTGGATTATCTTCCCTAGAAAGCGAGAGTCAGTTGAAACATTTGACTTCAGCCATAAACCGATACTGAGTCGAACACTGACTTACCATCCCTGACTTACCTCGGTCATGCATCTGGCCTTCCTGAGGGGGGAGATGAGTATTTTAGTCATGATTAGTTTACACTGCAGCAGCTCTGCAAGCCACTGCTGCCACAAGCCAGCTCATTACAAAGCATTTAAATAATTAAATGCCTGATCCCTAGTCACCACATTATCAGGACATGGAGACGTGTGAAATCGCCCATTTGTCACCCTGAATTTCAATCATGAATTTGGGTGGGCTCATATGCCGCTTTGGTTTGTTTGATATTTTAACTGTTTTGCTGGGAATCCATCCGGGGGGTCTTAAAGCCCCTGTATGGAACAACACTGCACCAAACACCTCTGAAAAACTAGGGCACGGGGCAGATTGAAACCGTGCCCATTTAGAGAAGCCATTGTCCACAGCACACAGTATTATTACATTGTTTATTTGGGGTTGTATTTCCACCCAAGAAGTTGCTGGTGTAGTCCAATTTTTTTGTGCTTCTCAAAATTGTAACTTTCCAATCTATAACTTAAAGACTTACACTTTTTCAAAGATAATCCTCCAACTGAACGTTGAAGGGCAAGAATTTATGCAACGCAACGCAGCAAGCCACCTTGCTGCACTCCGGGAAAGAGAAAGGGCAGTAATGTACCATATTTAGCTTTATACAGCGCATTCCTGTTCTTTCCTATCACTGGCACACTTTTGGCAGCCTCGCGCCAATGCAGGCAGCCTTGCACCATGGTGCAAGGGTGCCTGCGTTGTAAGTACAATTGTTTTTGTGCAGGAAGGGGCACCTTCCTGTGTAAAAACAATCATCTGAGGTGTTTTCCTCTTTCTTTGTGTCCTGCAGTATGCAGCACACATAGAAAGAGGAAACAACTAGGAGAAATACAGATATTGACGCATTCCCAGGTCTTCCAGTAATGTTAAATCTTGAAAAGCGCCAAAATCCATGGGTGGAACCATGGAACGCCTCCCTGGGGCAGAGTAACTCAACACAGTGATTTGTGCTGCGTTGCCTTACTCAAGATTTATCAAGCTTCTCAGGGCTTGAAGAATCTGACTTAGTGGTTGCATCGACCTTGCGCCCCCTAGCATGCCGCAGCTGCGACGCAACTCAATGATAAATGTGCCCTTTAATTTGGGCTGCGTATTAGCTTGTGTCGTACTCTATCTGTGTTCCAACCTCTCTACCACCACCTTGAGTAACCTTGCACCACGTGGCTCGCTACCAAGTGTCCAAATTTATAACTTGGTGATCCAATTGAGTCCATTAGTACCTGTGGCCCAGAAAAATCAGTAGTAAATAGTATCCACCACGGATACTGCCCAGCACCCAATCACTGTCCCAGGACACAGAGAAACTGCCTCAGAGCACGTACTGTGTTTATTCTGACTCGAAGGATCAGTCTGGCCCCACTAGGGAAAACAGTCATCTAATCTGATAGGCCAGACAGTTCTATTAAATATCTCAAATTCCTCAGGGGCAGAAGCCTAGTCATGCTTGAGATTGGGTATTGTGGTGCAATGTCCTTAACAAGATTCATGCTTCAGCAGGCAGGAGGCAGAAGGATTCTTTAGCACTAGTGTCACAGCAATGCCGCCGCGTTCGGATAAGAAACACCAAAAAAGGACTTTAGAGCTGGAGATTGAGCTTGGGGGGGGGCTCATATCTCAGCAAAGCCATCTGAGGCTTTCGATCCGACATCAGTCAAAGTAGGTCGAGCGGGGAGACGTAGAGTTGTATCGCATGTCGACTTTCTGCAGTCGTCATCATTGTAACTTCAGAGAAATACCAAACAGCAAAGTTCAATGAATCAGTCAATCAATCAATCAATCAATCAGGGGTTTGTAAAGCATGACTACTCACCCGTGAGGGTCTCAAGGCTTGGGGGGGGGGGGAGGCTGCTGGTCCCTCAAGGTGTGGAGGATCATGTGAAGAGCCAGGTCTTGAGGTCCTTCTTGAATTGGGTCAGTGACACAGATTGGCTGAGGTGGAGGGGCAGGGTGTTCCAGGTCTTGGCTGTGAGGTAGGAGAATTAACTTCCTCCGTTCAGTTCTTGTGGATCCTGGGAATGGAGGCCGGGGCACTTTAGGTGGAACGGAGTTGTCTGGCGGGTACGTGGAATGTGAGGCGGTGTTTCTGGTATGCTGGTCCTACATTGTGGAGAGGTTTGTAGGCATGTGTGAGGTGCTTGAAGGTGATTCTCTTGTTGACCGGGAACCAGTGGAGTTGTCGGAGGTGTTGTGTGATGTGGCTGCGGCAGGGTATGTCGAGGGCCAGTCTGGCAGCAGCATTTTTAACGTTCTCTAGTTTCTCGAGCTGGTTCTAGGTGACGCCGGCATAGAGTGCGTTAAAGGATATACCCCAAATACAGAGGTCGAAGTGAGTGGGATCTTTGGAGGATGCCATTCCCAAGCGTTTTTACTTTTACTAAACGGTTCCCATACTTTTTGTCAGAAAACCACTGTCCCTTCATGCTTAATGCCCTTCTTCTTGGCTGTCTCGGGTTGAAAGAGAAATGGGAGGGGGATCTCCTCTGTTATAAAGAGACAGACAGCTAAAGAATCAAGCTTTCTCTCCAGAGTGCCTGCGACCAGAAAGTACAGTAAATGTGTGCAATTGATTAATAAGCAAATCTAAGGCCAGCAGAGGCTGCCAGTAATAGAATCATTTGAAGCATCATGGTGACCAAGAAATATTATTTTTTAGTGATATTTTAGGGCTGTTAACCATGCTAGGATGTGTCATTTAAATGGAAACCTATAAGGCGGACTGTGTATTACTAAAAAAATAACTTTTGAAAGCACTGTAAGCATTAAACACTGAATGTTTTTGCAGCAGCCTCATTTTATAATGTGTGAAGTCTATCGTATACTGTATGTAATACTTTTTAGGTTCCGTCTACGCGGCCTCTCAAACTGTCTGGTGTAGAAAGACCTTTGTGGACTTACCAAAAATTTACAGCGCACTTGCAGCCCACCCACTGCTCACTATTTGTTGGCTTTATTGCCACTCTCATTTAACTTGCTTCTTATTCCACGACTTGCATCACATTCTTTTGTTTATCCATCCCCTGAAGCAAAGCTTTTTTTTTATTACCCGCTTGATTGTATCCTTCTACTGTTCATTTTTAGGGGACTCATTTTTTCTTTTTGGTTGAGCACTCCATGAGAGTGCATGTGTTTTCCAGCTCTTTTCCTCGTGTGCTTCTCCCCTGCCCCTAGGTTTCGCGTTGATGTCTCCCTTGTGTGCTGCAGGCACTCTCTCTCATATGCTACTCCCCTACACTTCATGTTGCTCTCCCCCTTGTGTGTTTGTCTTTGCCTCTGTGTTGTCCTCTCCCACACATGTTCCTCGCTTTCTCTCTTGCTTGCTTCCCCCTCCCACCATTTGTCAGTGACCCTCCCACCACGGTATTCAGGATCGCAGTTCCAATGCTTTTTCAATGCACTTTGACCACTGTCCAAATATGGATAACGGCTTCTCACAGCATCTTAGTGCACGTTCTGCATTCAAATAGTGCAGTAATACCACATCCAGAATTATCAATACTGTGGGTTTGTGACTTGCACTTATGAAGCTGGAAACATCTTTCTTATATATTAAAGTCAATAATAGTATGGCACATTTCAGATATGTACAAATATATCTTGTTGGACTATTACAGGAAGAGAGATATTCGCCAAAGTAGGTATTTGTGCCTCACTTTATACCGTTTTTGGCCTCCACAGTAGGTATTTGTGCCTCACTTTATACCGTTTTTGGCCTCCATCCAGGCGCTACTCCTCATTCACAAAAAGTCAGCGCGAGGGCCCTTCTCAGGAAGTCACTGCAGCTTGCACCACATATTGCCCCTACCAGTGCCGACAATAACTTTACCAACACAACTTCTAATCTTCCCACTCTTACAGGTGTGACAATTCAGACTATTCCAGGCCACCCAAAGATATAAGAATGCTGTGGGTGGCAGCTACTATTTATTTTTAATGTATTTTGAATTATTGAACACTGTTGTTGTGCTCATTTCAAAATTAGAGCGACAGCGCCACCATGTGGTGGACTGTCATTAGAGCTGGTGTTAAGAATTAAGTGCTGCTTCCGAGCACCAGAAAGCACCAGCTCAAATTAAGCACTGCTTTTGCGTTCCAAAGCTCTTTCCTCAGTGGTTAGGAGAGTGTGGGTTTAGAGTATAGCCTATGTGGGAAGCTCTGGTTGCGGTGCATGAGGATTGGAAAAACGCTCAATTGTGTTGCTGCAAACCTGCCCCACTAGCTGTGTGTAGTAGGACAGAAGGGTGTGAGGTAGAGAGGGTTGTGCTCTTGGACATACATGTAGCATGTTACATTAAAAAATACTTTGTTGCTTTCCAGAGGTGGCAAGGTTTGTTGGCATGTGATATTCCTGCAGGTATGAATATTAGTTGGTGCGGTAGATAGCAGAGTGAAGCCATTGGTTTTGGTTTTTTTACGGAGCTTTATATAGCGCATACTTGACCCGAAGGTATCAGAGCACTTTACATAGCACCAGTTGCGTTACGTGAGGACACATTTCTTTTTGTTAGGCACGGGGAGATTAAGTGATTTGCCCAGAATCACAGGATGTTCAGTGTCATTGCCGAGACTCGAACCCGGTTCCCCAGATTCGAGGTCGACCGTCCTAGCCGTTAGGCCAACTCCTCTCCTATTGTTCTGGTGTGAATTGACCTATTACTGTGAGCATGGGCTGTTGATTGGTCCTCTACAGGGAGTACCGCCAGAGCACGTGCGTCGGGCATGTGGAAAGCTAGGACGGTGCTGTGTTGGACTTCCCTTGTCAGTGGGCACTGTAGGCATTTTGGAGGGGATAAGTAGCCTCATGGGGCTAACCAGTGCTTAATTTGAGCCAGTGGCTTTTCTGTGCTCAGCACCAGCACTTAATCATCAACACTGGTACTTTTCATGAGCACCAGTTAATGACACATTCATTTATGGTGGGCACGGGGAGGTTAAGTGATTTGCCCAGAATCACTGGATGTTGAGCCGACGCCAAGACTCAAACCTGGTTCCCCAGCCCCTAAGCCAAAAGCTCCTGCCATTACGCTACATCCCCTCCCCACTTTCATGGTTAGTAGTTGGTTCTGTTTTAGCCGGCGCTAACAGGAGAAATGGGCTGGTGCAAGCTGCCTCCTTACACTTATTTTTTTACTAATTAACCTCTGGGGCTAACCGACCTGCAGAATGATTCTTCTGTCAGATCTGCTTGAGACATTGTAGTATGTTGAGTGGGGTGGAAGGAAATGCTGGTAAGGCTTTGACGCTTGCGAGATAAAATGGCCTTTCAGAGGATGCGAGGCCACGGAATATTACGCGCTAGCGAGACCCTGACCACTATACATTCCTTTCCATATTATGGGCCAGGAACCACAAGTTTGTTATGGCTGTGCACTCCAAAGTGCAGGCTGGACCCACTTCTTACTGGGATAATGACAGCGTTGTGTGCCTGTGTGCATTGCCACAGTATGCCTGGCACGCAAAGTGACAAGTCAGTGCAAAGTGGAAATCTGACAAAGAGCATCAAAGGGAGCTAGCAGGAGTCTCCCTTCATGGCAAGGGCTTTGGCATGTCCTGGTTGACATCCGTTGGCACAGCGAACCGCTGCTACGACTCCCCCTAGCATCCTCCGCCAAGAGGTTTGTACATTCATGATGTAGGCACTCTTGTAGTGTGCGAACACAACCAATGAGCCATGCAGGAAGACATGACTTCCATACCAGCAGGTCCTACCAGACAGGGCTGTCTGTGTCCTACCTTGGGATGTGAACAAGTTAGGACTCAGGGAGTTAGTGTCTTGCCAGTTGAGTTGCTGCTGGTGGGGTCTTTGTGGGCACTGATCAGACACAGGCTGAAAGGAGACAAGGAGAGCATCCACACTGTCTTGAATGACATGTTGAGGCAGGTGTTATGATCTTGAGGGATGTGCCTCAAACACCTTATAGGTTTGTTGGCAGAAAGGTCTGATTTATGGCTACTAATTCGACTTCCACAATTTAAAATTATAATAATTTCAGATAATTTATTCTGAATTGCCATAATTTCCCCATGGGTATTGCTTATATATTTACTCTGCATCATTTATTTCATTTTGTTATTGTTTCTGTAAAAGCTTTTTAGGAAGTCAAATTCAATTTTCTTAATTAATATTTCATTGTTAATTCTACACTTTTATGTATTTTGTCATTTCTTCTTCTACAGACATATATATATATATATATATATATAGTTTCGACTTCAGTTCGCGTTAGATCTCTGCCTCTTCCGGGTGGCGGGCTACCGGCAGGGTCGCGACCCCTCCAAATTCAAGACAACAATCAATCCTTCGTAGTACAAAGACTGCGCCGAGCCCCAATTCTGTTTCAAAAGCGTGCTTTTAATTCAAGCAAAGACAAACACTGTCCCGACGCGTTTCGGAACCGTAGTTCCTTGGTCACGGGTCACGAGACGTTTACGTGCATCACATGATATAGTGCAAAATATAAACAATACAAATGAAGGACTACGGATACAACTATCGTTAAGCAGTCTATCTCCGCCATATTTGAATGGTTCCATTTGTATGGAACTTACAATTGAGATAACAATTGAAAAGACAAATGTTTTTAGACATACAAATGAATAATTGTTTCGTCATCTAATAATTTGTTCTTACCCAAGTGGGTCATGATTGCATAAACATAATTAATATTCACCATATCGATAAATGTATCAATTTGAAAAAACGGGTGTTTTCTTGACATGAGACTTACATCTTAAAACCCAAGTGGGTCGTGAATTTATGCTCTAGAATAATTGAAACAAACAAATCAACAATAAAGGTATGTAAGTGTGTTATCCAGCCCAAGTGGGCAAATCACTACAAGTGTGTGATATAAGAAGTGATACCATACAAGGCATGATATTACTGCCATTCTTTCCAATCAGTTGAACACTCCGTCTCCTAAAAAAATATAAACCAAATGCACCTATCATTCAACATGAATTTTTAAACTATTAAAATTATCTACACAAACATCTTATATCAAGGCAATACTTTTCCGCTTTATAATATCAAAAGATATCTAAAAACAAGTTTAAAATCTTAAGAAGGACATGTGGTGAACAAGAATTTATATACCCCCCAGTATACTATGGGTACATTTCATTTTAACCAAGGTGGACTGCTAATTCTTCATCTTTATTTATGCCCCCAGGGGTCATAGTCTCATATTTAATTATCAGTCGCGATTCCAATCTGCGCAATTCTTGCGTTCTGTTTCCTCCTCTTTCAGATTTCACTATCCTGTCCAGGGCACAGAATCTCAATAACCTGCTGTCTTTATTGTGACATTCCTTGAAATGTCGAGCAATGGGATATTGCCTATCCTCATTGGTTATTGCACGCATATGTTCCAAAATGCGCAATTTTACCTGGTTGATGGTGCTACCAATGTAGACTAACTGGCAGGGACATATTAGTGCATAGACACAAAAATCAGATTTGCAATTCAAATGTTTCCTTATGGTGAATGGTTTCATAGTTTTAGACAAAGCGATCTCCTTACAATTAAAGCTGTTTCTGCACGCTTTACAAGAGGTACAAGTGAAGAATCCCTGAATGGTTGATCTCCCAGCCGTCTCTGGAAGATTATTTTTACACAATAAATCTTTCAACGCTGGGCATCTACGAAATGTTATGTTAGGGAAATTATCTGTACAATTAGCGAAGGTTTCATCAATTCTTAATACCTTCCAAAATTGATTCAAACATTTTCTAACCCCCTTAGCTTGATTACTGTAAGTGGTGATAAATCTTACTGTTGTATCCTCTTCTTTTGTATTTAAATCAATTTCAAACATAGCATCTCTTTTTATTTTCGCTACTTTCTCGCAGGCCTTTCTAATCACTTTTTCAGAGTAACCTCTTTCTTCAAATCTGTTTTTCATCCTATTCATCTCTTGTGTGAATGTGATGTCGGAGCTACAATTCCTTCTAGCTCTTAATAGTTCCCCGTAGGGGATACTATTAATCAATTTGATTGGGTGACAGCTCGCTGCGTGCAGCATGCTGTTCCCTGCTGTACTTTTACGAAACAGTTTGCTCTCCAAGCGATTTTCGCAAGATGTGATTTCTACATCCAGAAACTCAATAGTATTTTTGTTCATAGTATGAGTGAACGTGAGATTGAGATCATTTTCATTCAGGGTATTTACAAATTCAACTGCCTCTGTTTCATCACCCTTCCAAATGCAAAATATATCGTCGATATATCTTGCCCAGAGGACAACATGATGGTTAAAGGCACTGATGTTTTTCGCCACTTGCTCCTCCCACCAGCCCAAGTACAAACCCGCGTAACTGGGGGCGACCGCAATCCTCTGCTGATGCTAATACTGTATTTAGACACTTATTTGCCCATGTCTTCTTCCATTAAATTTTAGCTATACATATATTACAAATATTTTTTTTTCATAAAGACACATATGTCATCAGCAGAGGATTACGGTCGCGTGAGTTATAGTTGCCTACAGTAACTATAACGGGGGAATTTCATTGGTTTTTTATCAGTAAAATGTCCAGCTAACTATAACATGTGTGAAACCTATGGTTTTTTCAGTGAATTAGCAAGGTTTTTTAAATGCTATTTCCTAACTATAACGTGTGTGAAACCTATGGTTTTTTCAGTGAATTTGTACGGTTTTTTAAATGCTAAGTTACTTTACGCCATTTGTGGCGTGCGCGCCCACTTAACGCAGTTCTTTCCGTGCACGGTTTTTATCAACTTTAATAAGCCCTGTACATTTGGTGGCCTTCGGCCACCAAAAGCACAGGGGGTGAGGTCAATGTGGATAGTGTTTTTTTTATTTCGATTTTATAATTTCATGTTGCCAAAATTACTTTTTTTTTCTCTATTAATAAGCCCTGCACATTTGGTGGCCTGCGGCCACCAAAAGCACAGGGGGTGGGGTAAGTGTGGATAGTGTTTTTTTTATTTTTATTTTTTTACCGTAAGCGTACGGTAAGCGTACGGTAAGCGTACCCCGCGAAATTGCCGAAAAAAAAATAAAACCGTTTTTGCTCTTGGGGGATGTTTGGGGACTCCCTCAACATGACTATGTGGGAGGGAGTTGTCAAAACAGCCCCGTAACATGTTTTTGGCCATCATGTTTGATAAACAACACTCAGTGCGAGAGACAAAATGGCGGACGCCGCTTCCTGGTTTCGGCCGATTCGAATGTTTACTAAGATCTAAGAGCCAATCAGAATCGCGCTCGCGCACGCCACCGTACGCTTACGGTAAGCGTACGGTAAGCGTACGGTAAGCGTACCGTAAGCGGGCTCAGATATATATATTGATTTAAAGGCTATTTTCTCAGAATCTACTGAACAGATTTACACCAAACCTACAAAAGGCACTTCCTTGACCTAGGGACTACCTCTCTGCCAAATTTCTAGTAATTCTGTTCAGCCGTTCGGGCTGTAGCTCGTTCTAAAGGTCCTATGGAAAAATGCATGGGAAAAACGCGTTTTGGGACCCCCCTTTTATCTCAGCCCCCGCTTGACGAATCCCCCCGAGACTTTCAGGGTAGGAGCGGAGCGTAGCGCCCCACCTATTTTGAGAAATTCGCGAGGATTCGTCGACCGGCGCCAAAGTTATTCAAAATAGAATGTTGAGGTTTTCCTATGGAAAAGGGGTCCTAACTATAACTACCTACTGGCGACCGCCAGTAGGTAATATATATATATATATATATATATATATATATATATAAGGTACTATCACGTGTTGCCTCACCTGTTGGCAATAAAGAGATGTTTGGTGACGCTAGTAGTAGTCCTCTGCCTCTGAACTTGCTGCCGCTTTTGCCTGTGAACAAGAACGTATGATCGTTTGAAACGCGTAAGGCTTTGAAATTGAACCCGTGAAGCTGCTGAATGCGCTGCAGCCTTTATATGGATATACTGATGTAGAGTGCGTCCTGAAGCTTGGGCATTGTGGAACTTAATTAAATTACGGCAGTCCTGCCGTGAGGACCGCACCCCTGCTGAAATATGAGCATGCCGATGGGTCACCTATGTGGGAAGCCTGTGATCGGTTCATCAGTTTGGCAGTCACGATTGTGCAACGCACGAAGCAGCCCATGAGGAGCCCACTTATGGCTGAATTGAACTTTATTTAAAAGTGGCAGAAAAGGTTGTATTACGAACTGTTGGTGTTGACATTGGACTACTATTCCCAGAATGCTAAGGTACTATCACGTGTTGCCTCACCTGTTGGCAATAAAGAGATGTTTGGTGACGCTAGTAGTAGTCCTCTGCCTCTGAACTTGCTGCCGCTTTTGCCTGTGAACAAGAACGTATGATCGTTTGAAACGCGTAAGGCTTTGAAATTGAACCCGTGAAGCTGCTGAATGCGCTGCAGCCTTTATATGGATATACTGATGTAGAGTGCGTCCTGAAGCTTGGGCATTGTGGAACTTAATATATATATATATATATATATATATATATATATATATATATCCAAGGAACTCCGCCCTAAGTATCCAATTTGTTCGGAAAGACGAAACCAGACCCAGTCTTCTGTGCAAAATTATTCTTTATTTCATAGGAATCCCCTACACCACCATAATATATATATATATAATAGATTTGTTGGTTAGGAACGCTCAGAGTAGAAGAAATTTGAATTTTCTGCCCTGAGAAGGTCTCTTGCAGTCCGAGTAGTTTTTGCGTCTTCTCCCCAGTGAACATATCTACCTTCTGACTTACTCACTTTTTTGGGAGCTCTAATTCTTCCAGTGGGGTAAGAGTGCAGGCTGTGGCCAAGAAGGGCTCCACAAGGCCGGATACCTTCTCTGCGAGGTCCTGCTGAATCTGATGTGCTGCCACTAAAAAAACGCAACCTGAATCTTTGGCCAAGATGTGATGCATCTTTGCGGCATTGACTTGGCAGGATAGTCCTGGTTCCCTGTCTGTTTCAAAGCAAAAAGTTGGCAAAAAGTCTCCTAGTGTCAAGTTTAAGGATTTGTTAGGGGGAGTACACTTTGACACCAGCCAAAAAAATGCAGAATCTTGGAAGCAGCGCTTAGGGTCGAGGCTCACTCCAGCAGATGCCAGCAGCAGGGTCCAGGCTGGGTACAATCGGGACTGGCTAGCTGAAAATGCAAGATAAGGGGCCTGTGGAAGCAAGTTGTGTCCCTGTAGCCCTAAAGTCAGCCTTATGACCCTTAAAGCCCACTACCCAGTCCTAGGTATAAGAGGGAGAGCAGGTCCAGTGTTCAAGGCTCCTCTAAGGTCACAGACATCAGGCCCAGTCCTCTTCTGTTCACCCAGAGATGATCTGAGGAGGGTACTATGGATGCCACTTTTATGCCCAGTGCCAGCCTGTGGGTGGAGAAAACTCCTGGTCACTCCCTAGCCAAAGGGGTAAAGGGTCCCAGGGGTGTCCCTACCCACTTTTGTGCAGCACTTCCTGTATGTTTTACTGTGAACAATCACACAGTGCCCCCTCCGATCAAAAGCAACAAGGCAAAACCTTTTTTCCTTTGTGCAGTGCTTCTGTGCCCACCCTAGAGGTGTAGCCAGAGAAATGAGTAACCCGACCCTCTGTGTTCCCTCAAAACCAGTTCTGGGGGCAGCTCCATTCCCACTTGGCCTGGTGTCTGACTGGTGATGTGGACAACTGGTTTTATTACAATCCCACTTTACCAATAATAAATATTTTTAAAAGTCCAAAAGTGAACTCTGTAGCTTTTTCCTAAATTGAGATATCAAATATTAAAAGTAATCTTGTACCCCTGTGCAATCCTATGGAACAGCTATTCCTTCTATAGTGAAAATAGCTGTGATTAATTTTTTACTGTAAGGATATGTTTAAAATTATAATTTTACATGCCCTATTTTTACATACCATGCACCATTCCTTAGGGGTGACTTATTAATATATAAAAGTAAGGTTTAGGCCTGTCTAAAGGGGTTATTATGACAGATCGAATTTGCAGTTTAAACCTGTGTAGCCAGGATACTGATGGCAGGCCTGCCGTCATGTTCCTATTGCCACTGTAGTGGGTGGCACTATAAGTGCTGCAGTCCACTCATGACCCTTAACTTACTGGCCCTGGGTACACTGTAATACCCTATACTAAGGACTTATAGGTATGTTAAATGTGCCAATCCGGGGTATGCCAATTTCATCAAGTTTGAAGGGGGAGCACAGGCGCTTTACCACTGGTTAGAAGGGGTAAAGTGCACAGAATTCTGCAGCCAGCAAAAACAGTCAAGAAAAAGATCGGGGTTGGTACCACGCAAAAGATGGTCCTTTCCACCAATCCACATGTCATCAGAATTTGAAGACAGAGAAAAGGGACAACAAGCTGTAGTGACCGACAGACCTTCTCAATTAGAAGACAGAGAGAAAGGACAACATGTTATAGTAGAAAGGCAGACGTTCTCTACCAGCTCTCCCCTCTCTGCTACTTCCTCCCAGAGACAATGGCCGCATGGGTTGTTTCTCTCTTCCCCCTCTAGTTTTTCCATTTGTTACGATTTTCTACAGAATTGACAGCTCTCCCCATTGTGTCTCGCCATCCTCTAGCGACAAGAGGATTTGCAGACGGGGTTGATGATATAATTGCCAGCAAAAGCAATTGATGGAAGCGGGGTAGGGTTTCAGGGAAGTAAAACGAGCTCCCACCGAAGGACTGCACAAATGTGGGTGGGATAGCAGGGGTGTCTAGTTGGAAGAGTGTGGATTATGAATAGGGCACCCTGTTTTCCGTTTTTACAGATAAATACAGACAGAAAACATTCATTTTCTTGTCTGTATTTATTTCTAAATGTTGATAAAAATGGAAATTGGGTTACTTTTGAGTAATTCTAAATACTGTCTGCCATGACTGCCAGGCCAATAGATGAGTGGATTGATAGATAAGGGAACCCCCTTATCTAAAAGGAAGGAATTTTAGTAAAGAGGCTTTAACAGAAGTTAATATGCACAAGGTTGATACTGAAATTTGCAAATTTTCCTATAAGTGCACCAATTTATCTTCTGTGGGTCCTTGACACCTGCCAGACATTCAAGCATTAGAGCATTTTTATCGGTTAAATACTCATTTCAGCTAATTTTCTCACAAAACCCCAAATAAATATGGATAAATACAGATAAAATTAGCAAAAATAAATACGGATAAATACAGACTGAAATGGCAAAACAATAAATACCATAACACTAATTATGAACGAGTCCTCAGTGGGAAGTGTTTTGGTGTTGAGTGTGATTCATGGCATTTTTGGAAAGAAACCCTGCGGTGAAAAGATGCATCACAGAGTTTGCAAAATGTAGAAAGTACTTCTTGTCTTGTGATTTGGTTTACTTGAGGGTCCAGGTGGATGTTTGGACTCCATGACCATTACCAGATTTCCTACTTCGTTTCTTACATTTCTTGACATCACCAGGGGCGTAACACAGGCCCCCGCATCCCCCGCAGTGCGGGGGGGCCACCAAGCTCCAGGGGGCCCCCTCAGCACTGCACTTCGGCTGGAGAGCTCCTGATAGAGTCCGGAGGGGGCCCCTCCATGTACCTTGCAGGGGGGCCCCCCTCAATTATCATTACGTTTCTGGACATCACTGGTGAAGGCTGGTGTGTATTTCTGGTATTTAGGAAGAATTGTGTCGTCTGCATAGTTGTAGCAGGGTAAGTGAAAGGGCTTACTGTGGACCCTGGATGTATGAGGGAACCGTGCATGCCATTACTCTGCAGTCACTTCCCCCAACTGCGATATTTCCATGCGCTCTTTCACCACGCAAGTAGTTCCAATGACGTGCCTTTGGGGAGGCGCTGGACTTTGGAAAAGCATAAATTACTATTCCAACTCCAGTCAGTGTCTCAGTAGGGGAGGTGTTGGACTTAAAATCCAACGCCAGTCCAACAATGCTCTCTCTAAAGCAAGGCGTTGTAATGATTTGCCTGGTAAAGGAGCACGTGGAAAGCTCGCAGTTGCGGTAGTGACTGCGGAATAAGACAGGTCGTGGTTCTGCCTGTAGCTAAAGGATGTTTCTCATGTCCAGTAGCAGCTTAAGGTAAAAGTTGAAGAGTGGTTGGGAGGTGATCGAGCCCTGAGGTACCCCAGACTCAATGGTGAACGGAGTCGATGTCAATGGGGGAAGGAAGAGGATACTGGCCTTGGAGGAGATCCCATTTCGGCTGCTTCATTGGACGCCAAGTTCCTCTAGTCTCAGTGTAGGGTCTGGTGGTGCGCCATGTCGATGCGCTTCTAGGTACAACAGTGGCAGCACTGCCACTTCATTTCCGCCCACGGCCATTTAGGCTCATCCCAGATGACATCAGAGCAGACTCATGGCCTGTCTGGAACAGTCCAATCTGGTGGAAAGACAGTAGGTTGGTACTTCAAAGAAGTCAGAGATGTGTTAACTTTTCCCAAGGATGGGGCATTCCAGATTGGTCTGTCGATCGTGGCATCAAGGTTATTTTTCTTGATGAGAGGTTGAAAGAAGGTCTTTAAGCGAAGAGGAGGTCCCTGGAGCCAGCGAGTTGCTGTGGGTCGGTCTTGCGGTGGGAGCAGCGGATGTTGAGGAGTAGGACGCCCTGTCTTAAGAGTAGCCTGCCCCTAAGGGTTTGTGCTGAAACAAGGTCGGTCGAGGAGCCAGCCGGGTTTCTCACCTTGACCAGGTCTTCGAATTCAGAATCAGAGTGGTGTTTGCAGAGGGCCGTCGGCTGCACTCCGCCGGTGCTATACAGTGCACGTCGTTGTACACTATCATTAAGTGTGGACTATTACAAAATGCCATTGCGGACAGTGTTGTCAACGACACTTCACTGCTCTTATAGAGCATGTGGTTGTAGGATACAGTACATGCAGTGCATGTGGTTGTAGGATACAGTGCATGCAGTGCATGTGGTTGTGAAATGCCATTATGCAATGCCTCATTGTGCCTCAGAGTTTGCAGTAGAGAGTTGTCATTGAGCACACCATGTAATATGTCTGTGCACAGCTGAATGTCACAGGTAGCCCTCACTGTGAGCACCATGTATGTGGCTGTAAGGTTTTAGATGGGTAGAGCAGTTTATTGGATGTCATACTCTAGATTAAATAAATGGTATTGCGTTTGCGATTAATCGTGAGGCCGTCCTTTGGTGGGTTTGCACAGTGTTGTGTCTTTTACTGTTTTTGTCTATGTCAGAATGTACTGTGTTGGTTGTTTTCATTAAGTCCACCTGGTGGGCCCCATTGTTTGGATTTTCAACTTATTTCTTTTATCACAACTTGATCATTTGAAACAAACACTTTCCCTCCATGCTTGCACTCCCCTTCTCCATCACTGGACCACGGGTTCCTCTTTCTGATGTGACATCGGTTCATCCAATGAAAAATCCAAGGATCAGGAAATCCATCCTCGCAGCTCCCTGGTAGCCACATGGCTCACCAGAGCAGCAGCATCCTCCCGCTACCGTTGGTAATTGAGCTTCCTTCTGGTATGTACAGTGGGATTCGTATTTGTAGGATTTACATTACTGGACCTGCGCCCCTTGAAATAGGCCCTCTGTTTCCAAGAACATCTGAAAAGTCCTTGGCAGCCATTTTGTGACAACATAAATCTTAATTCCCCCAGGGAAGCTCTTCTGGTGCCAGGAACGCGACATGACGTGCAAGTCAGACATAATCTGACGAGGGCGCTGGGAAGGGGGCGGCTGTTGCAGCAGTAAGGTGGCAGCCGATGCCCACCACCTTGGAGCACAACCTGGAATTCTGTTTAAGAAAAACAGGGGTGTTCAGCTTTTGATGCAACTTGTGGTAAACCTATTGCAGACCCTTTCCCGATGGACACCTGGGCAACCGCCTCTGAAAGCGAGAGGGAAGACCCCCTCTTCACCTCGTCGCTGTACATTGCACATACGGTGCTGGTAGTAAGTGGACCAAGACTGCAAGGTCTGTAGAGGCACACCAGTGCCAACAACTAGCTAAACAAATACATATTTGCAAGACTTCCCACCCCCTCCAGAAAAAACTGCATCCCCACAATTTTTAAAAACATACTCTCAAATGATGCCATGAGTATGTGAAACCCTGCAGGGGAGGTTAAAGCAGTGATGTGCTGCTGTAGAATGTCATACATGGCGTGTGCCCTGCCATGCCTCTGCTGAAGGATGAGCTACTTATCTGTCATTAAGAGTTACACAGCGTGCCACGCTGTCCGGAGTGGCACACTTGTGTTTATTTCACATGCCAAGGAAGCATGTATCCCACTGCCTGCTGTCTACCCCACGCCCTGCAGCAGAGACACGTTATGAGACTAGCGCAGTTACATTTAAAGCCAAAGATGGCGTGGTGTGGTGGAACAGGAGTTAGACCCATGACCGACTGGGCTCAACCACAGCGCGTCATGTGACGGTTGGACTTGAACGCGTTGTGTCACGTGAGAGGTGCACATGGGTTTCCATGTACATTCTTGGGCTCAGTCACAGTGCGTCATGTGGCAGGGGCACCTCAGCATCTTCTGGGACTCAGACACAGCAACCCATGGCCCCTGCCCCACACCCCTACACTCAGGTCCTATGCTTACAAATCAGACACATAGAAAACTGTGAAGGAAAGCAGGCAGGGAAGAAATACAACAGGGAGGAAAATAAGTAATAACTAAGTGATAAATAAGAGGAGACGTGAGCTGTGTGTATGGAGGAGGGAGGGCAAGAAAGCTTTGGCCAGGCATACAGGGAAGGACACCGGTCTGCACATTTTCTAGCTAAACATGTTTTTTTCTCAGCAAACCTACATTTTACTCGACTTTCAGAATGTTTTGTATTTTTAAAACTTTTGGGGGGAAAGTCCATGACATTGGTGGTTTGATGGAAGTGAACTGTTAACTTTCTGTTAGAATTGATCATAGTCAATAATAAAAAAAAGTGAACAGTGGCCTCTGTAACATGCACCTTTCAGCCATAAGCACAACCACAATTCCACTGAGATATGCATGTGCTCCCTGTCTCCCATCAACCCTGCCATTCCCCTCATCTCTTATCCCCCTCACCGAAGGTCAGCTTCTGCTTTGGAATCATAAAGTTAGTAGTTGCACCCACAGTGAAAGCACGAGCAGTACACAAAACACAAGTGTTTGTGTCAGAGTCTCCATGAATCAGTCTTGGTTCCTTCAGCTGGAAGCATCCTTACTCCTGCTCCCACAGATACTTCTCATCAACCAATGGCTACATTTGACTGGACGAGCTGGAAAGGATACTGAAGCCTAAGATGAGACTAAGCGCAGCCAGTCCTCTGCGAGGAGGCCCCGACACTGCAGGAGCGCATTAGGAGGAGTTCTTTCCTGCATCTCAGCATGGGATGTGTCCTATCCTACTTAGGCAGCCAATCATGGGCAATGTCTGTGCTTCTCCCTACCTGGGATTCCCCAGTGGTATAAGATAAGCTCTGCCCATAGTGCCGCGACTGTTAACCTGCCGGGCGGACTGATGATACGTCTCTCCAGCAGACGCTGTAAATGTCAGTGCCACTCTTTGAGCAATGCAGCCTTGGCCATAGCTTTTTCTTGCTATGACTGGTAACTCTGGTACTTCTTCTTCCATTCATGTTGGAGACATCAGCATCAGAAGTAAGTTTAGAGCAAGATTGAGGAAAGAGCCAAGATGGCGGACCCCATTTCTTGGAGCATGGCCGCTGGCTCTTTCCTGGCACAGAAACGTAGGCACGGATATCTAGCCCCTTGAGTCTCCTTTGCACCAGATGAATACAAGGCTGAACGTGGTCTGAAAGGTGAGTAGAGTACAGGGATCCTACGACACCTGCCTGGACAGCACAACATTAAACTGAAAAGGCCTGTTTAGGTCTTAAAAGCCCCTTTGTCCAGAAGGCAATCACCCTGCACATCAGCGGGTCTTCCACGGCCATGGCACTAAGAGTGAAATAGACCGCTCATCGGTCATGGAACTGTAGGGTCTGTGCCCTACCTGTATGCTCAGCAGGGATGGGATCTGGATGAGTTGATACGTGTTTGTGAATGTTGCATCCTGGCTTTCTAGAAAGTTGTAGCCGGAACTTTCTTTCTCCAAAAACAAGTTGATTGGCATTTCTTAGTAACTCATAGTTACAGTATTTTGATGGCATTGAGACCTACTACATATAGCAGTTGTAACCACATCATGGCATCAGCGTTTTTCCATTTCCCCCACATTTCCTCATGAAGAATGGTTGTGCCCGCTACATCTGGCAACTCATCTCGATTCATCTTGACTTCCGTGCCTCGATACCCCACCAAGTCGCCCCTGATCTTTCCATGTTTTGTGGACAACCACTTGGTCTACAAATTGGTATCTACAATAGCAGAGATTGTTAAGGTCGAAAGAGGAAGATGCATCACTTGAGACAAAGGTATATCTCATGGAGGAAGTTACGGATAGCTTTGCAGAAGACGTTCTGTGATGCTGCAAATTTACCAGTTTACTCCAGCATGCTTCCACGGCCTTGGCGTTCATTACAATTAGGAGTAACACAACCTACTCGATTTCTTTTACATACAACAAAGGAGGAACTGAACATTAATATAAAAAGCATAGATTTGCAGTCAAAATTGGGAGGATAAATGTAAGTGGGGGGTGAGTTTTGCCAAGACTGGAGTTTACTCATTTATTGTACAATGTAGTGGTCTTTTCCCAAGCTGAGGGATGTCACTTACAGAGAGTCGCCCTGATCTAAGGCAGGATCAGCCCTGCTAGCCGCCTCCTGCTCTACCCTCCAGTGACGTACTCACATCTCTAGCCAATTCGCTGAAACTCGGTGACTTATCATGTGCATAGCGAGAGAAAGTCAGAAGAACATGACGCCAGCTCTCTCTCCCCCTTGCATAATGCGCATGGGAGTGATGTGGGTGCCGCGTAAGCACATTCAAGTGTTTGAGTTAAAAACCCAAGCACTGCTGTTCCACTTTAGGCACCGACGGGACGGAGTTTGCTGAGTCAGTTCAAGGTGCTCCCCACTATATTCATCATCCGCCACGTGCCGCCCGCTGAAAGGAGGCCGTGCTAGACTCTGCGCGTCACATTGACGCGGAATGGACCTCTCCGCCTGCAAACAGGACTGCGGTTGCGCTGTTTGCTAGTACTAGCTCAGCAGGAAGGATTCATATATTCACTCTGTCCTGAATAAGAACAATGCAAGGTTAGCTCTACTAGGGAACTGTGCATCAACCCAAGGCCCAGAGCCCGCTTGGTCGTTTTGTTTATGTCTGCCACCTCTATTCAGCATAGGATCAAGGGCCCTGCAAATACCAGCTCTCCTTCGGTGCATTGGTGGCTGATATTACCTGTACTACAACATGGCTGCTTTATCAAGATGGTTGCCCTGTAGAGTTGATTACCAAAGCTTCATGATCATAGTATATGAGCGGGTATATGCACTATGCATGTGTATTTGTAAATTAACATATATATGCATATGTAGTGCTTATAGCCACAGCCCTCAAGTCTTGAGTAGGGGTAAGTGTGAAGTATCTTTATGAGGTCTACAGAGGGCGTACTTCCGACAGAGTTAAGGAAGAGGGGGGAAACACGCGCCCCTACCCAATATGTACTCCCTGCCTCATCATTTTAAGCCACCTTGAACACCACCACCAACCGCCTGATACAGCCAGTGCCTCATGGGGATCTGGGCTACGTGCAAACTACAGACGCAGTGGGCATGTTGCATCCATGTAGGTCGCACAACCCACGTCTACTCAACGTAGGATCGCCACAATGTCGGTGCTCACCTCCAGCACCTTCTTTGCTCCATGCCGTGCTGCACGTTGGACAAGAAGCGGCCACCCTCCTGTCTGCATCTCTGTTCTTGTCCAACGCACATCCAGCAGTCCAGAGCCGGAAGTGTGGCTCATCGGATTTCCACCTGAGCAACTGGCAGTACACATTAAAATGCAAAAGGCAAGTCATGCATTATGGATTTGCCACAAATTGAGTTTATGTAGCCAGTACAATTTACCAGCACCAACCCACTCTGTTGGAGAATGCAACGCAAAGGAGAGTGTTTCACGAGTGAGCCGGCGAGCGAGACTGCATCGAATGCAATTGCGTAGACTGTTCTAATGAAAGCCAAGTGTCGAAGCTCTGGTCAGCTGCAGGTGCTGAGCCATTCACAAGTCCGAGATTTCCCTTTTTAAATCAGTTCATGGGGTTGACTTCTTTTAACCGTACTCGTTACCATTACCTCCTTTTCAGCTTACCGTTTATTATTTTCCAATTATTAGAGACTCGTACATACACCCTAATATTTACATGTATCCTTACAATATTTTGTTTCGAATGTTATTGTATTTTCAGCAGTAGATGAGCGATGCCTGTTGTCCACCATCTCAAACCCCACATGTGGCAGCCAAGATGGCGTCCGACTGCCTGGTGCTCACATTTAAGGCTGCCAGAGCATCCATGTTAGCAAGACCCAATCTTTCCTGCCCTGAGCATTCACTCAACAATGTAACTGATTATCCAGCTTACAGTCTTTGATTACGTCAAGTGAACCAACTGGACTAACTCACTTCATAACAATGGTTTGTAAAAAGAAAGCCCAACACTAGACAGTCTGTGTCCAAAAACATCTTCCCAGAAGCCTTGTTGGATTTCAGCCCTCTCCCTGGCCCCGCCTCAGAGCTCGAGACTGAAGGCCCTATCCTAAAAGCGCCAGAAGGTCTGAACTGCAGGCCGTCTCCAACAGCCGCTCTGTGCCCGCCATTTTGTCCCCGATGGGTGGACTGGCATTCATTTCTCGCACTTTGGGAAGACTTTTGTGTCTGAGCTGAATCATTTAAAGACAGAGCCATCATTAAAATATAGGGAGACCAGAGGGCGCCTTTGTCATAACAGTGCTAGAAAGTGCTTCGACAAGTTTAAAGTGCCAGGGTATTTCCCACATGGACGGTGCAGAAAATGTTGTTAGGCACAAAACTTCTACTTCTCACATCTAAAGGGCAGAAAGTGAATCAAGCCTCCTGCTTAGAAGATGTTTCAGGCCATAAAACATTTGGAATCTTCCTGGCCCTATTGCCGCTCTAGATAGTACACTTCTACTTCCGCCTGGCCGCCCTTTCCCCTGTCTCCTCTTCTGCCTACATTTCACTCATTCAGAGGGATATATGTTTTGTACATAACAAATGGATTTCAACTGCTAATTAAACTCATTTACATAGTCAATGATGATCTTGAAAGTCTGGGAGTTACGGCGACCTTTGTTAGTGGGCCTTTGTTACACGCCCCTTCCATAGCTGGGATGATTGAAAGAAGCATTCTTAATCCACAAAAGAACACCAGAAGAGGCCAAGAAAAAGAATGGTCAATGGGGCTGATTCACAAAACGTTTATGAGAACAGGAAGTCGTACTAGAGGAGTTCTCTTTTACGTCCCCCTGCATGCCTTCTGTGAATCGGGCCTGGACCTTACAACCCCCTCTTAGTAAAAGTGAATACCGTTGCCAGTCCTTTCTATTTGTACTAATTGTATGTGAATTGTCCCTGAGTTATGCCACTTAATTCCCATTTTCAATGCCCTGGGGCCAATTCGGTAAGCCTAGGTAAAAGAGAGTATTACTTTACATACTCTTAAGTACCTCTGAGAATAAGCCCCATCAAATCAAAGTGAGTAAAGTGTCTTACGTCCCCTGGGTATACCCTGTGCAAGGCTGCTCCTTTCATTGTTACGGTGAGTTCGGCCCCCCTCAATATGGCTGCCGTGGATTCCCAGACTTCACCTGTAGGCTCTGATGGCCGATGGTTCACTGTAATAGCTTTAGGAAGAAACAGATAGGCTTGGTAGCTCCCCCTGATGGGAGTCCACCTCGAGGTGCACTCTGGGATGAATACATTATAAGGAATGGAACTGAAGAGAATTGATGTAGCGTTTAAAAGTTTGAGAATTGTAGGGGTGCGTCATATTCACTGTTAGTCGGCACCCGTATATAACCAAATGTGTACTCAGGGATTTCGTGTGCAATGTATTACAACTGTATAACCTATATCGATTTTAAGTAGAAGTGCTAGCTATGTACAAGCACATGGTAAACGTATTAGAGAAATCTATAGTGTTTAGCTACGGGAAATGCAATGTGGTGTTAGAAATGTGTACCCCAGACTTCGTGTCTGTAGGTTGTTTAGGTTGACCACACATGAAAGAAAGACGTAAATGTCAATACTGTGATTGAAACCTGCTTGTGTAACCGAAGTAGTGGCCAGAATTCGCATATATCGTTGAGGCGAAAGGCCTGGTATTTTCTTATGTTAGCCAAGGGCAATAGGCCAAAAAGGATTTATTCCAGTAGAGGTTTTAGGCTGTAGTAAATTGCAACTTAAAAGATGTGAAGAATGTCTGCTTTGCATGATCTCACCCCAGGTGCAAGGACAGTTGCTCGTTAGTAGAGAAGCTCTTTGTTCATAATTTGAATTATGTAGAGAAAGCCAGACATGGGAGTGTATTGGAATGTGCCAATCGTAACTCCTAGTGCGGATGGCGTCTGGGACTCAAGGCCAAGCGATGGACGATGGAACTGGACAGCGCTCTGTGGAAAAGTACTGAAAGACGACCCCGGAAGGAGAGGAGGCGCAAAGGGCGTGTTCGGAGACTTGGGGTACTGTATTAGGGACAGCGCCCCGAGGGTGGAGGCAGAGCAGAGCGGGGCAGCCCAAAGCAGAGGACGGCTAGGCGAAGGGTAGAGGGGGCAACTTAGACCAAGCTCTCTAAGTGAGGACTTCTTAGGAAGTTTCGCTCTGACACCTTTTATTCTGATGAGGGTCTCAAGGGATTGCTATGTAGGGATATCACCTAGTACAGAGTAGGGACAGAGATGGTATGGTTCAGTGTCCCTAGTATCGACATTTGCTTGGTAGTGTTCTACCTCATGCTTTTAGAGATTGTACTTTTAGTTATTTTTAGCCGGATGCGGATTCTTCGTAGAGTAGCATTTGTTTTAGTGCCTATGTACTTGTTGTGCCTCGTGTTGAGGACTTTGTATCTCCAAATCTTTATGTTGATAATAAAAACCAGAGAGCCAAGAGATTAAGTTTCGAGTCTTTGATTACGGAAAATTGCAGACTGTAATTGTGATAACGGTGATTTTCCCTCCATGCTATCAGGCAAGTAAAAAGTTCCATCTGACCAGAGTGGGTTCCAGTAGATAATTGCGAGATACTAAAATAGGCCGGAGCAGTTGGTAGCAAACGAGGATGGTTTCTTACTGATAGCGAGGGAAGATTAGATAAGGATAAGTGACCCTTGAGGCCCAAGAGACGATAAGTGATGCTGAATCATCAGATGGCGAGCAGCAGACGGCGGCAGATGAGCATCGACGGCGAGTAGCAGCGCGGCAGAAAGCAGCAGTTCCAGGAGTGAGTATGAACATAATGAGTGGTTGTAGATTGCGGTGTTGATTTGTTGTGTGATGTCTTGCGGAGTTGTTGTGTATGTCGTGTGATTGTGAGATCAGGCTGTGAGCGCGCGCAGCCCGGGAATTGTGGTGTAGAAGACACCTGAGATAGATTTTGTTGACCACCCAAAGGAGATCGTGAGGTACCATCGATCACCTGGACCGAGATAGGGGGAGCGAATGCGTGTGTGTATGGCAACTTAACGCTGGTCGTGGGTTGTGGTGAGCAGATCGGAGTGTTAGTAACCTATCAGAGGCGTTTTTGTCTGGCCGGACGGGGGCAGACGGGCGCCAATCGAGGTCAACAAGGTCGAGAGACTGTGGACGGACAGTCAGAGGCTGTGGACGGACAGCCAGAGAAATAACTTAATTGGTTATTTCAGTGTATGAATGGGACGTGAGTAAGCGTGAAACGAGTTTGGAGAAGGGAACTGCTGCGAACGAAGGAAGGTGACGTCAGAGGGTGTCGCGCTGTGATAGGCCGGTTGGTGTGAGTCGCGCTGTTATTGGAGGATTTGAGAACAAGAAGTAAATAGAGCGCGAGATCGAATTTGCTCATTATGAAGTGTCTTAGGGCTTTGCGAGAGTTGTGTAGAGGTGATAGGCATGTGGTTGTCCGCGGGGGAGAAGAAGCTCCTCCCGAGGATACACCGGCACATTACATGGCACAGAATGTGGGGTTACATACTATCGTTTGGATCGAGAATTGGCACAAGGTTACACAAGGTGAAGGGGAATTAGCTTTCCCGAGGTACGGCTCATTTAGATTAGCGGTGCTGTACCAACTGAAGACGGTGATGGGGTCCTTAAAACCCTTGCCAAGACCAGCACAGTTTGAAGCATTACATGCGTGGATCCGAGCAGCGCATGATAAGGAAAAGGGAAGAAGTCAGGAGAGGATGAGGAAGTCGATTAGGGCGTTTCAGGATGCCAAATGGGACGCAGCGGAGAAAAGATGGAGAGTGCAGACAATTGAGGAAGCGAAACTGTATCCCGCGATAATGGAGGAGACGGGGATAAGGAATGGGAAAGCACAGAAAGAGGATAGTGATTCTGATGATGATATATTGCAAAGATTGCTAGACGAGAGACCACCCCCTTATAACCCGGGTGAGGCAGATGATAGGTGGAGCGAGAGAGAGGAAACTAGAAGGGTAACGATCCAGCCCGAGACCCGAGTGGAAGGGTTGGTCTCGTTTGAAACAGCGAGTTCACAGGGTCAGTCGGGGACCAGCCAAAGGATTGAAGGAGAGATGAGGTTACCGGATGCATTGAGGGTACCGGTCACCATTGGACCGATTGTGTCTATATACAGCCCGGAATCAGAGGCGAGAGAGAGGTCCGAACGAGAGGCAGAGAGAACTAGGCGAGAAAGTGGGGAAAGTGAGTTGGAAGGGGCAACGGCCCGACCTCCAAGCCCTGTGCAGTGGAGTACACCATTAGCAGCGGTGTCGGACACATCTAGGGGCGAAGAGGACGAGAGACCGGTGAGGCCGAGGACTCTGATGGAGTCGAGACCAGATTTAGGATCATGGGTACCGCCAAAGAAGCAAATGAGCTGGAATATGGGCCGAGCGGGGACAACCCCAGTTGCCTTTAAGAGCCATTCTGCTCCCATAGAACTACCGGAGGAAAGGAGAGAGCAGGAATCGGAATGCGAGTATGATGAGGGACGTGGAGCAAGTTGTCAGGTGTTGAAAGGAGCCTTGAAGGCAGGAATGATAGATGTAGTAAGACTTAAAGCAGAGGCGGATGAAATAATATATGGGAATCTACCTCTGGAGAGAGTATTGACCTATACTCCCGATGAATTGCTTTTTGTGGCAAAGGATGTGACTCGTAAAGCACGAGTGGCACATGAGAAACTGGCGGGTTTGGCTAGAGAATATGGGGTGGATCTATCCAAGACTAGAGCATTGCAAGGGAGCCATAGGATGCATTGTACCGAGCGGGAATTGGAAGAGAAAAGGGTTGTTGGTCTAAGGTCACATACCAAGGAATTGATTGTAGCTATGAGAATATGGCTGATGCTCGACAAATGGCAAGAGAAATGGGCTAGGAAAAAGAATTCTAGGGGAGCGAAAGGAGGGAGCTCTGAAGGAGATTTGCAGGAGGTAAAGATCCTTCCTTTGAGAGAGGTGGCGAATGGAGGATATGTGCATGTACCATGGAGCAGGGGGGATTTGGCATCATTTACGAATGATTTTCCCAGGCTCAGGGAGAAGCCTGCAGAGTGGTACAAGCAAGTTGAGCGTTTCGTTAAGATTTCGAAGGTGTTGTGGATAGATCTGAACACCTTATTCGATATCGTAGTTCCGGGAGATCTGTGGAACGCATGTAAAATCGCTGTTGATTGGCCGGACTATGAGCCCGATAGGAACATAGTTACAAATGGTCCGTCGCCCGTGGTAATGAGGCTGTACGATAAGGTAATTACGTGGTTGAAATCGAAGGTTTCACCCCAGGACATCGATTGGGTGAAGATAGACAGGACGGTGCAGGAGCCAAAGGAGACAGTACATGAATTTTATGAGAGACTTTTGAAGGCTTTTAAGCAGTATAGTGGTTTAGATGAGCTGGAAACGAAGGACATGGGACAGTTTGTGTCTAAGTTTGTGCTGGGTTTGAAACCCGAAGTCAGTCTCATGATACAGCAGCATTTGATCTGTTGGCAGAATAAGCCTGTAGATGAGATCTTGCGGTATGCTAGATACTGCACGGATGAGATTGAGTCCAAGCACAAGAAGATGAAGGATAACTTATTGCTCATTCAGATGCAAGCGGCTCAGGGACCGCCGAATGGGGGTCCAGTGGGGCGAAGACAGGGAAATTATCAGACAGGGAATCAGAATATGCAGGGTCAGGGAAGGCCGAGACCCGTAGACCCTAGGACAGGAATAGATGTAGCGATCTTGAAGAAGACGACTGCTTGTCACCAGTGTCACCAGGTGGGACACTGGAGGCGCGAGTGTCCCTTGAACCCCTATAATCAGCCGCAGATGGAGGGAGGAATGGGTCAGGTCCCTGGGGCGGAGCAGGTACAGACGGTGACTGTACCGAGAACGATGCAAGGGGGGACAGGCGTCTCGCAGGTGCAGGTTCCCCAGCCACCCAGGATGCAGAACATACAGCAGGGAGCTCGGACTTATTTGCAGATGCCCATGTTCGAAGTGGAAGAGGAGAGGGATGCAGATTTGCTGGCGCAGTTAAGTTTGGGTCAGGACGATGATTGCCTGCTCAGGGCCATACTAGAGGTAGATCAGAAGGGACCCTTTGTGGAAGCTGAACTCGATGGACGCCCTACTACCTTTTTGGTAGATACGGGGGCTACCAGGTCAACCATAAGATCAGCAGTAGTTCCGGGGGTAGCCCTCTCGGGAGAAAGTATACAAGTGGTTGGAGTGGCGAACAAGAGACTAGTTAGCCCCTTGACGGAACCGATTCCCGTCAGGATAGGAAACTTTAGGGATCGACATCAGTTCGTGGTGTGCGATTCTAGTCCTGTTTGTCTGTTGGGAAGAGATTTATTGTGTAAGCTCAATTGCACCATTTACTGTACCCCGAGGGGAGTAGAGGTACAGACCAGAGATGACGATGCGACCTTTAAGGTTGCAAATCAGCAGGGGTGCGTGGAAGTGTACCCGGCTCTGACAGTGGAGGAGCTTCCACAGGACTTGAGGGAGTCAGTTGCGACCGATGTGTGGGATCTAAGCGGAGAGGAGATCGGCTTAGTCAGGGGAGTGGAACCAGTGAAGATACAGGTTAAGCCAACCGCGGAATTCCCGAGAACCCCTCAGTATAAACTGTCGCCTGAGACGATTGCTGGGATCAAACCTGTGATTGAGTCTATGATTAGGCAGGGAATACTGGTGGAGATCATGGGTAGTCCATGTAATTCACCCATTATGGGACTGCAGAAACCGAGTGGGAAGTTCAGGATAGTGCAAGACCTGCGGAAAATAAACGACATAGTTGTTCCATGTTGTCCAGTGGTACCGAATCCATCTGTGATACTGTTCCAGATCCCATGCGAAGCTGGATGGTTCACAGTGATTGACTTGTGTCAGGCATTCTTTTCGATTCCCCTACATGAAGAGAGTAGATTTCTTTTTGCCTTTAGGCTAGAAAATCGTATATTAACGTGGTGCCGTATCCCACAGGGGTATACGGAGAGCCCATCGATTTTCAATCAGCTGTTAAAGAAGAATCTGGAAGGTCTTGTGTTGCCGAAAAACTCTGTTTTGGTGCAGTACATTGACGACCTGCTTGTCGCGTCAGAGACAGAAGACGCTTGCAGGATCGATACCATTGCGTTGTTGAATTTCCTGGGAGAGAACGGTCACAAGGTGTCTCCAAACAAGCTGCAATACTGTTTACCTGAGGTACAGTATTTGGGGCACAGAATTGAAAAGGGTAAAAGGAAGGTGTCTCCAGATCGCATTGATGCGATTTTGAGAATGCCAGTTCCCTCGACGCAGAGGGAAGTTAGAATGTTTTTGGGAATGGTGGGCTATTGCCGCCAGTGGATCCCAAACTTTTCCTTTGAAGCGAAGCCTTTGCAGCGGCTGACGCGAAAGGATGTAAGTGATCCGGTACCATGGGACGACGATTGTTTGAAATCATTTCTGAGGCTGAGAGAAGCCTTATGTAGCGCTCCTGCGTTGGGAATGCCGGATTATAACAAGGCATTTGCATTGTTCTGCTGCGAAAGAGAAGGTTGCGCATTAGCAGTGTTAACCCAGAATCATGGAGGTGTCCGTAGACCAGTTGCTTATTTCTCAGCTACTCTAGATCCAGTAGCTTCTGCGTTGCCCGGATGTCTCAGATCCGTTGCGGCAACAGGTGTCAGCATTGAGAGATGTGAGAGCATTGTGATGGGTCATCCACTTACGGTACATGTGCCACATTCTGTTGAATTGTTGATGACTAGGACTAAAACGCAGCACCTCACGAATAATAGGCTGACTCGTTATGAGCAAGTTATTCTTGCAGCAGATAATGTGACATTGAAGAGGTGTGCTGTTTTAAATCCTGCTACACTGTTACCTGTTCTAAAAATAGATGATAATGAAGATTGTGAGGACCATGATTGTCTCGATGTGACTGAACTATGCACCAAACCGAGACCCGACATTGTCGACGAACCGCTCCCGGTGTCAGATGAGATTTTCTTCGTGGACGGTTCATGTTTAAGAGACAGTGTCGGTCGATTGAGAGCAGCGTTTGCTGTATGCACCATTACGGGTGTGGTTGAAGCCGCTTGTTTAGAAGGAGTACACTCCGCGCAGGTGGCTGAGCTCATTGCTCTGACTCGTGCCTGTTTGGCAGCCGACAAGATCCGTGTAACTATTTACACGGACAGCCAGTACGGGTTTGGTGTGGTTCATGACTTCGGACAGCTATGGTCCCAGAGAGGGTTTATGACGTCTTCAGGTTCTCCTATAAGAAATGGTGATTATGTGCGGAAATTGTTAAAAGCATTGCAAGGTCCTGATGAAATTGCTGTTGTTAAATGTGCAGCCCACACGAAGGGAAGCGACTTTGTCTCGTTGGGAAATAACTATGCAGACGAAGTAGCTCGATTTTGTGCAGAGCAGGGATGCAACTTTACTGAGATCCACATTGAGGAAACTGGGGAAGAGGTGGTGTATGGTCAGATGTTAGCAGTGGCTGACACATGGGAGGAACTGAAGCAGCTTCAGGAAGGGGTCTCAGATCAGGAACGGGACAGCTGGATACGAGCTGGATGTGAGAAGGGAGATGTGGATATATGGGTTTCGAATGATGGACGAGCAGTGTTGCCGGAAAGTTTGTTGAATCCCATGGCGAGGTTGATACATGGTGCTGTACATCTGGGTAGGGATGCCATGATGAGAGTGTTTCGTCAGACTTGGTACAATCCGAAGTTTCGTGCCGTGGCCGAAACTGTGTGCCAGAGATGTGTCACTTGCCAACAGATGAATGTAGGGAAAAGAACTGCTGTGACGTTGAGCCACATAGGGAGGTCAGGGGGACCTTTCAATAGGATGCAGTTGGATTTTGTCGAAATGCCGAAGTGTAATGGGTTGAGGTACATATTAGTGATAGTATGTGTCTTTTCCAGGTGGGTGGAGGCATACCCTACACGCAGATGTGACACACTCACAGTAGCGAAACTCTTATTGAGAGAACTCATTCCAAGGTACGGGTTCCCGACGTCCTTTGAATCGGACAGAGGAACTCATTTTCACAGCGAAGTTATGAAATTGCTTTGTGCTGCTTTGAATATAGATCAGAAGTTACACTGTAGCTATAGACCAGAGGCTTCAGGGATAGTGGAGCAGGTGAATGGAACTCTGAAGGCTCGGATGGCGAAAGTGTGTTCGTCTACGTCTCTGAAATGGCCTGACGCATTACCTTTGGTCCTTATGAGCCTTCGAAGTGTGCCTGATAGAAGAACTGGGTTGTCACCCCATGAAATCCTCATGGGAAGAGCGATGCGTTTGCCTGCAATACCTGCTACTGCTCTGATAAATATCACTGATGATATGATCCTGGACTATTGTAAAGGCCTTGCTGACGTGGTCCGTTCTGTGTCTCAGCAGGTGCAGACAGCAACGGTTCCAGCTGCGAGTGACAGGTGCCACGACTTGGACCCAGGCGATTGGGTCCTGGTCCGAAAGCACGTGAGGAAGAGTTGTTTGGATGCTAGGTGGCGTGGCCCTTTCCAAGTAATCCTTGTTACGAACACTGCTGTCAAGTGCGGAGGGCTACCGAACTGGGTGCATGCTTCTCATACCCGCAGAGTTCCAGCACCCTTGGAAGATACAGCCCCTCTCGAGAACCAAGATCTCAGTGAGCCGACAGAATCGCCAGAGAGGGCCAGTCAAGCTGTAAGGGTTGCTGAAGCGGCTGATGGTGCACTGAATCGAGTTGGGGGAGGACGTGAAGAAAGTACTGACCCAGAAACCGGCGAAGGAGCGAGAGGTGCAGTGGGTAGTACAGAATCGAGTTCTGCCGAAGAAGAGGAAGTCAGTGCACAGGGTATCGGAGAGAAGACTGGGGGAGCCACCGAAGCGGAAAGGGTTTGGCCCGCAAAGCAGAACCGGGTAAACCTGAGGTTGGCCCCAGACACCGACCTTGCACCAGTTTCGGAAGAACCAGAAGAAGAATCGGGAGACGAGGAAAATCCTCAAGGTGGTGTGAGAAGGTCCAAGAGAACTCGAGTGCCAAGTCGGAAGTACGCTTCCCCGGAGTGGGCATACCAAGTGACTGATGCCAGGGTTACCGAGCACGGGAAGATTGAGGTCGATGACATTGGTCAACAGTGTCCCGCTCCAGAGGGTGGAAGTGTTGCTGAAAGTTCCGGGATTGGAGATCGAAGGGATTCTGACGATTCATATCCCAAGTCCGCCATTCCTGAGTACCATTCGAGGTATGATCTTGGACAATTTAGAGTTCCCGACGTTCACAGCATTGCCAGATCCACAAGAACTGATTATCCTTAAGCTCGAAATATTGCAGGGAGTCCTGGAGCTGTTGGGACCGGCGCTTATGTTAGATTGATTTGAGAAGGGTTGCCAGCTAAAAAGAAGATTACCTAGAGCCGAGCGGAAGAAGAACAAAATTAGGGATTTTTCCGTTGTAGAACGAAGAAAGTTAGGGAGGTTTGCCTAAGTTCACGAAAGAGACATTAATGAGAAAGAGACTTATCCTTTCAGAGACTGCATTGGACATTGAGCATATTCCGAAGATGGCAGATCCTGTAAACCCACATCGTAGGGCTAAACTGATAATAGGCACATTGATCGGAGTTGTAGTAGTCACCATATTTGCGGTAGTGATCAGTTCCTACATGGTGGCTCACAGGCAAGAGGGGAAGGTTCAGGGAGCACCCACACCTATTACCCCAGGGCAGAGTGGTGTTAGTATTAGCGAACAGGAATCATCGGAGTTGAGAGATGTTCGCAGACTTCACATGGATTTGTCAAAGGGTGATTTTAAGCTTAACGCGTATGCAAGGTTGCTGTATGAGTATGTTGATGCGATGGATGTGAAGGATTGTTATGTGTGCATGCAGTTGCCTGCTTCAGTGGATGAGGGTATCAAGTATCATCATCTCCCATTGACTTATGGGATTTCTTGTAGCATATGGCTCAGTTTATTTTATGACAGGAGACAGTTCGAGTATTTCTTCTCAAATTTTGACACGGTACTTCCCGAGGTGCCAGCAATCAAGCATTTGAATAGATATGATCTGGATAAGAAAGAGGACAGGCTCCTGAAATATTTTAGACCGACTGTGAAACTGGATACGGCGCATGCTCACAGGAATAACCTGACATGTGCGTTATCAGAGATAGAGAAGAAATTCATAGATCAAGTAGAGGACAGGTATAGAAAGTTGACCGAGACACGACACACCGGAGATAGCCCAGTAGATTGGACGGACGAGGAGAGAGCTCACAGATCTAAGGGAAGTTATGGACCAATAGCATTGGATGAGGCACAGAGAGGGAATTTGTGTATTGCACGGCCTCAATCCAAGACGGAGAAGGTCGCAGTAGGACATAGCATTTGTTCTCAGACTTTTACAATGGAAGCTTATGCTAAGAATTTTATGCAAGGTCCAGTAGAAGTAATCCCGACAGTGTATTATGTTTGTGGGACGAATGCTTATGTCAGACTACCCGACAATTGGTATGGAGTATGCTATTTGGCTATCATATTCCCGAAGATTTATCACACAAGGGACTTGGAGTTGTTAGAGACGAAGCGACCGCCCAGGAAACGTAGGGCTACAAATGCCGGTGCAGTGATTGGGGACATATACGGAGCAATGATACCTAGTATGGGTGTGGTGTTGAATGATGTGAAGATCCGAAGGTTGGCGACTGTAGTTGATGAGTTGTCTATGAACACGGCGAGATCTTTGATATTGGTGGCTGGAGAGATGTTGTCGATCCGGAATATGGTTTTGCAGAATCGCCTTGCTTTAGATGTGTTGTTAGCAAAAGAAGGCGGAGTCTGCAAATTATTGAAAGTTCAGGAATGCTGCACGTATATTCCAGACAACTCGAAGGAGATAGGGAAGTACATAGACAACATAACGAATATTCACAAGGAGATTACGGATCTGACGGAGGTGAATGTGTGGGAGAAGATTGGATTAGGATTTGGAAGAGTGGGAACTTGGTTTGCGAATCTGGGAAGGGGATTTCTAGGTTCAGTGTTGAAACCAATTATTATTGCCGTGGTTTGTGTGATCTGTTTGTGGGGATGTGTGAAGGCATGGAAGTGGTATCAAGGAGGCAAGGTTGAAAGAGCTCTAAAGGCAAACGAGAGGAGGTTGGCAAAGCTCCAGGAGCAGCAATATGAGAGTCTTAAGAAACTGGAGGGAGTCCGACATGGAAATGTTATGACTAGCACGGTTTAAATCAGTTCTGAAGAAGGAAATGTAATGGTGTGATGACGGATGTCATCAAAGGGGGGAACTGATGTAGCGTTTAAAAGTTTGAGAATTGTAGGGGTGCGTCATATTCACTGTTAGTCGGCACCCGTATATAACCAAATGTGTACTCAGGGATTTCGTGTGCAATGTATTACAACTGTATAACCTATATCGATTTTAAGTAGAAGTGCTAGCTATGTACAAGCACATGGTAAACGTATTAGAGAAATGTATAGTGTTTAGCTACGGGAAATGCAATGTGGTGTTAGAAATGTGTACCCCAGACTTCGTGTCTGTAGGTTGTTTAGGTTGACCACACATGAAAGAAAGACGTAAATGTCAATACTGTGATTGAAACCTGCTTGTGTAACCGAAGTAGTGGCCAGAATTCGCATATATCGTTGAGGCGAAAGGCCTGGTATTTTCTTATGTTAGCCAAGGGCAATAGGCCAAAAAGGATTTATTCCAGTAGAGGTTTTAGGCTGTAGTAAATTGCAACTTAAAAGATGTGAAGAATGTCTGCTTTGCATGATCTCACCCCAGGTGCAAGGACAGTTGCTCGTTAGTAGAGAAGCTCTTTGTTCATAATTTGAATTATGTAGAGAAAGCCAGACATGGGAGTGTATTGGAATGTGCCAATCGTAACTCCTAGTGCGGATGGCGTCTGGGACTCAAGGCCAAGCGATGGACGATGGAACTGGACAGCGCTCTGTGGAAAAGTACTGAAAGACGACCCCGGAAGGAGAGGAGGCGCAAAGGGCGTGTTCGGAGACTTGGGGTACTGTATTAGGGACAGCGCCCCGAGGGTGGAGGCAGAGCAGAGCGGGGCAGCCCAAAGCAGAGGACGGCTAGGCGAAGGGTAGAGGGGGCAACTTAGACCAAGCTCTCTAAGTGAGGACTTCTTAGGAAGTTTCGCTCTGACACCTTTTATTCTGATGAGGGTCTCAAGGGATTGCTATGTAGGGATATCACCTAGTACAGAGTAGGGACAGAGATGGTATGGTTCAGTGTCCCTAGTATCGACATTTGCTTGGTAGTGTTCTACCTCATGCTTTTAGAGATTGTACTTTTAGTTATTTTTAGCCGGATGCGGATTCTTCGTAGAGTAGCATTTGTTTTAGTGCCTATGTACTTGTTGTGCCTCGTGTTGAGGACTTTGTATCTCCAAATCTTTATGTTGATAATAAAAACCAGAGAGCCAAGAGATTAAGTTTCGAGTCTTTGATTACGGAAAATTGCAGACTGTAATTGTGATAACGGTGATTTTCCCTCCATGCTATCAGGCAAGTAAAAAGTTCCATCTGACCAGAGTGGGTTCCAGTAGATAATTGCGAGATACTAAAATAGGCCGGAGCAGAATCATACATTCGCCCACTGACAGTTTGTTTCTCTGATATTAATTCCATTCATTAACTATGTTACGGGAGGAATTGACATACTGTGAGCACTATGCAGAATGAACTTGCATCATGCGTTTTTGGATGAAATGAGTGGAACATAATTCATGGCATTGCGTCTCACGTCCGTAGTGACGACAAGCAAGTACAGAAATAGTTCTTTGAATTGCAAAAAAGGAAGAGAAAAATAATGATCTCTAAAAAGAGGCTATCAGTCTTCGTAGGGGGCGGTACCTTGATGAGGAGTCTTTTTTTAAACTTGGGAATCCTTTGGTGGCTCTCCCATTGGTCAGTAGGCTGGAGTAAATGGAACAGGTCTACAAGGGGATAGACCTAAAGTGATCATAGGGGGCACTCGTGTGCTGTTGGTTCGATTGTCCACTCTAGCTACTGTCTGGGCTGTGCCAGTGCTTGATGTGTAAAAGGCTAGATGCCAGGGCCCTCGTCAGGAGGCCACTGCAGCTTGCACCACCCATTGCCTCCGCCAGTGCTGCCAGTCACAGTACCATCACAACTAATAACCATCACACTCGGACACGTGCGACAATTCAGACTATTCTAGGCGCCCAGCACTACAAGGAGCGACCGCTGAGCCTGTTACCAGGCGAGGTCGCCCCATACACCCCTGCTACTGCCTCACTGGCCTTGTTGCCGGCTGTGCCGTCGTTTTGCTGCCTCGCTTTCATTGTATTGTGCCCTCGTTCTGCTGACTCGCTTGTTTAATCTATTGTGCCCTTGTATTGTTTATTCTGTGGTGCCCTCGTATTACTGCCTCGTTCATCTATTGTGCTGTTTGTGACTCTGCTGTGCCCCCGTTTCCCCTTCCTTGCTGCCTTGTCTTTTTTAGTTTCTTTTCCACAGGACGGGACGACCCAGCCGCCGCTGAGCCGCGCCCTGCCCTCCTTTCCCGCTGCTGCCTCCCTGCGGCCCCGCCCCCCTCCTGCCCATTCGCCGCCCCGCTCCCGCCACCCAGCTGCTCCTCCCTCCCGGCTCCTTCTTAAGGAGACAGCACAGAGGCGCAGGGAGCGACCGCTGAGCCTGTTACCAGGCGAGGTCGCCCCCACACACCTGTGCTACTGCCTCACTGGCCTTGTTGCCGGCTGTGCCCTCGTTTTGCTGCCTCGCTTTCATTGTATTGTGCCCTCGTTCTGCTGACTCGCTTGTTTAATCTATTGTGCCCTTGTATTGTTTATTCTGTGGTGCCCTCGTATTACTGCCTCGTTCATCTATTGTGCTGTTTGACTCTGCTGTGCCCCCGTTTCCCCTTCCTTGCTGCCTTGTCTTTTTTCGTTTCTTTTCTGCAGGACGGGACGACCCAGCCGCCGCTGAGCCGCCCCCTGCCCTCCTTTCCCGCCGCTGCCTCCCTGCGGCCCCGCCCCCTCCTGCCCATTCGCCGCCCCGCTCCCGCCACCCAGCTGCTCCTCCCTCCCGGCTCCTTTTTAAGGAGACAGCACAGAGGCGCAGGGAGAGACCGCTGAGCCTGTTACCAGGCGAGGTCGCCCCCATACACCCCTGCTACTGCATCACTGGCCTTGTTGCCGGCTGTGCCCTCGTTTTGCTGCATCGCTTTCATTGTATTGTGCCCTCGTTCTGCTGACTCGCTTGTTTAATCTATTGTGCCCTCGTATTGTTTATTCTGTGGTGCCCTCGTATTACTGCCTCGTTCATCTATTGTGCTGTTTGTGACTCTGCTGTGCCCCCGTTTCCCCTTCCTTGCTGCCTTGTCTTTTTTCGTTTCTTTTCCGCAGGACGGGACGACCCAGCTGCCGCTGAGCCGCCCACTGCCCTTCTTTCCCGCCGCTGCCTCCCTGCGGCCCCGCCCCCCTCCTGCCCATTCGCCGCCCCGCTCCCGCCTCCCAGCTGCTCCTCCCTCCCGGCTCCTTCTTATGACGCCCTCGCCCACGCGCAACGTTCATGCGCAGCGTGCGCGCCGATTGTGCGCCGAAGGCGCGCCAAAGGCAAGCCCGTCTGCGCCTGGACCGCGCCCAGCGCCAGGACCCCTGGCCCCCGCCGCCGATGCAAGACTACACGACAGACCTACGACGCCGCCGCCCTCAACGCACTCAATACCGGCCGGAACCCCGCCTGCTGCCGGGCCGCCCCGAAACGCATTCACGGACCCTTCACCTGCAGAACCTGCAAGTTCACCTGCCTCCGAACCTGCACCGCACCCGCCAAGACAAGCTCCAGCAGCAACCTCAAGTGCATCCTGCTCCACACCCGCTCCGTCCACAGACACGCCGTGGAACTCTTTAACCTGCTCGACACAACATCACCAGACGTCGCCTTCCTCACGGAAACCTGGATGAACGCCTCCTCAGCCCCCGACAACGCCATCGCCATCCCGGACGGGTACAAGATCATCAGGAGGGACCGCGTCAACCAGACCGGAGGAGGCATCGCCATCGTCCACAAGAACACCATCCGCATCACGACCGACTCCAACGACACCTTCGCCGCCGCAGAGCACCTCCACTTCCAGATTCACACCGACCCAAAGACGACCCTCAGAGGCACCCTCATCTACAGACCCCCGGGACCACGCACACAATTCAGTGAAGACATCACGGACTTCATCAGCCCTCCCCTCCGCCGACTTCATCCTCCTAGGGGACCTCAACTTCCACCTGGAGAACAACAAGGACCGCAACACCGCCGCCCTGCTGGACAACCTCGCCAACCTCGGACTCAAGCAACTGGTCAACACCCCCACCCACTACGCCGGCCACACGCTTGATCCCGTCTTCTCATCCAGCAAGCACATCACCTTCAGCCACTCCACCGGACTCCACTGGACCAACCACAGCTGAGTCCACTTCAGCTTCAGAAGAACCACAACCCACCACCACCCGCAACAGGTTCCTCACAGAAGCTGGAGCAAGATCACCGCCGACCAGCTCACCACCTCCCTCAGCCAGAACCCACCCGCCAGCACAACGGACATCAGCAAAGCAGCCCTCAACTTCACCCAGTGGCTAACCGCCTGCGCCGACGACCTCGCACCACTGAAGAACCCTCCCAGCAGACCCAGAAGCAAGAAGGCCTCCTGGTTCACCGACGAACTCAAGGACTCCAAGAAGACCTGCCGCACCCTTGAGAAAGCTTGGCTCCTCGACCAGACCACCGACAACATGACCGCCCTGAAACACGCCACCCGCAAGCACCACCAGCTCATCCGCACCACCAAGAAGAAATCACTGAAGGAACGACTGGACAACAACGCCCACGACAGCAAGGAACTCTTCACCATCGTCAAGGAGTTCTCCAACCCCAGCACCGGCAACAACGACATCACTCCCTCACAAGATCTCTGCGACTCTCTCGCCTCGTTCTTCCACCGCAAGATTGCCGACATCCACAACAGTTTCGGCGCACCATCCACGCACCCAACCGTCGAACCAACGCCCCCCACCGCCACTCTCCGCACCTGGACCACGGTGACCACCGAAGACACAGCACGATGAACACCATCCACTCCGGATCTCCGACTGACCCCTGCCCCCACCACGTCTTCAACAAGGCCGACTCCACCATCGCACCCCAACTCGAGACGTCATCAACACCTCCTTCGACACCGCCACCTTCCCGGAGAGCTGGAAGCACGCCGAGCTCAGCGCCCTACTGAAGAAACCTACAGCGGACCCCACCGACCTCAAAAACTTCCGCCCCATCTCGCTCCTTCCTTTTCCTGCCAAAGTCATCGAGAAGATCGTCAACAGACAGCTTGCCGCCTTCCTCGAGACGAACGGATCCCTCGACCCCTCACAGTCCGGTTTCAGAGCCAACCACAGCACCGAGACCGCCCTCATCGCAGCCACCGACGACATCCGAGCCCTGCTCGACAACGGGGAAACAGCGGCACTCATCCTCCTGGACCTCTCCGCAGCTTTCAACACTGTCTGCCACCGCACCCTAATCCAGCGCCTCAGCAACATCGGCATCCAAGAGAAGGCACTGGAGGGGATCATCTCGTTCCTCGCCGGAAGAACACAGAAAGTCCGCCTCCCCCGTTTCGATCCGAGGCCACCGAAGTCATCTGCGGCGTTCCGCAAGGCTCATCACTCAGCCCCACCCTCTTCAACGTCTACATGAGACCTCTTGCCGCCATCGCACGCCAACACAACCTCAACATCATCTCCTACGCCGACGACACCCAGCTGATCCTCTCCCTCACCAGAGACCCCGACACCGCCAGAACCAGCCTACACGAAGGGATGAAAGACGTCGCCGAGTGGATGAAGGACAACCGCCTGAAACTGAACTCAGACAAGACGGAAGTCCTCATCCTGGGACCATCGCCCTCCGCCTGGGACGACTCCTGGTGGCCCCCAGCCCTGGGCACCGCTCCCAAGCCAACAGACCATGCACGCAACCTTGGCTTCATCCTGGACTCCTCCCTCTCGATGACCAGACAAGTCAACGCCGTCTCCTCATCATGCTTTCACACCCTACGAATGCTTCGCAAGATCTTCCGATGGATCCCAACCGAAACCAGGAAGACGGTCACCCAGGCCCTCGTCACCAGCCGATTGGACTACGGAAACATCCTCTACACCGGAACCACAGCCAAGCTACAGAAAAGACTCCAACGCATCCAGAACGCCTCCGCCCGACTCATCCTGGACATCCCCCAACGCAGCCACATCTCCGGCCACCTGAGGGACCTGCACTGGCTCCCCATCAACAAGAGGATCACGTTCAGGCTCCTCACCCACGCACACGAGTCTCTCCACGACCTGGGCCCCAAGTATCTCAATGACCGCCTGACCTTCTACATGCCCACCCGCCAGCTACGGTCCACTAGCCTCGCCCTCGGCGCCGTACCACGCATCCGAAGAGCAACCGCCGGAGGCAGATCCTTCTCCTACCTAGCGGCCAAGATATGGAACTCCCTCCCCAATCACCTTCGGCTGACCCAGGACCATCTCGCCTTCAGGAGACAACTCAAGACCTGGCTGTTCGAGCAGTAGCAGACCCCCTCCCCCAAGCGCCTTGAGACCCTTCCGGGTGAGTAGTGCGCTATACAAGTGTTATGATTGATTGATTGATTACAAGGATGGCTTGGTGGCAGGTATTAGTCCTTTTTAATGTATATTGAATTAATAAATGACTGTTGTAGTGCTCATTTCCAAATTAGGCAGACAGTGCCACCATGTGGTAGACTGTCATAAGTGCCAGTGTTTGCAATTAAGTGGTGGTGCTGAGCACTCAAAACCACTGGCCCAAATTAGGCACTGGCCGCCGTGCCATGAGATGACCTTACTTGAAGCACCCACCAGGACTTCAGACTAGTTTCACCGTTTTCGGCACATGCCCAGGTTCTGTGGCTCTCTCTGCTCCAGATCCCAGCTGGCACATACCCTCCATGCCAAGGACTGCCATTGCAGGAACGGCTCCTGCGTTGGAGAAGAGGACCGTCACCCCACTTACAAGCTGTGGGAGTTATAAAGAGTGCTGCCCTACTGCATGCCCACAGAATGACCCCAACCCATGAGGGCAGCAGATCTGGGCAGACCTCATCACCACTAGTCTAGGAGTTTGAAAATAAATGTCAGTTTATTATATCTCTAATATGTTATTGCTTATGATAGGATTATGTGATAGGCGCTAACTTTGCCACAGGCTCTAGGCGCTAGAGACCCGCTCAGTGACTCTCTTCAGCGCTTCTCGGGTAGGTTAAAGCTGTACAGACACCACTAACAGGCATATTCAGACCTCACCATTGTACCGAAGGTTGGGCAAGATGGACGTTGCCTTCAGAACTGGTAATGGTCTGTACTGTAGCTGGACACCACGTATAATTTACAATTAGATTGAAACTGGTCCTTATGTACTGCTAAATTCCATAATTCTTTGTAATTAAAGATCAAGGGTGTGAAAAGTTTTTGTTTTTGTTTTTTTACAACACTGAAAATTTTGAAAATGAGTGATAGCGGATGTTGCAAAGTTTGCAGATTTTCCTGGTTCATGTTGTCTCCTGTAAAAAAAAAGTCCATGCTTTGCAGGATACTTTTCACTGAATTGCACGATAATTTTGACTGCACTCAAACCGAGCCACACTGGAAACAGTAGGTAGACTTTTTGTCTACAAGTTTCTCTTCTGCAGAGTTTTCCTAAGCAAAATAAGCAAATGTTTGCAGATTTTTTCACTGCCGGTTGCCATTTACAACAAAGTGTCGCAAAATTCCAGATTTTCAGGCAAACTTGAGAAAGAGTACAACGTTTCAACTTTCGCAGGTTTATAAGTGTTCGAAAGAATATGTAAAGGACTTTGCAATTTGACATACCCCCAGTGAAGACCTGGTGTTGAGGCACATGCTCCCCTAACTCTGCGTCCTGGTGCACGGCCACCCAGATTGGCCTCGACCTTCTGTACAGTGCCGTAGAACTACATGCTTCCCTCTATAGGCGTCTGCCATTTAATAGTCAGCCATTTGAACTCACCTACTGCTTCGGATCTCACTAACAACAGCACTCACCCATCAGTACGTGGCATCCCCCCACCACCCCCAGGGAGAGCACGTCCCCTCCACTTGCCCTGTCCGGTTCTCACCCCCACCTGTCACCCACATCTCCGATACCCACTACCTACCCTGCACGCCTGCCTCCTCGCAACACCCCACGCTACTCCCACAGGGAGAACAGGAACCATCTACTCCCCCCATCAGCTCTCATCGCCACCTACTGCTCCGATACTACCTAGCAACCCCACACGCCCCACCACACAACCTCCCCCTCACCATCCCCATAAAGAACAGGACCCCCCTACTTCCCACCCTCGGCTCTCACTCCCACCCGCCACTTGTCGGCTCTCACCCCCTCCCACCACCTGCCCCCCACCCACCCCAACCCACTGCGAACAATCTGAGCACCCACCTCCCCATACCCACAGACAACAAAGCAGCTACACCCCAACTAGGCCCCTCACCAATCAATCAATCAATCAGGACATTTGTAGAGCGTGCTACTCACCCGCGAGGGTCTCAAGGCGCTGGGAGGGGGTGCCGCTACTGCTCGAAAAGCCAGGTCTTGAGGTGCTTCCTGAAGGAGAGATGGTCCTGGGCCAGTCGAAGGGGGGTGGGGAGGGAGTTCCACGTCTTGGCTGCCAGGTAGGAGAAAGATTTTCCTCCGGTGGTGGTTCTGCGAATCCGTGGGACGGTGGCGAGGGCGAGGCTGGCGGAGCGGAGCTGGCGGGTAGGTGTGTAGAACGTGAGGCGGGTATTGAGGTATTCGGGGCCCGTGTCATGGAGAGCCTTGTGTGCGTGGGTGAGGAGTCTGAAGGTGATCCTCTTGCTGACGGGGAGCCAGTGCAGGTCTCTCCGGTGTGCAGAGATGTGGCTGTGTCGGGGAATGTCCAAGATGAGTCTTGCAGCTGCGTTCTGAATGCGCTGGAGTGTTTTCTGTAGTTTGGCGGTGGTCCCAGCGTAGAGGGCGTTCCCGTAGTCCAGTCGGCTGGTGACGAGGGCGTGGGTGACTGTCTTCCTGGTTCCAGTGGGGATCCACCGGAAGATCTTTCGGAGCATGCGGAGGGTGCTGAAGCAAGAAGATGTAACGGCGTTGACTTGCTTGGTCATCGTGAGGGAGGAGTCAAGGATGAAACCCAGGTTGCGTGCGTGGTCCGTGGGCTTGGGGGCGGTGCCCAGAGCAGGGGGCCACCAGGAGTCATCACAGGCGGAGGGGGATGGTCCGAGGATGAGGACTTCCGTTTTGTCTGAGTTCAGCTTCATACGGCTGAGCTTCATCCATTCCGCGACGTCTTTCATTCCTTCCTGGAAGCTGGCTCTGGCGGTGGCGGGGTCGTTGGTGAGGGAGAGGATCAGTTGGGTGTCGTCGGCGTAGGAGATGATGTTGAGGTTGTGTTTGCGTGCGATGGCTGCGAGGGGGCTCATGTAGACATTAAAGAGGGTGGGGCTGAGCGAGGATCCTTGGGGTATGCCGCAGATGATCTTGGTGGCCGCTGCGCGGAAGGGCAGAAGACGGACTCTCTGAGTTCTGTCGGAGAGGAAGGAGGTGATCCATTCCAGGGCCTTCCCTTGGATCCCGGCGTGGTGGAGGCGAGTGGTCAGGGTGCGATGGCAGACAGTGTCGAATGCGGCCGACAAGTCGAGGAGGATGAGGGCGGCAGTTTCACCGTTGTCGAGCAGGGTCCTGATGTCGTCGGTGGCTGCGATGAGGGCGGTCTCAGTGCTGTGGTTCGCTCGGAATCCGGATTGCGATGGGTCGAGGGAGCTGTTCGTCTCGAGGAAGGTGGTCAGCTGTTTGATGGCGGTTTTCTCGATGACTTTAGCGGGGAAGGGGAGGAGCGAGATGGGACGGAAGTTCTTGAGGTCTGTGGGGTCCGCGGTGGGTTTCTTCAGGAGGGCGCTGATCACACGACACGGCATCCCCCTCACCATCCACAGAGAGAACAGAACCACCCTACTGCCCATGGTTGGCGCTCATCCTCATCCCTCACATGCCGGCACACCACACAACATCCCCCTCACCACCCCCATAGAGAAAAGGACCCCCCTTATGCCCATCGTTGGCTCTCATCCCCATCCGTCACCTGCCGGCTCTCACCCTCACATGTAACCTGCCCTCCACTCTCTCCACCTCACTCCGAACAACCTGAACACCCATCCCCGCGAACCCACAGGCAATATAGCACCCACACCCCAACAAGACCCCCACCACCCTGCACTCACGGCCCCGCCCAGACCCCACACGGACAACACAGCCTCCACTAAGCTACCCAACACCCCGGGACTCTCTCCCCCTAGGCCCAACACACCCGCACAGGTCCAGTCCCATTACCTCAGCGAATCAGAGACTGAGCAGCGACTTTGCATGCTGGAAACCCAGATAATTACTATGATCTGGGACCTTATTGAAATCCTAGGCAACCTCGCAGCGCCCCAGCAACTGCACCACACTCACTTCTCCATCACTACCTCAATAAAGCATTCAACGAGGCTACCTCAGGACTCAACCACTACCTCAAGAAGCCTCAGCACTCTTGGACTGGCGAACTTTATGTTTAAAACTGCTCTACTATGTTAACTATCATGAAACACTGTTGTAAAGCGCTCCGATACCTTCGGGTCAGGTCAGCGCTATATAAAACGCCACAAATACAATAAATGAATAAATAGTCGAACCTGGCTACAAAGAAATGAAGCACTGTAAAGGTGGTAGCATCAGTGGGGGTGTTTGGGGCGTTATACCCTCCTAAAAATGTATTTTGAAGTAAATAGTTGGGTACAAGTGTTTTCAGTTGGGTATGGTTAGGTGTCTGTCGTATTTCAGCTGGGGTTTTTATTACACACAGACAAAAAATCCCACACCCGCTCTCTTGTCTGTTTTGAAGTTCTTACAAAATGTTGGTTAGTTCGAAAAATATTGTGTTTAGGTACTCCTAGCACACTGCCCCTTAAGCCTCCCCCTCATTACCTGCTTCTCATATAATGTATTTTTACACCATACACCAGCGTGATTGTTGGGAAATTAGAAGTTCACCCCCCCTCCTCCAATCTTACTGACCAAGCTACGCCCCTGAGCACTCTACAGAAGACATGCGGTTGTTGTTGATAAACTAGTGCCAGAGACACTTCTTTTGTCTGTAGCACTGTATAGAACTATGCTGTCCGGTTTCCCAGACAATGGCTGTACTCTCGATAATCAGTGCTTTAAATGGGCCAGTACTCACAGGTAGTGAGTACCGGCACTTCTTATTTTTATCACTCTGAGTACCAGCACTTCTCCACTGCCAAGGTGAGTATCAGTACTCATGGATGGTAGGCTTATTCTCTGGTAGCGCTGGTGAGCACTAGGCTGTCAGGGTTGGAACCTGTCTCTGACAGCCAAGACACTCTCATTTGCATATTGTCCAGGTGTTCACCATCACACTGTGTTTGACAGTGGAGGGTCCCTTTAGGCCCTGTGCACACTGTTGTGTGCATTTGTGCTAATGCAAGCATCGAGGCAGCCCACTGGCAATGGCAATTAAGAAAGCCATGGGAGGTAAGGAGTTCACGATGGCTGTAATCCCACCTGAGAATGTTGTGTGTGTCTGCTGAAGTCTGTGTGTTTGCCTGCTTGTATGTGCTTGTCTTTGTGTGACAGAAAAGTGAGCGAACCAGGGAGGGAATCAGGACACTCTTAGGAGGTATTTTAAAGGAAATGTGTGGAATGCTTTGTACATGTCTGTTTCTTTCTGAGTGTGTGCACGCTTGAGAATATATAATATTGTGCCAAACAACAATATGGCATTAAGAACCAGCAAACATTACAAAACAAGGAAATGTTAACATGTCGTTGCGTTTGGCTTCCATTTTGTCTAGCAAGTTGACCTGTTTTGTTCGCATAAACACGTTCCTGGTGTGTTTTGGTGTTTGCTGCAACTGGTGTAGAAGTCATGAAGTATCATCACGGCTTCCCATTGGCCCCACCCCTAGCCACGCGTCGCCAGCTTGCCACACCTCTAGCTCATTTTAATGAGTACCTGCACGTATTTTCCCCATTTAAAGCACTGTCGATAATCCACCCTGAATGTATGTTGTGCAAATACAAATCCAGGCGAAAAGAAGTAAGCCGATAAGGCGATGGTGAGGGCGGGAGCAGGAGGGGAGTCCTGATTGAGTGGGTCGTGATGAGCATCGCGTGATCAGACAGTGACGCAGAGAGTCGGCAAGCTCCGCTATCAGTGCGTGCTGCCCTTTCGGGCTGCCAGGCCCCGGCGCCACAATCTGCACAACACAGCCACCCAAATGCTCCATAATCACATTTCTGCTCCTTTCAGAAGCCGCCTTCTGATACTGCGAAAGCGCCAGTGATATCGCGGCCAATGGCCGTGCGCCACTTCATTGTGCTCAATGGAGCGCTCAACATCCCTTCGTTCACTACACGAGTACTTGCAAACATTTTCTAGGGGGGGTCAAAAAGTGTGGCCTGTCGTGTGACCGAGGGCCACATTGATGAGTGGCAGGTGTTGTCCATGTATAATAGCCACCCAGGCCACTCAGAGGGTGAAGACAACAACTGACTTGCCTCTCAGTTCACTATTTGCATTGTTTTCAGGTTGGGGGCACAGTATCTGCTAAGGTGAAACGCTTCTGCATGAGAAGAAATGCACATGTGGGTTTCTGTAGTGACTTTCTTTTTTTTGCACGTTTGTTGCAAGATTTCTTCAGAAAGAGATTGTGTTCCTGCAGTTAAGTGGTGAAGGAAGCTTCCTTGCTTCCTTTCTTTCACTTCAGTTAACCTGCACATAAACGCGTGTCCCTTCGGGTAACTTCTTTGGAATCTTGGTGCCCCCCCAAGTAAACAGCCCAGGGCTGCTGTTCACCAGGGGCCGCTTGTAAAGTCCAGAAGGGCCGCATGTGGTCTCCGGGCCGTACTTCGAGTATCACTCTTCTAAAAGATATTTAGGGTGTTAAACGTTTTTATCACCCGAGTCAATTCGTGGTAATTCAAGGAGATTCTTTTGTGCCCTACCTTTCCACCCTTGTCTAGTTTTCCCCCCGCAAGATAGTAACGTTTGCTCGTCCGCGCTGGTTGCGCTCAACATGGTTGTGCCATATTTACATGCGTTAATTTTAAATCCATTTTCCTCAGCGGTTTGAAACTGGGTGAATGTTGGTGATCTTTTTTCTTGCAGCAATTTATGAACCAGATTTCATGATGAACCCTCTCCTGCAGAAAACGTTGTGGTCTATGGGTGCTAGTAGTAGTGTTTGCAAGAATTACAGCCTTGATGCCCTCATGACCCACTTTATCAATGATTGATTGAATGATTGATTGACTGACAGGCAGTTCTTTGCAACTTTGTATATATGCTTAATATACATGAAACATTTCTCTTAGAACACAACACCAAAGCCATATTTTCAAAGCAATGGTTTTCAACAGTACAACACACTGCATCCTTGTAACAACCAAACACACTAGAAAGCCCACCACAGTGTCCTTACCCTCAGGTGCACACCATGGCACCAGAGGCATCCACTAAGCTGTGATACTGTCACAAAAGGACTCCTCACTTGTCACCTAGCGGAATCAAGCAGATTGAGAACAAAAACTGATGGGTGAACAGTCTAATCTAATTTTAACCATTTTAATTTATCAGGGCCGCATTCCATTCCATTATGTTTAGCTCGCTGTGTTACTATTCATAGAGCTCACCCTTTCGCAAATCCGTCTTGGACCCACCCCAAAAGCAGCGCCCATTGCTGCAGAGATGAATAACTTAGCAAAGATAAAGTTGCCGTCCTACGTTGAGGAACTTTCAATTGGCCATTTGGCATGAGGATCCTGACCAGGTTTTTTAGTCAGTGGCACCCAGCGCGCTGGCATCTGAAGGCCTACAGTTACCCGGAAAAACAAAACTAAAATGCCCACCCTGGTTAGTATTGTTGACGGGAAAACTAGGACTGGCTGGATATCACCTGTTTCAGGAAACATCTTAAATCTTTGCTTTTTTTCTCCCTCTATAGTTTGCCTTTATTATTGGTACCTTAGTACAGTATCTCGCAGACGCTAGCACCAGGACACCTATGGGCATTTGCTGCGCTTTATACATACGTCAAATCACTCTCATAACACAAGGCGTCCTGACAGGTTGGCGCTGGCATAGCCAACACATCGCGTTGACGACTGCATCAGGCCTGTATTCCGGATAGTATCCGCTTTGTAACAAACTGGCATCTACTCATGACGGGATGCCTTGCCTCCCTCAATGTGCTCCTTCCCACACCTAGCCTGTTCCATCCGTGTACTAAGGCATCCACTGCAGGGATATGGGTATGACCGCTCAGTCACCGGTTTAAATCCAGTGGGTCTGCTCAGTCTTTGATCCTCCCAAGGTACATAAAATGAGTTCTCTTCTACAATTAGCATCTGTCATATAGCTCCAAGAAACCCCTCTGGGTGAATGTGCGCTTTACAAATACACATGTTACGTTCCGTGGTAGGCCGAACAGAAGGGCGCGTTTCCGCACCATCGGATTCCACTTACCTTCTAGAATAACCACTCAGGCACCTCACAAACAGCCGCTCAGCTGTTTACAAGAAGTGCCTTACCGCAGGCCAATGTTTCAATCGCAGCCCTTGACTCGCGGCGTAATGACTTTGCGAGCGTTCCGCGCAGCACCTGGGCCCTCTCTCCCACACACTACGTTAAATTCATCTCCTTCACATTAGCAGAAAGCCCTGCTTTTAGATTCCATCTGAGAGATTTGTCATGGTCCCTTGTATAACCACACAATGTGGTGTAATTGCCCATGAAATTCAGCTTTGCTCATTTGTGAGGAAAATATGATTTGAATGGAATGTCGGTGGCCGCTCGCTGACGCGTCTGAGGTATAATGGCGGTTGTAAGGTACGCTATGGCTTGGAGCGCAGCGACGATGGGCGGGATTCTCTTAACTCCTCTGTATTTACAGGTGATGGGCGCATCTGTGAAAAAACAATGGACCTCTTTAGCTCTTGATCGCCCACACCTTCTTGAGATATTGGTACCCTTTTTTCCTTCATGGTGAGGGTGGCCACCTCGGTCAATGTCATCAAGGACACTCTTTTCAGTCCTGGACGTTCACCTTTTCATTTTCCCTGTACCATGTGAGGTCATCAAGTCTATTTTTTTCTTTGCATGCGGAGATCGCAGTCTTCTTGAGCTCAATATAAATTGAGGACTTCTGGTTCCAGAATGCAACATAAAAACTTGAATCGGATGAGCTTCTTATATGTGGATCTAGGAAACTAAAGTATTCTTAAGTTGTAATCTTATTTTACTTCGTTTGAACTAGTTTGACCACCACACCTGATAGCAATAATTTGCCGGTTAAAACCCTAGGACCGCAAACAGTTTCTATGATGATATGACATTTGATTACGAACCTATTGGTAGCCGACCTATGACAGTTTCCCTGGTTCATGTGTGAGCAGATCATGCAGTCCAGTTTCCTAGGTCTGGCTTGGCAGCGCTGCTGTTGCCATACTTTGTGATCAACAAAAAAAAGTTTTAAGAAACACTATTGAGAGAGAGGCTCTGACTCCACCCAAATGTTAATTCCCTTGAGTGCAGATTTGTATTGTGCAGAGGTTGGATGCTTTCACTGAAAAGAGCTGGACTGAGATGGTGTGACTAAAGGCCCGATCTGTTTACTATGAAAAGTTATTACAAAGGAGTAAGCCTGGCTTCTGTATTGTGAAAAGCATATGTTAAAGCCAGCAGCCAGACATTGTGTTACATGGATTCCCATAGACTAGTGCAACAAGTCAAGGGGTCTGGTGTTAGTTACTTCTCAAATAAAACCCTGGAGTTAAATTTGCAAAGTGAGAATTCTTGTTAGCTCCTCCTAGGAATGGTTGTGCATTGATTTTTCTTGTAGGAAAGTCTATGTTTCATGCATGCTTATGCCTGTAGGAAGATATTTTCTTACACTGAATTTCACAGATTACTGTAGTAAGCGAGTGTGTTGGCTGCTTCCCTTCGCAATCTCTGGAAGTACAAGATTAGCACTGTGATAATCCTTGCAAGATCCTCCAAGGAAAGATTGGCAAGTGTAGCTGTCTGCCAGGCACTGTGATAAACAAAACCTACAAACCTCACATACATATGCATACAGAAAGGGTCTTTGGGTCAGACCCCTTCTGCCTGGTCAGGTGCCAATCACATTATGTTTCCCCCCATGACCGCACACTACAAGAGGCAATTGGTTAGGATATATCTGTTATTGGCTCTATTGCACTGTAAGTAACAGCATGTGGCCTGATCTCATCTCGTGGCCAGTTCTTTAGTGTTTCTTTTTTTCCCTTTATAGGTCTCCTTTTATTTCTTTCCTTCTTCTCCTTTTTAACAGAGCATCCTGCTTCTCCGCAGACAGACTCATTTGCAACTCACGTCATCTGCAACTTTCTGTAGCATTTGTGACCACTAGTGCTAAACTGGGCAGCCATCTTGCATTCAAGTATTCCCATTCCGGGACAGCCACTGTGATTGGAAGGATTCTGTTGGCCACCTTGGAGCAGTTAAAAATGCAAATGCCTCCCCAATTAACACAGGCACACCTTCATTCATACTCTAATTAGTACCATCCGGATGGGATACCATAGGCCCTTAAATGAACTCACAGGGACATCAAATACATGGTTGGCGCGCCCCTTACTGAGATCAACCTTTACATTTCAAATGCCCTTACGTGGACCTGGAAATGGCCCTTGTGCCTTACCCAACATTCTAAAGCCTTCCTCGGGAATAACACAGCTCTCAAGAAAATAAAGGTTTTTTTTAATACAACTTGTCTTGTTAGGTAAAATAATGCCATCCCTAAATGACACCCCAGACCATTGATTCCAGAGTTTTAAAAGAAATGTTCAAACATAGGTTTACCCCCACCAAGATTAAGGAAGAGGGTGGAATAAATAGAGAGGGAAATATAATCAGACGGAGAGAACAGAGAGAGAGAGAGAGAGAGAGAGAGAGAGAGAGGGGGAGAGAGAGAGAGAGGAGAGAGAGAGAGAGGGGTATACACGAGTGCGCATATAACAAGATTGTCATAGGGGAGATACGTGGGCGACTTCCTGAAGTTCCCAGCCTCTAACACCGAACCAGCCTTAAAAAACTCCATAATTGCCTGCTTGAAAGATGAACGTGTATCCTTTTCAGGCCCTTTTGCTAGTAAAACAGCGTCTGGTTTAAGGGACTGCTGCAAAATCATTTTATAATCTGCGGATTGTGGATTCCATTGCCACCCATGCAGCTCAGGGTGTAAATGTGCGTGCTGTAGAGAGCTCGGTGTGACCGGCACTGTGCCAGCTCTTGATTATCTGCTTTCATGTTTTTAATTTATTTGGCGACCCAATTAATTGGATACCTTCGGTCACAGCCTAGTTTACCTGTATGGACGAGTCGCGCATGAACTTTCGTACACTGGTTTCAATGTTTGTGAGATACACGTGCAATGAAGGTCTGTGTCCATCCGCACAGGGCCAATTCCGCTCTTGTCATTCTGAAGTCAATAACACAAGTACATGCGCGGTCTTGTCTATTTTGTAGTTTTAGGAAGTGCAGTTGCGTTGCTTTTTAAGTCATTCAGAGCATTTTGGTGCAATTGGCCTACAGTCTGTGCGCACAGGAAAGCAAATGCTAGTGTCCTGTTGAGGTGAGTTGCCCCATGGACCTAAATTCATTCATCGGGCGACCAGTTCTCCTTGGAGATCCGTCTAAGGCAAGTTTAAATAGTTGGTCTGAAGTTCACCACCCAAGTGTAGATAGGCCCTCAACCGTTCTAGCATATTTTACGCTCTTGGAATCTGCCTTCACCCTTCGGGAAACTTGCTTTCATGTTTCAGGTAGGCCTGGGCAGTAAATTCCGTTCCGTTCGCGGAATTTGGGTAATTTCGCGTTCAGCGGAGAACGCGAAATTGCCCAAAAATCTGCGTTCCGCGACTTCGCGAAATTTTTTGCTTGTTCGCATTCTCAATATGCGTGTTCGCGAGATATTTCACCCCGAGCACGCAAACAGTGATCGCGAACAGGAAAAAAGTATCGCGAACAAGCAATTCCGCGTGTTCGCGGAATTTGTGTGTGTTCGCGGAGATTTTTTACCGTTTCGCGGAGATTTGCGGAACGCGATTACGCAAATTCCGCCCACCCCTCCCACAAATGGAAAGTTGCATCTCAATGGCCATGACTTGACCTAGGGAGCTTGGAATCAGAAAGAACTCACTGGTTCCCTACTTCGAACAAGATGAATGGCGACATGAGTGCTTAATTTGAGCCGGTGGGAAGGTAATGATTCTGACTCCTCTCTCGGCCGCCGCACAAGCACAGTCTGGATGCATCTATGCCAGAAGGATGGCTCTGTGAATTTAACAGGGATCGCAGAAACATGCAGTGATCTTCAGATCACAACTTCAAATCCCAGCAACGCAAAAAGAGCTATCTTTCAGAGGTCAGTCAAGTGAGTACCATTAAACTGAACATTAGTGACATCTCTTATTTGTAGCACTTGGGTATGGCAGAAATGCCACGTGAAGCACTACATATATATATATATATATATATCCACAAAAAGTTTGCCCTGAAGCAAGGACGCAACTTCCCAGCTGAATTACCGAAACTGAACCCACTGGGGGAATACTCTGCTTGGACTCAAAACTACAGGTACCAGCATGCTGCAATCGTGACTCACATGAGAAGCCCACGTGGGCTGTATATATAATGCATGCAGTCAATGGCGCCTACCTTGCATTTCAGTTTGGCAGTGTCATCCTCTGAAGAAAGAGCCTGGGGGCTCTGAAACGCGTCAGGAATCTGTAATTGTTTGGAGCTGAAAATGCCGGTTTTCAACAATAAAGGCTTTTGAAAAGCGATTCAGCTGGGAAGTTGCGTCCTTGCTTCAGGGCAAACTTTTTGTGGATTTATACTCGGCAGCCCGGCCGAGAAGGATGCCTCACCATGGAGTCAAAATGGGGCCACAGAGGTTTGAACATTCATGACCTTTAGGCGCAGCTGAATCACGGAAAAAGAAAACTGGGGATTTCATTCCGAAACCCACAGTGGTATTTTATTCGTTTAAAAGAAAGGATACTGTTACCGAAACTGAACCCACTGGGGGAATACTCTGCTTGGACTCAAAACTACAGGTACCAGCATGCTGCAATCGTGACTCACATGAGAAGCCCACGTGGGCTGTATATATAATGCATGCAGTCAATGGCGCCTACCTTGCATTTCAGTTTGGCAGTGTCATCCTCTGAAGAAAGAGCCGGGGGGCTCTGAAACGCGTCAGGAATCTGTAATTGTTTGGAGCTGAAAATGCCGGTTTTCAACAATAAAGGCTTTTGAAAAGCGATTCAGCTGGGAAGTTGCGTCCTTGCTTCAGGGCAAACTTTTTGTGGATATATATATATATAAAAACACGATACTGGTATGCAACGCAAAAGAAGCATGCTTTCCAGAGCAACACATGGGCAACATATGGGAGGATGTGGGTGGTTTCTGGTTTAATATGAAGGCAATAAGTGGATTTCGGTAACATTTGGGTATATTTGCAAGTTCACTGGTGCTGTTCTAAAAGCTTTGGCAGGGTCACATGACGAGGTTAAACATGAGGCAGGAGAGGATGACCATAGGTTTGCCGCATGCTACCACACGCCTGATGACGCCTTCGGTGATCTAACCTGTGCTGTTGACAGGGGCTGAAAGGAAAGGATTGGATCTGCTTGATAGTGGATCCTGGCCCCCTCCATTCATTGTGCCTTCTCAGGGGTCTCCTGTCACTCACTGTGCCATACATGGCAGAGAGATTATGATAACACTATACTTTTAACACTGATGTCTGATGTATCATTGCTAAGGCACGAGTCAGTGTATATTGCTTGCTTTGTTTTGCTAAATAATTGTTATTTTAGGAGTGAATGTGGCTAGTGCGTTAAAAACATAATGTGCAATATATATTGTTATTTTTCCTTATAATATGGAATTTCTGTGCAAATCATAAACTTTGAGAATACTCTTTTTATTGCAAGCCAAAATCTAACCTCCAAGAATACCAGTCACTAGCCCTCTTACATTTTACCAAAAGGTCTGTGTAGCCTACTAGTCCAGGATACTTGACCATCTTTCATAATCTTTAAGCGGGCTTAAGTTCATTAAGTGTCAATCCGGTTATTTGCCTCATAGCGTAGTGACTACAGCTCCCGCAATGCACTCTCGTAGTAGGCGGCCCTAACCACACAATTGTGAAGTAAAACAGCATATGAATTACACTGTGGTGCATATGATGATTGTCATGCAGTAGGCACATAACTTGGATGACATGCAGCAAGCACATAGACTGAGTGTCCCACAACAGGCACTGTAGATCTCAGAGAGGAGATACTTTAGTGTCATGATATAAGGATACTCCAATGTCATGATATACAGATACTCTAGTGTTGTAATATACAGATACTCCGGTGTCATGATATACAGATACTCTAGCGTCATGATACACAGATACTCCGGTGTCATGAAACATAGACACTCTAATGTCATGCTATACAGATACTCCAGTGTCAAGATATACAGATACTCCAGTGTTGTGATATACAAATACTCTAGTATCATAATATACAGACACTGACAGTGGCATAATATAGATACTCCGGTGTCATGATATACAGATACTCTAGTGTTTTAATATACAGATACTCCAGTGTCATGATATACAGATACTCTAGTGTCATGATATACAGATTCTCCAGTGTCATAATATACAGCTAGTCCATTGTCATGGTAAACAGTTCCTCCAGTGTCATGGTATACAGATACTCCAGTGTAATGATATACAGATACTCCAGTATTGTGATATATAGGTACTCCCGTGTCATGGTATGCAGATACTCCAGTGTCCTGATATATGGATACTCCAGTGTCATGATATACAGACACTCTAGTGTCACAATATACAGATTCTCCAGTTGTATGATATACAGGCACTCCAGTATCATGATATACAGATTTGCAGTGTCATGATATACAGACACTCTAGTGTCATGATATACAGATAGTCCAGTGTCATGTTATACAGATACTCCTGTGTCCTGATATAAGGATACTCCAGTGACATTGTATACAGATACTCTAGTGTCGTGCTATACAGACACTCTAGAGAAATGATAAACAGATACTCTATTGTTGTGATATACAGATACTCTAGTGTTGTGATATATATATATATAAACTCCAGCGCTGTGATATGCATATACTCCAGTGTCATGATATACAGATACTCTAGTGTCATGCCATATAGATACTTCAGAGTCATGGTATTCAGATATTCCGGTTAATAGATAACAGATAATCCAATATCATGATATACAGATACTTCAGTGTCATGGTATACAGATACTCTAGTGTCATGATATACAGATACTCCAGTTTTGTGATATATAGATACTCCAGTGTTGTGATATACAGATACTCTAATGTCATGGTATACAGATATTCCAGTGTTGTGACATGCAGATACTCCAGTATTGTGATATAAAGATACTCCAGTGTCATGATATACAGACACTCTCGTGTCACAATATACAGATTCTCCAGTTTCATGATATAGACACTCCAGTATCATGATATACAGATTCTCAGTGTCATGATATACAGACACTCTAGTGTCATGATATACAGATAGTCCAGTGTCATGTTATACAGATACTCCAGTGTCCTGATATAAGTATACTTCAGTGTCATTGTATACAGATACTCTAGTGTTGTGATATACAGACACTCTAGAGTCATGATATACAGATACTCTATTGTTGTGATATACAGACACTCTAGTATTGTGATATATATATATACTCCAGCGCTGTAATAAGCATATACTCCAGTGTCATGATATACAGATACTCTAGTGCCATGCCATACAGATACTCTAGTGTTGCGATCTGTAGATACTCCAGAGTCATGGTATTCAGATATTCCGAGTTAACAGATAACAGATAATCCAATATCATGATATACAGATACTTCAGTGTCATGGTATACAGATACTCTAGTGTCATGATATACAGATACTCCAGTGTTTTGATATACAGATACTCTAATGTCATGGTATACAGATATTTGTGTTGTGACATGCAGATACTGCAGTGGCATGATATACAGGTACTCCAGTATTGTGATATGCAGATACTCCAGTGTTGTGATATAAAGATACTCCAGTGTTGTGGTATACAGATACTCCAGTGTCATGGTATACAGATACTCCAGTGTCATGGTATACAGATACTTCAGTGTCATTGTATACACATACTCCAGTGTCATGATATACAGATACTCCAGTGTTTTGATATACAGATACTCCAGTGTCGTGATATACAGATACTCTAATGTCATGGTATACAGATATTCGTGTCATGACATGCAGATACTGCAGTGGCATGATATACAGATACTCCAGTATTGTGATATGCAGATACTCCAGTGTTGTGATATAAAGATACTCCAGTGTTGTGGTATACAGATACTCCAGTGTCATGGTATACAGATACTCCCGTGTCATGGTATACAGATACTTCAGTGTCATTGTATACACATACTCCAGTGTCATGATATACAGATACTCCAGTGTCGTGATATGTAGCTACTCCAGTGTCATGGTATGCAGATACTCCAGTGTCATTATATGCAGATACTCCAGTGTCATGGTATAGAGATACTCTAGTGTCATGGTATAGAGATACTCCAGTATCATGATATCCAGATACTCCAGTAGTATGATATGAAGATACTCCAGTGTCATGGTATACAGATACTCCAGTGCCATAGTATAGAGATGCTCTAAAGTCACAATATACAGATACTCTAGTGTCATTATTTTACAGACACTCTAGTGTCATGGTTTTGAGCTGCTCTAGAGACAAGATATACAGATACTTTAGTGTCATGGTAAAGAGATTTTCCAGTGTCATGATATACAGACACTCTAGTATCATGATATACAGATGGTCCAGTGTCATGATAAAGAGATGCTCTAGTGTCATGATATAGAGATAGTTCAGTGTCATGATATAGAGATACTCTAGTGTCAAGATATACAGATACTCTAGTGTCATGGTATTCAGATGCTCCAGAGTCACGATATACAGATACTCCAGTGTTATGATATTACAGATGCCCTAGAGTCACGATATACAGATACTCCAGTGTTATGATATTACAGATGCCCTAGAGTCACGATATACAGATACTCTAGTGCCATGGTATACAGAAGCTCTAGAGTCACGCTATACAGACACTGCAGTATCATGATATATAGATACTCTAGTGGCATGGTATAGAGATGCTCCAGAGTAACAATTTACAAATAATCTAGTGTCATGGCAAACAGATGCTCTAGAGTCACAATTTACAAATACTCTAGTGTCATGGTATACAGATGCTCTAGAGTCACGATATACAGACACTCCAGTATCACGATATACAGATACTCTAGTGCCATGGTACAGCAGGTGCAAGGCTTGGAATTCCCTCAGCAGGGAGACAGGACTGGAGATTTAGGCGCTAGCTGCTGTAATTGGTGTCTCATTCTGCATCCTCTGAAGGGAATGCTAAACTACGTCTCTGCTGGTAATTGTTGTGCAGTCCTGCTGTCACTGCCGGGACAGGCACAGTGACCCGCTGCATGCACGGATTCCAGCAGAGACATCTCTGGAATGAGGCAAGGTGACTTTAGCTGCGCCTAATTCACTTTCCGATTTAATTCTTCCTTTCGCGCGCACTCCCGGGATTTTGTTTTGCAAATGAGCCCATTTGAGGAGGGAGGCTTTCGGTGACCTGGAAAGGCTGCGTGGAGTCAGTCCTGGCTGAAAATTACAGCAGAGCAGCTCCAGCCCTCCCTTCAACCCAAGGCACACCCAAGCGCCTCCGAGGTGGGAGTGCCGAGGTTCCCTCCCGCTGCTCGGTCTGCGATGGAAGGCGCCAGGGGCGGCAGCCGCAAAATGTAAGTGGTGGGGTTTGGAACGAGGCAAATAATTATAATAAAATACGCTGCCCCCCCCCCCCGTGCTCCTCTTCTCCTTATGATGTCCCAACAGTCCCTTGGACACCAGCACTGGCTCCCACCCAATCCTGGCGCTGCTCTCAATAGCATGAGAGCAGCGCCAGGATTGGTCTGAGCAGCTTGCTTTGCTGCTCAGACAGTGCCTGGGAGTCTGGGCTGTTTCTCCACAGCATAGCTGGGTTGGAGAAACCTAAATGCGCATGACAGTTTGGCCGGTCTAAGACGGCCGGCCATACCGTTGGCCTCGCAAGCCTCCTCCAAACTCCGGGCAGGGGTGAACGAGCAGCCCAGGTACATGTAAGGAGGTGGCGCGGGACCATGTTGAGGTGTACGGCAGCACAATCATCACTGTTGCAATAAAATGTGAACGCACAGAAAGTCTTGTTTTAATAGATGCCACAATATCTCCAGAAATATACATATATGTACAGTATAAATTAATGTCAAATGTTAAAAAAATATACAAATTACACTGCACATAAACGGTACCACTGAACAACAAGGTGATACAACTCGGACCTCTGGATAAAAACATTATAAAGTGTTTGCTGGTGGTGCATAGCTCACTGAGCTATTTTACCAGGATTGAAACCTGTGTGACCTGTAAATGACACAGGATCTCTACAAGAAGCACATTCACCATCAAAGCTCTATTATGCCAGTTATATTGTGACAATTCCAGCCTGTGAGCAGGGCATTCCAAACTGTTCTCTACAGCGCGTGCATTACACTGCTGAGCTATTCACACAGCAGTCAGTTTTTTTTATGAATAATGAAAGAACAGACTGCATGCCTAAGAGTTCTTTAATGCAAAACAGGACCGTTCTGGTCGCCACTAAAGTGGTGTAGAGGGTTCGGGCGTGGTACCGAGTTAAGCAAGTCTCCTTGCTCTGGTATTAAATGTTTTCAACCTCCAAAGGACAGGTGTAGAAGCCCGAGTGTCAAGTTTGACGCACAAGTTGAACACGATTTTTTGCCGCAGGTGCAGTGACCCACTGTGTAATTTACTCAGCAGATACGCCCCTTTGCTGTTGGTGCAAATTGTCTCCTGACTCAGGTATTCAGTAGGCCAAAAGTTGAGCCTGGCGTTCATACCTCTCACTTGCAAGTTGCATACACATTTCAGCTGCAGGTGCATCGACCCACTGAGCTGTTTTACCTGCAGAAAAGTATAGATGGTTTCGGTCTCGGTGCTGTAGACGAATTTCCTAGCTCAGACATTCATCTTTCTTCTGCCTCAGTAGACCACACATCGAGCCTGGCGCTCACACATGTGACTGGCAAGTTGAACACACGCTTTGCCTGCAGGTGCGTTGACCCACTGAGCAGTTTCACGGGCTGATCTAGAAGCCAGAGCTGAGACTAGAGCTCGAGGCAGTGTAGCGTAGGCCGAGGAGCCCCGGACATGCTCCTGCCACCGCTACCACTGCAGAAGCAACCCCCCACCACCCGTGCTTCTCACAGGAGCTCGTCCATGGGAAGCGCCGAGAATAGGCCTGTGTGTGGGAGGCCGCAGCCAGCGAGCACGGGGTGATGGGAACCGAGGCCCGCCCCGCCGAGGTCTTTCCAATCACCGCCGCTGCCAGAGTTAATACATGTGAGAGATGGGCTTTCTGAAAATCCCATGTCTTGGCGGTAATGAGGGGGCTGAGGGGCCGGAGTCAGGAGCGACGCCATTGCAGGCCGCTCCCACCAGACAGGGCCGTCGGCGGCGACGCCACCGCACCGACGCCAGGGCCCCGTGACCCCTGGCTAATGGGCGAAGAAAAAGGCGCTGAGATTCACAAACAGACGCGTGTCCGAGTTAAATGGATGAAGCGCTATATAGATGTAACAGCGATACAGCGCAAAGGCGAATCCTGCCTTCTCCTACAGTGCAGCGTGTAAAACTGGGGAATTGAAGCCAGCTACCGTTGGTGCAGCAGGTGCAGTGGCACCGAGGACAAGGGTGATAAGGAGCCATTCAATCTTGGTAATTGGTGTATGGGCAGTTTAAAGGGGCATTTCCTTGCGTGCATCATGGCCTGTTGCATCAAAGTAACCCGAGACACAGACAGGGTACCGAGTGAAGGCGCCTCAGCGTCCTGTTGTAGTTCGCAGCTTTGAGTCTCTGTGCAGAAGGCTCCTTTTATCCCTCTTTGGTGGTTGATGAAAGGCGTGCCAATGGCCTATGTCAGCACCACCTGTTATCTGCAGTGTAATGTTAGGCGTTTCTGAACCAGCTACCTGCCCTCTTCACGTGGCAGACCCAGGTCTGTGCTTTGTGGGCGAGCCCAGCAAATATATACGGGAAAGTGCCCCCTGCCTTACATTTAGGGGCATAGCTTCCATTGGTGCAGTGGGTGCAGTGGCACCGGGGCCCAGAAGCCTGTGGGGCTCACTGAACCCTGATTATTGCTGTATCTCACAGTTCAAATGTCGACCAGGGGTCCATTTCCTTTCTCGCAGGAGGGACGATGACGCGCTGGCTATACCACTGCATACATTAAAAGGCTAATGCAAGTCACCGAGTTCTATGACCGTATAGATCAGAGGTCTTCAACGTCAGGGGCGGGCCTGCTGGGAGGTGGGAACTGATATCGAGCGGCCCCTAGTTCTGGCCAAGATTAGCTTTCTGCAACGGGGAGCCAGGACAAATGTGCTGGCAAACAGCACTGTGGTTTCATTGAAAGAAGGAAGGGAGTTGGGAAATGGGCAACTAGTAACTCTGGTCAGCCATGCCCAGGCTGGGAGTAGGGGTCAAAGGGGGGGCTTCTAAATGTCCCAAGCCCCTCATGGCTGATAAGGGATCACGCTGTGAACACTTTTACATGGCCGATGTTTGAATTGTTGAATGTGTTCAAAGTGCCAAGTGGCTTTATTTATTTCTCATGAACCGCCTTCCTCCACTCACTCGTGTTATTTTAGCCAAAATCATTCTGCATTTTGAGACATCCTTTCTTTTTTAACATTGTGGAGACAGAGAAGTGAGTGTAAGACGTGTAAGACGAGACCCATTAGGAGCCTCAGTGGAGCTAAAGGTGTGAGTGTTAGACACGGTACCCGTAGGGAGCCTCAGGGGAGCTAAAGGTGTGAGTGTAAGACTGCGACCCCACCAGGACCCCCACTGTGACAGCAAGACATGGCGAAGACAGAAATGCAGCAGAAATGCAGCACCAGTGGAGTGGAAGGTGTGAGGGTAAAACAGGGGTCCCGCCAGGAGCCCTAGTGGAGGTGAAAGTGTAAGTGTAAGACAGGGATCCCACCAGGGGACCCAGTGGGGCTAAAGGTGTGAGTGTAAGACTGGGACCCTACCAGGACCCCTAGTGCAGCTAAATATGTGAGGGTAAGACATGGCGCACACAGAAATGAAGCCTCAGTGGAGTGGCAGGTGTGAGGGTAAAACAGGGCTCACGCCAGGAGCATCAAGGAAGCTAAAAGTGTGAGACAGGGACCACACCAGGAGCCCCAGTGGAGTTAAAAGTGTGAGTGTAACACAGGGTACCCACCAGATGCCTCAGGAGAGCTAAAGGTGTGAATGTAAGGCATGGATCCCGCCAGGAGCCTCAGGGGAGTTAAAGGTGTGAATGCAAGAGCAGAGGGCCAACAAAGAACATGAGACCAGGAGTTACAAGCATCAAGCTGCGCGCGCACATTCCACAGGTAGAACATTCCAGAACAGCAGCAGATTCAAAACACAACCACTGTGGCAAATGGGACCTCGTGATAGGAGGGTTAACAAATTACGTAACACTAGGCTTTAAAGGCGTGATGCCAGTCGTATCCACCATCTTCCCTATTAAAAGAGTGGAGTAGAGATAAGGCCATATTTTGCCACAAGGAGCCACATGGTGGCATCTTCAAAAGTTGCTGAACAGAGTAGGGGTGGGCGGAATTTGCGGAATTAACCTTCGCAAATTATCGCCAGAATGTTTAAAATTATCGCAAACAAGCAGAAATATCGCAAAGATGCGGAAGTTTTTTTCCGGCATGTTCGCGAGATTTTCTGCATGGTTGCGGGTCGCCAACTTACCCATGTGGTTGCTTGCGGGCGCGGCCATCTTGTTTTGAGTTGTTCTCGCGGTGCATGATCGCGAGAAGAAAGACGTGATCGCGCGACGCATGACGTCACTGCGGGCGCGAACTGTCGCGAGACAGCGCAAATGGCTAAAAACAATACAACATCTCATGGAGAACGCGACCGGATCAAGAAAACTTGTCGGCGAACGCAGGGATTCAGGTAAGGCGATCGCGCGCGCGCGAGAATGTATCATTTTACAGCGCGAGCAAGAAACAAATTATCGCCAAGCTGCGGAAACCGGAATTTTTGACATTTTCGCGCTCTCCGCGGAACGCAAAAATGTCAAATTATCGCAATTTCCGCGAACGGAACGAAATTTTTGCCCAGGCCTAGAACAGAGGCGTTGTGCTTAACCTGTGGTGGAGGGAGGGGGCGCGATGGTTCTGCTAAACCAGCTGCGCGTGAGCAGTTGTCCTCAAACAGCTACGACTAACCAATCAGTGTGCAGAAACAGGTGTGCTGACCAATCATTGTCCAGAAACACTTCTGTAAATCTGTTGGCTGTGCAACAGAAGCCCCCAGTGCCTGATTGTTGTGACTTTGCTGGTTGACCAATCATTGTGTAGCTACGACTAACCAGTCACAGAACGGAAACAGCCACGACTAACTAAGCATTGTTCAGAAACAACTCTGATAAATCCTAGTGCAGAAATAACTCCCTGTGATAGGTCACTGGCGCTCTGGGTTGCTGGAAGTGGTTCAAGACGGAAACAAAACACAGGTGTAGTTGGGTACTAATCAGATGCCAAGACACAGGGAAAACGACCCGCGTGGATTCACGCTGAATTTCACCTGAACAAAACACTCACGTGACCACGTTAATGAGCGCGCCCCGATTGCCTCCTGACAGTGTAATTAGGTGCACTTATCGGAAAGCGGCACCGATGCCCGCACCGATGCCCGCCTTCCGTCGTCATTGTGGGCCAGTTGATCCCTGGCACCGAGGCGTTCTTCCCGCGCGCTGGCATCATGGCGGCCGCGCGGGAATCAGTGAAGTGCTGGATCGGAGCCAGGGCCTGCCGGGAGGGTGCCAGGGTTTGATGGCAGCCGCCCCAGGCTTGTTGGCTCGGTGGCTTATGACGCCTTGTCTTCTTTTCACTCGCCATCCGCGGGGACTCGTTCTCTAAACAGGCACTGAGTTTCTTTTACATTCAACCCCTTTCACCGTTCGCGTGGCACGGTGTAGCTTCTGGGAGCTATTAGCGCTGTCACAAATTGCTAGTTGCTTATGTCAAGCCCAGAGCGCACAAGTTGGCACCCTGTTTACCATTTCCCTACCCACCGTGCGCAGGGCCATTTTCCAGCGTGTGGGGTCATTTTCATTCTTTTTTGGATTGGACGCTCGCATGCCTTCCATCTGCACCTCATTTCCATGCCCATCATGGCTGGGCAGCGACTTCTCTGTGGAATACAAGTCTTAGACCACGATTCTGAGTATGAAGCTACGTTTAATTTGTTGCAAAACGTTTACTTGTGTTCCAAGCTACTGTGCATTGTTTACTTGCAGTGCCCCAGTGCGTTCTTTTTAGGTCTTGTCTGGCGTGGCAGCGCATGCGCTTCTCGCTCGGCGAGATTTATTGTTAAGGAGGACTTTCAGAAGAGGACTTGAAGCCCCTCCCCTCATTTCCATTGGCTGGCGTCACCGTTTATGCTAAACGGTAGCCTACCATTGGAAATTAGAGTTTTGGGTTCACGCACTTTCACCTCCGATCCGGACTCGGTGGCCTGCTTTGCTGCTGTCGCAAAGCACTTTCTTATCTTTATGGGGCCATGTGTTTCTAATTAGAAACACATGGCCCCATAAAGACAAGAGATCCCCATGCTCCGGCTGCAGCGCGGTCCTCTTTCACTTATTATATATCTGTATGCAATGACAGAAGCAGCAAAAGACAAGTTATCGTGCACGACCACCAGCAAGGCTCCGTTTAATGGTGCTGTGCGGCCTGCTGGGGTTGCCTTCCGTCCTGGCTAATCTTGCTTGTAGGAGCGTGCGCAGAGCTCTGGGCCCCTGTTTGAACTGACCTGCCCCAAAACTGACTCAGTGCCGCCGTTAGTTGTCCTAGTCACCCACAGATGCAGGGACACAGCCGGCTAGGGCACGCTTTTACTGCCAGTGTTGAGTGTGCTGCATGATCACGAGTGCGTCAGGAGCTGTGGCCCCTGCTGGGTTCCATCCTCCTACAGGTGATAGCCAGGGCTTTAATGGGCCGGGTCCTGCAGGTGCTCTACACTGGCACTTCTTTAAAGCAGTTGCCAAACCGGGTCTGTATCCGGGCTCTCCATTTTTGCCCTCGGGTGGAAATAAATATCTTACCTCTGCAGCAATACCACTCGTCACTGCTTTTGAGGTAACTTCAAGGAGACTCGTTATAGTTCTTTCAGTCTCATCATTTCAGAACGGAAGCACTTTCAATGTTATATACAAGGAAGCTGTAGTTGTTGCTGATTTATCTTACACAAACAACAACCATTGGCAAAGCCAAAAGTCCTGGCTTGTTGTAGGTGTAATGTTACTTGCTTTATCAGTACTATATATCTGTATGCAATGACAGAAGTAGCAAAATACAAGTTGTCGTACACGACCACCAGCAAGGCTTTGTTTAATGGCGCTGTGCATCTTAATCTCCACGTCTATCCAGCTGCAGGGTTGACTGTGGCGTTACAACCAGAACTGCAGAATTTGGAATTTGAGAACCATGATTGAATCTTGGCGTGCTCAAAATCCTTTGATTCTGGGCACATCACTTCTCCCCGTGCCTCAAAACATGAATGTAATCTTGTGTAATTTAATTGGTGCTCATGCACAGTGATCCAATATCTTTGTGTGGAGTTCGTGCTATATAAAACTGCAATAAACGCGACTTTTTTATAGTAAGAGAGGCTCTGAATTCCATTTGACTATGATTGTTCGGTTTAGTCTTACATTGAATTGGGATTTATTCACTTATTATCCATGACTTTTATACAGTAACATCGGAATGTACCTTATTTGATATCCTCATCTGTACTGATTGATGCCCCTGGTGACCAGTCCCATTTAGGTGTGTATTCTAAAATCCTCTTCCACCTTAGTTGATGGGCGTATCATTGGCGATTATGTCCACTAACAACTGTGGTCCATCTCGTGTTTGATACCCATGTTTCGTGCCTGTTCACTGTGTTGCTATCGAACAGCTATCTTTCCCTTAAGAACTCCCTCATTCGGTTATTGGTTATGCAAAGAATTATGTTTTCTATACGTCATGAGGTTCCTCCATCACTGCAATCAAAACGAACCGTTAAGATGGATAGCTATATCATGCAGATTTAAATTAGCACGTTGTATATACCAATCCATTGCGTATACATCACTGCCTATGGTTTCACTTGCAATTATTTTATCTTTATTTCATCATTTCTCTAATACTCCCCCTGAGTATTGTTTTAATTGTGTTCCAAGCCACTCTGCACTGTTTACATGTGCTCCAAGCCACTGTGCATTGTCTGCTTGCAGTCGTGCCCCTTTGCATTGTTTTACTAGTGTTCCAGGTCACTGCGAGCTGTTTACCTGTGTTCCATGCCACTGAACAACTTTCAGCCATGCCCCTGTGCATTGTTTTACTTATGTTCTAGGTCACTGTGAGCTGTTTACTTGTGTTCCAAGCCACTGTGCATTGTTTACTTGTGCTCCAACCCACTGTGAATTGTCTACTTGCAGCCGTGCCACTGGCCATTGTTTTAATTGTGTTCAAGGTCACTGTGCACTGTTTACTTGTGTTCCAAGCCAATGTGCATTGTTTACTTGTGTTCCAAGCCAATGTGCATTGTGTACTTGCAGCCGTGCCCCTGTGCATTGTTTTGCTTGTGTTCCAGGTCACTATTTACTTGTGTTCCAAGCCACTGTTCATTGTTTACTTGTGGTTCAGTCCACAGTGCATTGTTTACTTGTGTTCCAAGTCACCGTGCACTGTTTACTTATCTTCCAAGTCACTGTGCACTGTTTACTTGTGCTCCAAGCCACTGTGCATTCTCTACTTACAGTCGGGCCCCTGTGCATTGTTTTACTAGTGTTCCAGGTCACAGTGACTGTTTACTTGTGTTCCATGCCACTGTGCAACTTTTAGCTGTGCCGTTGTGCATTGTTTTACTTGTGTTCTAGGTCACAGCGAGCTGTTTACTTGTGTTCCATGCCACTGTGCAACTTTTAGCTGTGCCCCTGTGCATTGTTTTACTTGTGTTCTAGGTCACTGCGAGCTGTTTACTTGTGTTCCATGCCACTGTGCAACTTTCAGCCATGCCCCTGTGCATTGTTTTACTTGTGTTCTAGGTCACTGCGAGCTGTTTACTTGTGTTCTATGCCACTGTGCAACTTTTAGCTGTGCCGTTGTGCATTGTTTTACTTGTGTTCTAGGTCACTGCGAGCTGTTTACTTGTGTTCCATGCCACTGTGCAACTTTCAGCCATGCCCCTGTGCATTGTTTTACTTGTGTTCTAGGTCACTGCGAGCTGTTTACTTGTGTTCTATGCCACTGTGCAACTTTTAGCTGTGCCGTTGTGCATTGTTTTACTTGTGTTCTAGGTCACTGCGAGCTGTTTACTTGTGTTCCATGCCACTGTGCAACTTTCAGCCATGCCACTGTGCATTGTTTTACTTGTGTTCTAGGTCACTGCGAGCTGTTTACTTGTGTTCTATGCCACTGTGCAACTTTTAGCTGTGCCCTGTGCATTGTTTTACTTGTGTTCTAGGTCACTGCAAGCTGTTTACTTGTGTTCCAAGCCACTGTGCACTGTCTACTTGCAGCCATGCCCCTGTGCATTGTTTTACTTGTGTTCTAGGCCACTGTGAGCTATTTACTTGTGTTCCAAGCCACTGTGAAACTTTCAGCCGTGTCCCTGTGTATTGTTTTACTTTTGTTCCAAGCCACTGTGCATTGTTTACTTGTGTTCCAAGCTACTGTGCATTGTTTACTTGTGCTCCAACCCACTGTGCATTGTCTACTTGCAGCCGTGCCCCTGTGCATTGTTTTACTTATGTTCTAGGTCACTGTGAGCTGTTTACTTGTGTTCCAAGCCACTGTGTATTGTTTACTTGTGTATCAAGTTACTGTGTACTGTTTACTTGTGTTCCAAGCCAATGTGAATTGTTTTCTTGCCCCTGTGCCCCTGTGTATTGTTCTGCTTGTCTTTGTAAATTGTTTAGTGATAGTCATGCCTCAGTATATATGTTTTATTTCTTTCCCAGGCACACATTATTTATTTGTGCTCATGCCCCAATGCATTGTTAGGTCTGCCTAGAGACATCTTCAGCGCATTGCAAGCCTCATGCACACGTATCCATATAAAGATGAGATTTGGGTCAGCCCTCTTCATCCGTTAATTTGTTCAAATGTCACTTACATTTTGCTTTCTCCAAAGACAACACATAGCATAGTGCAGGGATCAGGCCACTGAAGCAATCAGCTCTCTTGCACTATGAGTAATGGTATTTCGTAGGGTCAGATGTACACGTCTGCCTAAAAAGAGTCATTTCAGTGCCAGTGCTGGTGGGCTGATACTTCACTCAGGCTGTGCTTTCCTTCCATCTTTACAACAAACAAATGATGGACGGAATGCTGACAATGCAGACATTCTCCCCCAGTCAAGAGATCTGGGTTAAATCCATCGTTCTTTTGCCCACTACGCCACCCCAGTTCAGACATGGCCATATGCAAATCAGTCTTGACCCTGTGCCTCATGGGAACAGTCCAGCCCGAACTGCCAAGCCATGTCTTCCCTGGACCAGAATCAAGCATCCTAGGACCGGTTTCTGGCTATCAGCCCTCATCAGCCAGGATAGCTTGACTCCAGTGGCGTAGTGAGCATGGGACCCACGTCTGGGCATACCCATCCCACTTAGGGCGAAAAGCGTTACAACAAACAAATGATGGACGGAATGCTGACAATGCAGACATTCTCCCCCAGTCAAGAGATCTGGGTTAAATCCATCGTTCTTTTGCCCACTACACCACCCCAGTTCAGACATGGCCATATGCAAATCAGTCTTGACCCTGTGCCTCATGGGAACAGTCCAGCCCGAATTGCCAAGCCATGTCTTCCCTGGACCAGAATCAAGCATCCTAGGACCGGTTTCTGGCTATCAGCCGTCATCAGCCAGGATAGCTTGACTCCAGTGGCGTAGTGAGCACGGGACCCACGTCTGGGCATACCCATCCCACTTAGGGCGAAAAGCGTTACAACAAACAAATGATGGACGGAATGCTGACAATGCAGACATTCTCCCCCAGTCAAGAGATCTGGGTTAAATCCATTGTTCTTTTGCCCACTACGCCACCCCAGTTCAGACATGGCCATATGCAAATCAGTCTTGACCCTGTGCCTCATGGGAACAGTCCAGCCCGAACTGCCAAGCCATGTCTTCCCTGGACCAGAATCAAGCATCCTAGGACCGGTTTCTGGCTATCAGCCGTCATCAGCCAGGACAGCTTGACTCCAGTGGCGTAGTGAGCACGGGACCCACGTCTGGGCATACCCATCCCACTTAGGGCGAAAAGCGTTACAACAAACAAATGATGGACGGAATGCTGACAATGCAGACATTCTCCCCCAGTCAAGAGATCTGGGTTAAATCCATCGTTCTTTTGCCCACTACGCCACCCCAGTTCAGACATGGCCATATGCAAATCAGTCTTGACCCTGTGCCTCATGGGAACAGTCCAGCCCGAACTGCCAAGCCATGTCTTCCCTGGACCAGAATCAAGCATCCTAGGACCGGTTTCTGGCTATCAGCCGTCATCAGCCAGGATAGCTTGACTCCAGTGGCGTAGTGAGCACGAGACCCACGTCTGGGCATACCCATCCCACTTAGGGCGAAAAGCGTTACAACAAACAAATGATGGACGGAATGCTGACAATGCAGACATTCTCCCTCAGTCAAGAGATCTGGGTTAAATCCATCGTTCTTTTGCCCACTACGCCACCCCAGTTCAGACATGGCCATATGCAAATCAGTCTTGACCCTGTGCCTCATGGAAACAGTCCAGCCCGAACTGCCAAGCCATGTCTTCCCTGGACCAGAATCAAGCATCCTAGGACCGGTTTCTGGCTATCAGCCGTCATCAGCCAGGACAGCTTGACTCCAGTGGCGTAGTGGGATGGGTATGCCCAGACGTGGGTCCCGTGCTCACTACGCCACTGGAGTCAAGCTAGCCTGGCTGATGACGGCTGATAGCCAGAAACCGGTCCTAGGATGCTTGATTCCGGTCCAGGGAAGACATGGCTTGGCAGTTCGGGCTGGACTGTTCCCATGAGGCACAGGGTCAAGACTGATTTGCATATGGCCATGTCTAAACTGGGTTGGCGTAGTGGGCAAAAGAACGATGGATTTAACCCAGATCTCTTGACTGGGGGAGAATGTCTGCATTGTCAGCATTCCGTCCATCAATTGTTTCTTGTAATTCCTTCCATCTTTGGCCTGTTTTTAAGTCATTTGTGTATTTTCAAACAGTTTCATAAGGCTACAGTGATTCAAAACCTTTTCTTTGTGACAATAAGTCTAATATCTGCTTGTGATCTACATTAAAACTAGGAAAGGGTTTCCATATATGTTGTAAGTTCACCTGCATGCCTAGGTAAAACCTATTGGCTGTGCCAATGCGTGTTTTACATGCATTCCTTGCTTCCTAGCACTGTTTACTTGCAATCATGCTCCACTTTCTATGTTTTTACTTGGGTTCCATGCCGCTGTGCATTACTTACAATAACATAAGTCTTGCGTTATTCAAAAAAATCACAAGATCGAGTAAATCCAAATATATCTTAATACAGTCCGTCGTGATTATTACTAGGTCACGAAGATATCATTGCGTCTGATATTTATCAGGAAATGATTCAGAATGGTCCAAAGCGATCCAATCTATTTAGAATTAGTTGAGGCGATATAGCGTCACTCAACACGATGTTCTGCGTGATCTTGCTCAAAGAATTTCGAAAAAACGGCAGGCGAAAGTCCTAGCTCGTCAGCAGCCATATGGCAAGATCACGCAGAACATCGTTTTGAGTGACGCTATATCGCCTCAACTAATTCTAAATAGATTGGATCGCTTTGGACCATTCTGAATCATTTCCTGATAAATATCAGACGCAATGATATCTTCGTGACCTAGTAATAATCACGACGGACTGTATTAAGATATATTTGGATTTACTCGATCTTGTGATCTAAACAAAGAGCTATTAACCTTGGAAGGATTGAAACCCCGCCCCATATCATAGGCCATCATCACGTTGTTTTTGTCCTGATGAAGACCCGCACCGACTTGATAGTAGTGCAGTAAAAAGGGTTGAAACGTCGACATTACCCCCTGGACCAGTAATTAGAGTCTGCGTAAAACTCAATTACTATAGTTCGCAAGACTACTATAAACCCGTGTCCTCTGGCCAATACCAATTTTGATCTTTTAAATTACACTGTACATGTTATGCACTTTTTTCACTGAGCACTAAAAGTCACTTTGTCACTATTTGTTATTATTATGCATTGTGATGGCCCTTCCCAATAACTGTTGGAGAGATATATATAAATGATTTAATTTGTATACAAAAACTAAAAGTACCGGAAAATTTGATTCTTGTGTCACTTTTGACTCACTGTGTTTTTCTTGATTAAAGCAAGACGTATGCTGTATATCTAGTAAGATATGTTTTACCCGACAGAACCATTGTATGATTGATATAAGATTGCCCAGGTTCTGAGGGATACTGGGTTACCCCATTGGGTGCTAAAATTACTTACAATAACATCAGAGTGTATTGTTTTATGTCCCTGTGCTGTTACTTCAATCCATGCCCCAGTGTTTCTTTTCCTTGGATTCCAAGCCCCTATGCATTATTTACTTACGGTCACGCTACTGTGTTTTCATTTACATGTGTTTCATGTGCCTGCATTTCTGCTTGCAGCTCCACCCACTGTATTGCTTTACTTGTATTCCATGCTCCAGTATTTTATTTTTTATTATTTTTCATGTCCATACTCATTGTTTAGTTGTAGCCCTGTCCCTGTGAATTCTTCTACTCGTGTTCCATGCCCTTGTGCATTGTTCGCTTCTAGCCGTGCTCCGCTGTTTTGTTTTACCCGAGTGCCATACCCTTGTCAGTTGTTCACCTGTAGCCATGCTCCAGTATTATGTTTTACTCGTGTTTCATACCCATGTCAATTGTTCACCTATAGCCGTCTCCAGCAGTTTTTTTTGTACTCGTGTTCCATGCCCATGTGTGTTGTTAACTTGTAGCCGTGCTCCATTGTTTTGTTTTACTCGTGTTCCATGCCCTTGTGCGTTGTTAACTTGTAGCAGTGATCCCATTGATTTGATTTACTCGTGTTCCATGTCCTTGTGCGTTGTTAACTTGTAGCAGTGCTACATTGTTTTGTTTTACTCGTGTTCCATGTCCTTGTGCGTTGTTAACTTGTAGCCGTGCTCCATTGATTTGTTTTACTCGTGTTCCATGTCCTTGTGCGGTGTTAACTTGTAGCCGTGCTCCATTGTTTTGTTTTACTCGTGTTCCATGCCCTTGTGATTGTTAACCTGTAGCCGTGCTCCATTGATTTATTTTACTCGTTTTCCATGTCCTTGTGCGTTGTTGACTTGTAGTCGTGCTCCATTGTTTTGTTTTACTCGTTTTCCATGGCCTTGTGCGTTGTTAACTTGTAGCAGTGCTCCATTGATTTGTTTTACTCGTGTTCCATGTCCTTGTGAGTTGTTAACTTGTAGCCGTGCTCCATTGTTTTGTTTTACTCGTGTTCCATGCCCTTGTGCGTTGTTAACTTGTAGCCGTGCTCCATTGTTTTGTTTTACTCGTGTTCCATGCCCTTGTGATTGTTAACCTGTAGCCGTGCTCCATTGATTTGTTTTACTCGTGTTCCATGTCCTTGTGCGGTGTTAACTTGTAGCCGTGCTCCATTGTTTTGTTTTACTCGTTTTCCATGCCCTTGTGATTGTTAACCTGTAGCCGTGCTCCATTGTTTTGTTTTACTCGTTTTCCATGGCCTTGTGCGTTGTTAACTTGTAGCAGTGCTCTATTGATTTGTTTTACTCGTGTTCCATGTCCTTGTGAGTTGTTAACTTGTAGCCGTGCTCCATTGTTTTGTTTTACTCGTGTTCCATGTCCTTGTGCGTTGTTAACTTGTAGCAGTGCTCCATTGATTTGTTTTACTCGTGTTCTATGACCTTGTGCGTTGTTAACTTGTAGCCGTGCTCCATTGTTTTGTCTACTCGTGTTCCATGCCCTTGTAATTGTTAACCTGTAGCCGTGCTCCATTGATTTGTTTTACTCGTGTTCCATGTCCTTGTGCGTTGTTAACTTGTAGCCGTGCTCCATTGTTTTGTTTTACTCGTGTTCCATGCCCTTGTGCGTTGTTAACTTGTAGCCGTGCTCCATTGATTTGTTTTACTCGTGTTTCAGGCCCTTGTACATTCTTTTACTGGTAGAACAAAGCCCATCTGAATATTTTAGTAGTAATTAATTTGCTGCTCCAAAGAAACACTGACTTGTGACCTTGCCAGTTGCTATTTGAACCCGCACTTTAGAGTGACCTGGAAGGGATTGTTGTGAAAGAGGGTCTATGGCAAGGGAGCTTACATAAGTGCTGGGGACAGGGACCGGGGGCTGCGGATCCGGTGCATAGGGTGCCAGGAATTTAGTGAGGGCCCCTCTGCTCCAGTGCTTAATTTGAGCCGGTGGTTTCCGGCTCTCGGCATCGTGGCTTAATTGCCAACACTGGCGCTTTTGACAGTCTGCCACATAGCGGTGATGTTTGTCAAATGTGGAGACAAGCACTACAACAGTTGGTTATTCATTCAATATACCTTAAAATGGCTATTACCTGCCTTCCAAGCCAATCCTACAGCTTTGGGGGCCTGGAATAGTCTGAATTTTCACACTGTAGGGTTTCATGGTTAGTAATTGTGTTAGTTCTTTTATTGGCAGCACTGACATATGGTCCAGTACGGCCTTCCGCCCCCTCCTCCCCTCTGCTGTGACAAAAACCAATTTAGACATTTGTTTGGAATAGGGGGTCGTAGACCCCTGATCGTATTTATTAACAAAACACACATATTTGCAAACAAATATACAATTACGCAGAAATGGCAAGACAGGATTCGGTACATTTGTTTCATTCCTAGCTTTAACAAAACTCTAATACATAATGTTCCTATCCTAGCCTAAGCATATTGATGATCACATTTCTGCGTATTCCTTTGGGCCTACGGCAAGGTCAAACGCTGGCCCCTCCCCCTTTAATCCAAATTGTCCCGCACCCCCTAACCAGAGTGCGCATGCGCAGGGGGCCCAGCTGACCTGGAAGTACTTCCTTCCAGGCAACCCCCATACGTTCAAGACTTACTCCATAAAGGGGCCATGCAGACAGCGCAGCTTACTTACGCCCGCGTGCTGGGTGGCCAACCAGCCAATGGAAAGCATAACCCCCCTTTGGCCCCGCACCGTTGCAACCAACCGGTTGTAACTGCCCCTGGAGTCTGGTGAGAGCCGCATGTCCCTCCCCTCTGGGCGCCCCACTTAATAAGGCGCCCCAAAACATTAGTAAATTTAGTCTGTCCAAACTATGACCTTACCGCACAGGCCTGCATAGTTGACCGACTATCAGGCCCCCCCCCCCAAAACCCAAGGTCATACTCACCATTGAAATTGGTCCAGCCAAGCTAAAATGTTGCCCAGGAATATCTCGTTCCCCAACCTAGAGAGGTGAACCCCATCTCGCAAGTAGCAGACGTCCCCTTTTATGCACCCATGAGCAATCACTTGTAATTTGGGGGTCCTAAACAGCTTGTCTATTTTATTATTGATCCTCTGAACCGAGTGATTGAGAGCCCTCACTGATTCCCCTCCCCGCCACTGAAGCCTTGGTATCATGTGTGACCACACAATAACCGCACCTGGGCAGTGCCTGGCCAGCCATGCTGACTCTGACAGTACTGTTTCAATCAGGATCCTCCTATTTAGGTGCACCAAGTCGTTACCACCAAGATGTAAAATGATAGCGTCGGAGGGAGTGCCAATGGAAGCAAGCATGTGACCTATCCGCTCCCTGAACCTATCGAAACGCAGCCGCCGTGCCCAAAAAAGGAGACCCTGAAACCTAACCGCTTTGCGCGCGCTGCCCCATTTCCTGCAATAAAAAAGTTACTTAGATGGGAGACATACGAATGGCCGAAAACACACGCATGACGTTCCAACTTGGCGTCCAGAGAATTGACTTTCGTCGTGTTTGTGTCTTCTTCTTGGTGAGGTGTCGCTGCCTCTCTTCCTGCGTGACAGGCCGAGGGAACTGACAATAAAACGAGGAAAAAAGGGCCATCAGTACCATCGACATGGAATGTCATAACATATGCACTCGCACATAGCGCCTGAAACAGTGGGAGGACCACCGCCCGATCTTCTGTACCTCCCCTTCCCCCAGGTCCCGTGCGACTGCCTCGGTGGCGGCACCTATTCTGAAGGAATGTGTTCCAAAATCACTGGGGTCCAGCCCCGCTCTGCCCACCGCCATATCCAAGACCCGTTTAAATTGAAATTTGGTCAGCGGATCCCCCCCGTGTACATCAACAGTGGGCCCCCCCTGTTACTTGGTCTGTATGGCAAAAACGCTTCCATATGCGACACCGGGCAGCAAGGATTCCCCGGTGCTCGCCGCAGAACCACTACCTGCCCCCGTCCCTCCTGATCTGTCTTGGATCTACGAATAGTAGCCTGCAAGGCATTGCCATGCAAGCGTATGTCACTGAGCTGTAGGCCTCCCCCCAGGTCCCCTTTATTCTTAGCCACCAATTCCCCTACCCTAAAGGCACCATAGAAGGCTAAGGTGAAAGCTGCCTTGAATAATAAACATTCCGTCGCGGTAGTGCAGGTCTGTTCTAGCCCTCCTAAAATTGATGCCAAGGTAGTAAGACCTATCGGGCGCCTAGTGTCGGGCGCGGACCCCTGCAAGCGCTGCCAACCTTTCAATGCCTTGCGCACTACAAATGTCTGAGTAAGGTCCCGCCTGCCGCTCATTTGCGCAAAAAATGAAATTGCTGCCATGTGTCTCCTAGCTGACCCCACTGCCCGCCCTTCATCCCGCAAGGTTTGCAAGTAAGCGCACACCCTAGCCGAATCCGCTCAATGCCCCTCCCCCTGGTCCTTTAAGAAATTGCAGTATGCCCCAAACGCCCCTTCGTATGCCTTCCTTGTTCCTGGCGCTAGGCTAGCTGCCACCAAGTCCGGTAAGTGGGGGCACCAATCTGCCAGAGCTGCTCGGGAAAAGGCGTTGGGTGTGGTGCTGCTCCCGGGAGATGAGATCTGAAAACCTGCATCTTAAAACGAGACAATGCGTCAGCGGTGTGATTCAATACCCCCGGGACATGTTTTGCCCTAAACTGTAGGTTTAACTGCATGCATTTCAAAACTATCTCCTTGATTAAACAGAGGATCATTTTACATTTTGCCGACTGACTGTTTATGCATTCCACCACCGTCATATTGTCGGACCAGAAAACAACTGCTTTGTTTCCCAGTTGTTCCGGCCAGACGAACAATGCCACCCAGATGGGGAACAATTCAAGGAAACCAATGTTCGCCGTGAGTCCAACGTCAATCCACCATGCCGGCCAGCGCTGTGCCACCCACTGAGTGCCCAGTATGGCGCCGAACCCCTCACTGCCCGCGGAGTCTGTCATTAAACCCAACTCTACACAGGAGGTGATTGGGCCGGGCCACAGGACAGAGCCATTGAAGTCCCGCAGAAATGCCAACCAAATACGCATATCCTGCTTGACCTCTTTGCTCAGTCTGGTGTGATGGTGCTTCTGCTTCAGGCTTTTAATGGAATTCTCCTCTCTCCTTCCATTTCTCCCCCTTATTTTTTACAGGAATTGCACTCTCAGGCTTGTGTATTCTCTAGTCCTGATGATGATCTATGTATTGTTTGAATAGATCGAAACGTCGTCGACCCTATGTACAAACATCCATGTTAAACGCATATGTTAAAATTGTGCATGACATTGTACTATCGTGAAAGCTTGCCCTTGAATCTCGTATTGGCTATAAGCTTCTCTCTTCAGCCTGATAAATGTCTTATATGTTTGATTGTTTGTACTCTTTGTTAAGTGTTGAAGGACGCAGGACTGTGTCCCACTCTACATTCTAACGTATGTCTAAATTATCTGTTTTTCTTGATCATTAAAACCTCAATGTCCGGCTGGGCATTGTAGAATTATATAGAGCCGATTCTGGTCTATATTTATCCCATATTTTATTGCTTTTGAAGGACCTTCTGTTTTTCAAACTAGTAAGTACCCTAGGTCCTTCCTACCTCACGGGTTCCCCTTGTTAAGTTTAAATATATCTGCTTCAGGCCAGACATTGCCTGCGCAATGGATTTTGAAAAAGGGCGTGCCATTGGTATGATACACAATGCAAAGTTTAGTTGCCCTACTAGTTGCTGCAACTGATGCAACGTCACCCTTTTTGTTGCTAGGCATTGACTCAGTGAGTCTCCAAACCTTTTCACCTTATCATTGGGGAGCCGCGAGCACCCCACGATAGAATCTAGCTCGATCCCCAGGAACTCTATGACTGCGGCTGGTCCAACGGTTTTCCCCTGCGCCAATGGTACCCCAAAACTCTGCATCAGTGCACAAAATTGTTCCAGCGCCTGCCCACACATCGTGCTTCCCGGTGGCCCCAGAAAAAGGAAGTCATCAAGGTAATGCAGCAGGTGCCTATGCCCCATCGCCTGTCTGAAAGACCATTCTAGGAAAGTGCTAAACATTTCAAAATATGCGCACGACACAGAGCACCCCATAGGCATGCACATGTCCATGAAGAACTTGCCCTCGAACTGGAAACCAAGTAGGTGGAAATCGCTCGGGTGAACGGGCAGCAGCCTGAAAGCAGATTCTATGTCCGATTTAGCCATCAGCGCCCCTGGGCCCAAACCCCTCAAGAGTTCAATTGCCTGATCAACAGATGCATAACGCACAGAGCAGAATTCCTCATCAATGGAGTCATTTACTGACTGCACCCTTGGCGCTGATAAATTGTGGATCAACCTGAATTCCCCTGGTTCCTTCTTTGGGACCACCACCAACGGAGAGCACACAAAGTTATGTACAGGAATCTTGTCGAACGGCCCCGCCACTCTGCCCAACCTACATTCTTTCTCAATTTTCGCCGCCGCCACCCTACTGTTCTGAGTGACCGACAATTGGTTCCTGCAAAAGGGGGGACCCACAAAATCAGCTACTGGGATTCTAAACCCCTCCCTGAAACCTTCCACCAGCATCCTTGCCGTGGACGTGCATTTGTATCTGTTTAACCAGGGTGTCATAGCATGCAGAAGAATTGGGGACCTAGCTTTGCTGAAACCACCTTCAATCCAATTTTTTGGCCCCTCTATCCCTCTGTTTTTAAGACATTTTGCTTCGGCATGCCCTGAATTGCCACAGAAACTGCACGCGTGTTTAAATCTGCATGTCCCCGGTGGCCTCTCGCAGGTGCGCCTATTGAAATCCCAACAGCATCCCTTCTTCCCAGCCCCCCCACCTGGTGCAGATGAGGGGAACGACCGAAAGGGCTGTGGCCTTGGCGCGTCCCTTGCAGGCTCTATTGTCAGACCGCCCAAATGATCCAACCAAGCTATCCCCTCCACTTGATTCCATTTTAGCGTTGGATCGGAAGCCCTGATGCGCCTGAATTTCTTGTCATAATCCAACCACCCAGTGCCCCCCTTCGTTGCCTGCGCCGTGCTGATCCTTGACAAATAACAAGACATTGCGGGCGCCTCCTCTGGGAAATGCTCTGTCATTACAGCCATGTAAATATTGAACGCCAGCATCCAATGCCTGATGTTCTCCTCTACCCTATACTTCAGCATTTCATTCGCCCACTCACGTGCGAGCATATAATCTTTTTTCCTCCTCATCTCTTCCCTCTCAACCTCATCTATTAAGAGTGAAAAAATGTCAATGTAAGTCCCCTTCCAAATTCTCTCCTTAACCTCCTGCGACAAATGGCGGGACAGAGATTCATACGACGTGCGCGATTCGCCCGCACCTAAGAATGGCAATGTCTGCGGCTTACCATGCGAAAGTCCTGCAGTGTCTTTGGGGATCACGACCAATGGAACTTCTTTATTTTTGCTTTGGTCGATTAGCTGTCTTGCCTTTTCCAATGCGTCCGCCCCGGCCACACCCGCTGCACTCAAATTCAACCCCATGCCCCCAAGCCAGGGAAGCACGGCTGCTAGGCTGGAGACAAAATCAATCGGAAGTGTTGGTACCCCCCCCCCCCCCGGGTGCGGTTGGAACATTTAACGAAACATTGGGCGCACCTGGCACTGATACCCCCGCTGTGACGATAGGATTTACTGGTGCTGGTGGCGAAACATTGTGCGTCGGAGGCACCGGAATTAATGCAGGGACCACGGGACCTGGCACCCCCACCGGATCTACGGGTGAAGGCTCGCTTGCCGGTGGGTTAGGGGACGCGGGCACTACAGGCATAGCTGGGCCCCCCCTTCACCGCTCCCAGGGACAACCTGCGTTCCTTTCTCCGCCCTATTCTTTTTAGGTAGGGGCGGGACAGCTTATCTAGGGGGTAAAGCGTCCCTGCGTGACCTCCTTCGCATCCAGCCTGTCCGCCAGCTGTGCCATGGTGCTATCCATCTCCCCAATCTTTCTCATCAGGGCGTCAAATACATTCGCAATATCAGGACGCCGTTCGCCGCGCTTAACTTTTGGGGGCATGGCCACCTACTCTGGCAACTTTTTACCACCTGTTTGTTGGAGGAAAAAACACGACCGGCCACAGCACCCACGCTGCCAGAGCGTCAATACTGGCTAACCCAGCAAGGCAGGTGAGCAATCGGCTCTAACCCGCTTGGCTCCTAGCAGCGCCGGGATGCAGGCCCTGTGCGCGTCCTCAGGCACCCTCAGTGACGGCCCTCACGTCCTCGTGCGTCCCTTCCGATGCGTGCACAAAAACAGGCACTCCCTCGAGTGCTCCCGCTGAATGGGATCTCCGACGCGCTGCTCTGTGCTCTCCCGCTCGTCGCTGCGTCCTCGAGCGTCCCTCCCGATGCGTGCAAACAGCCAGGCACTCCCTCGATAACTCCCGCTGAAATGAGATCCCCGACGCACTGGTCTGTGCTCTCCCGCTCGTCGTTGCAGGCAGGAACACAACGTGCACCACGGAGACCCTGAAAACCGGCGAGACCGCAGCCGACAACACTGTGTGGAAAAAAGGTTAGAAACCCTCCCGAGGGAGGGGGCACACGCGACGGGTGTGCTTCCGAGGGGAGCGGAGTGGAAAGAGACTGCACCTCGCGCTCCCCCTGGTTTTTAAGGGGTTGCCCAGCCACCAGCTGGAACTGGTTCCTGGCAAGGGGTCACCCGCGACCCGGAAGTGATTGGATCACTTCCGGGGCGTAGATGAGCCTTCCATGACCCGGAAGTGATCCAATCACTTCCGGGTCACGGCCACCCGACCAATGCGGGGGCAACGGGACGGGCTAGAGACGGGGGCGCGGCCGACCACCATAATGGCGGCGGGGCCGATGCCGGCCACACCTTCCTCGGAGCAACAGGCTGGTGCCAGCTGCCTGACAAGGGCCCTGCACTTATTTTTTCACAAATTAAGCACTGCTCCCTGTCCACTCTCATAGCCTATAAGAATTGAAGGCCTTCTGTGTCTCCTTAATTTTCTGCTATGGAGAAACACCAGCCTGTGAACACGCCTAATGCTATTTCTACCCGCGCTTTAGTTTAAACTCGAATGGGGGTGTGGCACAAGGGAACTAATGGTAAATCGCTGGAGACCAGGGGGGACAGCTGAGGATGCTTCGATTCCTTGTGGTCTGTGGTCCACTCCAGTGAAGAATTTGAGCTCATGATAATTTGCAGAGCCATATGTGCGGTCAGACCCACGGAATTACACTATACATTTCCCGTTCCCTGTTGAGTGGAGTTCGCAGAGTGACAAAAAAACTCTGCAGAGTTCCACAAGCGGCAGAGTCTGGTGGGAACTGCTGTCCGCGCTGATTTTCCTGGCGCTTGGGTAAAATTCTATCCGAGTAGCAGCTCGCTCTCGCCAACTTACCGTTGGCAAGCGCGAACGAGCAAACAAACTGTGCTGCCCGTGAGCACCGCAGAGTGCAGAAAACTCCGCAAACGGAGCGGAGTTCACCGTCCAGGTCTACTGAGCAACTGTGCATTGTTTATGTGTACACAAGATAAGGGTCAAGGCCAATTGTCCTGTACAAACTGTGATATCTTTTGTCCAGGTGTGGTTATCTTTAGTTGGACTGGATCCAGACCAGATTGAATTGCAAAATAACCCAATAATGACGGGCCCTAACACTTTGTGGCGAGGTTCAGAAGTGAATCTGGTTGAAGTCATTTTTGGCCCGCAAACTTGTGTGCCCTCTCCATAGCACCTATATAGACTTAAAGGCAAACATTTTCCGCAGGTGGCCAGCTCCTGAGCTATCCCTACTGCTGAACTCTCTTAGGATAAAATGGATGCTTTTTGTGTCCGGCTTGACAGTGCAGCTGTACTGTGTACCTCCTTATGTGATCACTAGGAAAACAGCAGTTTTCAGAAATATTAAAAACATTACTGAGAAAGAGGCTTAAGCTCCACCCACATATTGATCAATATCTCGCGCGAGCAGCGTTTGATTGGGCAGAGGGTGAGTGCTTCCTCTAAAAAAAGAGTGCTTGTACTGCACATCTTGCCTTTTGGGAAAGCTTATGCTCAGTACGGTACCGCTTTAGCTGCTCATGGCAACATGCGAATAATCGAGGCGGATTATTATGTAATATTACAACCAAGGCAATAGGCCTGACTTAATTGTTGTAGAAGGTATATATGAAAAGCAATAGGGCTATAAAGGCTGTGATTAAGCCTGTGTTAAAGCCCGTAGGCAGGTGTTTTGTTACATGGAATCTCAGAGATTACCTCAGGGTTTTGTTGTTGGTTACCACCCCAGAGAAACACTGGGAGTAGAACATGCGCACCTATATTTATAACATCGTAACCGCATGTTGATGGTTGCCTTATGGGAGAGCTTATGCATAATAGAGCAGGTTTGAGTTGGTTACGTTGTTAATTCAGTGATAAAGGCTATAGGCCGGATTGGTTCATTGCAAAAAAGTGATGTTATTTGCCGTAGGTCCCATCTGATTTTAACGAAAAGTAATTACAAATTCAATAGGGCAGATCTTTTAATTGTGAGTAGAATCTGTTGAAGCTGATGTGCTTTTGAGGGTGGATTGTATCACACTGTACAAACACTGTGCACAAAACCATTTCTAGATGACCGCCCACTGCTGCGTGCACATTTTTACCTCTTTATTGCCAACATATGTCTGCCTGATGTCACACAGGCAACAGCACTTTACATTTTTCTACTTTTATCCTTTTGATTTATCTTGCACATGCTTGTGAATTAAAGGGAGTATGACTGACTGTATAAGTGCAAAGAAGAGTGAGATAGAGCCCGGGCCGGGTAGGCGAAGCCGGACCCGATAGGGGCCCGGGCAAAACGCCGTCCGGGGGCGGCGCCCCTCCCCCGGCCAACCCCCACAGGAATTTAAATTAAGGGCTAGGCCGACGGGTGCCAGGATTGGCCCCGAAGGCGGGAGCGAGCCCCCCCCCAATCAGGGGTCGCGCTCGTGGGCCAGGGGGGGGAATAAAAGGGGGGTCACCAGGGCAGGTCTCCACAATTCCCCCCCCGGGGCAAGGGCGAGCGAAGAAGAAGTCGGCGCGGGATCACCTGAGGAACCAGCGGGGCAGCGGTGATCGGATTTTGGCGCCGAAAAAATTCCGAGGTCTCGAACGCGTAGAACCCAGCGGAGGAGCAGCCCACGCTTCAGCAGAGGTCGGGACACGAGCCTTGCTGAGTCTCCGAGCAGGAATCATCAGCAGCGGAAGGGCGGAGGGACACAGGCAGCGGGAAAGGCAGCCAGCACCGAAGGTCCCCGGGGACGGCGAATATCAGGGCAAACACCAACCTCGCAGCAACTCAGGCGGCCTCTCGCCAGCGCGCCATTCCCGGGACACCAACAGCGAGCTGCCCGGCTTCACCGCAACGCAGGCAGCCTCGCTCCAGCACGCCTTGCTCCAGCACGCTTCCGCCTTCGTCAATTTCATCAGCGGAGGGGAGGGAGTTGGAGAGGGGCGCGCCCCCTTAAAGGGACAGTGCACGTCCTTAGAGCAAGTTGCAGCGGCAATAAAGAGGATGGCAAGCAGGAAAGGGGCGACAGGAAGGAAGAGGCAGCCCCCAGCCCGCTTCAGGGAACCACAGGAGCAGCCGGCCACAAGGACAACAGACACAAGGAAACGCAAGGAGGACGACATGGACGAGGATCTGTTGGACATGCTGGAACAGGCAAGGGCACTGGTGGCACTGAAGGGCAGGAGCTGGATGGAGCAGCAGATCAAAGAAGCCCCCCCTGGGAAAGGGAGGCGACGGAGCCAGGTGCCCACGCCGCCACCAAAGAGAGCAAAGACAGGGGGGGCTGTAGCCAACACGGCGCCCCCCCACAAAAACAAAACACGGGCAAACAAAGAGGGAACTTCGTCGCAAGCATCCAGGAGGAAGAATCAACCACCAGCGGTGCAGGTGGACAGCTTGGACTCGGACGAGAGCAGCGAGGGCGAGGGGTTTGTGGCCAACACGGCGGCCCCGCCAGAAGGACCCACGCAGAGCACCCTGGGTAAGCATGGACTACCACGCAGCGCTCAGGGGCAGCCAGGGGGGCTGGGGCCACAAAACAGAAAGGGGCCACAAGCAGAGGCAGGTAACACTCACAGCGCGACAGGAGGGGGGCCATGGCAGACACCATCGCCCTGGCAAGCAGGCGCAGGCCTGGAGGCCTGGCCGGGGGGAGCGAGGCAACCTCCACCCTGGGTGCCCTGGTGGCAATGGCCAGGTAGTGGGGTGCCATTCCCAGGGAATACACCTTGGAACGCAGGGGGGCCAGCAGGGAGCCTGGCGGCGGACAAAGCGGCCAAGCAAGGGCCACAAGCAGCCGGGGGGGCGGATGAGGAGCCCGCAGGGGGTAGCCAGGGAGAGGGGGCAGAGGCAGTGCACGCACGACAGGGGCACGCTGAGGCCAGGACAGGGGAGGGCGCAGCCACAGCCGGGGTAGGCGAGGGCAAGCCAGCAAGCGAGTATATACGCCCATCCCCAAGCGACCCTCCCACGACAACAAGGTTGCTGGGTCTGGCAAACCTCATCCCACTCACGGTGAAGGAGAGAATCTGGAGGAAGGAATTTATAGACATATTTTCCCTGCTAGAGGTGAGGCAGGCAGGCCTGGATCTAACCACGCAGGACAGGAAAGAGGAGGACAGGAGGGGCCCCAGGAAACCCAGGGTGGAAAGAAGCATAGAGAACTGGTTGAAGGCCTTTAGGACATTAGCGTGCGTATTTATTGAGAAATTTCCAGAATGCGCAGCTGCACTGATCCTCTACGAGCAGAAGGTACACGAGGCGCAGCAGCAGTTCCAGGGGAATGCATGGCTACAATATGACGAGGGCTTCAGGGAAAAAATGCAGGTATGGCCAACGATAGGCTGGGACTGCCAGGACATGGAGGGCTATTCCAAACACATGGTGGCGGCCAGAGAAGGAGTGGGGGTGAAGGAGTCTATTTTTCGTCCCTACGGGAGTAAGGGCAAATTTGAAGGGTATGGGAAGGACCACAAGGGTAGGGGACAAACAGCCACGAAATCCAACAAAACATGTTGGAAGTTTGACAAGGACGAGTGCAAGTGGGGGGCCGCATGCAAATTCAAGCATGAGTGCGGGTCTTGCGGGGGGAACCACCCTGCAGTACGATGCCGGCGTCACACAGGGCAGTTCAGCAGAGAAACCAAAAGCTGACCCAAAGAAATAGAAGTGAGGCGCAGGCCCCAACGGGGGGGGCCGGGGGTGAAGGGGGCGGGGGACAGGCGCTCCCCACACCCATAAGAGCAGGTAGGCTATTGCAACTACTAAACAGGTACCACAAACACACAGACAGGAAACTATTGGCGGAAGGGTTTACGCACGGTTTCCCCATCCCATATTGCGGCCCGAAGGGGGCGCGGGAGAGCACTAATTTGAAATCGGTCAAAGACGCCCCTGAGGTAGCAAAACGGAAGGTGGAAAAGGAGGTTGGGCTGGGCCGGGTGGCGGGCCCTTTCCCCACTCCGCCACTGGAGGACTTGATAATATCCCCGCTGGGTTTAGTCCCCAAGAAGGAACCAGGCAAATTCCGCTTGATTCACCATCTGTCATACCCAGAGGGGGAGTCAGTCAACGACTGGTTGGAGCAGGGAGCATGCTCGGTGGCCTATGCCTCGGTCGACGATGCTGTGGACCTGGTTAGACAGGAAGGGGCGGGGGCCCTCATGGCCAAGTCCGATATAGAGTCAGCGTTTAGGCTACTACCGGTGCACCCAGACAGCTATCACTTGTTGGGCTTTAGACTGGATGGGGGCTACTACTACGATAAGTGCCTCCCCATGGGCTGCGCAATCTCATGTTCACATTTTGAGGCTTTTAGCAGTTTCTTAGAGTGGGAACTGGGGCAGCGGACACCAAGTGGAGGGCGGGTCCACTACCTGGACGATTTTCTGTTCGTAGGTAGGGCAGGCACAGAGGACTGCACCAACCTCCTCGCTAGTTTCAGGGCACTGACGCAGGAGCTCGGGATCCCGCTAGCCCACGAGAAAACCGAGGGTCCCACAACAAAACTGACATTCCTGGGGATAGAGCTGGACTCAGTGGCAGGGACATGCAAGCTGCCACCTGACAAGATAGCGGACATGCTCAACGATATACGTAGGTTGAGGCAGCAGAAGAGGGCGACCCTGGGAGAGCTACAGCAGCTACTGGGGAAACTGAACTTTGCCACAAGAGTCATCCCCGCAGGACGCGCCTTTGCCCGGCGGATAGCCTGGCTCACGAGGGGTCTGGCACAAAAACACCACAGGGTTCGCATTACGCAGGGAGTAAGGGACGACTTGGTCCAATGGGAGAGTTTTCTAACAGAGTTCAATGGCACCCTGATCTGGCGGGCCCCCTGGGCTCTGGCCTGTGAAGTGGAACTCTACACTGACGCAGCAGGGGGTTACGGCTTCGGGGCCCTGTTGGGGACGGCGTGGTCGGCAGGGGCTTGGCCGGAGGCATGGCGCACAGCAGGGTTAACCTCAAACATATCTCTACTAGAACTGTTTCCCATTGTAGTAGCCTTCCACATCTGGGCCCCCCAACTAGCGAATAGACAGATTACTTTGTGGTCAGACAACCACGCAGTGGTGCAGGCGATCAATACAGGAACAGCGCGTTGCCCAGCAGTGGCGGCCTTGCTGAGAAAGTTAGTGGGCTGCCAGTTGAGAGGGAACATTGCATTAAGGGCCAGGCACATTCCGGGCGTGGAAAACTTAGTGGCGGATGCTATTTCTCGTTTCCAGTGGGACAGATTCAGGAAGCTAGCTCCGGGCGCAGACATGCAGATGACCCCGATGCCGGAGGAAGCGTGGGCATGGGTGGAAGCGGTTTGAGATGGCTCCTGGAGAATGCACTGGCCCCAAAAACCAACAGCCGGTACCGGAAATGCTGGGAAACTTTCAGGGCTCAAGCTGGCCTGCGGAGGGGGCAATTGGCATCAAAAAGGGACATCCTGGAGTTCATCGAGTGGGCTTTCCAGGAAGGGAAAGCAAAATCTTGGGCACAAGCACATTTAAGTGCAGTAGCTTACTACACGAAATTGGCAGGGCAGGCCGATCAAACAGGGGGATTTGAATGCCGCATGGCCATGAAAGGGTGGGGTAGGTTGCAGCAGGCACCGGAGGATGCAAGGCGCCCCATCCATTTCAGATTACTGCAGGCAATGCTGGGGGCCCTGGACGGGATATGCTCCTCGAGGTGTGAAGTCAAGCTGTTCCGGGCGGCATTTGCAGTAGCTTTCTTCGGGGCATATAGGGTCAGCGAGGTGGTAGCCCCCTCGGTGGTAGAGGCAGGAGCAGCTTGCTTACAGAGAGAAGGGGTGGTCATGCAGGAGGAGCACATGGACATACTACTAAGGAGGTCTAAGACGGACCAGACAGGCAAGGGAGCATGGACCAGACTGCGCTGCACGGACAATGAAGACCATTGCCCGGTATGTTTGCTAAAGAGGCACCTAGAGAGCGTGCAGGGGAGGACGGGGCCGCTATTTCAGCACAAAGATGGATCTTTCCTCAGCCGCTTTCAGTTTATAGCGGTAATGAGGAAGGCATTGGAAGCGTTGGGCCTCCCCGCCCGGGAATATGGGTCGCACTCATTCAGGATCGGGGCGGCAACGACGGCGGCAGGGCTGGGCATGGGGGGGGGCGCTATTAAGGGGATAGGGCGGTGGGCATCCGGCGCGTACAAGCGGTACATTCGCCCAGCAGCATTCTAAGCCCCCCCCCCCCCCCCTTCCCCTCTCTTCTAGGCTCGGCGGCTGCACGCAAGAAGGTGTGGATCGTGGGGCACTCGTACGTTACGCGGGCACAGCGGTGGGCAGCGGCTAGACGGGACTTTGGCGGTATCTGGCTGCGGGACACCGACATAGAATGGTGGGGGCGCCCCGGTATGAGATGGGGAGAGCTGTTGTCCATGGCGCAGGAGGCACAACGGCGGGGCAGCAAGCCAGACGCAGTGGTGGTCCACTTGGGCGGGAATGACTTGGCAACAATGGGGCGAAAGGCACTCCTAGAGGACATGCGGAAGGGCCTCACAGCATTAGCAAGAATGACACGCCCCGCGGACATAATTTTTTCAGAAATCATCGTGCGGAGCACCTGGCGGGGGGCGATTGACCTGGGGGCCGTGGAAAAATCTAGGAAGAAACTTAATATCACCATGGCAAAAGTATGCAAGGCAAATGGTTGGGGCTTCGTGCGGCATGGGTTCATAAACTTAAGATCCCCGGGGTATCACAGCGGAGACGGAGTTCACCTCACAGGGGTGGGTATGGATATGTTCCTGCTGAACATCGTGGGGGTTCTGGAACAGAGGGGTTTCCTATGACAGTCGGGGGTAGGAGTCGGCGAGGGGGGAGCTCCCTCTGATCGAAAAACCATAGGGAGCGTGGCGGAGCTAGGCAGACTAAGTTAACAAAAGAAAGGGGAGAACCCAGTAGAAGATAGATGAGAGGCTCTCGCAATGCCTTGGGGATGCCGCACGGCAGGGGCACTGAGGGAGCCAAAAGGGCGGCACGCCGCCAACAAGGAGTAGAGACAATACTCTCCCCATGACCCTTGGGATGCCTCACGGCAGGGGCTCAGAGGGAGACAAAACAAAGGACCCAGTCACAAGAAGTTAAAGTAGATACACAAGAAAGGCCCTTGGGATGCCAGCCGGCAGGGGCCTCGGGGAGAAGGGAGGGCCCCTGTAAGGTCACAGGGCGAGCGGGACGGCACTTGCGGCCCGGACAGGTCCAAACGGAGACCCGCCCATTCGGTAGCAAGCTGAAGCCTAAACCCGGAAGCAGAAAGGGTTCCCTCCCCTCCCAGTTGATTGATAGAGCTGGGGCAAGATTAACCATGCATTATGTACATGACCATGAACAATGCGTTACGATTGTATAAAGTTTTGGTGATATGAATAAACTGCGACCTTTTCAGGCACCCAACAGAAGTTGTCAGTGGTGATTTGAGGTAGCAGAGCATAACAGGTTGGAAGAGGGGGGGAAGCAGGGAGGGGAGATCCGACGCCTGGATGGGGTTAGAGCCCGGGCCGGGTAGGCGAAGCCGGACCCGATAGGGGCCCGGGCAAAACGCCGTCCGGGGGCGGCGCCCCTCCCCCGGCCAACCCCCACAGGAATTTAAATTAAGGGCTAGGCCGACGGGTGCCAGGATTGGCCCCGAAGGCGGGAGCGAGCCCCCCCCCAATCAGGGGTCGCGCTCGTGGGCCAGGGGGGGGAATAAAAGGGGGGTCACCAGGGCAGGTCTCCACAATTCCCCCCCCGGGGCAAGGGCGAGCGAAGAAGAAACCCACCCACCCACACCTAAGAGTCGGGCGTCGCAGCTGCAAGGTGGAGGGTAGCGGAGCTAGGCAGACTAAGTTAACAAAAGAAAGGGGAGAACCCAGTAGAAGATAGATGAGAGGCTCTCGCAATGCCTTGGGGATGCCGCACGGCAGGGGCACTGAGGGAGCCAAAAGGGCGGCACGCCGCCAACAAGGAGTAGAGACAATACTCTCCCCATGACCCTTGGGATGCCTCACGGCAGGGGCTCAGAGGGAGACAAAACAAAGGACCCAGTCACAAGAAGTTAAAGTAGATACACAAGAAAGGCCCTTGGGATGCCAGCCGGCAGGGGCCTCGGGGAGAAGGGAGGGCCCCTGTAAGGTCACAGGGCGAGCGGGACGGCACTTGCGGCCCGGACAGGTCCAAACGGAGACCCGCCCATTCGGTAGCAAGCTGAAGCCTAAACCCGGAAGCAGAAAGGGTTCCCTCCCCTCCCAGTTGATTGATAGAGCTGGGGCAAGATTAACCATGCATTATGTACATGACCATGAACAATGCGTTACGATTGTATAAAGTTTTGGTGATATGAATAAACTGCGACCTTTTCAGGCACCCAACAGAAGTTGTCAGTGGTGATTTGAGGTAGCAGAGCATAACAGGTTGGAAGAGGGGGGGAAGCAGGGAGGGGAGATCCGACGCCTGGATGGGGTTAGAGCCCGGGCCGGGTAGGCGAAGCCGGACCCGATAGGGGCCCGGGCAAAACGCCGTCCGGGGGCGGCGCCCCTCCCCCGGCCAACCCCCACAGGAATTTAAATTAAGGGCTAGGCCGACGGGTGCCAGGATTGGCCCCGAAGGCGGGAGCGAGCCCCCCCCCAATCAGGGGTCGCGCTCGTGGGCCAGGGGGGGGAATAAAAGGGGGGTCACCAGGGCAGGTCTCCACAATTCCCCCCCCGGGGCAAGGGCGAGCGAAGAAGAAACCCACCCACCCACACCTAAGAGTCGGGCGTCGCAGCTGCAAGGTGGAGGGTAGCGGAGCTAGGCAGACTAAGTTAACAAAAGAAAGGGGAGAACCCAGTAGAAGATAGATGAGAGGCTCTCGCAATGCCTTGGGGATGCCGCACGGCAGGGGCACTGAGGGAGCCAAAAGGGCGGCACGCCGCCAACAAGGAGTAGAGACAATACTCTCCCCATGACCCTTGGGATGCCTCACGGCAGGGGCTCAGAGGGAGACAAAACAAAGGACCCAGTCACAAGAAGTTAAAGTAGATACACAAGAAAGGCCCTTGGGATGCCAGCCGGCAGGGGCCTCGGGGAGAAGGGAGGGCCCCTGTAAGGTCACAGGGCGAGCGGGACGGCACTTGCGGCCCGGACAGGTCCAAACGGAGACCCGCCCATTTGGTAGCAAGCTGAAGCCTAAACCCGGAAGCAGAAAGGGTTCCCTCCCCTCCCAGTTGATTGATAGAGCTGGGGCAAGATTAACCATGCATTATGTACATGACCATGAACAATGCGTTACGATTGTATAAAGTTTTGGTGATATGAATAAACTGCGACCTTTTCAGGCACCCAACAGAAGTTGTCAGTGGTGATTTGAGGTAGCAGAGCATAACAGGTTGGAAGAGGGGGGGAAGCAGGGAGGGGAGATCCGACGCCTGGATGGGGTTAGAGCCCGGGCCGGGTAGGCGAAGCCGGACCCGATAGGGGCCCGGGCAAAACGCCGTCCGGGGGCGGCGCCCCTCCCCCGGCCAACCCCCACAGGAATTTAAATTAAGGGCTAGGCCGACGGGTGCCAGGATTGGCCCCGAAGGCGGGAGCGAGCCCCCCCCCAATCAGGGGTCGCGCTCGTGGGCCAGGGGGGGGAATAAAAGGGGGGTCACCAGGGCAGGTCTCCACAATTCCCCCCCGGGGCAAGGGCGAGCGAAGAAGAAACCCACCCACCCACACCTAAGAGTCGGGCGTCGCAGCTGCAAGGTGGAGGGTAGCGGAGCTAGGCAGACTAAGTTAACAAAAGAAAGGGGAGAACCCAGTAGAAGATAGATGAGAGGCTCTCGCAATGCCTTGGGGATGCCGCACGGCAGGGGCACTGAGGGAGCCAAAAGGGCGGCACGCCGCCAACAAGGAGTAGAGACAATACTCTCCCCATGACCCTTGGGATGCCTCACGGCAGGGGCTCAGAGGGAGACAAAACAAAGGACCCAGTCACAAGAAGTTAAAGTAGATACACAAGAAAGGCCCTTGGGATGCCAGCCGGCAGGGGCCTCGGGGAGAAGGGAGGGCCCCTGTAAGGTCACAGGGCGAGCGGGACGGCACTTGCGGCCCGGACAGGTCCAAACGGAGACCCGCCCATTCGGTAGCAAGCTGAAGCCTAAACCCGGAAGCAGAAAGGGTTCCCTCCCCTCCCAGTTGATTGATAGAGCTGGGGCAAGATTAACCATGCATTATGTACATGACCATGAACAATGCGTTACGATTGTATAAAGTTTTGGTGATATGAATAAACTGCGACCTTTTCAGGCACCCAACAGAAGTTGTCAGTGGTGATTTGAGGTAGCAGAGCATAACAGGTTGGAAGAGGGGGGGAAGCAGGGAGGGGAGATCCGACGCCTGGATGGGGTTACAGCATCTATGTGTCAAGCACGAGATGCAGTGGAGGCCTCTCAAATGTCCATTTCGGTTGCCCACAGAATGAGTGACTTTGCCAGTAGCCATGGTGCCACCTCCTTGCACACACATGAACAGTGTCAAGTGTCTCGCTAGGGGGAAACGCCACAAAGGGCAGAAAACGCTCCTTGGCAATATTGGCATTTCTTGATTGCCTATGACTGATAATACATGGGACACAAAACCCACCTTGAATCAAGGTTGGGAAAGAGCCCAGCATCTGTGGTCCAGAATCTGGGAGATCCAGAATTCTTCCTGCTCCGAAAAAGTAGAGCAAAGCTGCTGAGTGGGTGAGGAATGCAATGAAAAACCGGAGAACAAATGCATTGCAACGGTCCACCAAGAGGCAAGGCCTCCTTTTAATAGTCCCACGCAGGAAATGACATCACAGGAAAAGAGACTAGCGCCATTTTGGATCACATGCTTACAACACCTGCATTGGAAACGCATCCACCCGACGCCTCCATCTTTAGGGATATGGCAGTGTGAGATGCTCAGTGTGTGTTTTCACTTATAAGCCAGACCACGGGCTTGGCCATTGCTCTCTGACTGTCAGAAGAGCCAGAGCCGAGCCGGCCCACCTCCTGCAGACCACGGATCCTGCGTATAATTAAATGCCTTAAAATACACAGTAATGGTTAATATTAGAGAACTGAAACTACCACCATTAGACTGTTTTTACTATACTATTATATTATTGTGGTTATTAAAAAGTTATTTTTTTATTGCCTTCTCTAGACACTCATTTATTGTTACACTATGTGGCGTCGTCTACACACTGCTCCTACCCCCCATAAGCAAGGCCTGGGCCGCTCTGTTTTATTGCGCAACCAAGCTGTCTAGGGGTGTCACAACTGCCTACCCTTGAAATACTGCACTGGTATGAAGGGGCCGTAAAGCAAGGAATGTTCAAATAACCCGCGTTACTGCCGCCCAGCATTATGTGGCCAATTAAATCTCTGAGAAATGGCAGAAGTCCTATACGATGCTGTACGTGTAAAACACATCATTAAAATTATTATTGTATAGGTATTAGCATCCATTTCCCAAATCTCAGGTTTTACTTTCAGACAAATATTCAGACTGTCCTTGTCTGGTTCTTGTTCCTGCAACAGTCTTTCTCTAAGCCTAAACTGAAGCCAAATTGTAGTTAGTGCCCGCATTTTAAGCTTTCCGTCTGGCTGAGTCATTCTCAGCATCCATACATGGCGCGGCGTCTGATTGGTGAATGGATATCTGTGTAAGTCACCTGCTGAGCTTTCTCACAGGTGCTGTCCGTTCTCTAACCTTTGGTTTGAGATGTTCTCAAGCTAGCACACGTCCTGCTTGGATTGCCAAATAGGCTCCCTAGGCAAACATATATGTTAAAAAACATAATCTCTGAGCCCAACGAATCCCTATTTGCAAACAGAGCTGAACCCCTGCTACGCGTCGCGCGTTTGAGATGGCGGTGATGGTGGCGGAGTCACCTGCCATCTCCAGAGAACGCGGGTTCTTTAGCGTCCTGGCAGATAGACAGATCGCTACCACTCAGGGGGGTCGCGCACCATCCTGGAGATGCGTTTACCAGCAGGCGGCAAAGGATAACGTCGCTGTGCCTGATCCCACCTACATCTGCTCTGAAGAGAGATATGTCTGAACAAGACATGGCTGGCCGCCTCAGGGCCCTTATCACTGATGGACTGCCCACACAAGGGAAGCGCGTATGTGTGTGCTACGCGCGAGCCTCAAGCGAGTCAGCACTGAGGCAGGGGGCGTTGTACACCTAGGCGATGCCCAAAACCAACAATACATAACACAACCCAACGACGCTCAACAAAGCGTAGAGCAACACAGCGTAGGGAATAATGCTGCGGAACATGACACGGCAAAGCATTATACAGATTAAAGTATTGTTGCATAAGGTAGCATAGCATTTCTTAGAACAGCATCTTCTGTAAGTCAAAGTAGGGCTCTGGCTAATGATGGCAAAATATTAGTCAAAAGAATGTATAGTAGCCACTTTTGAGTGTATGGAGAGTTCCAGTAGTCACAGAGTCATTTTAACTGGAATATTGAAAATGTAGGTACTGTTCCATCACAGGAAGCATAGAGCAGCATAATGTAAACAGCTCAGCACACTCCCTTCAGGGAATGTATGACGTTACCCCGCATACATTCACAACGCGGTATTTTACATGGCGTTCGTTACAATGCAAGTCGTTAAGACTTGCGCTGGAGGGCTCTGGACTTGGGAATAGTATGATTTACTATTGCAACGCCAGTCTACGTACAGTAGGGAAGGTGCTGGAATAGTAAATCATACTATTCCTTAGGTTAGAGCGCCATCCAGCGCAAGTCGTTGTAACGACTTGTGTTGTAAAGACCGCGAGGTAAAGGCATTGCGATGCAATGCCCGCGTGGTAATGGATGTCTCCCCCTTCAGGATGCCTCAAAAGCCAATTGGCTTCGATGTCACTTCCTACTTATGCACAGCAACCGGGGAGGCAGAAAACCCACTTTCAAGTACAGATCATCAACGTATTGTCTTAAACCTTGGCCTTGAGGGAAACGCAAAATTTGTTGAAGCATTTGGAAATTGCCTCGCGGTGCAAGCTCACAGCAAACTTTGTGAACAATGACAGTGAGGTATGGCCGGTCCCAAACCTCCCCTTTTGATCTGTACCTCCTGCCAGGAGCCACAGTGTCACCCTTCTCGGCCGGTACGTGAGTGCGATTAAATCCACTCCAAGGTAGGCTTTGCACTACAACAGCCTCTTCAGCAGCCTTATTGGATGGAAATGCTGTAGTCTGTCCCCTGCCAGACCAACTTGTCGCCATGCAAAGAATAATTTAAATACTCCTTGCTTCTTTTTTCTTCTTTTTATTTCCTTAACAGCATCCCGGCATAAGGTCGTCTCCACTCCCCTGAGATCCACCGTCAGCTCTGAAGGGATCTCCCTTGCATTCTAAACTCTACAGAAATGTAAGGGGTTAAGTATCTCTTGACAACGGACCAGTTAAGAAGACAAACCTACAGACTGGAAATAGCTCCTCGGTAGACCTGCAGCTGTTGAGTGAAGGTGGAGATCAATACTGAAGTCATCAGCCAGGCACCAACCCCACCTGCAGCAGAACCCAGCAAGAATTCCAACCTTAGAATCCAGGAGGAGATCGAAACGCAAAACCTGGAGACAAAAGCAGTGGCAAGGGGATTAAAAACACAGTGACCAATCTTCTTCTGGGGACTCCCTCCCTTCTATATGATCTAAACAGAAGCTGACATCACAGGAAAGGGCTCTGTGTCATCTTTGAATGGGAACCTTGAAAAGCCTCCATTGGACAAACCATGCTCTTGGGAGGGCCCTGCTATAAGGCTCGTCGCACCCTTTATAGCGAGTCATGGCCTTCACTTGGTAAACGTAGGAGAAGCTCACAGGTGATCACTAACCAGCGGCTGAACATGAAATGATGGGCCCCCTCTGCAAAATGATGAGGGGCCCCTGGTTTTCCTATATTTTACAGATATTCATTGAATTTCCATTGATTAGGGGGCCTACTGAAGGGTTGCCCCCCACGCCTGTCGCTATCGTGAGATGCCACAGCGGTCTGGCGGTGAGGATTCTCAGCTTGGTGCTAGGCGTGGCATGCGGGCGGCATACGCAGCACTTTTTCTCCACTGGATCGCACATAGGGCCTTATTTAGAGTTTGTGGATGGAATACTCATTTAAAACGTGGCGGGTATCCTCTCCACCGTATTACAAGTACCATAGGCTGTAATACACTGATAATAATACAGACAGGGCGTCCGCCACATTTGTGATGGGAACATCATGTCCGCTAAACTCTAAACAAGGCCCATAGTCTTCGGTAAGTTGTCGGCACTGATCTTGGCTTGGATGCCGCAGTCTGACTCCTGAAGCTCCGGGATTATCAGGGTGTTGTTAAAGGACTGAGATAACTAACAAGGGAGCATGAACGGAAGAGAAACCTACAGAAGAACATTGACTGGAAGCCTGACCCTCTAGTGGGTCAGCAAATGACGACAACCTTGAATCTTACCAGAGACACTATTTTCTTGAATCTCATAATCTGGTTGCCCTTGTACCATAACGAGCAATGAAGTTGCAAAAATCAACCAGGACAAAAAGAAAAACTTAAGACACTGATAATAAATGAGGTGAAATATATGGGGGGATTACAGATGACTGCTATTTCCATTACCACCCGGTTTCTTCATACATATCCGTGTATTAAGACTTAAACCTCACACAATTACAGACATGGAGACATTTTATGGAGTGAGGCGGTGGGTTTGGTATTCTTTCAGTGCAGTGATCAATCTGGGATCGGGGAGAGGAGTTGGACTAACGGCTAGGGCAGTCGACCTCGAAGCTGGGGAACCGGGTTCGAGTCTCGCCAACGACGCTCAACATCCTGTGATTCTGGGCAAATCACTTAATCTGCCGTCCCTAACAAAAATGAATGTGTCCTCATGTAACGCGACTCAGTGGCGTCACTAGGGTTGGTGTCACCCAGTGCGGGTAACTCATGGTGTCACCCCCTCACGACTTACCCAATGAATCCATGATGGACGGTTGGACCTCCTCGAGGAGATGTATTCATTTGAGGCTCTGAGGGCTGGACAGCCAATTCATATGTTATCCGTCCTTTCTGGCAGACATTGCAGCTGTGCAAAGTACATGATGGAGGCTTGGTGGACGCCTGAGGCATGAATTGGATTGCCTCCTAGCCGCTAAACAACGGCATTGGGCGTGGATCTGTGCGGCCGCGCGCCTTGGACCCAACATGGCAGCGCATTAAGGCCGGCGACATTGGTGAATGTTCGGGAGTCCTCGGGCAGTAGAAGAGTCCAAGGGGAGGCGCTACCCACATGGCCTGAGTGTGACCTCCCTTGACAGAAGAACCAAGATGTGGGAGGTGAAGGCTGGTGTGGCGAGTCCGCGGGCCGAAGTGGAGTGTAGGCCCGCACCTAGTCCTGCAGAAAAAAGTTGCTGGCATGCTGGTGTGTTAGTGCTGGGAAGTGCGGAGCCCCTGCGGAGGTGACTCTGCGAGCCTGATCGCCTGTGGGGGGTCAACTAGGCACCTGGCACCATAAAGGTGGAACGAAGGAGCTGGTGAGCCCCGTACCAGAGGAGGACGACAGGCGGGTCATCTCCATGATGGAGCAGAGAAATAACTGAGTGGCATACTCCGAGCTGAAGTGGGTGGTGATGGGTGTAGCAGGTTTCTATATTGACAGAGGGGAGGCAACACCATATACTTTTCTCTGCCCCCCACGTACTGCAGCGCCTCTCGCGATACCTTGAGACGGGGCGCAGGTCACGTGGGTGCAGAACACTAGAACGTAACACCACAATGGGGAAGAGCAGAGGCAAACAGGCGAAGCATAGTTGAGAGAAAATATAGTGTCTCAGTAGAGTATACGGAGCTGTGTGGAGCTGGGCCCGCAGGCAACTTGTGCTGGGCGGAGTGTCCCCGGGTGCGTCTCGGCGAAGGTGTGCACGCCAGCCAGAGAGGCCCGGGCCTGATGGAGAATAGGGCTGAGTGATCTGAGGCGGAGCGCCTGGGGCAGTTCCACCCACACAAGCCAGAAACACAGAGAAGGGAGAATCTGGCCAAGAGAATACGGAGCCCACCGGAGCGCCGAGAGACGCAGACCACTGCCTGACCGGCTTTGCGGGAACGTGAAGGACGTTGCCAGATGGCCTACATATAGGTCTCGAAGAGAAATGCAAGGACTCCCTTTCGTGGACTGCGGGCAGACTCAGTGGGGCCTGACCTCCCCCCCAGCACCTAAGTAATTAACAGGCAATAATCTACAGGCGAGTCTGCAGTAAGGGGCTATGCCTGTTGGTGGAAAGGCCAGTGACAGGTGGGGGCCGGATTCGTGAGAGCGACACCGGGGAAGAGGTCTTGGGGAGGGGAGCATCGATGGGATAGGTGACCTTTGGGGCATAGTGCGAATGACCTTGCAGCAATTGAAGAAGTCGCAGCCTCCTGTGGTGTCTATGGAGCACCATGGCTGAGCAGTCGAATAGGGATATTACCTGAGGGTGGTCGCTGCCAGGGGCGTAGGAGACACTAAAATTCTGGGGGGGACAGGGACAACCTTGTGCACTTTCCAGTGACCCTATACAAATCACCACCCGTTAAACAAATACAATCGCATACTTTCGAAGTGAAATATTGAGAAAAACAGGCATGTAGTCACAGTTTGCATGTATGCTTTATTGTTATTTACATTCATATAGTAATGAGACCAAATGATTAAAAAAAAACATATATATGAATCTTGCATCTTAATGCACAAAGCAAACAAAAGCCGCTGACTTAGGGTGGGGGCGTCGTGTTTGCAAGTGCATTCGGGTTTGAAAAGTACCTGCTGCTGCATTCCTGGTCTCCAGCAAATTTCAGGCAACAATAAAAATGTGACGATAACTTTGGTGATTAATGTTCTTTTTTTGAGAGAGATCGAAGGCTTGTCTAGTGAAAGTTTTAATTCAATAGGTCAGTGAGTTACTGCTTTTGTCTGAGATATTCTTTTGGTATTTGAAGTTTATAAGTTAAAATCCTAACATTGAACAGTGAGCTATTAACCGTCATCAAAGAGCTGCATAAAAACTTCAATGTATAGATTAGAACGTTATGATTTTTCCCCAGTCTTTCCCTATCCTAATGTTGGAAAATGGGTTCATTAGGATAGAAATCAATTCTGATTATTGAAGAGAACCCCCCAACCATGGTGTTATGTTTTACATTCTGAGTTTGTGTTTCTCTAGTGTTGGAAAGCCGCCCTGGGCACTCCCCAACTTTTTGCTGACTGGTACTGGTGGTACCTGACTGACTGACCCTGGCCTCTGCCTAAACAGCCAGTGCTATTCTGAAAGAGGCACTTAAAAATACAGTGAAAACACCTACATACACTAGGGTGCACTATGGGTTAGGGTACCCCTATGATTGGCATGACCTCTCCTATAAGGCCCTAGTACATAAAAGGGCAGGGGGATTAGAACTACTTTTAAGTCCCTAGAATATAATAGGGCATGGCAGTTTAGAGGCCAGCAGCCCTTTCTGCGCTTGCATGTGTGCACTGCTGAAGCCTGAGGTCAGTTTAAAAGGAGCCCTGTGTTATAGGGCTGCTTTTAAAATGCAAATTGTGCCCAAACTCGACTTTTGGGTTTGGGGAACTTACAAATTGATCAACTACAATGTTGGGGCAAAATTAAGTGGAAAAATGTTTTCCACTTAACTATGGCTGTATCATATTTGCCACATAATACATCATCTGCTGCATAATCTAACAATATCCTCCAAAACAATTTTGTAGCTCAAACGGATCCCAAATTACTAAAAGAAATGTGACTTGTGTTGCTGTGAAGTTTAGGGCCCTTTGCAAAGGTTAGTAAAGAAAACAATTCCTAAGAAAACAATTCGTCCCAGACACTCCTAATGACACTCAAATTAATACCTGTAGGAGAGTGTAGTATGCAATCAATTCATACAACCGAAAATGTATAATGTAAAGGCACATTCAACAGGGAAATCTCATAGATAAGAGGCCAACCAAAGTCAATTAAATTGCAAACATCAATTTATTTCCCGCTGAATCATATTCATAAAATGCAAACTTAGGGGCTGACTACGATGGCAGGCGGACTTCAGTACCACCGCCATCGAATCGGGGAATGGGACCGCTGGCCTTCAAGGTGGAGGCCCCACGATAGGCATTACAATGCGACTGCCACTACGGTGTTCGCAGTGCCTATCTTTTACATTGCAGCAGGTGCTGCTGGCTGCATCATCCGCCGCAAAGTAAAAAAAAAAGGAACATGTTAAATATATCGGTGCCTGCCACATGGTGCAGTGATATGTTGTGGGGCATCATAGATACCCCCAGGACCCATGTCTGAGGGCCCAGGGGTAAAGGGGCCTGCTACGGGCCCCCAATGTCCCTTTCGCCAGCATTTCCATGGCAGGTGAACCGCCTAAGCTGGCGGGTAAGGGACATCGTAATCCCTGCTGCGGTGCATGGTAGGCACCACCAGCATTGTAGGAACCACGAGCCCCTCCACCACACCGGCGGGCTCAAGAAGCCCGTCGGGTGCGTGGTGGTTGGTCTTTCCGACCGCCAGGTAACCACCCGCCATTGTAATATGGCGGGCTGTGATGCAGTCGCCAATGGCGGTGGGACCGCCACCGACGGGGTGACGTGGCGGTCCCACTGCCATTATAATCACCCCCTAAGTTTGGTGTGCATGCAAATCCTACATTGCCAACCCCTGGCAAGTTGCACTGCTAGTGCTGGAAAAAGGCCAATGGAGGTACCAATGGGTGAGGTGGACTGGCCTCAAGGGTCTTGTGACCTCAGTGACAGATTCACTGTCGATCTAGGATGTGCTTCTTCATATGCCTGCCCGTAAGACTGTAAGTGAACTGCAGTATGGATTGTGGTGGACAGGTCCACCTGCGGGTGCTAAGACACCTGGGCTTCTAAGGTCTATTGGGCCTTCTAAGGTGTAGCATCGGAATAAGCTCTGTCAGGAGTGTGGTATGGTGAACTTGTCATGAAGGTCTGAACATGGTTCTCCAGTTCCAAATTCAGCAGCTCTGGCCAGAGTGCCACATTCTCTCCCACACTGAACACCATACTGCCCCACTGAGAGAAACTCGCACTGCCTTCAGCACAACTCAATTGTGCTGCGACTAAATTCAAATTATGCACTAGACAACAGTAAAATGCTGCCTGAAAAAAAATGAATAACACCCTGGAAAAAGCAAACACTCATAGGGAATGCAAGAATAAGTAAAGCATGTGAACTGTAATCAGAAAAAAACATGGTTACCTTAACGGTTTTAAACTCATTATTCAGAAATCAGTAAGTGATTTTGCCTGAAAAGTTCAAGACATGGCTACAGGGCCAGGAAGGGACCCCTTTCAATGTCCATTGCTTATATCCTTTCAAAATGTATGCAGTTTGGTTTAAAAAAGACCACATCCCCAAACACAGAGACGCATTTTATAAGCTAAAATAATTAAAAAGTTGAAAACGATCATATTAAACGTTTCCACTCTACCCATCAACCAGGTATTGCAGTCCCTTTAGGAATGGCGCACTTACCCACCCTGGGAAAACAATGTTGTTCAAAGAAAGAAGATAAAAAGAAAGTGGCGCTTTCACTGGCAAACTCTGTAAAGTGGCGCTAATGTGTGTGGGTGTAAATAACAGTCTGGCCTGTCTGCTGTCCACTCTGTATTGCTTTATTTAGGTTTTTAACTATTTTTTCTCTCCATTCCGAGGCTTTTCTTTTCAATAGAAAACGGTCAGAAAATGAGGACATTTACAGCCCAAGTGTTCAGCCTTTTTTGAATCAATTTCACAGGGGAACAAATAAAGAAAAGGAGAGGCAAGAGAGAGTACCTTAAGAGCTGCCTCTTGAAATCAGCACGTAAGCAGGAGCGAGACAGAGACAGAAGGAGATGGAGGAATAAAGAGAGGAGGGCAGCCGCCAGAGGCAGATCAGGAGTAGTGGACACGGTCCTTGCCATGAAGGAAAAGAGACAGCGTTTATTTTTTCTCCGTTCTCTGCCCTTCCCAGAACGGCTGAGCCTTCCTGCAGCATAACAAAAGGCAGAGGGCGGGTGGCCTCTGACTCCAGGCAGGTCAAGTGCAGGGCCATCAGGTAGCGCTTTCGTGTGCTAATGGCCCTGCGATAACAGAAGGGAGAGGGGAAATTCCTTTGTCCCCTCGTCCCCCCCACCCTTGTCCCCCGTGTCCCCCCACTCTAAAATCTGGGGGGGATATATCCCCGCGTCCCCCACACTTCCTACGCCCATGGTCGCTGCCACTGGACTCCAGAGTAGACAGTAATATTTAGCATTTTGGTCACGGTGTCACCCCATGAGATGGTGTCACCCGGTGCGGTCCGCACCCCCCTAGTGACGCCACTGACGCGACTCGTGCTCGTGTAAAGCGCTCTGATACCCGATACCCTCGGGTCAAGTTCGCGCTATATAAAACTCTGTAAAAAAAATTAAAAATCTATTTAGGCTTGAAGTAAGTGAAGCATAATATTCATCTAGGACCAATGCATGATTTGCTGCTGCTGTGAAATAATGCCTGTGGTGCTGGGCCAGACCCTGAAGTATTCGAATATATCATGAATTTCTCTCCAGAAATCCCTGTAAAACAAGTCTTTTTAGGCAATATATGTGACTGTTGTGTGGTCCTATTTCTAAAACATTTCTGTGGTGGTGCAAATGGAAACTACTAACCCCGGGTGTAGTGGGCGTAGCGGGGCTACGCGGAAGTCCAGGGAGATGAGAACAAACTCTGTGGAACTCCACGGAGCTCCGCTACGCCACCCGCCCTATTAACAATTGATTACAACTTTTAAAAAATGAATTCAACTAAATAAAAACACCTTACCTTAGCTGCAGCGTCCCCGGGCTGCACTCCTCCTCTTCATCACGATCTGTGGGAAAACTGTGCATGCGCGCGCCCCCGCACATGCGCATTTCTTGCGAGAACGCGATGAAGAGGAGGAGGGCAGCCCGGGGACGCCGCAGCTAAGGTAAGATGTTTTTATTTACTTTAAAGACGTTTTTCAAAAGTTGTAATCAATTGTTAATAGGGCAGGTGGGAGGCAGAGGCTGGTCAACTCAACGCCGCGGAGTGTGCGGAGATTTGCCTACTCTGCGTTCTCCAAATCTATGCACACTCCTGGGCGGAGCGGAGCTCTCCGCCCGCAGTTTAAAAACTACCCCACATTCTGCTGTCATGCTCATGTAAACCGTCCCACATGCAGCAATGGTGCTCATGGAAACCATCCCACATGCAGCAATGGTGCTCATGTGAACCGCCCCACATTCCGCAGTGGTGCTCATGGAAACCGCCCCACATGCAGCAATGGTGGTCATGGAAACCGCCCCACATTCCGCAGTGGTGCACATGGAAACTGCTCCACATTCTGCAGTCATGCTCATGTAAACTGCTCCACATTCTGCAGTGGTGCTCATGGAAACCACCCCACATTCCGCAGTGGTGCACATGGAAACCGCCCCACATTCCGCAGTGGTGCACATGTAAACCGCCCACATTCTGCAGTGGTGCTCATGGAAACCACCCCACATTCTGCAGGGGTGCACATGGAAACCGCCCCACATTCTGCAGTGGTGCTCATGGAAACATTCCCATATGCAGCAATGGTGCTCATGGAAATCGCTCCATATTCAGCAGTGGTGCTCATGGAAACCACCCCACGTTCTGCAGTAGTGGTCATGGAAACTGCCCCACATTCCGCAGTGGTGCTCATGGCAACCGCCCCAAATTCTGCATTGGTGCACATGGAAATTGCTCCACATTCTGCTGTTGTGCTCCTGGAAACCACCCCACATTCTGCAGTGGTGCTCATGGAAACCGCCCCACATTCCGCAGTGGTGCACATGTAAACCGCCCCATATTCAGCAGTGGTGCACATGGAAACTGCCCCACATTCTGCAGTCGTGCTCATGTAAATTGCCCCACATTCTGCAGTGGTGCTCATGGAACCACGCAAAAACCAAAGGAAATGATGGACGGAGTGTTGAACATTGCAAGCACTCACCCCCAGTCAACTGATCTGGGTTTAATCCATCACCGTTCTGTAGCCCACTCTGCCACCCCAGTTCAGACATGGCCATATGCAAATCAGTCTGACCCTGTGCCTCATGGGAACAGTCCAGCCCGAACTGCCAAGCCATGTCTTCCCTGGACCGGAAACAAGCTTCCTAGGACTGGTTTCTGGCATTTCAGCCGTCTTCAGCCAGGCTTGCTTGAATCCAGTGGCAAAGTGAGCAAGGGACTCACGTCTGAGCATACCCTGCCAACTTATGGCGAACAAAGCAAAAACCAAAGGAAATGATGGACGAAGTGTTGAACCCAGATCAGTTGACTGGGGGTGAGTGCTTGCAATGTTCAACACTCCGTCCATCATTTCCTTTGGTTTTTGCTCATGGAAACCCACCCCATATGCAGAAATGGTGCTCATTGAAACCCCCCATATTCTGCAGTGATGCTCATGGAAACCACCCAACGTTCCGCTGTGGTGCTCATGGAAACCGCCCCACGTTCCACAGTGGTGCTCATGGAAACCTCCCCACATTCCGCAGTGGTGCTCACGGAAACCACACCACATTCCGCATTGGTGCTCATGGAAACTGCCCCACATTGTGCAGTGGTACTCATGGAAACTGCCCCACATTCCGCGGTGGTGCTCATGGAAACTGCCCTACATTCCGCGGTGGTGCTCATGGAAACTTCCACCCATTCCAGAGTGGTGCTCATGGAAACCACCCCACATTCCATAGAGGTGCACATGGAAACCACCCCACATTCCACAGTGGTGCTCATGGAAACCCTCCCACATTCCACAGTGGTGGTCATGGAAATCACCCCACATTCCACAGTGGTGCACATGGAAACTGACCCACATTCCACAGCTGTGCACATGGAAACTGCCCCGCATTGTGCAGTCGTGCTCATGTAAACCGCCCCACATTCTGCAGTGGTGTTCATGGAAACCGTCCTACATGCAGCAATGGTGCTCATGGAAGCCGCCCCACGTTCGTCAGTGGTGCTCATGGAAACCGCCCCACATTCTGCAGGGGTGCACATGGAAACCGCCCCACATTCTGCAGTGGTGCACATGGAAACTGCTCCACATTCTGCAGTCATGCTCATGTAAACTGCCCCACATGTCAAAGGTCAGACTGGCCCGTATGGGCGTCCGTCGTCTCTCGGTCCTAGCAGCTAAAGAATGGAATAAACTCCCTGACAACATCAGGCATGAATCAAACTACATCGCCTTCAGGAAGCAACTAAAGACATTTTTGTTTAATAGCAGCCTCTAATGCTTGATAATGTCCTTGGGTCTGGCAGCGCTGGGATGCTCTAGGGTAGCCATGCGCTATATAAGAAGGTGTTCATTCATTCATTCATTCACATTCTGCAGTGGTGCGCATGGAAACAGTCCCACATGCAGCAATGGTGCTCATGGAAATCGCCCCATATTCAGCAGTGGTGCTCATGGAAACTGCCCCATGTTTTGCGTCGGTGCTCATGGAAACCACCCCACGTTCTGCGGTAGTGGTCATGGAAACTGCCCCACATTCCGCAGTGGTGCTCATGGCAACCGCCCCAAGTTCTGCATTGGTGCTCATGGAAACCACCTCACATTCTGCAGTGGTGCTCATGGAAACCGCACCACATTCCGCAGTGGTGCTCATGGAAACCGCCCCAAGTTCTGCAGTGGTGCTCATGGAAACCGCCCTACATTCTGCAGTGGTGCTCATGGAAACCGCCCCACATTCTGCAGTGGTGCACATGGAAATTGCTCCACATTCTGCTGTCGTGCTCCTGGAAACCGCCCCACATTCTGCAGTGGTGCTCATGGAAACCGCCCCACATTCCGCAGTGGTGCTCATGGAAACCGCCCCACATTCCGCAGTGGTGCACATGTAAACCGCCCCATATTCCGCAATGGTGCACATGGAAACTGCCCCACATTCTGCAGTCGTGCTCATGTAAACCGCCCCACATTCTGCAGTCTTGCTCATGTAACCGCCCCACATTCTGCAGTGGTGCTCATGGAAACCACCCCACATTCCGCAGTGGTGCTCATGGAAACCCGCCCCACATGCAGAAATGGTGCTCATGGAAACACCCCCACATTCAGCAGTGATGCTCATGGAAACCACCCAACGTTCCGCTGTGGTGCTCATGGAAACCACCCCACATTCCACAGTGGTGCTCATGGAAACCGCCCCACATTCCGCATTGGTGCTCATGGAAACTGCCCCACATTGTGCAGTGGTACTCATGGAAACTGCCCCACATTCCACGGTGGTGCTCATGGAAACCGCCCCACATTCCGTAGTGGTGCTCATGGAAACTTCCACCCATTCCAGAGTGGTGCTCATGGAAACCACCCCACATTCCACAGTGGTGGTCATGGAAACCCTCCCACATTCCACAGTGGTGGCCATGGAAATCACCCCACATTCTACAGTGGTGCACATGGAAACTGACCCACATTCCACAGCTGTGCACATGGAAACTGCCCCGCATTCTGCAGTCGTGCTCATGTAAACCGCCCCACATTCTGCAGTGGTGTTCATGGAAACCGTCCTACATGCAGCAATGGTGCTCATGGAAGTCGCCCCAAGTTCGTCAGTGGTGCTCATGGAAGCCGCCCCACATTCCGCTGTGGTGCTCATGGAAACCGCCCCACGTTCCACAGTGGTGATCATGAAAACTGCCCCACATTCTGCAGTGGTGCTCATGGAAACCGCCCCACATTCCACAGTGGTGCACATGGAAACCGTCCCACATTCCACAGTGGTGCTCATGGAAACTGCCCCACATTCCACAGTGGTGCTCATGGAAACTGCCCCACATTCCACAGTGGTGCACATGGAAACCGCCCCACAATCCGCAGTAGTGCACATGGAAACTGCCCAACATTCAACTGGGTTGCTCATGGAAACCGACCCACATTCTGCATTGGTGCACATGCACCCCACAGAAACCCAGGTAAATAAACCCCAGCGCTCATGCTGCAGGACATGATGAGGCGCACTGGAGAGGATGGGGTGAAGGGGGCAAAATAATTTAGCAAATTTCAGAACACGTAAAATCCATCCGATCTCAGGACACCTGTGGAGCAAAACTGGGCTGTAAACACTGCCCAGGTTCACAAGGTTCGTGGCTCGTGCTTCTGCCTCTCATGACGCGGTACGGGGATACTCTATCACCCCAGGAACTGGATAGTTTGCAGGTCTTTGCAGGATCGCCAGCTGCAGGCCCTCGATTTCCCTTGCTCTGGTAGACGGAGGCGAGTTCTGCACACCGCTGACAAAACATATTTCACCCAGCTCTCGTCTCCGAGGGCTCCCGTCCATGCTGCTCGGAGTAGACGCGGATGGTGGGAGTGAAGTCCGCAGTGTTGAGTACTTCGTTCCAATTCCAAAAGCTCAAACTTTCAGCGCCTCGATATATTTGTTAGCGCTACATTCGAAAGAATATATCCAGTGTTAATATGAGCGCTTTAAAGTCACCGATCCGCATGTGAAAACAGCTCGTCCACCAAGTTCTTTTTCTTTGCATTCTGAGAAGGTTGTGTTTACCTCGTTATAATATCACAACTACAAGCCCCAGAAAATCCTGAACTAGACGCATTCCTCACACATGGCCCCTGTGAAACGTGAGTGACATGTTATATTGCTACACACAGGCATTTTTCTGTTCTAAAGCATATTTCTAAACGCTCATAAATTGGTGAGATCAAGTTGCACACAAAGCGATAATGGGATATGCCAGGATCACACAGAGCGATTAATCTGAATTAGATCAGGACCTCCCGTGTTCACGTTGAACAGCGTCTTCGCCTTCCTCATCTCTTTCGAAACGCAAGAGTTGAATGGATGGCTAGAGAGGAGTAGAGGGTACGGCCAAGGGGTTAGGATGGGACAGAGAGTTGTTTCCTTAACTTGCTTTTCTTCGGCCCTCTGCACCGCGTTACTGTCTCTGCGGAGCCCGATTCCCCCCTCCCCCTCCCACGCGCCCATGTACTGGAGCTGAGACTCTCTCGTTGCCTGCCGTATGCGGGGGTGGAGCAGCGGGAGGGAGCCGCGGGGTCCCTTGGCCCCTCATGCAGCAGCCGCTCTCCTGCAGTCCGCGCCGCCGTCCCTCGAATACCGCAGTGCTCGTCTCGGCCTGACCCACATTCCCTAATTGGCGGGGGTTGAGAGTATCCGCGCTTTGATGGGGCACGTGAATCGATGCAGTCCTGCTGGCAGCATGGCGCGTGCTGCAGCGGTGCGGCATGCACCATTCCGAGTGTGGGGGTGGGGGCTAATCCCAGAGCTGCAGACATCTGCATCAGCAGCACCGCCAATGCTGCAGTCCTATTTCAGAGCAGGAAGCAAAGGCCCTGTCCTAGAATGGCTCCGAATGGGACAGAAAATAGGACCGGGCAACAAAATATAAGTGCCCCCATTGGAGCACATTGTTAAAAAGTGCCCCCATTGGATTAGATACTTAAAAGCAGAAAAAGTGATGCTCGCTTCTAATCAGGGTCGTTTTGAAAACACCCAGTAGAGGTGTTTTAACAAGTATTTATGCGATTCCAGCGGCATAATGTGGCTGCTGTATTCTTTGCATGATAAAGGATTTGTCGTATTTGCCACATAATCGATTATTTGCTGCATAATTTGCACATTTTAACCCAAAAAATTAAACGTATGGCATATTACTGTATTTTGGTGTTACACTAGTAGTAATGAGGCAAAACCTTTGTCCAGACAGTGTTAAAATTTGTAAAATTGCAAAATAATGAATTGAAACTATCAATCAATCAGGACATTTGTAAAGCGCACTACTCACCCGTGAGGGTCTTAAGGCGCTGGGGGTGAGGGGGGTGCTGCTACTGCTCGAATAGCCAGGACCTGAGTAGGCTCCAGAAGGTTAGTAGATCCTGGGTCTGTCGTAGGTGGATGGGGAGGGTGTTCCAGGTCTTGGTGCCGAGGTGGGAGAACGATCTGCCGCCGGTGGTCGCTCTTCGGATGCGGGGGATGGTGGCGAGGTCAGCTGAGAGGAGCTGGCGGTTGGTGTGTAGAAGGTGAGTCTGTTGAGGTATGCCGGTCCGGTGTTGTGGGGTGCCTTGTGTGCGTGGGTGAGGAGTTTGAAGGTGATCCTCTTGTTGATGAACAGCCAGTGCAGGTCTCTCAGGTGGGGTGTGATGTGGCTGTGGCGAGGGATGTCGAGGATCAGGCGTGCAGAGGCATTCTGTATGTGTTAAAGTCGTTTCAGGAGTTTGGCCGAGGCTCCTGGGTAGAGGGCGTTATCGTAGTCCAGCCTGCTGCTGACGAGGGCCTGGATGACCATTCTTCTTGTTTCGGTGGGGATCTACCTGTAGATCTTGCGGAGTATGCGGAGGGTGTTGAAGCAAGAGGATGAGACGGCGTTGACTTTCTTGGTCATTGAGAGTGTTGAGTCGAGGATGAACCCTAGGTTGCGTGCGTGGTCAGTGGGTGTCAGTGCTGCTCCCAGTGTGGTCAGCCACCAGGAGTCGTCCCAGGGTGAGGGGGAGGAGCCGAGGATGAGGACCTCCGTCTTGTCCGAGTTTAGCTTCAGACGGCTGTTCTTCATCCACTCGGCGATGGCCTTCATTCCTTCGTGGAGGTTGGATTTGGCGGTGAGGGAGTCCTTGGTGAGGGAGAGGATCAGCTGGGTGTTGTCAGCTTAAGAAATGATTTTGATGTCGTGCAGTCGGGCGACGTGGGCGAGCGGTGTCATGTAGACGTTGAACAATGTCGGGCTGAGGGATGATCCTTGGGGTACGCCGCAGATGATCTCGAAGGCTACAGAACAGAAAGGGGGGAGGCGGACGCTCTGGGTTCTGCCGGAGAGGAAGGAGGTGGTCCATTCCAGGGCCTTTTCTCGGATCCCTGCGTTGTGGAGTCGTGTGCGTAGGGTGTGGTGACAGACAGTGTCGAAGGCGGATGATAGGTCCAGGAGGATGAGGGCTGTGGTTTCGCCAATGTCCAGCAGGGCCCTGATGTCATCAGTTGCGACGATGAGGGCAGTTTCGGTACTGTGGTTGCTGCGGAACCCGGACTGGGAATGGTCCAGGATGTCGTTCTCCTCAAGGTAGCGGGTCAGTTGTCCATTGACGGTCTTCTCGATGACCTTCGCCGGGAACGGGAGCAGGGAGATGGGCCGGAAGCTCTTGAGGTCCTTCGGATCCGCCTTGGGTTTCTTGAGTAGGGCGTTGATCTCGGCGTGTTCCCAGCTCTCCTGGAAGGTTGCAGCCTCGAAGGAGATGTTGATGGCCATGCGGAGATGGGGTGCGAGGGTGGCGCTAGCTTTGTTGAAGATGTGGTGTGGGCATGGGTCTGACGGCGATCCGGAGTGGATGGTTTCGTCGCCGTTTATGTTGGTCCAGGTGAGCAGGGGATCGATGTGGGTGGTGGCCGTGGGGTCTGAGGTGTCGGTGGCTGTCCGGGCTGCCAAGTTGTTGAAGCTGTCGTGGATGTCTGCGATCTTGCGATGGAAGAAGGTGGTAAGGGAGTCGCACAGGTCTTGCGATGGTGAGATGTCATTGGTGTTGGAGCTGGTGTTGGAGAGTTCCTTCACAATGTTGAAGAGCTCTTTGCTGTTGTGCCTTTTGTTCTCGAGGCAGTCCTTGAAGGAGGCCCTTTTGGCGTATCTGATGAGGTGGTGGTGTCTGCGGATAGCGTTCTTGTGGGCTGCGTCGCTATCAAGTGTCTGTTCGCGGTGCCATTTCTTCTCTAGGCTTCAGCAGGTTTGCTTGGATGCCTGGAGGTCCGCGGTGAACCAGCTGGCTTTCTTGTTCGTGCGTCTGTTGGAGGGTTTCTTGATCGGAGCAAGAAGGTTGGTGCAGTCGTCGATCCATCGCCTGAGGTTGCGGGCGGCGGTGTCAGAGTCGGTGGGGTTGGCGGGTGGGCTTCGGGCGAGGGTGGTGTTTAGCTGGTCTTCGGTGACTTTGCTCCAGCTGCGGTGGGTGATGTGTTGAGTGCGGTGGTTTCCGGAAGGTGAAATGGATGCAGCGATGGTCGGTCCAGTGGAGTTCGGTGGTGTGGTTGTAGGTGACGTGGGAGCTTGCGGAAAAGATGGGGTCAAGCGTGTGGCCGGCGGAGTGGGTGAGCGTTGTGACGATCTGTCTGAGTCCGAGGTTGGTGAGGTTGTCAATCAGGGTGGTGGAGTTGGTGTCGTTGTTGTTCTCGAGGTATAAGTTCTGGTCTCCGAGGAGGATGTAGTCTGTGGAGGCAAGGGCGTGCGTGCTGACGAAGTCGGCGATGGAGTCGCTGTACTGAGGCCGGAGTCCGGGGGGTCTGTAAACTATCATAAAATGTGCCACATTACATTGCCTGATTTGCATTTTCTTGCTTCATAATTTAGTAATCTATGCTGCATAATTTGGTCCTCCCATGTTGCATAATTCCTGTGGCCCTGGGTATGGGAGACTGCATGCAGTGTGCCTGCTGCAGGAAATGTTTGTGGTAAAATCAACAGTAAAAGCAGGACTATCAAATTATGGAAGAGGCCCACAACGAGCCAAAAAACCAGCCCATACTTTGACGTATCAGACCAGCCCATCCGGCACTGTCCCAGATTGCCCTGTAGGCCTGTCCTGCGTGGTGGTCGAGTCTGGATCCATGCTGTTTACTGGGAAGGAAATGGGTGGCTTTCTGCACCGCTATACCCTACACATGGAACATACAAAACAACCCTATGCACCACCGGCCCCCACACAAGGACCATACAGAACAGCCCTCTACAGCACTATACCCCACACACGGACCATACAGAACAACCCTATACACCACTATACCCCACACAAGGACCATACAGAAAAACCCTATACACCACTATACCCCACACAAGGACCATACAGAACAGCCCTTTACACCTCTATACCCCACACAAGGACCATACAGAATAACCATCTACACCACTGTACCCCACACAAGGACCATACAGAACAACCCTATAAACCACTATACCCCACACAAGGACCATACAGAACAACCCTATACATCACTATACCCCACACAAGGACCATACAGCAAAACCCTATACACCACTATATCCCACACAAGGACTGTACAGAACAACCATCTACACCACTCTACCCCACACAAGGACAATACAGAACAACCCTATACACCACTATACCCCACACATTAAGACCATACAGAACAACCCTCTACAGTACTCTACCCCACACAAGGACCATTCAGAACTGCCATATACACCACTATACCCGGCACAAGAACCGTATTGAACACCCATCTACACTACCGGCCCCACACAAGGACCATTCAGAACAACCCTATACACCACTATACCCCACACAAGGACCATACAGAACAGCCATATACACCACTATACCCCACACAAGGACCATACAGAACAGCCATATACACCACTATACCCCACACAAGGACCATACAGAACAGCCATATACACCACTATACCTGGCACAAGAACCGTATTGAACACCCATCTACACTACCGGCCCCACACAAGGACCATACAGAACAGCCATATACACCACTATACCCCACACAAGGACCATACAGAACAGCCATATACACCACTATACCCCACACAAGGACCATTCAGAACTGCCATATACACCACTATACCCGGCACAAGAACCGTATTGAACACCCATCTACACTACCGGCCCCACAAAGGACCATACAGAACAACCATACAGTACAGTACTATACCCCACACAAGGACCATTCAGAACAACCCTTACAGTAGAAGTGGAATCATCCAACTATGAGTCACTAAAAGTCACACAACACAGTATCATAGATTAGATGACCACAAACAACTGGGAGCTCGCCAAGCGATCTCATACAGGATTCACCTCAGGATTCACTCTTCTTGCTTATTTGGGGTCATCTGGGATCCCTTGCTAGAAAGCAACCCAGTTTTTGACAGTTACCCTCCTTAATGTTCATTTATTTTCCTCTAAGATGTTCCAGGTGGCACCACAGATAGGGAGAGCAGAGCTTTAACAGTCTCTGATGTTAGTTGGCACACCAAGGTGAGAACAACCAGCCATTTCTTATTACCCAACTAGTCTAACGACACATCTCTATAGGGTAAACATTCACTCCCTTTAGCACTTCCCCTGATATTTGATCCCAAAGGCAGTGGAGTTGGACCTCATGCCATTGCACCTCTTCCTAGTCCTAGAACCCCCCTTCAGCACAGTAAATTGTAAATAAAATACCTAACATCCCTCCACCACCTCCCCACAGCCCCCCCAGCTCTACTTCCACTTTCTAATAGGGGCTCAGAGGAGCAGGTACTGTGCTTGCCGTGGGCCCAGTGACGCCTACAGAGGGAGAGCCACTGTCTTCCTCAGGTTTGCACTGACCACAGGGAGGCAGAAGAGAAGGCTGCCGGCAGTGCGACAACAACTTCTGCCCTTTCCCCACCTCCCTCAGGTTGCCAGAAAGGTGATGGGAGTAGGGGGGAGGCAGAAGAGACGGTGCCCTTGCCATCCCACCACTTCCCTCGGGTCTCTGGAGAATCAAACAAGGCAGGGGTCGGCCAGAGCAGGCTGTTAACCTGCTGGACATCACAACCGGTGAGCTGCTGTGATGTCACCGTAGTGAGTACCAAGGATTACTTATGTCTTGAGTGGTGATTTCTTAGGTGTAGCAAGCCATGTGCCAGATGCCTCCGCGTACCATATTAGGAGCCAGACAGTGGCATAACACAGGGCCCCGCAGGCCCTGCGTTGCAGGGTGGCCCCCAAGTTCCAGGAGGGCCCCTCAGCACAGTACTCTGGCAGGAGAGCTCCAGATTGAGTCCAGAGGGGGCCCCTCCACATACCTTTCAGGGGGGCCCCCTCAAGTTTCGATACGCCAGTGGAGCCAGATGAGCTAAGCACTGCAGTGCGGTATTTTATAAACCAATCTATCTATTAATACGTAGGTTCTCAAAATTGTGAATCATAGTGAGTCGCATTTCGACCGACTTCATTAATATTAATGAGTTAGGTCGCAAATTGTGATCAACTACAATTTGGAGCCATCACTGGAATGGTGGCCTTCTGACACGGCCGGCTTTAGGGTGGTGCAACTCGTGCAGCCGCACTGGCCGTTGACCTGGAAAAGGGGGTGCTAACATCTAGGGGGGGCGCTTTGCTTAGCAATATCTTACCATTTAAAAACACCTGCTGCAAAGTTCCTTGTGTGTCCAGCTTTCAGGCAGCAATAAAAATGTCAAGATAACTCTTGTGGTTCATGTTCCTGCTAGAGAGAGAGATCAGAGTTTTGTTTAGTGGCAGTTTTGACTCGCCATAAAGTAGCACAGAGGGTTAATATGCCTGCTGCAAAGAACGCATACCCTGCAGATCACAGATCTGTATTTTATGTGGATAGCTGAGTGCATTACAACTTTTGCCACAGAGATCCATTTGTTGCCTCAGTTCATAAGATACAATCTTGATATAGAACAGTGACTGTTATGAACTGAATTCAAAGAGCTGGGTGCAAACCGCATAAAATAGGTTAGGACGTTATGTTTTCTTTCCCAGTCTTTTATCATCTAATCCTAATTTTGCTAAAAAGGTTTCGTTTGGGTAGATATGCATTCTTATTAGTAAAGGCAGCCTTTAAGAGTGTTTTAAACTAAATGAAATGTATGTGAGAGGTGCTATGGAGAGATGAGGGGCACTTTTGACTGGTGCTAGAAGGGAATCCGAGAAGGAGTTTATGGGGTCGTTAAAAATGATAGTTGCACCGGGTGCCAACAGTGCTAAAGCCGGCGCTGCCTGCTGGAGTCAGCAGACCACCATGTTTCTCATTATTTTTAAATAAAGCAATCTTTTTTTTTTAAATGTACCCTGTTTTCCCTAAAGAAAAATGGTCCAGGAAAAGTTTAACAAACTTGGGACCACTGCTTAGTCTTAAAAATGTTTTTGTCAACATTTACAAAGGGGGAGGGTCACTTTGTTAAAGGGTTACGTCTGCCTTTGTGTAGCTGGTAATATAGTAATGTTTTGCAACCAGATTTCACTTGCAAAATATTAATACACCCCGCTCTCACTCGGTATTTGGTAGGACGCCCTAAACACACCCCCTCGAAATACTGATTCAATATGTATTCACAAACCAAAATTGCGATTCGATAACACGATTGTGGTTTCCATTTAGGCACAACCTTGCAGAGAAAACCAGTTTGTTAGGTGACCAAAAACTCTTATGTGGCGACTGGATGAAGTATAATCAATTTGTAACTGGTCAACTGCCCTTTCCACTGGGGCTGGAAGTTTAGATATACTCATAGCGGCCTCGGTGTGTGGCGCAGTCTCTGGGAAAGCTAGCACTTAGCCCAGAAACAGCCTGGTTCTTGCAAGCAGTCTGATTTGGCTGGGTTCAAGGGCCAGTTTTGCATGAATTACATCCCACCGCTGATACCTTTTATGCTAATTGCTAAATTTGCTAAGCGGCCGCTCTGATAGGGCATCTGAGAATCAGCCGGTGTCTGTCTCGCGGGTAATTGCTGATTTGTATTGCAGCACAGGCACCTCTCCGAGAAGTCTGTCTTCCTTCCCCAGAGCCTCACGCATTATAGACATCGGATGCTTGTTTTCGCGGTTTCTTTCAGTAGACCGTTGCCCGCTTGCAAGAGACTCTTTGTCACAGCTTAAGCCCTCCGTGCTCCCCTTTGTGTGCATCTTTGACCCCTGCGTGCCCATGCCCTTTTTCATGTACACCCTTTCAGTTTCATGCATGTGCCCACCCTCAGCAGCACATCCAATAGCATTCAGGCCTCTGTGTCCTCTTTGATCAGTGCATGCATGTTGCAAAGACATCCTGTGCCCTGGGCACCCCCCAACGTTTTGCTGACTGATACTGGTGGTAACTGACTCTGACTGACCCTGGGCTCTGCCTAACCAGGCCCAGGGTCATTGCTATGCTGAAAGAAACACATTAGAATACAGTTAAAACACCTACATACACTAGGGTACACAATGGTATGGTGGGGTACCCCTGTGATTGGCATGACCTACCCTATAAGCCCCTAGTATATAATAGGGCAGGGGGATTGAAACTACCTAGAAGTACTGAGTACCCTAGGGCATGGCAGTTTAGAGGCCAGCAGCTCTTTCTGCACTTGCATGTGTGCACTGCTGAAGCCTGAGTCAGTTTATAAACAGCCCTGCATGCCAGGACTGCTTTTAATAAGTAAATTGTGCCCAAACTCGACTTTGGTGTTTGGAGCACTTAAAAATGTATAACCTACAATGTTTTAGCATATTAGGGCCCCCCAGGTTCTCCCCTAAGTATCCCAGGGGTGGGGGGGTCAGAAATGTATAAGGTACACCCTTATAAAATGAGTTTTTATATGCCTGGGTAAGGTTACATTTCACTCCCCACATTGTGGTAAAGTGCTGCTCAAATTCGACTTTGATGCTAGGAGCCCTGTGGGGGGAGGATCTGCAATATTTATACAGATTCAGAACCTCTAAAGTCTCCCCTAGTTGCACATGGGGTGGGGTTCCTGTAGATATAAGGCAAGTACTTATAAAATATGTTTTTGTAAGTCCTGGTGCTGGAAAAATGGCCCAAGTCATTTTTCCCATTGCAAATCCCCTGTTACATAGGTTAACATGGTAGGAATATATTGATTAATAACTCTTGATAGGAGAGGGCTAGAAATGCCATTCAAAGACTTCCCAGAATGGTATTATTAAATCCAACAATATCATATTGTTGAATTTCTCCTAAAGTGTACATACAAGGAGTTATAAGACTTTCTTGTTTGTAAGTTCAAATTCAACCTTCCAGTGGTTTGCCCTGATTGGTCAGAGTTAAGTGGATTAGCCATGCTGCCTTGTAGAGGTGATAAAGAGCCCCTGGGGTTGACCAGCTCTGCTGGGAGGGTAGTGTGCTAGTGTGCTGTTCCATAGGAATGCCAGGCCAGGGGTAGGAGTCGTAAACCATGGTCTTCAAAGAGAAGAGCATAGACCAGTGTCATTTACAGCTCTGAACTTCCCACCTTAGGCCGGTGGTAGGATTAAGGAAGGTATGAGCAGATGCAGGGGGGAGAGTCTAAGTAAATTAGCCATCCTAAGGGTGTGTTTAGCCAGCTCTTACCTCCTTGCTGGAAAATCAGCCATTATGGATTTGGAAGATTTGATGCACTCTGGGACAAAATAATGCCACAGTCTACAAGATGTGGTCATAACTTTGAGGAGTTACCCTGCTCCCATTGGTCAGAAGTGACCTCCTGCATGACCCAGAGAACTTGGAATAGTATCTGAGAGGGGCAGAGCCTCTCAGATCTGCTGCTTGAAACTTAAGAAAGCAAGACATTGGCTTGCTGAGAATTTTGAAGTGCAATTTTTAAGGCCTGCCCTCTGAAGACTGCACCATCTGAAACTACAGCCCTGTGGACTACCTTGCTGTCAAAGAACTAAAGAGTGGACTCCCTGCAAGCTACAGGTTAACAGAGCTCACCTGGACATCCCCACAAAGAATTCCCAGCCTGGAGAACCGGTGGATTTGAAAGGGTTTTGTTCAAGTGGATTGCGAAATTGAAGTTTCACACTTTCAAGAACCCTCTTGGAGATTCCAGAACCTTGGACTGTGTGTTGGATACTTTGGGACCCGCAAGCAGAACTTCAGGAAGGAGTTCTAACTGGACCGAGCCTGCTGGAGAAGGCTACACAGTGGTGATATTCTCCAGAACCGTTTCTAAACGTGTGTCCCTGTCAGGGAAAACAAAATGACTAAAAGGGGCACTGTTGGTTTCTAAGCACTAGACAGTGACTAATCTCTAAAAAATCACGTCTCTGGTTCCCTGCAGTGGATGCATTTCGTTTGGGTGTCATTTAAAAGATAAAAATATTACCTATTTTTATAAATTGGTGTTGGATTTTTATTTTATGTTGTGCCTTAATTATTTACTGAATTGGTGTTTTTAAGTGCTTTACATACCTCTCTTTGAAGTTAAGCCTGTCTGCTCGCAGCCACGTTACCAAGGGTTGAGCATAGGAATAATTTTCTAAGGTCTATGCTGGGTCCTATCATGTGTTAGTGGCCTTATTGCCAGGGGCAGACCTACATTTGCCCCAACCAATAACCCACTTTCCAACAATGCACTTGCAATTTGTGCTGTAGATCCAGACTTCTACGCCTGAACCCGCTCCGAAATGAAGGGGGAAGAACGAGAAAAGCAAAAGTCTGAAAACCAAAAGCTAGAAAAAAATCAGGCAGTTCAAAATAAAATTTGAAAATGTAAAAACATTTAAATGTCTAGGGTGAGGTTGTATGCGGTTCACAGCTACATTCCCTTTGTCATGGTTTAAATGATGGCACCTAGAACAGAGATTTGTACAGCATGTGCATCAGATGTTGAGATGCCAGTGGAGCAGATCAGTGTGTTAGGAACCTGCTGGGGGCCCTGTCTGCTGACAGTAGGCTCCAATCCACGTCATAAAGTGTAGCAGATACATTCAAGTGCTGCTAAGATCCGTGTATAGCTTGCAACCAGCAGGTTTCAGTCCTGGTAATATAGTTCATTATGGTCAGATGTATGTATCCTAATGATCATAACAAGTCTGCATGTCTGCAGGGTGAACCCTAATTTCATCCTTTTAAGGTCGGTCAAATGAGACTCATTGAGTTGGATATAGATAAGGAAGTGAGGGGGATACCGCTGGATCCCGTTCTGGGAGCTATTTCTAAGCCGGATCTGGGATTGGGCCAACACAATGAAACATGTTGAATTTGTCCTCGTGTCATTTTCCAACACGGCGCACAATTCAGCAGCGCTGGCACGTTGCCTGTTTTCTGTTCAGAGCAGCAAAGTGCAGGAGGCGGTGAGGGGGCCTTCTTATTTTTACTTCCAGCTGGGTATAAAACAAAGGCCTGATTTAAAGGTCCATTAGCCCAACGTTTGTCTCAGTATCATCCTGGCTGGGAGCCTACCACCTAGACGCCAATGCAGTGGAAGGAAACCAAGGCACAGGTTATCACTTCATGACTACTTTAGAGAAAGTATGAATTGGAGGCAGGTTTTTGACTTTGTTCAACCCCACTTTGCAAGAGAAGCGCAGGCCCTGTAAGAATGTCAGTTGTATCTGTGGGATATACGTAGTTGCACAAGTAATTTACCTGGCAGTTACTCATTTTTATTGAACTCTTTTCTAGTGCTACTCATTCCAGCGTGGGGTGTCATGGCGCTTTACATCCCACACAAAGAGACAATATATCATACAACTGTGTAAATGAACATACAGGTAATGGTAAAAGAGAATGATGGTGATGCCGATTCATAGCTCACTGTGCTAAATTAGAATGCAACTTATGAAATGAAAGTAACAAAAGGATATCTGTGTCAAAAGCAGTGACCTACTTACCTATCCACATCTAATACAAATCCGTGATCTGCATGTTACAGGGTGTGCTTTGCAGCTGGCACATTATCCCCCTATACTACTTCTGTGACTGGTCAAAATACAGACCTCCCCTGGGACTGCATTAACCACCAGAGTTATTTTATGGTTCATTTAATTCCCTGTAAATTGCCGGGCACACAAGATCGCTGCAGCAGGTGTATTAACCCTTTAGGCTCTGTGAGATCAATGCTTAATTTGAGCCGGTGGGTTCCGCTGCTTGGCACAGGCACTTAATTGTCAGCACGGCACCTATTTAGAGAGTAGCATAACAGAAGTTGTTTATAACTTCATTATTCATCGAAAATGACTAATACCGGCCACCCAAGCCATTCCTATAGCTTTAGGGTCCTGGAAAAGTCTGAATTCTCACACTTGTAAGAGGGTGATGGTTAGCACGTGTGTTTGTAATGTCATTGGCAGCGCTGACAGGGGCAATGCGTGGGGCGAGCTAAAGTTGCCCCTTGACGAGAGCCCTGGCATTTTTTTTATTTTTAAAACCAATTAAGCATTGTGTTATATGCAGCCTATTTAAGTACGCTGGGACAGATTCACTGTCACATTTATCCTGTTGTCAATTTCTTCGCGGCAGATTTAAAAATATATAAATAAATGTATAAATTGACTGGCAGACAGCTTTTCATGCCTCCGACCCTCGTGATACCACAACCTTTCCTCTGCCACACCTTGACCTCCAATGAATGTATATGTTACCACTGTAAATGTTTCCAATCCCGGCACTGGCAGGGTCATATCAACATGTATCCTATAGGAGCCTGGAGGCATATCTCTGTAACATGCCGCGCATAAATGAAAGCAGAGCCATCCCTCGTCTGAAGCACACATCTTGTCGAAGCGGCGCCTGCAGACTCGTCACTCACAGCAGACAGCGAACAACAACAGCAAAAGAAAGGGAACGAAAAAACATATCTAATTGCTTTATCCACGGCCGGGGGCTAAAGACGCTTCCTCGCCGGCCGCATTATCGTTCTGATCCTGCCAGCGCCGCAGCCGAGGGGCAGGGCGTCTAATAGGATCTATTACGTGTAATTGGACTTTTCATTACAAGAATGATTGGAGAAGAAAAAAAAAAGGATTCGAATTAAAGGAACCCCTTTGATTACTGCCTCTTAAGTTATAACCCTGCCCTGCAACGCCAGTGGCGTGTCAGGCTCGCGGTGTTTACAGAGCGAGGCAACCGAGGGAAGCATACAGGCTGGGCCATTGGGAATATGTGGCAAATGAGGACCAAATTATAAAGCAGGGTTGAGTCAATTATGCGGCAAGAAACGGCAAAATATACGGCATAATGTGGCAGATTATGACAGCATCATTTAACTATGTTTTCATTTTAAAAAGATTAATAATGTCTGTGCAAAGGTTTCACGTCACTATTTCCAACTTTGCGACTGAACACAGCATTTAGCACCTGAAAGATGCCCAGGGTACTTTGCAAAGTGTCTGCCATTGTGCGGCATCACCCATGACTGTTTTTTGTGGCTTTTGATTCTTTTTGGCTTCCAAAACAGTTTTTATTGAAATCTGAAACTATGCAGCAGATGTTGGCAAATAAGTTAACTTGTGTGGTAAATGCGGCAGCATAATTGTAGTGGCTTTACAATGGCGTTAAACAAGTGGAATGTGACGGCTGCTGCCTGCACCTTACTCCAAAACGCCAGGCCTGACCATAAGCTCGTATCTTAATAATACAGAAAGTAAACATCGTGGTAGGACTAGAAATGAAGAGTGGGTATTGTTAAGATTTGGCACAGTGTAATCTCTCATAGTAGTACAACAGCAGGGGGACACGCGGCAGCAGGTGGGAAACGTGCCTCGTGATCTACCCTCGTAAAAGAGCACCTCTGTTCGCATTCCATCGCGCGGCATTGCATGCTGGCGCGGGCGCGGCACAGTTATTCTTTTCTATGCTAATGCGGTCTGTGACCAGCCATATTGGAAACCAGAGTCCATTGTTCCTTGCAACAGCACCTCAAGTAAGTGTCTCATTCTTGTCCTCCTTCTGTGTCCTGCTCTGAATGTCCATTTCGTGTAACCAGGACCACTGGAATTATGCGGCTGGAGAGGGCCAAATTATGCGGCAGGGTTGAGTAAATTATGCAGCAAGAAAGGCAAATTATGCAACGTTATGCGGCACATTTTTAAATAGTATTGCTTCATTATTTTTGTACATTTACTCATGTTAACACTGTCTGGGCATTGGGCGCACCTCATTAGTACCAGTTTGAAACCCAGTCCACCTGTGCAAAAGGCCTTCCAGCGTGTGGCAACACGTCCCGCTGCGCTGTTAGCAACTTGTGAACCGTTTAAGCAAGAAACTATTTTTCTTGTTAAAACCTGCAGATTAAGTAGCAGATGATGGATTATGAGGCAAATGCAGCTCATCTATAATTATTTATTTATTCATTCGTTTTATATGGCGCGAACTAGGCCTAAGGGCATCAGAGCGCTTTACAAGGGTTGTTTATACAGAAATTATAGGGGATATAAAAAGGTAGGGTACATGCAGGAGATAAAGTACAAGTAGGAAACATACAGTAATACACCATATGAAACAAGAGATATAATACAAGTGGAAAAAATACTGTAATGCGGAATATAAAACAGGGGCAAAATACACCGTGGAAATACAGGAAAGGGATGTCACTGCAGTTCTGAGGTAGTTACAGGAGATTGAGGCATGGGCCATGGAATCGTAGCTCGGGATGAACCAGTTAGTCCCGAGGTCAGGATATGTAGCTGAGCGGGGATAATTGATTTTGGATTAGGTATTTTTCCTGAGGATAGATAGTTACAAGATAATGACAAGGCCTTTTAGTTATGTTTTAAAAACCAAAACATAAATAAAAGTAATTGTCAATTACAATGCCAATAGCTCAAACTTGCGTGAATGCAAGACCTATGCATTGCAAATGCTTGTCCTGAAGTATGTATAAAGAATGGTCACACAGTCACATAATCCCAGTGGCTCTGCTTATAAACAGTCAGGGAGGTGAGAAGGCCTAGCAGTGTTTCCTTCCTGTATGCTAAATTGGCTCCTCCCACTCGGTTGAGGTCCCGGGGTAGTGACAGGAGTTTAGCTTCCATTTGTGCAGCAGGTGTAGTGGTAACGGGACTCAAACACTTGAAGGCCCATTCAATCCAGAGTTTTGCTAACTTTTAAATTTCAAACAACAGCTGGAGGGGGGGGGGCATTCTCATTGCTCTACGAGGGCCCCAGGACACTCTGGCAGGTGCTGAAGCTCTGTAACGCCTCCGCGCCCCACACCTAGGGGGACCAGAGGTTTAAAACCAAAAACCAGGACATTTCACAAAAATAGAAGTAGGACTACAATTTTAATCTGTTTGAGGAACACTGAAGGACTTAAAAGACCGCGCTCATCAACATAGAAAACGTGTGCATTGAGGCACTAAGGGGAGTACATTGAATGGCACTTTTACACAGACTATCATAAGTGCTAATTACATTGATTTTTTGAAAAGGCTGGTACTTAATCCTTTACTGGGGCAAATAAAAGCTTGCTCAGTAGACCCTCTCCATAAACCGGGACAGCTGCTGAATTTAGTGAAATCTGCCGGGACCAGTAGCGGTCTGTGGAGGGAGTTCGGTGGGGCAGAGAGGCGGGGCGGGGGAGGGGCAGGGTGGGGAAATGTAAACGCTGGAATATGGATGAACGGAGGTAAGTACACATTTAAATAAATAAAACGAATTCCTTTGCGCGCGCTGCAGCGCGCGCAACGAAATTCGTTTTATTTATTTAAATGTGTACTTACCTCCGTTCATCCATATTCCAGTGTTTACATTTCCCCACTCTGCCCCTCCCCCGCCCTGCCTCTCTGCCCCACCAAACTCCCTCCACGGACCGCTACTGGCCGGGACAGATGATCCAACACCGGGACTGTCCCAGCAAACCTGCCTGCCTTGGCCTCGCCCTAACATGGCACGTGGTCAGCCTCTTACCACCTCCTCCCACCCGCAGCAGCGGGTAGGATCTGCCTGCTGCCGAGGCATCACATCGCTGTTTGCAGGTTGCACCTCATAGTAGGGGGCATGAGGTAGTGGGCAGTGTGCCTGGGCGGTGACTGCCTGCTCCTTTCCTTCGAGGAGGGATAATGTGTGGGGCATTTAGAAGCGATGGTTGAATTATGGCCCCTTCTGGAGTGATAGATGAGAGGGCAGAAAGGAACCCCTTAGCAAGATTGCGTTACATACTTCTATAAATAGTATGTTTTTATCTAAAATTATTAGTACCCAATCAACACTGTACTCAGTTTTATTAACCTTAGAAGGATGAAAGGTGAGTCGACCTGCCCTGGATGTGAACCAGCAAACTGTAGATTATACCAAAATCTCAGCAGTGAGTGCTCAACTTGCTGAGCTACCTTACAGAAAACGGATGTTGTGTAATGAAGGTGCAGATCTGTCAGGGGGCCCTCCCCTACCAATGAAGAAGCTGCTCTTCAGTGCATATGCAATGGAAATGGGGCCTTTACAAGGCCAACAGCTGGGGCAAGTGGGTGAGAGAAAAGGAGAGGCGGAGACAGAAAGAGGGACGCACTACCGCTGTTTACTTGTTTTCTGTGTAATACAGTCTGCACTTCCGTGCTTTACAATGACCTCACCAAGTCTGTAATTGGTAACGGAAAGCTGCGCTGTTGCAAGTACTGGACCGGCTGCCCTCTGTTGCACCTTCTCGGCGTGTGAGGGAAGCTTGCACTGCTGCATGTGCTAGACCGGCTGCCCTCTGTTGCACCTTCTTGGCGTGTGAGGGAAGCTTGCACTGCTGCATGTGCTAGACCCGCTGCCCTCTGTTGCATGTTCTAGGTGTGTTATGGAAGCTTGCACTGCTGCATGTACTGGACCCGCTGCCCTCTGTTGCACCTTTTTGGTGTGTGAGGGAAGCTTGCACTGCTGCATGTACTAGACCCGCTGCCCTCTGTTGCACCTTCTCGGTGTGTTAGAGAAGCTTGCACAGCTGCATGTACTAGACCCGCTGCCCTCTATGGTACCTTTATGGTGTGTGAGGGAAGCTTGCACTGCTGCATGTACTGGACCCGCTGCCCTCTGTTGCACCTTCTTGCTGTGTGAGGGAATCTTGTACTGCTGCATGTGCTAGACCCGCTGCCCTCTGTTGCACGTTCTAGGTGTGTTAGGGAAGCTTGCACTACTGCATGTACTAGACCCGCTGCCCTCTGTTGCACCTTCTCGTGTGTGAGGGAAGCTTGCACTGCTGCATGTGCTGTACCCATCGCCCTCCGTTGCACCTCCTCGTGTCTGAGGGAAGCTTGCACTGCTGCATGTACTGGACCCGCTGCCCTCTGTCGCATCTTCTCGGTGTGTTAGGGAACCTTGCACTACTGCATGTACTAGACCCGCTGCCCTCTGTTGCACCTTTTTGGTTTGTGAGGGAAGCTTGCACTGCTGCATGTACTAGACCCGCTGCCCTCTGTTGCACCACCTCTGTGTGCGAGGGAAGCTTGCACTGCTTCTACCTATCTTGTATCAGATCTGTGTGCGCTGGAGAAAACCTTTCCTTTTACACGAAACTGCAACTATTGCCTTGTCCGTCCTTATCTTCTCATTTAGTGGGGTCAGAGGTCAACCTCTGATGCCTGGAGGAGGGTGCCTAATACAGCGGGCCTCGGGACGCTTGGGACCCTCCCCTCGACAGGACAAGTGTAGAAGAGGGTAGGGCTTCTGGCACCTGTCACAGAAGTGCTGTCTGTTTTGTATTTCTCAAGCAGAGCGGCAGAGGCTTCTCACACAGCGTTTCCGAGAGGACCTCGGTAACCATGGCGACCGGGATGTGTGTACACCCTGCAGATTGATAAGTAACATAATGCGGTTTATTAGCAGATAAAAAAAAGAAAGTGGAATTTGCCGCAGCTCAAGACACGCGTTCCAGAGAAAAACACACCGGAGACGGACGGGTGTCCCGGCTCCGCCATGGGGCTGGAAATAGCGCCTCGAGGTGATCCCAGACATGCGTGGCTAGCTCGCTGCATCCTTTGCCGGACGTGTTACGTGCCCCGGTTACAGTAGCATCTGTTAATCACAGCACTTAGAAGCCACAGGAAGCACTCCAGGAGTTTGTGGACAGAACCCTTCCTTGGCCTCGCCCTAACATGGCAGCTGCAGCCCACTTTACTCACATTTCAGGCAGCTTAGCAGTCAGCTCGCTACTCACGCTGGCAACCACCCGCTACACTTTGTGTGGTCTTTGCTATTCCTCAGGGGTTAATCTACCTTCTGTTCGGGGGTCTTAGTTTCAGCTGCTATATTACTGCAGTAAAATCCCAATCAATGGTGGTGCATGCACCTCTTCTGGCTCGGATGGAGCCCGTCATGCATGCTCCACCAGCCCCCCAGTGCACTATGGGAGATGCTGTTCAATTTCATGGCAGTCGATTTACCAGCCCATAGACAGGATAGTATGCTGAGGTATCCTGACACATGTTTCGCTGCATTCCATCCACCAAGGGGTTGGTGCATGATGCTTCGGTATTAGTGCGTTGACACAGCAAATAAAGCATGCCTGAGCAGTGCTTAATTTGTGCTGGTGGTTGCAGGTGGTGGGTGCAGCCCTCCTGTTTTTTTAGGACCAGGACTTATGTTTTGTCACCTCACTTTGACCCAGTCCGGGAGAGAGGCAGATTAAAAGGGCAGAAAGCATGATGACAACTTTAGGAAAACAGTGATAAAGGGAGAAAGCAGGGATAAAAAAAGAGTCTTCAAGAATATGACAAAGAGACAGGAAGTGTAGGGGCAGCGGCGGCTCCTCCACTAAGGCCGAGGAGCGCCGTCCCACTGTTCTTCGAGTAGTGGAAAAAGGAAAAATAAAATGATAATACCTCAATGTTAGTAGCATTTTATTTTCCTGAGGCAGATTTGCTGGACGGGGCCGGGGAGGAGTGGTTGGGGCTCTTAAGTGTGCATCACGGTTTGGCCGGCCGCCTTGACCTGCCACCCAAGCCATTCTTATAGCGTTGGGGCCTGGAATAGTCCGAATTGTCACACTTGCAGGAGTGTGATGGTCAGAAGTTATGTTGCTGCTTTTATTGACAGCATCGCAGGAGCAATGCGTGGTGCAAGGGGCAGTGGTTTCCTGACAAGAGCCCTGGCACCTATATATATATATATATATATATATATATATATTTTACATATTAAGCACTGCTGCTGGCTGATGCCAGGTGTCCTGGTCCATGGACAGCCCTTCTAGGCTGATGCCAAGTGTCCTGGTCCATGGGCAGCCCTTCTAGGCTGATGCCAAGTGTCCTGCTCCATGGGCACCTCTAGCTGATGCCAGGTGTCCTGGTCCATGCACAGCCCTTCTAGGCTGATGCCAAGTTTCCTGGTCCAAGGGCAGCCCTTCTAGGCTGATACCAGGTGTCCTGGTCCATGGGCAGCCCTTCTAGGCTGATGCCAGGTGTCCTGGTCCATGGGCAGCCCTTCTAGGCTGATGCCAGGTGTTCTGGTCCATGGGCAGCCCTTCTAGGCTGATGCCAGGTGTCCTGGTCCACGGGCACCTCTGGCTGATGCCAGGTGTCCTGGTCCATGGGCACCTCTGACTGATGCCAGGTGTCCTGGTCCATGGGCAGCCCTTCTAGGCTGATGCAAGGTGTCCTGGTCCACGGGCAGCCCTTCTAGGCTGATGCCAGGTGTCCTGGTCCATGGGCAGCCCTTCTAGGCTGATGCCAGGTGTTCTGGTCCATGGGCAGCCCTTCTAGGCTGATGCCAGGTGTCCTGGTCCACGGGCACCTCTGGATGATGACAAGTGTCCTGGTCCATGGGCACCTCTGGCTGATGCCAGGTGTCCTGGTCCACGGGCACCTCTAGCTGATGCCAGGTGTCCTGGTCCATGGGCAGCCCTTCTAGGCTGATGCCAAGTGTCCTGGTCCATGGGCACCTCTGGCTGATGCCAGGTGTCCTGGTCCATGCACAGCCCTTCTAGGCTGATGCCAAGTGTCCTGGTCCATGGACACCTCTGGCTGATGCCAGGTGTCCTGGTCCATGGGCAGCCCTTCTAGGCTGATGCCAGGTGTCCTGGTCCATGGACAGCCCTTCTAGGCTGATGCCAAGTGTCCTGGTCCCTGGGCAGCCCTTCTAGGCTGATGCCAAGTGTCCTGCTCCATGGGCCCCTCTAGCTGATGCCAGGTGTCCTGGTCCATGCACAGCCCTTCTAGGCTGATGCCAGGTGTCCTGGTCCAAGGGCAGCCCTTCTAGGCTGATACCAGGTGTCCTGGTCCATGGGCAGCCCTTCTAGGCTGATGCCAGGTGTCCTGGTCCACGGGCACCTCTGGCTGATGCCAGGTGTCCTGGTCCATGGGCAGCCCTTCTAGGCTGATGCCAGGTGTCCTGGTCCATGGGCAGCCCTTCTAGGCTGATGCCAGGTGTTCTGGTCCATGGGCAGCCCTTCTAGGCTGATGCCAGGTGTCCTGGTCCACGGGCACCTCTGGCTGATGCCAGGTGTCCTGGTCCATGGGCACCTCTGACTGATGCCAGGTGTCCTGGTCCATGGGCAGCCCTTCTAGGCTGATGCCAGGTGTCCTGGTCCACGGGCAGCCCTTCTAGGCTGATGCCAGGTGTCCTGGTCCATGGGCAGCCCTTCTAGGCTGATGCCAGGTGTCCTGGTCCATGGGCAGCCCTTCTAGGCTGATGCCAGGTGTTCTGGTCCATGGGCAGCCCTTCTAGGCTGATGCCAGGTGTCCTGGTCCACGGGCACCTCTGGCTGATGACAAGTGTCCTGGTCCATGGGCACCTCTGGCTGATGCCAGGTGTCCTGGTCCACGGGCACCTCTAGCTGATGTCAGGTGTCCTGGTCCATGGGCAGCCCTTCTAGGCTGATGCCAAGTGTCCTGGTCCATGGGCACCTCTGGCTGATGCCAGGTGTCCTGGTCCATGCACAGCCCTTCTAGGCTGATGTCAAGTGTCCTGGTCCATGGACACCTCTGGCTGATGCCAGGTGTCCTGGTCCATGGGCAGCCCTTCTAGGCTGATGCCAGGTGTCCTGGTCCATGGGCAGCCCTTCTAGGCTGATGCCAGGTGTCCTGGTCCACGGGCACCTCTGGCTGATGCCAGGTGTCCTGGTCCATGGGCAGCCCTTCTAGGCTGATGCCAAGTGTCCTGGTCCATGGGCAGCCCTTCTAGGCTGATGCCAAGTGTCCTGCTCCATGGGCACCTCTAGCTGATGCCAGGTGTCCTGGTCCATGCACAGCCCTTCTGGGCTGATGCCAGGTGTCCTGGTCCAAGGGCAGCCCTTCTAGGCTGATACCAGGTGTCCTGGTCCATGGGCACCTCTGGCTGATGCCAGGTGTCCTGTTCCATGCACAGCCCTTCTAGGCTGATGCCAAGTGTCCTGGTCCATGGACACCTCTGGCTGATGCCAGGTGTCCTGGTCCATGGGCAGCCCTTCTAGGCTGATGCCAGGTGTCCTGGTCCATGGACAGCCCTTCTAGGCTGATGCCAAGTGTCCTGGTCCATGGGCAGCCCTTCTAGGCTGATGCCAAGTGTCCTGCTCCATGGGCACCTCTAGCTGATGCCAGGTGTCCTGGTCCATGCACAGCCCTTCTAGGCTGATGCCAGGTGTCCTGGTCCAAGGGCAGCCCTTCTAGGCTGATACCAGGTGTCCTGGTCCATGGGCACCTCTGGCTGATGCCAGGTGTCCTGGTCCATGCACAGCCCTTCTAGGCTGATGCCAAGTGTCCTGGTCCATGGACACCTCTGGCTGATGCCAGGTGTCCTGGTCCATGGGCAGCCCTTCTAGGCTGATGCCAGGTGTCCTGGTCCATGGACAGCCCTTCTAGGCTGATGCCAAGTGTCCTGGTCCATGGGCAGCCCTTCTAGGCTGATGCCAAGTGTCCTGCTCCATGGGCACCTCTAGCTGATGCCAGGTGTCCTGGTCCATGCACAGCCCTTCTAGGCTGATGCCAGGTGTCCTGGTCCATGGGCACCTTTGGCTGATGCCAGGTGTCCTGGTCCACGGGCACCTCTGGCTGATGCCAGGTGTTCTGGTCCATGGGCAGCCCTTCTAGGCTGATGCCAAGTGTCCTGGTCCATGGGCACCTCTGGCTGATGCCAGGTGTCCTGGTCCATGCACAGCCCTTCTAGGCTGATGCCAAGTGTCCTGGTCCATGGGTACCTCTGGCTGATGCCAGGTGTCCTGGTCCGTGGGCAGCCCTTCTAGGCTGATGCCAGGTGTCCTGGTCCGTGGGCAGCCCTTCTAGGCTGTTTCCCAGACTCTGGATGTTCCAGCCCTGAAGAGTGGGACCTCTGGGGACTGAAACCAGCCGCAGACTCCAAGGCTGGAGGAGTTTGGGGCTGAGGTTAGGGGTAGGTGAGGGTATGGCACTCTCTGTGGGAGGAGGTGACCTCAAAGGAGGGGGTCAAAGGCACGGGTGTTTGCTTTTACGAGGGGACAGTCCAATCCTGCCCCTTTTGATAGCAGCAGTAAGCCCCTCTTATTTCAAGCAGCGCAAGATTCACATCACATGGAGTTGATAAGAGAATGGAAATGGTGAGCCTGTGCGCTTCACATCTGTACGTATCTACGTGCTGGACAGATGGACATTCTCCTCAATTCATTTGAATAAAACACCAGCAATTCGCTAATTCTACCGATTCTTTACCAAGTTATAATTTTATGGCATGTGTTATTAATCCATGTTTTATGAAATATTTTCTAGCCATGTGCTTATCATACGAGAGAGTTTGATGGCCGCCTCTCCTCCTGGAAAGCTCTTTGAATCGAACTGTTCCTACTTCTCTGTCACTTAAGCAACTCAGTCCTCGCACAGTTCAGTCCCACCAGAGACTCTAAGATTCTAAGCCCATCTCCCCTTCCAGAAGGTTCTTAGGGCGTGGCTATCTGCGTCCAATGGCTCTCTCCCTAGCACACTTGGTGCTCTCAGACTTCAGCGGCTGGTCCTCCACAGGAAGGAGTCTGTAATCTCGCTGCGAGACACCATCGGGGTATATGGATTGACTGACCACCTAATGCCACCTCTGGGACACCTGGATGCTTACCCCATCTCTTTCTGCAGCACGGATGGGACCCAGCTCTTGCCCTCCCCACATGGGTCACCTTCCACGCATGGGTCACCTTCCACCCATGGGTAACCTTCCAAGCATGGGTCACCTTCCACCCATGGGTCACCTTCCACCCATGGGTCACCTTCCACCCATGGGTCACCTTCCACCCATGTAGTTTTCTCTCCACACATACATGCACCAGTCGCTGCTGGACAAGCCAACAGCACCATGATGCCATGCCAAGGGCAGTTTTACGCTCTGCTTTAGCAGATTAAATTGTATTTGCAGATGACGGAATGTGTAGGACAGAAAGCTACAGCAGAAGGGGTGGGAAGCAGCATGTGCTACCACACACCTGGTTCTGCAGATCCTCCAAGAAGCGGCAGATGGCTGGGTAAACGCTCAGGTCTGACAAAGCAGATACTATTAAAGGCCTGTTCTTTGTGGTGGCCATTTGCATTTCCCTCAGGACACAGCGGGTGCAGGCGATGACGAAATAATAAACATAGAGGTAGGAAATATCCAAAAAGAACCAACAGAAACATCTGAGCTCACTGGCTGACGCAGTCGAACATGACCCTTGCAAACTTGAAAAACTGCTTGTTAAACATTTAAATTGCGGTTTGTTTACAGGCTCAAAGGGAGAATAGTGTTGGGTGTACTTTCGTAATCTTGCCACCTCACCTCAGCATTTCTCAGACATCTAATAATAGTCACACTGTATGAAGACATGGCGCCTTCTCCGCCTGGCTGGGCGCCATCTTGCTGTAGTGCAGGGCACCACGCATTGGGACTGGAGCGCACACCTGCAAAGTGCCACTCACTGGTTTTCTTTGTCTGAGCCACACATTGTAGCATGACTCATCTCCAACCCTACTGACCTTTCAGACCAGCCAACTTCTCACGATTGCAATGCAGGCCAGCCCGCTAACAGTACATAGAACAGTTACCCCATGCTTCTGTTTGGATACTGGAATATTAAAGCGAAAAAGTGAATGCTCTCCTGTAATATTCTAAATGCCAATAGCCTCTTTTTTTTGGGTGGGGGGTGAGGGGCAGTGGAGGGGGGCAGGAGAGGGCACCGTTGAACTTGCTTACCAAAGAATGTAGGGAGTTGTGACGTGTACAGAAGATCAGCCAAAACATATTTTCGAGGGGCGCAGCTTAAGGGGGGGGGGGTGTTTGAGGCGTTACACCCCCTAATACATGTATTCTCTGGTAAAGAGTTGGGTGCAGATGCTTCCAGTCGGGTCTGGTGAGGGGGCTGTCCAATTTCAACCAGACTTTTTACTTGTAAGCACATACACGCACATACACACACACGCGCACACACACACACTTTTGAAACTCTTAAAACTGCTGGTTATTTTCTTTTTTAGTAACCCTAACAATCCGCACTGCTGTCCCCCTTAAGCCCCCTCTTGTTCTACTACTCGAATAATGTATTGTACCAAGAAATGTCAAGATTTTTTGTTGGGAAAAATGTAAAGCTCCCACTCCCTCCCCCCCCCCCACCACCACCAATTGGACTGATCCAGCTGCACTCCTGATCTCTTCTACGCCGCACTGCAATCGAATGTATCTTCACAGCACAGTGGAACGGACAGACGTAAGAGGGCATTGATGGCAGTTAAGGGCCCTTGAGCCAGGCAGTTTCCTTGTCTGCTGCAACAACGCCTGCACCACCTACTATCAAGGTCTGTATTTTTTCCTCTCTTAAAAGTCCTCCCCTGCCTTACCCCTATTCCCCCCTGCACACACTCACACACTCACACCCGCTCCCTCTCTTTTTCTCTTTCTCACTTCTGTTAAATGGTTCTCTTACGGTCATCAGCACACACAAACCACACACTGCAATCCCACACAGTAGAGTTTTTCTCTCCAAACACAAAGTCAGACTTCTTGTCCTTCCCCTCTTTGATTCTCCCACTCATTAATAGCCAGACGAGTAAATTACCAGGGGCTGTCTTTGATTTCCTTACAGCAGAGGGTCCAATTGGTTCCTGTGCTTCAGTTTGGCTACATTTGATGTACCCTCTAACTGGAGACCCAGATCGTGTTTTACGTGAGGCTGCCGCAGAAGACCACAGTGGCGGCACCTCTGCCACGGCGGAGGTGCGTTGCCCGAAGGAAAAATAAAATAATGCCACAATGTTATTATCATTTTATTTTTCCCGTACAGGCCCAGTTTTGTTTTGTTTTTGGTGTGGGGTGAGGCTGGGCTGTCAGCCCTCAGGGGAAGGAGTTGTGGGCACTTTATAAGGGCGCTTGACGGATTGGCCATCCGTCTTGGGCTGGCCAAACAGTCATGCGCGCTTAGCATGTGCTCCACCCAGCTGTATTGCAAGGCCGGAGGGAGAACATGCACAGGCTCCCACTCCTTGTCGGAGTGCCGAACCAGCCAGTCAGACCAATCATGTCCCTGCTGCCATGCTGGTGACAACAGCGTTGTGATTGGCTTGGGGAGTCTGGGAACCTGTGTGCTTCCTGCTTCCGTGCATCGTCGACAGAATAAGAGAAGAAGGATGGAGGAGCGGCGGCTGCCGGCAGGTAAGTGAAATGTTCTTTTTATTTGAATCCCCCCCCACCCTACCACTACTGCTCCATAGCAGCCGCCACTGTACCAGACTGCACCCAGAAGGGAAAAAAAGAAAGTTTGAATCAGCAAATATGGAAAAAGCCTTGACCGACCCCATCCAGGGAATGTTTCAGACCTCTATATCTCCTGGCTGAATGCCTCAAAGGATTCCAGTAATGATCCGACCACTCTCTATTGCCTGCAGGACTTCATGATAATAATATTTTTTAACGCTTCGACGTGGCGCTAATTTCCCCGCCGTACGGGCAAATTCCACGCGTGCGTGGAACGGACGACCCCCGGCGGACCTCCGCACACGCCCACCGTTACGTCAGACAGCCAGGGGCCGTCTGACACATGGAAGAGGCTAATATAGTTCTTCATACCGCTCTTCAGCCACTTCGAAGCACTGTAACAAATGTGTTAATACTACCCAACTACTGCCCAAATTACGAGTTGCATGGTACTGGGACAGATCAACCATGCATCCATTACAGTGTGGTAAATACGACCCAATATCGTGGAACTATAAGATACACCCCATGAACTGGGGAATTACCGTGTGACTCCAATTTTTCTGGTTGATACTACGCCACAGAATTCCAATCTCTGTGGGGTTTAAAGCATACATGTACCATCTGCTCTGAGCAGGGGCTCAATGTGTGCGGTAGCCACAGCCTCATGCGATTTTACTGTGCGGAATTACTGCTCTGTAAAATGGGGTCTTGTTCTCCCACTCCTGAAAAAACTCAGTATGGAAAACTGGGTCTGGAAAAACCGACTCACCTGGGCTCGGCCCATCGTAATTCCATGAAGTAATTCTGCTCCACCTGCCTCGTAACGTGGACCCAAATGGTACCTGCCCATCAACACTGCCTCGAATTGAAACTTAGGATCTGCAAATCACTGCATGTTTCAGCAGCCAGCGTTTAAGTTACTGAGCTATCCAGATCCCTTGACACGTATGGCGCAGAGGTTGACTGTATTCATCGCCAAAGCGTTATATGTATGCATTGATCCATAGTGGCAGTGAATATCAGAAGGCTGAGACCAGGGAAGGGCCGCGGAGAGCCAGGATGAGAGATACTGTGAGGTGATTTAATGCTGGAACATGAACCTCGAGAGGCGCCCTCTGTCCTCCCCGTGTGCTGAGGGCTGTACTGGGCACGAATGAACATTTCCAAAGGAGACCTTGGGTAAGGTAGGGCGGGACGCAGTCCCTAGCGTGCTCTGGATGTATGTGCACTGGGGTCTACAGGCACGCCTAGCCAGGGCAGAGAGTCATTGCTGAGCCCTCATCAAGGGGCATGATTGGGCCTGAGAGACTCCCAAATCACAGCTCGCAGCTCAATATTTTGCCTTTTTTGTTGAGAGCTGAAACTGAAGCGCGCCATGGGTCTGATCTCTTAGCTGAGGAATCACAAACCATCTGTAAGATGATGGGCACAGGAACCATCATGGACAGAATCCAATCTTCTCACTTAAAGGCCCCTTCTGAGGGAGACACAGATGCTCTGGATAATTAATACTATAATCATAATTCCGTGTTGGAGCAGCGCGGTGTATGCGGCATGTGATAAGAGCGGTGTTACAATAATTGAAACAACTGCCTGTGGCTACATACACCATCCTGCTGATTGCCTGTCTTGGTAATGACAACCCTGCCACGTGATGCGCGTGCTGCGGGTTCACAGGACGTTCATCACGCAGTCTTCTTTAGGACGGGGCGCTACATGGACTGCATCAAGCCTTTGTCAATGAAACAAGGCCCAAGCATTGCCTTTAGCTCATCTGCGAGGCCTCCTGGTCTCTAGGACTGGTGAACCGGGGCCCAGGGAGGTGGCAGCCATGGGATGTTCACCACTGGATGTGGTCAGGTGATGAGGCTGGGATTACAGATCCTATCTTCAGATCCCTCTATACCACAGAGCCCCACTTACCTCACTTCTTGTGCATCCGACCGAGCAATGCCACCACTTTGAGGGAGTTCCTAGATACATGGCTGATACTGCCCTCTGCCCCTGAAGGACCTTTCAGAGAGGAGGCCAACCAATGTCTTGCCAGGCCAGCCCATCACTGCCTCTGCTGCACACCAGAGGTGAAAGAGTCAGAGGGCATCCCTGGCACCATAGCGCCTTGGCACTGCCAGCTGGTGCACCCTCATTCTGAGTAGGTTATATCATGTCTTCTGGCCAGAATGACGTCAGTACCTGCAGACTAGAGCATGCGTTTCACCCTTTAGTGCCACACCAATCATATTGCACGTTGCAAACTCTTTGCTCCCCAAAGCCTTTCTGCCCCTCCCAGTTGGCGCCCGTCTGGGGTTCTAGCCATGGCAGGCACCAGACTTATCAGCCTTTTGTAGGGCTGCTTTATCTTTAATATGAAACAAATTACTCTTAAGAAATGTTATATTTTGTCATTTATATTTTTATATTTTGTGTGATTTTGCTGCAGGCAGGAGCATGCATGCTTGATTGGCAGAGGGTGTGGGTCAAAGGTGACCTAGATGAGGTGTCTGATGTCATGTGTGAGGGTACAAGGTCGCTGAACATACGTGCAGTGGTGTCACGAGATGTGTGCAATGGACAGGGCACTTACAGACACACCCAGCAGGGGCAGAGAGAGCATATGTGTATTTGTGCTGCCTGTAATCCCAATCTACATCCAACACACCTCCCCGTGTTCTGCGGATACAATAGCACTTCCACGGCTTGCTATTTCTGTTGCTGTTTCCTCTGCATAAATGTGCTCTCAGGTTATACAAAAGAGACCTCTGATTATACAATCAAACAGCTAGAGAGATTCATACTTTGCAAAAGGTGTGCCACTTTCAGATGTCAGAAACAAACGCTTTAAATACTTATATACATTTTAATTCTCCCTACTTATTTTTTTTTTAAATTTAAGATGCAGTTCTTAGTAATTAGAAATGTTTTAAAAAATCATATATAACAATATTGCAGGAACACTTATGTGCTCTGTGTATAGAACTGCTTTTCGCCAGCCTGTCACTGCCTGCATTAACAATGCGTCTATTTTAAAAGAGAAACATAATGTTGAACATCTTTGGAAAAGGAAGCACGTTGCTCAGATATCTTTGTAGAACATTTACTTCAGCGGAGCCACGCCCCCTTCAGTTAAGATCAAGACAGAATATTGAACATGGCTGCAGCCTCAGAGGGCGGCGCTGGGATCACACGTGGAGTCTGAAGAGACAAGTAACCCTCTTCCGCTGATATAGTTTTATATAGTGCGAGCTTGGAGGCGCTACTGAGCAAAGGGTGACCAGATCTTGAGAACCAAAAACCGGGACATTTTAGGAAAATAGAAGAAGGACTACACTTTTTCATCAACAGAATGGTGCAGAATGACAGTTCTCATCAATTTAAGATCAAAGAAAAGGCATTATGAAAATAAAATGTAATTTTTACAACCAACATCATATATAATTATTAAACTGCTTACTTATAACAGCTGCTCACTAGCATAGCTTTATAACACCCAAAAAAGTGCCTCTCAATGTTTTCAGTCGACCCTCTCTAAAAACCGTGACATGAGCCAAAATTACCAAAATCTGCCGGGACAGCCGGTGAAACACCGTGACTGTCCGGTCACCCTAACTGAGCACCAGATTACATTACACGAGGTCAGGTTTGTTTCCCTCTGTAAGAGATTTGCCTAGAATAACAGAATGTGGACCGACGTTCTACAGTTTGAAAGTGGGCAGCTCTGGCCATTAAGCCACACCCCGTCACTAGATGTGTCTTTGAGCCTAATCACTACTAATTATTGACCCCTATCCTACTAAGTGGGACCCCCATAATATAGCCCTGCCAAAGGTAGAAATGTCTGTCTTAATATCACAGTAATTCCGGCCTTCGAGAGACACAGCTGCCTACTGGCCAACTTCACTGTTTCTCAGTAAGCAAGTTCGCTGCCGCTCTCCGGCTTCTGGGAAACTTCACACTGTCAAGAAAAAGTACAAAAATCCCCACTGGCTACCTTACAAGGAATCTGAAAGGGCGAGCTTCAAGGGAGCAATCCCTCATTCTATAGCGGGACCCACCGCTCAATAAAATGGAAAATACCACCTCATGTCTTCCGGGGAGAGGCTAGGATTATCTTAAACACTCACGTTTTGCCCTAAAAGGTTAGAAAAGGAAGGAGTTTTCTGTTTTGTGATGGACAAACTACACGCTCTGTACTACGATCTACGTGGAATCCGTTTTCTAATCCCAGACACCGTCCCTCGTGAGGTGGGTGAGCGGAACCCAGGTAGGTGGCATTTTCAGACTCATGCTGAAGTATGTGGGCAGCGCAAGTGGCGTGAAGGCGAGTGCCACGTGATGCAGGTCCAAGAGCCGGCTCATATGACGGAACTAGGAATTCTGGGAACATGCCGCCCAGTAGATAAATGCCACAAGTGCTGGAGTTGATAATTATCCTCAGTGGAAAGGAGATCAAATGGGAAAACAGCAGCTCCTACCGGGGGCCGACTCTGGACTCCAAACTCAGCTGGAGAAACCACATAGAGAAGACCTGCCAGAAAGCAACAACAAAACTGGTCGCATTGTACCCACTCCTGAGGACCAAGTCAATGCCTATGCAGAGCAAGGTGCGGGCAATCATCGCAATACTTCGACCAACAATGACGTACGCTTCACCAGTTTGGGATGGCTGCCGCCCGCAGTATCGGAAGGACCTACAGAGTCTACAGAGCAGGGCCTTACGGATTGCAGCAGGAGCTCCCATCTTCACAAGGACCGCAGACCTCCACAGAGACCTAGGCGTTGAGATGTTGGACGACCATCTCCGCAAACTCATCAAGATTGGATCAAAAAGAAAACCCACTGATCAGGAAACTTGCTGACATTTCTGCAAACCATTTGACCGCTACCCGCGGCCCATCACAGCGCTAACTTTGTGAAACCGAAACAGCGACTCGGTATCCAAAACTCATCACTGCCAGAAGGCAACAAACTCGGCAGGCACCCAAAACTCATCACTGTAAGAAGGCTACAGACTCGGCAGGCATCCAAAACTCATCACTGCCAGAAGACATTTGACAGACAAAAACAAGACTCTGCGATAAAACTTGCTGACATTCCTTAAAACCCAATTGACCGCTACTCGCGGCCCATCACAGCGCTTACCTTGTGATTCAATTTCAACTGTGTCACACATCAATAAGAAAACCAAAACAGCGACAAAAAAACTCAAAATGATTGTAGAGTAATGAGGCTACTGCCTCGGTATCCAAAAACTCATCACTGTCAGAAGGCATCTGAGCGACAAAGACAAGACTCTCTCGAGTTGATAATTACGTGCCTGTGCCCAAGCACCACAAACCCCAACACAAATTCAGCAATGGGAGGGGAAAGGAGCGTGTTCGCTTTTGACTGTAGAGGCACCAGCTGGCATGAGCACAGAGCGAACACGGACATAGCATGGCTAAAAACCATGAAACTTTTATTGTTCGAAGAGTGTCTCCTCACAAGTTTAAGATTTGTAAGCACTGAGGCCCTCATTGCATATGGGCTGATATTACCGATGGGGCGGGTTTCTATATATTATTATTCTCCAAAAACAGCAAAAGGAGAATAATTCTTCCCTTTCACAGAGGTACCGATGCCTGCGGCAAGTGAAATTCCAAAGCTGGTACTTACTGGGCTGTTTTCTGGTCCATCTATACTGCCCCCTAGTGGGAGAAGGAGGGTGCTTCGCCTTTTCATGCACTTTGACCCTATTTGCTGGAGCAGGTTGAAAACACATCCTGTAACCTAGGCTTGGGCCTGTCCATTGATCCCCACCAATTTTGTGGGCGTTTCCGTTCAAATCTCACAGCGGAATGGCAGTGACAGGAGTAAATCTCCAACCTATATCCAGGGTGGGAAGAGAATTGGAAAGGAGTTTGATGAACACCATCAAACATACAATTTTGTGAGTGTTTACAAAATTACAGGGCATTTACACCGTTTAAAGCACACTCCTGCGCCTCAACACCCTGGACTTAGATTTACCAACACAAAAATCGTTGTGTGAGTAAAGCTCTGTATGGGGGCAACACCAACTACTCTAATTTTAAAATATTGGTTGGCACTTAGGAGGAGAATCCACCGACAGAAATTCTTCCCCATAGAATCCTTAGGACTTCCTCATAAATTGGGTTGTCTGATACCACCCAACGCTAAATCAATACCTGGATATCTTTGTAGGATATTTGGTGTGTTGGGGATGTGTTATATCATGGTGAAGGAGAGCGTTCGGTAACACCAGGTGCGTTTTATGTTTTACGACAATCCTCACTTTCCTACGTAATCATGGCACTACTGGTTTGTGGCTATATTTTGGGAGGAGAGAAGCCCAGACGCTACACAGATTTATAGATGTCTTCAATATCCGCAACTCTATGGTTCCTCCTTGGAGTTCTGAGTGTGGCAGACCCATATGCAGCTCTCTCCCTTAGTATTGCTGATGGTCTTTTTTTAACACCCATTGAAGAAAGTGCTCAAGGGCATCAGGTACAGTGTGCCTAAATGTCTAAAGTGCCCACTGCATCCCAGTTATGGCTGTTTTTTATGAACCAACTGGGGCGCAGTGAGGCACATTTTACCTACCTACCTTGGGACTGTTTTACCCTTGTTTGCCACTGGGAGTACAGGGTAAGCACCACCCTTCTGCAGTGTCAGACTGAGACAAAAAATAGGCCCAGGCGACAAAAAAAGAAATTGCTCGCCATTAGAGAATTAGATACTTTAAAAAGTGCCCCATGTTTGCACATTGAGGACGTTTCGAACTTGTAAAGACATGCTGTATATAAGACTAAATGGATTTGAGCTTCCTGCAGGCAATGTTTGTCTTAATGGCATGGAGATCAACAGTAAAAACCGGCCTAGCAGACTATAATATAGGCTAACAAACAGCAAAAAACGGCCCACAAACTGACTTGCCAGAACAGCCCATTGGGCACAGCCTGATTGCCCTATAGGCTAGTCTAATCGTGCCGTCCTGCATCATTCAATCAATCAGGAATTATAAAGTGCGGCTAATCACCCAATAGGGTGTCCAGTCGCTTGCAGGCCCTAGAAGCTTATTCGGACAGTCAGGTCTTGAGGGCCATTCGGAATTCCAGAAGTGAGGCGATGGTCCAGGAGTGCGAAGGGGAGGCTGTTCCAGGTCTTTGCTACAATGCAGGGCCAGACAGGGAACAGCTACCAGCCGTGGCAGATTGCTGTTCAATCAGCCCTGGGAGCAGGGAGGGGAGTGTGCGAGTAAAAAGCATGCTCCCGCTTTTGTTACTGGGGGCTGATATTGAAGCACTGCTGCAAAACCAGCCCCCATTGACAAAACCGGTCCCCACCCCTCCGGCCCACTGGGTAAACGCCTGGTGCCCGCTACAGCTATTCCAGCCCTGCTGCAATGTGTGAGAAGGAGCGTCCTCCACTTCTGCTTCGTTAAATGCGGGGGTTATGGGCAAGTGAAAATCTTCTCGACGGTTGGTGGAATTCAGGCGGTGGTTAATGTAGGTGGGTCCTTTGTTATGTAGAGCCTTGTGTAGTGGGTCAGCAACTTGAATTAGTAATTCTGAAGGTTATACTCATGGGCAGAGTTACCAATAGTGCAGCAGGTGCAGTGGAACCTAAGTAGTCAGGGCATATCCATTGTGGCTGCCTTATACTTCCAAATGGGAAGATAGGGGTGCATGGTGCTTGCTTGCGTTAGTGTCTGTAGCACCCTTCCTTTGACGCTGGGTCCTTGGTATCCTAGCTACGCTGCAGCCTCCGGGCACCCTAGCCGCACCGCTGGAAGCACTGGGACTGACCCTGCTCCCACGTGCACCACCCTCAGGTACATCATTCATTCGAGGGCCGATCAATATGTGCTTTGGAGGCGGCGAGAGAGCGAAAAGCCTCCCAGAGCCTCGTGCGGTTGCTACAAACCTAATTTGAAATCCTTACTTAAAAGAAAGCTTTGGTTGCGCTCCCCGGGGAGTCTTTCAGCGCGCGAAGAGCTTTCCATCGATAGGATCTGATGCTGTTTTGCTTTCGTGAAGATGCTCTCTGAATACACGAGGCTGCTGTCTTCAGGGAGACTGGAGATGAATGAAGAAGCATTCTGTCCAGGCCCGCGAGCCATCCTTCTCACACTCGGATGCTCTTCATTGGCTCACGCAGCACCGGCTCGCTTTTTAGGTCTCGCCTAGCTATTGCGTTTACTCAATCGCAATGCGAGACTCTAGTAAGAGGGGCATTTCAAAGTGCTCCCAAAAGTGGATTGCATGGCGAGCACGCGCACAATCACGTGCATCGTGCCGCCATGCAATCCGTTTGGGGAAGCGCTTCAGCCCACTGGCGCGTGCACGTGTAGCCACAGCCTCGGCATCATACTTCAAAGGGTCTGCTCCCCTGCCTGGAATGCGCTCCCCCGCCCCCGCCACAGCATGCCGAGAGATTGTTTCCTCATGGCGCCTCTCACAACTGTCCCTCCCCCACCACAGGGCTTTTTCATGGTTTCTTTGCGACCCCTTGCTCCTACTTGCATCTTCTGGTCTTTTGGAACTTTTCTGTGTTGTCCAGACGGCTTTCCCATGTGCACCGTTTTGCCTCCCTTCAATAACCCGAACACCAGTGTCCCTGTGTGTCCACATAACCCCCGACTCTACTCGCACCGTATGCCATAATATCTAGTTTGGAATGTATAGTTTCCGCTAGGTCTCGCCTAGCTATTGCGTTTACTCAATCGCTATGCAAGACTCTAGTAAGAGGGGCATTTCAAAGTGCTCCCAAAAGTGGATTGCATGGCGAGCATGCGCACAATCACGTGCATCGTGCTGCCATGCAATCCGTTTGGGGAAGCGCTTCAGCCCACTGGCGCGTGCCCGTGTAGCCACAGCCTCGGCATCATACGTCAAAGGGTCTGCTCCCCCGCCTGGAATGCGCTCCCCCACCCCGCCACAGCATGCCGAGAGATTGTTTCCTCACGGCGCCTCTCACAACTGTCCCTCCCCCACCACAGGGCTTTTTCATGGTTTCTTTGCGACCCCTTGCTCCTACTTGCATCTTCTGGTCTTTTGGAACTTTTCTGTGTTGTCCGGACGGCTTTCCCATGTGCACCGTTTTGCCTCCCTTCAATAACCCGAACACCAGTGTCCCTGTGTGTCCACATAACCCCCGACTCTACTTGCACCGTATGCCACAATATCTAGTTTGGAATGTATAGTTTCCGCTGTCAGTATGTGTTGCATCGATAGGGCACGTTTGCTGCACTTTGGCCTCCCTACGGTCAGTTAACCCTTGTAATATTGTCGCCATGCCCCTGCATAGAACGCTGCTTACACCCGTTGTCTTTTTCAGTATTGCTGTTTTGGGATCTAATATTTGCAATTTAAAATTTTATTGCATTTCGGTTTTTATTTCGAAACTCCTTTCTTGTGTTTTTTGAGCATCTTCAAAAGAACACATCGTACTTTTTGTTGCGTGTTACGTTAATTACTCTAACGTAGATTCATTTTGTGTAATTTATTAAACTCAATGTTTTTAAATGATTACACTTAGTAAGAGAATTATTGTTGGAGATGTCTACCTAAATGACATTATCCATTTAAATGTCTGCTCTTCCTGCCAGTAAGTTTAAGGCACTGTCGAGTCAAATGCCACGATGAAGAGCATTATGAACACTTCTCATACGTGCTAGTACGTTGTAATGCCTTAGATTTGTTTAACGACGTGGTCGATGATAGAGATATATATATATATATCGCTAATGGGTATGAGTTAAATGGATTGCAGCCGCGGTCGGTAGTAGGAGTACCTGCAGGGCGGTGATGTGGGGAGGGGGAGGGGCAGGGTGGGGGGTAGTAAACTATGGATTACGGAGGTTTACAGGTAAGTAAACATATAAATTAATAAAACGAATTTCGTTGCGTGCACTGCATCGCATTTGGGGATGCAGTGCACGCAACGAAATTCGTTTTATTAATTTATATGTTTACTTACCTGTAAACCTCCGTAATCCATAGTTTTCTACCCCCCACCCTGCCCCTCCCCACGTCACCGCCCTGCAGGTACTCCTACTACCGACCGCCGCTGATGGATTGCATATTAGCTTGCACTTTTAAATTCTGTGTCTGTTGTTATCAAACACGACCTGGACGTAGCTTTATAGGAGTTAACTTAGCATCTAGCATGTTATTTTTGGTTACAGTGTTGGGATATTATTTGACTTGTTTTGCTATTTTTTTAACAACCATTATTTGCGACCTCCCCAAATCCCATATATTTAAAAAAAAAATAGTATTTATTTCATAATTTAAGTTTTTCTACGTAAGCTTGTTATTTGTATCCAGTTTGAAAGCTGCCATTTTCATCTGGAAAGTGAGAGTGTATAAATATAAACAATACAGTTGTGAGGTCACCAGTTCACAGAATTTTTTTTTATTTTTATGTAAACACTTGTATTTCATTTTAATTAGTTGGTGTTGGGGAAATAAACAAGCATTTGCAATGCAACAAGGTCTCGCATTTACGCAAGCTTGAGCTCTTGGCATTGTAAATTACAATACCTTTACTTAGGTTTTGCTTTATAAAACATAAATAAAAACGCATTGTCATTTACAATGTCAGTAGCTTAAACTCGTGTAAATGCGAGACCTATTGCATTGCAAATGCTTGTTTAAAGCTGTCTTTGGTTTAAAAGCTTGATTAAACGAGTGATCTTCGGCAAATTTTCTTTGGTAATTGCAACTTGAAAGAATTGCTCTCGCTGTACCTGTGACTGGATTGTTCAACACCTTCCCTAAAGAATTTTTATCTGTGAACACGATTGGACTGGGATCAAAAAGGCTTGGGCACCCTAAAAAAGTGGCCCATCTTTGAAGATTACACCTTTGTGAACCACTACTTCAGTGTTTTAAGTATTATGAAGAGAAGGAGGGGGTTTCTCTAAAAGAGGCATGTCTTCTCAACTTCACTGAGATGAAAAATGCAAATGCTGCCATCTTTGTGCATGGATTAGTTCACAATAGTGAATCCCAGCTGAACAGAAGTCAGGCCACTGCCCCTCAGGCCCTCAGCCCCTGCTCCATCTGCATACATTAATGGACTGGCCAAGCGAGAGATTGGGGATGACACTCCACCCCATTGGTAAAAGTGAGGTAATAGAAGCCCATCTGCCTCCAGAAATGCCGCTCAGGCCCCCAGTGCGCCACTGGGGCATCTTATTAGCACCGTACAGCACAACTTGGCCACCATGCTGGCCAGAAAAGTGGCCCACAGCTGCAACTCAGATACCGGCCCATCGCCCACTGCCCTAGTGCCTGCCTTACCAATCCGACCCGGTCTGCCAACCTCCTGAAACTCTAAAAGGTGCAGCTCATTGTGGCCTCTCACAAAGGCATTTGGAGTATGTATGGAAGCACTTCTGTAGTATTCTTTAACATGCTCTTACATGCCTTGGAAATAGGCCCCAAATCATCAAATATGGAAATTTTCATGGAACAGTCATATACAACTAGTTCGGAAAGAAAGGACGGCGCTCTCCTTGCATTTTTACTAACCGTGAATTTACAGTTTCAGGGCCCATTCACAGCACACAGAGTACGTAAAAGAGGACTGTTGTAGTACGACTCCCCTTACTCATAAATACGTTTGTGAATCGTCCCCTGGGTCTTTTTCATCCCAGACCATCTGTAGATGTTGTGCTTCCTTTAGAGTGTGTCAGATGCAAGACTTCTACCCATTGAGGGCAGTTTCTTCAGAGGCTATTTTTTCCTGTTCGCGACCAGCACGTCAACCATAGCAGCCATGAAAAGGGAAAAAATACTTAACCCCAGGTGCTGGGAAGAAAGCCGCTTGCTCAATTTGGTTGTGCAATTCTCTTAAACATAAAAAATGCGGGGCTGGTGCCAGGCATACTGGATGGCGGAAATTCATGTTTTTGATCGAAACTGCTCCAGCCCTGCCCACGGGACACTTACTCAAAAGGTACCTTCCAAGCCAGTAAGATCTCTAAATATGGTGGGCGGGTTGGTGCGAGAGGTGGGGCCTCAGCCAACCCTGTGTGTAGGCGCACCACCACCTGTGAGGGTCTAAATGACCCCCTTGTTAGTCTCCTTCACTGCCAAGATATCTCACAGGTGGACTTGCTGCTACATAAATTAATTTAAATAAAACTATTTCCTGAGCATTGCAAACATAAATAGCGTAAAGTAGTACAACCCTGTGAGATCATGGCGGGTCAGGGGTTGGGTAGCTGGCATCCTGGTGATTCAACGCCCATGCTTAGAACGGTAGTTCAGTTGCCGTTAACTGGAAACCCACGATCAGAAAATGACAATATGGAGTCATCTGATATCCTTACAGTAGCCTCGCGCCTCCTCAATTCCATTTATTGTGTCAAGTATCAGGTTATAGAACTACACTTTAATGCTTGATTCTCCACGGACCGACCTCAACAAAGCAAACATGTAGGAAAGCCTACCTGTTAGAGGATTCAAATGTATGTGCAAGTGTGTCTTGTGTTCCCTGGCTGTATGTTTCTGCAATTCTCCACGCCAGTAGCATGAATGAGCCCTGCATTGGGCATGATCGCATGTGTTCTTCATGGAGAACAGCTTTTTTTAGCTATCGAGAAACTGGTTTATATTAGCAAAATGCACCTGCCACTGTGCCCAGCTACAGTGTCCCTATCTAATGCAGCGGGATATGCCATCTCTCTCCAGAAAGCGCCTCGCTGTAAGCTCAAGGCACACAGGCAGCACGAATCCTACATTCTCAATGGAAGCCATACCTGTCCCTAAAAACTCCCTTTTTTCACCATCCTGGAAGATTAGAAGAGCTTTGTGGAGACATCCTTTATAACTTTATTTGGATTTCTGACCTCTTTTTTAATGAGAAGTATTTTTAGATAAACTTCGTTTCAGCCCCTGCAGATGAAGCTCACATAGATTACAGTTGGGAAACATCTCTCGAATTGTGACCTGCCGGAAGCTTCTCCAGTCGCTGGTTGTGCTTTTTTAATCCGGAAGCGTGAGTCTATGATTTTTTTGCCTCCAGGGCAGACAATTTTTGGCAATGCCAATAGGTCTCGCCTGCGGGACCTAATGACTTTGCCAATGGTTTGTAGCCATACTATACAGTATTTCGGATGCTGTGCAGCACGGCTTAAGAAAACAAACTAATAAAAAAGCATTATGATACCCCAATCACGTAATTTTGTAGGTGTGTACACTACGCATGCGAGAGCCTACAAAATTATTTTTTTATTTTATTTACAGAGTTGGATTAGTATATAAAAAAATAGCTCCAAAGCATTTGTTTTCATAAAGCGCGGGTAGGAGAGCAACACGGAGAGCATGGGTGGTGTGGAGAAACACAAAGGACAGTGTGAGGGAAGAACATGTAGAGTGCAGGTAGGGGAAACTATGTGGGGTGTGGAACTGAAGCAACACGGAAGATGGGATGAGGAGGAGAAACAATGGGTGAGAGAGGAGGGCTCGGGTGGGGAGAAGCAACACAGAGGGGGAGGGTGGAGAGAAGAAGCAACATGCAAGGTAACAAAATAGGGCAGACGGATGAGAAACACACAGGTGAGAAAGCAATGGTGGAAGTTAATGAGGGCAAGCATAACATGAGGGGGTGGGGAGAAGCACACAGGCTACACAGAGCAACATGGACTACAGGGGGAGAGAAAACATGAGGGAGACAGCTGGAAAACACATGTGCTCTCATGGAGTAGTTAACCCAAAAGGAAAAAGTATTATTTGAAAAGCAAGCAGATAAAAAAGCCAGCCAATCAAGAGAGATAGTAAAGAGGCTATGCTCCATAGGAGGAAGAAACACAAGATTGACAAGCTGGGGCACAATAGGAAGCAGGCAAATGAGAGTGAGAGAAAAAGCCAACCAATTGAAAGCAACACCCACTCTCCAAGCACCTGTATCAGTGGCGGCTGGTGAAATTTGAGAGTGGTAAGGCAGAAAGAACCAAGATATATTGCTTGGTGAGGGAAAGATCTTCCATAGGCGTTCAAGGAGTTTAGAATTAAGGCTTCACACACATATTCTCAGCATTAATAATCTTAGAAACAGCTACTGCTATTAACCTGTTAAATGTTTTAGTAAAGATATAAAAGCTGATAAAGGAAATTTCTAAGTATAGGATAAGTGAACCTCTGCCAAAGAGAGGTGTCGAAAGGAGAGTTTCCCTCAGCATCGTCCCATCCAGTATTGCTCCTTCTCCACTGGCTCATCCGATGGACTCCCAGAAACCATCACCACTTACTGGACTGCTATTTCCCTCCCATCCTCCATTGCTTGTGCCCATTCAGTAAGCACAAACTGTACTGCGCACGAGTCACCAAAGACACATGACTAATCCGAACTCCCATTCACATTCTTCCTGCAGGTTACACAACTCCGTCCATGCTGTACATTGAATAGAAACACAGTGCGATGCTGCATGCCATCACTTCACACTTATTGGTAGACACACAGAGGATTTCTTTACATTTTATTTACATTACCCTACAGTGGAAGCATTTCAGAAGGTGTTGCTATTTACTCAAATGCCTTCAGTGCAGTATAACTTTTCAAATGCACATAAGCGTGAGAAATAAGTACTTTCCAAACGTAGAATGAGTTCTACGCTGACACTTCTCCCTCACTTAAGCTTACTGAAAACAGTCCAGCATTTTTCATTAGTGGAAACGGTAGTGACGTATTGCTGCATGAACCTTAGTTGTAAAGCACGTGTTCCAGCATCTTAAATAAAGCGTGTATCACGGAGGCCTTTGCGGGAGTTTGAACATCACCGGCATCCAGCAGCTGTGCCGAAACACACCCAGCGTTCAGCTGTGTTCCTGGGAATCGAACTTGTGACCTACAGCCTACACTCGGGTACCAGTGGCATCTGGTGCCCAGCCCACGGAGATCTATGATTCAGCGCAGTGGAAACGCATGTACCCTTGCGGTGTACAGCAAACACCTAGCCCCAGATGGAAAGTGTGGCCTGCTTTTGGGTCTGTGTATAATCCCCCATCTGTTGGTTAAGGAGTGATCTGTTCGCGGCCGCACTGGCACACTGCTGGTGCTATCAGTGAGATGGACAGGCTCCCGCTGCCGCTGCCTTCCTAACCTTCCAGACTATGCTGTCTCCCAGGACCGGGCTCCCAAAGGGCCGACCACGGGGCCGGCCAGAGCCAGCAGGCATGTCCCGGCGGAGTGCCGATGGAAACCTCCACTCTGACCTCTGAGGGTCACTAACGCCCTGGCATAGGAGGGCGCATACTTCCTTATTACCCCGAAAACACGTAGTGGAGACATGTCAAACTGTAGTAGTCTCTTCCGGAGTGGAGGATGCTGGTGAGTAACCCCTTTTTACCTGTTCGCAGGATACCTGCACGAGCACATTTTGGCTTCGGGGAATTAAAGTCATTTTTCCAGGACCACACAAAAATTTCGACTGGATAAACTTGGACTTCTGAAAATGAAGGGCTGCAAAGAGGTACGCCCTGCCCGAGAGACTTCCGTACTTGATGCGCATTGAAATGACCGTAATTTCTCTGGTGCCACCCAGGCACCGAGCACGTTTAAAGCAGCCTAGCACTTACGAATTGCATAAGTGCAAGGTTGATGGAAATATTTTTAAATGCCTGGAAATAGCATGGGCGTAGCCCCAGCGCCCCAGTGCAGAAACCGCCACTTTGTATGTTCTCCATATGCTCACAATAGGAATTTTGCAAGCTGCACCATCTGGTAAGCTCGACCCCCGAAAAATTGGCTGCAGAGTGTCATCAGGTTGGGTGGGGTGGGAAGGGGCTCTGTGAGGTTTTGGGGCTCATGTTTCAAACACCCTAAAATGGAGAGTTTCACCTAATACGTACGCTCTTGGACATCAAATGTCCCACAATACAATGCAACATTCCTGAATCATCAAGTCATGTTATTTTTCAGCTGTAAAGTGTCATGCCCTTACTTCAGACGTTCCCCAAGGGCGAGCCCTAAGTCACACTTTTTAACATCTATGTGCGGCCAATGGCCGACTTATTGGAAAATGGTAGCCTCACCTTATTTTCATATGCAGATGACACACAAATCATCTTCTCCCTGTCATTTGCTCAGAACCACAACTGAGGCCTTGAACTCCTGTCTGGGCCGGGTCGTGGTGTGTATGAACAACTATTCACTTAAACTTAATGGAGATAAGACCGAGGTACTGGTACTGGGAAAGAACCTGTCCCTTTGGGGTCCCCAACGCTGGCCAGAAATCCTGCGTCCTCATCTGGATCCAGCTCCCAAAGTCAGGAACCTTGGCTTTCTGTTGGACGATAAGTTGTCGGAGGTGAAGGTGGCCGCTGCTTGTTTTGCCGTTCTGAAATGGCTGTGGAAAATCATCTGGCTTCTGCCATTCCCAGCTCAAAGGATGGTTACTCAGGCACTCGTTATGTCAAAACTGGACTATGGCAACTGCCATTATTTGGGGGCCGACAAAGCCTCCATCAGACGGTTGCAAGGGGTCCCGAACTCGGTGGCCGGCATTCTCTGTAGACTCCTGAAAAGTGCATCGGCCTCTCATCCCCTTCGCAAGTTCCATTGGCTCAGGGTAGAGAAGCAAATTCATTTTAAAACGATATGCTGTGTGCACTCGCAAAATTGGGGGTTGGCCCACAATGTCTTCATGAATTTGCTAGATCTCATCATTCGGCCCGTCCCCCTTGCTCCAGCGGACTTTCACTGTGTGTGGTTCGCAGAGTTAAACACACGTGCATCTGAGGTCAGTTTTTTGCTATATATATGGTGTAAGAGGCACTAAGCAGAAGGAGATCACACCTCCGGCCACTCTCCCACATTTACCCTGCTGCTGCTGCTGACCTCACCTGGGGAAAGCTATGAGTCTGCGCCAGACTCTGCAGCTGCTGTGTTCTCGCTTTACATAGCTGACGGCCTCCGAGCTTGAAAGTCTTCCTTACGCCACCTTCTGTCAGTAATGGTGTTCAAAGCAGCAGAACTTCAGTCTAGGAACCCCCAGCAGGCATACCCCAGACCTTCACCAGAATGAAAATACACTAAAAGTAGTTGCTGTCAGAAAAAAAGAGAAAAAAGCCACATGTCAATAGTACCGGCCATTACCGCTGCTGTTACGCCTCCATGGGTCAGCGCTCCAACGTCACCAGTGCGTGGACCAGTATGCATCGCCACTCGCCGCAGGCCTCATGATGATGAAAAGACCACAGCCCCGGTGCAGCTGCAGCACTACAAAATGTCTCCTTTTAGCAGCTGCGTTCTCAGTATATCTCCAGAACTGGCAGTCCCTGGGCTGCTGGGATTCTTAACTTCCTGCAGCGGCCTGCCGTAGAGTCGCGACTGCCAGCCATCTTGTCCTTGTAGGTGTGTGCTGAAGCATCGTCCCATGGCTGCAGGGCTGGGAACCACCTGTACCGCCTTCAGGGTTGTTGCATTCATCTCAGTGGAAGCACATGTCCTTCACCTATTCCCGGCTGCACCCCGCAGTGGTTCGGCTCCTGGGGAAACAACGGCAAGTGGAAAATCAGAACCCCCAGCAGGAGAACCCGCGAGATGCCGCCATCTTGGCAGCCATTTCTCTTGGCTACAACAGAGGGAGGAGTGAATGCATAGGCTATTTATGAACACAGTGTTATCTATGTCTACGGACCCATCTGACCTCTAACCCATAATTTCTGTCAATAATCATAAGCATTTTCATCTAAATAACTGTATAAAAGTGGTTCTTTATGGAGGAAAATAGTTTCATCCAGTAACAATCCGTATTTGAAGCCTACTGCATTGCTTCCCCATTGTCTATGAAATATGTTTTTATAAATTAAATAAAGATATGTTTTAAAAATAATCCTAAGTATTTTAATATTGTTTTTAGTCAGAAGCGGTTTGCTAGCGCAGGTCGGAGGATGTGTGAATGCTCATAGTGAGTGTCTGCATTCAAACATGCTCTGCCCTATATTGGCAATCAGCTTCGGACACGTATACACGGGTAGATCGCCCAAGCGGCCCTTCTAGGCTGCACGTTGTCCACAGCAGTATCCCGTGCAGGTAAGAGTGGTGGGGCCCGGTTAGAGGTGAATTCGACAGACAACCAGGAGGGAAAATTTAAATAAATAATACATTTTCCCTTGTCATCTGTCGAAGTAACCCCCCCCCCCCAAACCCGGCCCCACCGCTCTCATCTGCATGTGCCGCCGCTGGTTGTCCAATCTAATGCTTTACATGGGCAGACATTTGCAGACTCCAAACACCTACACTCCTTATGTTTGAAAGAGGGAAGCCTGCACTTTTCAGCAGAGCAGAAATGCTTCCCAAGGCAGGGCACCCCTCCTCAGCAGGCAGCATGTACTCTGGCATAATGCGCACCTGGTCTTCTAGCTTTTATGCAATCACTGTCTGTGTCATCTTTTGACACCAAGGCTCTGCACTGTCTCCAGCTTTGTCCATACCAAGTCGGATTACTGCTGTGCGTCTGTCCGAGGCCAATGTCAATCCAGTTACTCCTTCTGTCCCACCACCTCTGCGGAGAGCTCGGATTTCACATGATGAGCTATTGATTTGTTTATTGATTTGTGGATACGCCCTGTGTCTTACACCGGTGTGTAGTCGTTCTCATTCTTAACATGAATTTGCAAAGGAAAGTAGATCTTCTAAGTTCATATAATGTGTGTTTGTGTGTCTATCTTTTATGTATTATTGTTGAGTTAGAGATTACTTGGGGGTCCCTGACTTCCAGTTGTGACTCCGTGTGGTCCTCAGAAGTGGAAAGGCAAAGACCCTTTATCCTCAGGCCTGACTTGCCTGCTGGTATATTAGTTGCATCTTTGATGCAAAAATGTATCACACATAGTAGGCACACAAAAAAAAAATCCTTATAACAGAAGAATGGCTCAGCGAGTTCAACACTCACCACTGATGTCTGCTGTGACCCCCAGATTAAAGACTGGAATTAAGCTGAGTGCCATTAAATCGGATAATAGTAACACCAGTTGTTTACAGATGTGAGAAGCACTATGCAAATACATAATTTCTTATTGTAGCCGTAAAGAGCCGCGGCAGGGCAGTGGTATTTTTTCAGTTGTCGGGGTGGAAGCCTGCCTCGGCGCCGCTGTTTCTGGGGAGTATATGGCTCGGCTGGTAACCTATCTCTGCATCCAGGGCAGTAATTTACCCGGTTGATGACCTATCCCCGCCTCCCGGGCAGTAATTGGCCAGGTTGATAACCTATCCCCACCTCCCGGGCAGTATTTGGTTCAGCTGGTGACATATCCCGGCCTCACAGGCACGGGCAATATTTGGCTCAGCTGGTGACCTATCCCCGCCTCCTGGGCAGAATTGGGTTCAGCTGGTGACGTATGCCGGCCTCCCAGGCAGTTTTTGGTGACCGATCCCCGCTTCCGGGGCAGTAATTGGCTCGGTCCGGTAGGGTGACCAGAATTTTGAAGCCAAAAACCAGGACATTTCACAAAAATAGAAGAAGGACTACAACTTTACTTCAAGCGAACGCACAGAATGACAGACAGCGCTCCTCAGCAGAGAATTACAGAAGCGGCAGTAAGAACATACATAAAATGCTATTTTTAAACCCACTAGCTTGCTTGTTAATTAAACTGCTTTCTTGAAACAACTGCTAACTATCTCTGCTTTGTAAAACATAAAAAAGCACCTCCAGCAGTTTCCAGTTGACCCTCCTTAAAAACCGGGACATGAACTAAATTTCTTGAAATCTGCCCGGACAGCTGGTGGAAAACAGGGACCGTCCTGGCAAATCCGGGATGCCTGGTCACCCTATCGGCAGTGCCGGACTGGCCGTAGCCGCACCTGGCATTTCCCCGGTGGGCCGCTAGGGTGGGGGCTGATTTTGGGCCCCGGGGGCCGTTTTTGTTACAGGGCCGTCTTTGCAGAATAGCTGCAAAATCAGCCCCTGAACAAAACCGGCCAAATCCGGCCCCGATAAACAGCTCAGCCGCACCCAGAGGGGCCGGCCGAGCTCCTTGCCAGGGCCAGTTTTGGTTCCCAGTCCGCCCTGCCTATCGGTCAGTGACATGTCCCGCCCTCCTGTCTTGAACGTTCGCGCCATGCCGCGGTGACACCCTCGCACCGGCTTTGCTTTCACGCCTTAGTTCAGCTCTCACGTTCAGCAAATGCCCGCTTCTGGAGACAGCCGCCGATTCGTGTAAAATGATCACCCACATAATATGTCAACAACAAGCAACGCAAACACAAGCGCAGAACCCAAATTGGCCTTAATTGCAGCACTTTTGTGGCGGCATCTATCACAACAAACCGAAGACAGAGGAACAGAATAGATGAAAGGAGGGCCGGGGCCCGGCGCGTGATCTGGGATCAGAGCGCAGGTCGCCTGGTGCGACCCCTGTGTCGACACAAACACGAGTCAAAACAGTCCAAATCCTGATTGAGTGCGGTTTAACTATACAAGCACGGTGCAGCTCCGTGCGGCGAGGCAGCCGTGACTCATGGGCTGCACAGTGTGAGTCACTCGGCCATAAAGATGCCACTACGGCGCGGTCTTGGCAATGGGTGAGAGATGTTAGCACTGATACAGGCCCAACATGGCAACCCCGAAGCTGTGCTGCTGCTGATAAAGGCCAAACAGGATCTGTCATGGGTGCCCACTTCTGACAGAGGCTAAACATGACCTATCCGAGGTGCCCCCTTCTGCCAGAGGCTAAACATGACCTATCCGAGGTGCCCCCTTCTGATAGAGGCCACTCGTTACCTGACATAGGTGCCTCCCTTCTGGTAGAGGCCAAACATAACCTGTCGTAGGTGCCGCCAGCTCAAGGCAGCCCCTCGTCTGACAGAAACCAAACATGATCAGTACTAACCAGCCCTCCCTTCTGACAGAGGACAAACATGAGCAGCCCAAGGGAGCACCCTTGATGGTGGAGGCCAAACATGACCTGTCCTGGGTGCCCCCCTTCTGACAGAGGCCAAACATGAGCAGGCCAAGCCTGCCCCTTATGACAGAGGCCCAATACAGGAGCTCACAGATGTCTTCACGGCCACAGCTGCCAAGTTTCCCAGGTCATGCCTGACTAGCTGCTCAAGTCCAGGTTTTACTCTTTGCATTCTGGAACTTGTAGTCCTAGTTTTATAATGGTATAAACAAGAACACAAGTCCAAAGTATGTTAGTTCCAAGATAGCCTCACTCCCTACAGAGGCCTAAATGAGCTCTACAGCTTTTAAAAGCGCTGATACTCAGCTCCAAGATGATTCCTGGGCCTCAGTGGCAGCCTGCTCCTGCTGATTGTAGCATACTGCTACGACTCCAGCTGCAAGCTGGCTTCATTGCTGACTCCAGGTTGATGCTTGCTGGTAGAGGCCCTCTGCCCTAGCTCTGAGTTGGCTTCAGTGCAGGTAGAGACTTGCTGCTCAAGCCATGCTAGACGCATGCTGCCACAGCTCCAGTGATGCTAGAACCAAGCTGCCACAGCTCCAGTGATGCTAGACGCATGCTGCCACAGCTCCAGTGATGCTAGACGCATGCTGCCACAGCTCCAGTGATGCTCTACGCATGCTGCCACAGCCTCAGTGATGCTAGGCGCATGCTGCCACAGCTCCAGTGATGGTAGACACATGCTGCCACAGCTCCAGTGATGCTAGGCGCATGCTGCCACAGCTCCAGTGATGCTAGACGCATGCTGCCACAGCTCCAGTGATGCTCTACGCATGCTGCCACAGCCTCAGTGATGCTAGGCGCATGCTGCCACAGCTCCAGTGATGGTAGACACATGCTGCCACAGCTCCAGTGATGCTAGGCGCATGCTGCCACAGCTCCAGTGATGCTAGACGCATGCTGCCACAGCTCCAGTGATGCTAGACACATGCTGCCACAGCTCCAGTGATGCTCTACGCAAGCTGCCACAGCTCCAGTGATGCTAGATGCATGCTGCCACAGCTCCAGTGATGCTAGACGCATGCTGCCACAGCTCCAGTGATGCTAGATGCATGCTGCCACAGCTCCAGTGATGGTAGACACATGCTGCCACAGCTCCAGTGATGCTAGACGCATGCTGCCACAGCTCCAGTGATGCTCTACGCATGCTGCCACAGCTCCAGTGATGCTAGATGCATGCTGCCACAGCTCCAGTGATGGTAGACACATGCTGCCACAGCTCCAGTGATGCTCGACGCATGCTACCACAGCTCCAGTGATGCTAGACGCATGCTGCCATAGCTCCATTTTACCACCAGTGATACTAGAGTCACCTCCAGTGATGCTAGACACATGCTGCCACAGATCCAGTGATGGTAGACACATGCTGCCACAGCTCCATTCTAGCACCAGTGATACTAGAGTCATCTCCAGTGATGCTAGATGCATGCTGCTACAGCTCCAGAGATGCTAGACGCATGCTGTCACAGCTCCATTCTAGCACCAGTGATACTAGAGTCACCTCCAGTGATGCTAGACGCATGCTGCCACAGCACCAGTGATGCTAGACGCATGCTGTCACAGCTCCATTCTAGCACCAGTGATACTAGAGTCACCTCCAGTGATGCTAGAAACTTGCTGAAACAGCTCCAGTGATGCTAGACGCATGCTGTCACAGCTCCAGTGATGCTAGACGCATGCTGTCACAGCTCCATTCTAGCACCAGTGATACTAGAGTCACCTCCAGTGATGCTAGAAACTTGCTGAAACAGCTCCAGTGATGCTAGACGCATGCTGCCACAGCTCCAGTGATGCTAGACACACGCTGCCACAGCTCCATTCTAGCACCAGTGACACTAGAGTCACCTCCAGTGATGCAAGACGCATGCCACCACAGCTCCAGTGATGTGAGACGCATGCTGCCACAGCTCCATTGATGCTCGAAGCATGCTGTCACAGCTCCATTCTAGCACCAGTGATACTAGAGTCACCTCCACTGATGCTAGACACATGCTGTCACAGCTCCATTCTAGCACCAGTGATACTAGAGTCACACCTCCAGTGATGCTAGACGCATGCTGCCACAGCTCCATTGATGCTAGACGCATGCTGCCACAGCTCCAGTGATGTGAGACGCATGCTGCCACAGCTCCATTGATGCTCGAAGCATGCTGCCACAGCTCCATTCTAGCACCAGTGATACTAGAGTCACCTCCACTGATGCTAGACACATGCTGTCACAGCTCCATTCTAGCACCAGTGATACTAGAGTCACACCTCCAGTGATGCTAGACGCATGCTGCCACAGTTCTATTGATGCGAGACGCATGCTGCCACAGCTCCATTCTAGCACCAGTGATACTAGTGTCACCTCCAGTGATGCAAGACGCATGCTGGCACAACTCCAGTGATGCTAGACGCATGCTGCCACAGCTCCATTCTAGCACCAGTGATACTAGAGTCACCCCCAGTTATGCTAGACATGCTGTCACAGCTCCATTCTAGCACCAGTGATACTAGAGTCACCTCCAATGATGCTAGACGAGTACTGCTCCAGCTCCAGTGATGCTAGACGCATGGTGTCACAGCTCCATTCTAGCACCAGTGATACTAGAGTCACCTCCAGTGATGCTTATCAAGTGCTTCTCCAGTGATTCTAGACGCATACTGCCACATCTCCAGTGATGCTAGGCGCATGCTGCCACAGCTCCAGTAATGCTACGCGCATGCTGCTCCAGTGATGCAAGACGTATGCTGCCACAGCTCCATTCTAGCACCAGTGATACTAGAGTCATCTCCAGTGATGCTAGACACATGCTGTCACAACTCGAGTGATGCTAGGTGCATGCTGCCACGGCTCCAGTGATGCTAGGCGCATGCTGCTCCAGCTCCAGTGATGCTAGACGCATGCTGCCACAGCTCCATTCTAGCACCTTTGATACTAGAGTCACCTCCAGTGATGCTAGACGCATGCTGTAACAGCTCCATTCTAGCACCAGTGATACAAGTCACCGCCAGTGATGCTAGACAAGTGCTGCTCCAACTCCAATAATGCTAGACGCATGCTGCTACAGCTCCAGTGATACTAGATGGATGCTGCCACAGCTCCAGTGATGCAAGACGCATGCTGCCACAGTTCCTGTGAGGCAAGACGCATCTGTCATAACTCCAAGGATGCTAGACGCATGCTGCTACAGCTCCAGTGATGCTAGATGGATGCTGCCACAGCTCCAGTGATGCAAGACGCATGCTGGCATAGCTCCAGTGATGCAAGACGCATGCTGCCACAGCTCCAGTGATGCAAGACGCATGCTGCCACAGCTCCAGTGATGCAAGACGCATGCTGCCACAGCTCCAGTGATGCTAGGCGCATGCTGCCAAAGCTCCAGTGATGCTAGGTGCATGCTGCCACAGCTCTAGTGATGCTAGGCGCATGCTGCTCCAGTGATGCTAGGCAAATGCAGCCGCAGCTCAATCCTTGTAGTAAACAAGGGCAACCCAGAAACCAGTTGAGTGCTTGGGTAAATATAAACCATATAACAAAAGGCTGAGAAGGAGATCATTCAAACCCTAACTCATGAAATATAAATAGACTTGATCATCAGTATATACATAGAGATATGGCTTAGTAATGAGCATCAAAGTGATAAAGAAAATAATTCAACACTCAGGCGCACACAAGAAAACAAACGTTTTTTACTTAAAGGGTTAAACAAAGACCCACATTGAAGTGAAGGCTACATAGATTCCAGCATCCAACAGAAACGTGATCCAAAATTGTCCCATCAAGTCCAGTGATCGGGCCAAAAGCACTGTTGGTCCATCCGTACAAGAAGATAGTTTAACCGGGACCGAGTCCGTTCATACCAAAATTATTTTTGTGTTGACAAAAGCCAAACTGGTTTCAAAGAAGCAAGTAGTGGACTGACGTTGACTTTTTGTTCTCTTGTATAATTAATATGCGAGATCATCCCCAGGACAACGCTTAGAAACAAAATACACCATAGATTTCACAATGTTGTATCATCTGTCTTTGAAACGTGCAGAAAAATGCACCCAGTAATTACAATTGGGTTTATTTTGATTTTGAGTCCACCACAATCCTTGTTAGTACAGCGGGAAAAGTATCCGTTTTACTTTGAATAAGGTTCTGATCAATTAGAAGACAAAACGCAGTCCCATGGCTCTGTTCCCGAGAGCTGATGCAATCCGTGCTCGGGAACAGAGCTATGGGAACGCATTTCGAGATAGAATCTCCGTTCTCAGACCGTGGTCTAATAACTGATCAATGCACAGGAAATGGTTGTCATTTCCTAGAGATGGCAAAGTATGCAAGAATGGAGATTCTGTCTCAAAATATTGTACTACAACAGTTATACAGAGCTTAATATGCTATGTTCGGTGCCAAAGATCTTACCCGCATGAGCAGCACGCTACTTCATGTAGAGTGTGTGGTTGGAAGGGTGTTGCCTTTGTTTTGATCCTAAGTGGGAAGTGTTTCCATGTCGTGCGTGAGGACCATCGAGGTGCAGTCATCATGTTCTGTGATTCAGTGCTTGGTAGTGCGATGGATGTTGCATGTGGCATAGCTGCCGACTTTGGAACTGGCGAACCATGTCTCAACGTTGGCTCAACTTCCTATGACTTTCAGCAAATCACTTATTCTCTCCGTGCCTAAAAACCAAAAACAAAAGAATAAAATGCATGTGTCCTTGTGTAATGTAACTGGTGCTCATGTAAAGCACTCCAATAACTATGGGTTGAGTTTGTTCTATATAAAAACTGAACACATTAAAAAGCAGTGTGAGACATGGGTGCGCAGCTTATGGTTTTCAGTAAGATAGCAGCTTTGAGCAGCTCTGTAGGTCGCGTTATGGTAATTCTTACTTCCATAGTTCACCTGCCTGGTAACTGCACTGGGATGCCGAGTCGGAGATATTTTGTTTAACGTTCATGGTCCTGAGCAGGCATAGAGTAGAGGGAGGATCGGTGGAGGGGTCTACTGGGGTGGACTTTGTTAACATCATCACACAGTCATCGTGGGATGTCAAGAACGGTCATCATAAGTAGCCAACAAGCTATTATTGATGACCTCTCTTGACAGTTGCAGTTGCGAATTATAATTAACTCCTCGGTTGGCCAATAGCATGTGGCAGATTTTCTTTGAAGACCAATTGCAGTGCAATCCATTAGCACAAAATCATCACCGCTCCAAAACCAAGATACGTCTCTCCCTCTCGTTTGATGAAAACACTGAATTAGATGTACTAAGCTTCCTAAGTGCACCTGTAAGGTAAAGCCCAACTAAAGCTGGGGCCGGAACAAACCCCAGACGCAAGCCATTGTTAATAAAAAAAATTCTTAATTAACGTACAGATGGATCTAGCTCCCCCTACACGGAATTCGAGTCATGATGGGCACGTAGGATTGATAGCAAACCTGGTGGTATATTCCAAGCAGCCAATTTGCTCAATGGGCACTCTCTGTTTACCAGGTCGAAGACCGCTCTGAAGTCGACAAAGCAACAGCATAGATTTCCATTATGTTTAATTGGCTTCCAAGCTCTAGCCCACAATGCAAAGCAGTGATCGGCTGTGAAACGACCTTCATGAGAACCTCCTTGCTGTATCTTTATTAGATAAATTATGATTCAGTATCAATTCTTCCAAATGCTCTACTGTGGCTTTTGAGTAAAGTTTAGCAATCATGTCTCTAGCACTAATAAGCCTTCAGCTTGCTGGGAAGCAAGCCTCTCCTTTCTTACAATTTGGCTTTACAGTGATGCATTCTGGGTCCTCGAAATTAATCAGTTTCAGTTGTCCACTGATGAAACAGTGGCAATTGACCGGCCTGCCATTTGGAGATAGAATTTACAGCTACAGCCGGTAGGTTCTGAGGACCTGCTGTTCGCCTCAAGTTCATGGACATGTACACTTTGGACTTTGAATGAGTCGACAATAGAAGTATCTGCTGAATAATGTGCTTCAGGGGGGGTGGTTTTACATGAAGATTCATAGGATGGGTGAACCAGGAACTCTGTGGAATTGCACAGACTAAGGATGCGTGACAGACGGCACAACCTCGACTTACACATTCCAGACTTTTCTTGGGGCTCCTGCTTGCAGCACCTCGGATAATAATACCCTATTTTTTATGGTGAAACACTTTTCTCCCTAATTATCAATGTATAAAGATTCTTAAACTTTTTTAATTTCTGTGCATGAAAACAGCTTTTAGGATCACACTTTCACAATGAAGACACATTTTATCGAACACGTTTGGCTGTAATGAGTAAATTAGGGGGTTTGCCAAACTGGACCTTTTCTTGATTGGAACTTGTAATAACCGACTGCTTCCTCAAGCAATGTGGAGCACCACCCAGGTTTGCCAACTGAATATTGAAAGTCATTTTGGGCAGCCGCCAGGTTTGGAAAGACCCAAGCTGCGGAGATGGTTAGGATGCGGCCGGGTGGTCAGTCGATGGTGCTACTCAACCAGAGTAGGTAAGGCTCCATTGGCTGCAGCATGGCGTCGCGCATCAAGGACTGACACGTTCATTTTCTAAAAGGGTCACATTTAAAAAAAATTAGTGCAAAACTACAGGGCAGTCTAAATATATAATCAATTGGAGAAGGTTGATGCCCAGTTCTGCAGCTGGCATGAATGATAGCTTGTTGAAGTGCTTCTACATTTATGATGGTTTCATCTATGTTTGACAGAGTGAAATCTTGTCTTGACAAGGGTTAAAGAAATCAAATAAACTGTACCTTGTGTGGGGGGGGGGGGGGCTCTGCTGGTCTTTCCGCACTGCTTTAAAGGTTGGCCTGGTTTTGAAACCTCCTGTGGGTTTAGTTGTAAAAGGCTTACAAGGACTGTGTGCATTTGACTAGTACACTTGGTGAGTGATGTCAACTGGCAGACGTTGCTGTGTGTTAATGGGTGCCCTGAGCAGAGCGGCGCAGCACCAGCAGAGCAGGACGGCAGTGTCAGGCTGCGAGCAGCTGCTGCACCCTCATAAACCGGCCTTTATTACCAGTTAGGGCCCTCTCTCTTCGCCTTTTAATTGGCCAGTCCTTGGACAGCCTGTCCTCGTGCACACCGAGCAGCATCCTAGAAATCAGAGCAGTGGAAGCGGAGTTAAACACACCGTTGTTTGTGCAAATTAATGTTTCTAACAAGACCTCAATGGCGTCTTGTCAAATTCGTGCTGGGGGCCAGCACATATATAACACCGCGAGACGTCGATGGGATTCAACTAACTTTTAAAGATACAATAAGGCCTGGTAGAGGCTGCCCACAGCTCCTCTATCGCGTTCCTAATATAACTACGTAGGAGATGTGGCCTAACTGCCAGAGCTGCCCACTTTGTAATAAGGGAACCAGGTTTGAGTCCGGTTTCAAGATTTAGTCAACCCTGCCACATAATTTGGTCCTCTCCTGCCGCATAATTCCAGTGGCCATGACCAAAGGTCACATGGTCAAAGGTTTAAAGGCGGGTAGGGTAGGCTCACTCTTTCATCCTTCTGAGGTCAACAAATTCAGTTCCATTATTGTTATTATTGTTACTGTTATTACTAGTGTCACTCTTAGTGTAGGGATAAGAAGAGGGACACCCAGTTAAAGGCGAAACAGACCTTCTCATCATGGGGCCTGCCCCCAAAAGAAATCTAATATGTACAATAGTTGCACCAGCAGATGTCTTGGCTGCTTGGGGGTGGGGAGGGGGCTCGATAGCCTGTAATTGCAGCAGTCGTGTGAATCTTACTGGTGACAGACATGAAGAGGCGTGACTGGTGAGGCAGAAGTGCTTTTGAGAGGCACTCTGTGGGTGTTATCACATGAGTCCTTTTAGCTGTACCTTAAAAGGGTTTGCATTCGTTTCCAGCCAGTTTATGGACATGTGTTTCCTGTTCTGGTCTTCAGTCAAGAGATTGGAGCTGTGGTGTGCGTGTTTCCTGCACGCCACAGATGTTCACCCCAGCAAGAAAACCAGTGGAATATCTGTGCGTGACAGGTCCGTCACCGGTTCTAATCCTAAAGAGACCGAACAGTGGGTTAATGCACGTACTGCAGAGATCCGTGTGTAGCCTATGTGTCGCTGGTTCCAGTTCAGCTGAGAGAGCTCCCCTCCCCCAGCGCTGGGCTCACAGCCTGGCACATGTCCTGTTGGGTCATAAAAAGGCCAGTTTCCCGCGTGCAGTGGATTTCAATGTCCCCAGGTTTATGCTGAAGCGATCACATACCATGTTTATTATCGGTTAATTGTGTAGTTGAAACAAACACTCTTCGAGTACAGTTACCTTAAGGTGGAAGGCACACCCCTGATGCCCTCAGGGTGGCAGTTCCCATTCCTACGTGTGTACATTCAACCGCTGCCAGGCTGGTGTGTATGTCTGTGATCAATGGAAAATAGACTCCCTTCATTTCCATCCGCCCTGATAATTCTTCACACCAAGGAGGGCTTCTACTTGACCTTGGAAAGCGTCTTGATGCATTGTGGGTAATTTTTGATGCCACCTCAACAGGAGCCTTCTAACAGCAGCAACAGATCCGTTTGTACGTCCTGGGACCCAGGGGCGGACCGACCACTTATCCTATAGGGCGAATGAATGCCAGGCAGCCCTGATGAGTCAAAGTCACTTTACTGCAGGTGTTCATGTTTGTCCATATTGGAACTTTTAAAGGTGTATAGACACGTTCCAAAAGCTACGCTTTGCAGAACCCCTCTTCTAATGCACCCCAGGGTCACCTTGTAAACAAACGCCCCTCTTCACACTTCGTGTTTCGGTGTGCCAGGAAGTGCGCCACAGGCTGCAAACTTCGAAGTCTGACACCTACAGGCACTTCCTGGCACCTGCACATGGCAGATTTAGCCCCAGCTGACCTCAGACATTTCCCATGATGCACCGGGATGCTAAACAGGATGATGGCGAGAAGAGTGTCTGGGAGCATTTTGTGTAAAAAGAATGCACATGGCCAATTAAACACGAACAGGGCCATTTATGGGCATACACATACCCTATTAATGCAAATCCCTTGAGCCACCCATGCCAGGGAACACACGTGCACTCAAATTCCACCCATGTCTGATTTTCTTGTCATCCTTTTCTGCCCCACTCTAGGCTGTTTTTTGTCTCCAAGGAAATTGACATGAGTCAGTGTCTGCGGCGGTGTAACGAGGGCCGCGAAAAAAGGACCGGGCTTTGTATCTGCAAGGATCAGAGAAAGTCGCCGAAAGTGATGGCGAGTTAAAAATAGCAATCTGTGGGAGAAGAGCGCGTCTTCGCCCATCTGCCGAGCCCAGGCAGCTCTGCTGTCAGCTTAAATTATTAATGTACCATGTTTCTATCACCGAGCATGGCAGCCGATAATAATTTATAATAAAATCTGGGTGTGCGGATGGCAGAAAGGCCCTGCCCGTTGGCAGCCTGCCCGCCACCCTCAGCTAGCAGCAGCTTTTAATTTACATTTACCAGCTTTGTTTGGTTTAATGTGTGGTTTTGGTACTTGTGGGTGGACTTCTGGGCCCCAAGTGACCCCTGGGGTCATTCCTGTGGGCGTCCATTGCCAGGCCCCAGGTGGAGTGGTAGGCGCCCTCTGGTGGCAGGAAAGAAAGGTGAAAGGAACTTCACGCTCAAGATAGGTTTGGTGTTCTGAAGAATGAAGGGATTTAAGAGCCGTGCCTGGTGAAATCGATGTCACAACTTTTTCGGCGAGGTCAGTGCTTTGTTCACACCTCAGCCCCCGGCCCTCACCCCCACACACACATGGATGCGCCGGGGAAACATGACGCGTTGTGGCATCCGGCACACGGGCACATTTACTACAGGCTCTGTGCTTTCACTCGTTGTTTCCTATTCCCTTTTGAACTGTCATCTTTCCCTCCTTCCTTCCTTTTGACTTTCGCCCTCCCCCTCTATTGCTTCCTTTCTTCTTTAACCCCTTTTATTATTTCCTTCCCCATTTTCCTTCATTCTTTTCTTTATTTCTCAATCCTACCTTCCTTCTTTTTTTCTTTCCTTTTTTCCATCTGTTCTTTTCCGTTTGCTTTCTTCCATTGCTCATCCTTAGTAGCAGTTCTTTCTCCGTACCTTCCTTCTTCTCAATTCCCTCCCACTATCCTCTTCTAGTATTTCTGGTCTAGAACGTCCTCTTATTGTGTCAGTGTGTTTCCTCCTGTAGCATTTGTTCCCCCTTCCTTTTTGGACTCACTTCTTCTTTTCAAGCACTTCTTCCCTTTCATCCTTGATGCGTTCTTGCCCCCGTATCACACTTCTCTATCTTCAGTCCAATTTGTCTCATTTCTTTCTTTGATCCTTTCTCTCTTTCCAGCCTATTATGTGCCTGTTTCACACAGTCATCCTCTTTCAGTAGGTTCAGAGCCTTAAGTGGGATGAACAAACTGGGGGAGGGGGGGTCTCTCAAAGGGGCGTGGCCAATGTAATTAAGAGCGTGCCTTAAAAACACCTAAGCTAAAAATCTGTGCTTAGCATAGTGTGCGCCCGTCTGGTATTTTTCTGTTCTATCATTGCATCCAGATATATAATACAACAATTAACATTACACCTATAGCAAGCCAGGACTATTGGCTTTGTCAATGGTTGTTAGTTGCATAAGATATGGTTTCGTTGTATGTAATATTGAAAATGCTTCAGTTCTGAAATGATGAGACTGTGAAAGAACTATAACGAGTCTCGTTGAAGTTGCATCAAATGCCCCGAAGGGTGGCACTGCTGCGGAGTTAAGATTTGTTTTTCCATCCTGAGGGTGAGGGCAAAAATGGAGAGCCCGATAGGGACCTGTCTCAGCACCTGCTTTTTAGAACTTCCAGGACCTGGCCCACTTAAAGCCCTGAGTAGGTTCATCTATATTCGGGAGCTTGAAGACTTGAAAGCTAGTGATGTTCACACTCCCAAAAATTATAATAGCGACGCAATGGGCCTCTTCCGTCTGTCTTCCTTCCTGTCCCACCCTCACTTCCGGGCAGAGGCAGCACAAGCTCTGATGTATGTGGCTGCAGGTGAAGGAGGCCTCTTGAAATGGAACACATGCCTGTTGACTAGCCCGACTTCCTGTTGCACAATGTCACTGCGACTGAAACCACACCCTGGGTAGTCCTGGAGCTCCTCTTTTTTTTGTTTTGTAAAATATGTTTATTAACATTTGAGATCATGCAAGCACATTACAGTCGGCAATCGACACTTACGTAAAACCTCCAACTGGACAGCTTTCCTAGTATAGCCATGCCCACTGGTATCGGATGACATACTCTCTGAATTATCGCTCCCCTATACACCTTACAATATAGCCTCTAGTAATTCCACCATCAAATCTCCATGCGAGGTCATGTTACAGGCATAGGAATAGTAGAGCCCTCACTCAACAGGTCCAGTGCATAATCAATACAACTAATCCTAAATCGATCATCTATACCGTAAAACATCCCCTCCCCCCTCCCTCCACCCCCTTCCCACAACTCCTCCGGCATGACTCATTGGCTGACTATATATCAAGGCACTCAGTTCTTTGTAAAGTACCCCGTATTCTTCCCTACCACAGGACCACTGATAACCCAAGTGAGGCAGTGTCTTATCCCCCCTGCACCCCTCTAACCCGATACAGTAGAGGATTGACTCTGCACCCGCCCATTCTCCAAGGCCTCATCCCCATTAGAGTCTGCAGCTTTCAATAGTACTGCCAGTGTCCCCCAGGCATGGGCTGACTCCAATGCCCTGTGCCTGGAGCTCCTCTTAATAGTGTTCTTTAATTTTGTTTTTCAAACTATGTCTTGACCCTTATGTTTTGAAAAACAATATTTGTCTTTCTATTTTTAAAGCACCACACATATACTGTGGCGTTAGGACTGCCCAAATCCTACTCCAATTTCGGAAAGAGCTGAAGACACACCTCTTTGGACAGCATTACGTCATGATGTAGTAACATTCATACATTATGATACAGTAACTTCAATTCATCATTATGCAGAACCACATTTGGTCTTAGAAACCATATACCCCTCTATTCACACATTGATTGTGTCTTTGCCTTTGACCCTGTACAACACTCCACTACCTTTCAGCTATACTCACACTACATCAATACCACGTGCATTCATCTTCAATATGCTTGCAAGGCAACATAGTGCAATGTAACAGTGCTATACAGAATACATGTTGAGCAGTAAAGCCATTGCGTCTAATGTTGGCTGACATCTTGAATGGGGCAACCGCTATCTTGGCTTATGGACTTAAGGGTCTTCAAGTCTGTGATGGACGTGAATGGCAGTGAACGAGGTAGCTAGAGGGAAGCGGCAGTGGTGAGATGATTCAGAGAAGTGGTGTATACAGTCAAGAGGTGGAAAGATTAAAGGGCACTGTATTGTCAGAATTGAAAGAACAGATAAGTGCCAACACACATCATGCTTACACAGCAGCCCACACACCTCATGTTTCACTTATTGCGTGATGCTCTCATACCGTGGAGTAGAGTCTCACTACTTTGCAATCTCATTGACCCTATGGAGTTCAATGAGGCTCAAACCTAGGCACAGTTTCTGGTCTGAACCAGTGCTTAATTTGAGCCTGTGGTTTCCGGAGCTCGGCACCAGCACTTAATTGTCAACACTGGCGCTTGTGACCATCTGCTACAAGGTGGCACTGCCTGGCTAATTTAGAGGTGACTGCAGCAGCAGTTAATTATTATTTCAAGATACATTAAAAATTACTATCACATGCAGCCCATGCCATTCATGTAGCTTTGGGGGCCTGAAAAAGTCCAATTGTCACACTTGTAAGAGTGTGACGGTTAGTGTTTGTGCTGTTACTATCATTGGCAGCATGGAAGGGCGATATGTGGTGCAAGTTGCAGGGGCCTCCTGACGAGAGCCCTGGCACTTAATATTTTTTTTTATATCAAATTAAGCAATGGTCTGAACCCCTCAAATCTAATTCATCTGGGCTCATTAAGCTATACGATCTGTACAATTCTCAATACATTTCAGGTAGACCCACACAGCATGGCGCTATCTCAACCTAGAGTAAAAGCACTTGGCGGGAAGAGGAGCCTCCGACACTGCTGCTCAGCTGACTGTGCACGGTCTGGGAGAGCCGGAATCGTCTCCTATATTTCATTCCCCACCGCCACGTTTTGTCACCTTCTGCTGCAAGTGTTGTGAGCAGAATGCCAAATGCACCTCTACGGCATGCAGCAAAGCAAGGTCGCCAATAGAGATGGGAATAACTCTTCAGACTCATACAGCTGGATTTGCTATCACATTTCTCATGGACAGGTTCTTTATTTGGTTTCCAATGTAGATTCTTATTTTTGCCATCCCAGCTATACTAGTTTTATTGTCCAATAATGCCCCGGTTGCTTATCGGTAATCTTCATTACTCCGAGTGTGGTCTTCCTCGCCCCAGTGCGCCACGCTACGTTATCACTGTGGTGAGGAAGAAGCACGAGGAGGTAACGTGTATAGTAGCTTTGCGGTATGGCTTCTGCTGTTTGTTGTCTTTCTTCCATTTCTATGTCTCAGTGCTAGTGGGAGTCTATATTAGTGGTCTATATTTAGGCATTGTTGCTAGGAATACTATTTATTTGAAGGAAAAAGTACAGAAATGTTATAATACATTAAGTATCAGGAACACATGATGTTTTACCATATCTTCACAACTTTAATATCGAGCTGCACTTGTATCAAAACAACAAGGGTGATATTCACATCCTTGAAGCTCTGATGACAAAGATGTTGTTTTATGCAAATAATTTAACCCCTTCGACGCTTATGACGGAACGGTTCCGTCATGCACGTCGGTTGGGCTGTGCTTATGACGGAACCGTTCCGTCATGGCCCCGCCCGCGCTCAGAACCTTCAGCACTGCGCGGAAATCCGCGCAGCGCTGAAGGGGTTAATAAACAGGGCTGCTCTTTCTCACTTTACGTGGAAAATGATTTCCGGTGCTTATTTTGTGCCAGTGGGTGGGGACCAGCACTCATTTTAAAGGACCAGAATTTATTTTTCAATGTCAGACTTCCTCTCAGAGAAAGAGAGGAAAAGGCCGAAACTGGGAAAAGGAGTGAGAGAAAGATAGGAAACAGTGGCAAAAGGAGAAAGCAGGGATGAAAAAGAACCTTCAAGCGTGAGAGGAAGAGACAGGAAGTGGAAGGCGGTGGTAGGAAGACACATGAGGCGGAGTCCAGATGAGGTACCCTTGGTATCTGGCAACCCCAGCACTTGGCTGCACAGACAACGGGCTCCTGGGTAAAGATTCGGGCTCCTGACCTAATTTGGATTTAGAAGTAAAGAATTGGGTGTTATTAAACCAATCAAAAGCACTGCAATCAATACCAGTATTTACCAGGGAGTGGGGGATTCAGTGGTGTGAAGCAGCCTGCTCTGTAGTCAATGATATATTATGTGGTACATTTCGAGGCAAAATGTCTTGTTTAGATGCGACTCATAACAGGGCCATGCACATAAGTGACTCTGCAAACGTTTATTTTTATCTTACATATTTGCTCTAGTGCACTGTTGTACTTTATTTGAATGAAGCGATAACATGTATATCTCTAGCAGCGCCAATGAGAGCAGCGCGCCCTCAATGCCTGCCCCGGTCAGTTCACAGCCAGTGCACTGTGGTGCAATTATGTTTCAGTGACCTCTTCCTGCAGGACTGAGTGAGTTGATCACTGCTCACTTTGATCTGCAGTGATCTGCAGGTCATAAGTCCAAATCCAAGCAAGGGCGACTCGGACCACTATCCCCCCAAGGTCTGAAAGTTGAGAACCATTATAGGGGATAATGGGAAGACCTGTTATTTATAGCACATAGAAACTGCACAAAAAAGTGCAACATGGAGTGTTAAATCAAGGAGCAAGTTATTCTTGCACACATCTTGAACACTTTGTTCTTTCAATATGTGTCCGTTCCGTACTATATCACTTTTGCACTTTTCTTCCGTATAGAGTTGCTCATTGTATTATCTTTCAATATAAGTTATGTCACGCTGCTAGGGTGTGTTTAACACGCCTCTGCCTTCCTTGCGGCCTCTTCCTGCTCTTGTGGTCTGGGTGCCGTTTATGCAGGGTCCTGGGAAGTCCCATTGACTGGAGTCGTGGTGGTCTGGTGGTGTTGTGTTTGTTCAATGAAGATCAGGCTGTTCGATGTGGTTGTTATCCATGGTGCGTATTGGTCCAGCGAGGTGACTGCAAAGAGTCTGTGGTTACTAATGCTTCGTATTGGTTCCGTTGGGTCAAAATAACATGTCAGTGGTAGTGAGGGTTCGCATTTTTTCAGCTGGGTGAATACAGCATCAGCAATCAGCAATGGTTCCTTTTGGTTCAGTGGGGGGAATGCTTCGTGTCCATGGTTAGTGATGGTTCCTTTTGGTTCAGTGGGGGGAATGCTTCGTGTCCATGGTTAGTGATGGTTCATGTTGTTTAAGTCGAGGGAATACTGCTGGTCCAGGTTTAGTTTTGCTAGAGTTGGATCGGGCTGCTCACACAGGCGGTGGCCAGGGAGTACAGGGGCCCGGACGGTCCCCAGGGCAGGCTAATCCCGCGCCACGTGCTGGCCTTTATAGTCCTTCACCAGAGGCTGGACCTCGCCCAGCTCACCATGGAGGAGCGTACCCTCCGGTTATGTTGGAATAGATGCCAGAGAAAGGCCGCCATAGTTCACCCCTATGCCCCTGAGATCCCCCTGGGGATGTGCACGGCGTTCCCGCATGGAGGTGACTGGTCGGGGTTGGCGGTCTGGGAGGAAATGGGGGTCCAGATGGTAGGGGATCTATTTCGGGAGGGAACACTGCTGCCTTTCCAAGACTTGCAGGACTCTTATGGGCTTCCGCGGGCAGACTTCCTGCTCCATGCGGCCTTGGTGGCGAGCCTTCAGAGGCATTGGAATGTGGGGCTGTCGGAGCCCCCGACTGCCACGGGTTGCCAATATGTGGTGATGGCGGCGGGGACGACCAAGGCCATCACATGCATTTATCGTAGGCTGTCAACGGAGAGCCTCCCCCCATTGGGCGCCTTGAGGGGAAAGTGGGAGGCGGACCTGGGGAAGGAGATCCCTGAATCCACGTGGTCCACGCTGGTGCGGAGGGCATGGAAGGGGACGAGGAATGCCAGGTTCCAGCTTGTCCAGTTTTTTACACTACACAGAGCGTACCTGACGCCGGCAAAGGTTTTACAATATTTCGGGGGAGCGCACTCTCAGTGTCCGCGGTGCGGGGCGGACGGAGCAGACTTTCGACACATGTTTTGGGCCTGTAGGCAGTTGGGGGACTACTGGGAAGCGGTGGTGGAGTGCCTGAACCAGGTTACGGATCGCTCCATTGGTCCGGAGATGGGCACCTGCTTGCTGCTTTGGTTCCCCCACACCCGTCGCACGAAGGTCACGAGCAAATTCTATGATTTAGGGCTGATATTGGCCAAGAGGGAATTGACGCTGCACTGGAAATCCCGGGGGGGACCCAGTTTCCTGCGCTGGAGATCAGCCCTGGAGCGCTGGGCGGGGGCTGAGGGCACGCTCCGGGTGCAACTGGCCCTCCGGCGAGATGACGAAAAAGCGCTAGCGACAGCCCGGGCGTGGGAAGCGTTGGTGGTAGAACTCCAGGGGCTGATGTCCGAGCCGGGGGAGGAAGGGAGCGGGCCTGATGAGGAAGTGGTAGTGGGGAGTGGGGAGTAGTGGAGGCGACTGGCGGGCCCTGACCGACTGCACTCTGGATAGGGTTGGGGGGAAGGTATTGTGGCTGTAGGGAGAGGTGGGGCTCCTGTATTGCATTGACTGAGGGGAGGGGAAGCATCGAGCGGGGGACCGGGGTAGCAGGCGGGGGCACACTGACAGAGGGTGGGGGGCGGAGGGGGAAGGGGCCGGGTGGGACAGCTGAGTGGAAATGCTGGTATATGGGGGGTATTTCCTGACTGGGCGGGGATTGAGGGTTGGTTGTTGTATTGCTGTGTATGAAAACAATAAAAAATGTTTCAACAAAAAAAAAAAAATAGAGTTGGATCGGGCTGTAGGGCAGTCGCACAGTTCCCGTTGAGGTGGTCTGATAGGTCAGTGCATCAGCCAATTTTTACTGTTGATTTCCCTGACATTAAAAGAAACATTTCCTGCGGCAAGCTCAAATCCGTGAAGTCTTTCATACCTTGCAAAACACTTCTACAGCATGACTTTACATGTTTAAAACTGCCCTATATTCCAAACATGGGCAACTTTTTAAATCACTTATGGGGCCCATTTTTATTTTATTTCCCAAGTCTATTTTCTGTACCAGTCCCACCTTGAGTGTTGGTTTGTGTTGTTTCAGTGGAGAAATACTCTGTATCCATTGTTAGTGTTCGTTTGTATTGTTTCAGTGGGGGAATACTCCTTGTCCATGGTTAGTGTAGGTTCGTATTGTTTCAGTGGAGAGAATACTCTGTGATCTTGTTAGTGATGGTTTGTATTGTTTCAGTGGGGGAATACTCCATGTCCATGGTTAGTGTTGGCTCATATTGTTTCAGTGGGGGAATACTCCATGTCTATGGTTAGTGTTGGCTCATATTGTTTCAGTGGGGGAATACTCCATGTCCATGGTTAGTGTTGGCTCATATTGTTTCAGTGGGGGAATACTCCATGTCTATGGTTAGTGTTGGCTCATATTGTTTCAGTGGGAGAATACTCAATTTCCATGGTTAGTGTTGGCTCATATTGTTTCAGTGGGGGAATACTCCATGTCTATGGGTAGTGTTGGCTCATATTGTTGCAGTGGGGGAATACTCAATGTACATGGTTAGTGTTGGCTCATATTGTTTCAGTGGGGGAATACTCCATGTCTATGGTTAGTGTTGGCTCATATTGTTTCAGTGGGGGAATACTGCATGTCCATGGGTAGTGTTGGCTCATATTGTTGCAGTGGGGGAATACTCAATGTACATGGTTAGTGTTGGCTCATATTGTTGCAGTGGGGGAATACTCCATGTCTATGGTTAGTGCTGGCTCATATTGTGTCAGTGGAGGAATACTCAATGTCCATGGTTAGTGTTGGCTCATATTGTTTCAGTGGGGGAATTCTCCATGTCTATGGTTAGTGTTGGCTCATATTGTGTCAGTGGGGGAATACTCCATGTCCATGGTTAGTGTTGGCTCATATTGTTTCAGTGGGGGAATACTCCATGTCCATGGTTAGTGTCGGATCATATTGTTTCAGTGGGGGAATACTCCATGTCTATGGTTAGTGTTGGCTCATATTGTTGCAGTGGGGGAATACTCCATGTCTATGGTTAGTGTTGGCTCATATTGTTTCAGTGGGGGAATACTAAATGTCCATGGTTAATGTTGGCTCGTGTTGTTTCAGTGGGGAAATACTCGATGTCTATGGTTAGTGCTGGCTCATATTGTGTCAGTGGGGGAATACTCCATGTCCATGGTTAGTGTTGGTTCGTATAGTTTCAGTGGGGCAATACTCCATGTCCATGGTGAGTGTCGGTTTATTTGGTTCAGGGAGTGGGATACTCTATGTCTATGGTTAGCCATTGGTTCGTATTGTTCGAGTTGCATAAATAGCATGTGTCCAAGGTTAGTGGTGGTTTGTTTTGTTTCAGTTGGTTTAATATGATGCCCAGTACTTGGGTTTTTACAAAGTACTTAGGCAATGGGCGCAGGTGCGAGAAGACTTAGCTATTGTTTTACTGCTTGCGATAAACAGTATGTTGTATTTTACAGACATTTCTAGATGATGATTCGAGCTCGGCATAATAAATTAAAGCTGATTTGAAATCAGTCAGGGGTACCTTCTTGGTCTGTTTTACTGAACCTGTTTTAGTTGCTGTTGTATTACAGATCAGGGACTCTTGAGCCGCTCCGACAGGCGCGTTTTGCGTGTCGTCTTCAGAGCTGGTCTCCTTAGCTAACCCGTTGGATATGTGGAGGACAGCCAGGGCAAGCACTGGGCTCTCGCCGAACATCTGCTCGAATGGAGCATGCTGTCAGGGCACACATGTGGCCCTCTAGGAGCAGAGGTCTTCCTTGTTAGCACTGACCACAGTTGGGTCAGTACATTCCCGCAGATAGGAGTTCCAGGCTACAGATGATGAGCTGGAACGCAGCAGCCCTGAAAGCGCCTTCTGGCTATCACACTGTGTGAGAGTAAAGACAGAGCGGGAGGCTAAGGCTCTGTAGCAGGCAGAGGGGCTCCTGAATGGCCTTCTATTGTAACCTTCTGCTGTATACTGTGGGGCTACTGACTTGAGCTGCTGTAAATATCGAAGCCAGGGGCCCCATTCAGAGCCTGGGAATAAGCCTGTGATCTCTGGGTCGGGTACTAAAATACAGCTATAGTTGGAATCAGGGGTCCATACACTTCTGTACACTTGCTGGAGTAATTACAGCTAAGCCCCTGGCTGCTGTCCATCATAGAACGCGGCATGTTAGAAGTCTTCTCATTTTGAAGTTTCACTGTATACTTTATCATATTTTGAGGAACATCAGACGCCTCCCTTCTCTAATGTCTGTATATTGCATTCACTTCTTAGTCACTCCTTATGTAGTGTTTAATGAGAGCAAACCTCAGCAGGTGGAGCTGAGTCACCTGAGGTCTCAGGAGAGTCCTACCTGATTGGGCGGCTCCTGACATGGTGGTGGTGGTCCAACATGAGGGCGTTTGGGTGGAGACTCACAAGACCTTGTCACTATTGAGGTCAGGAACTGTAGCGCGCAGCCTCCAGCAGCAGTATGCTCATTCGATGTACTGCAGGCCTGTCCTGCTGTTCTGGCAGTCTGAATATGAGGGTGCAGAGCCTTCCAGGTAGAGCCTGCTGCAGCATAAGGGGGGCCTGGTGTGTGCCAGGTGTGCCAACCAGGCGCCGGAGTGGGAGCACAGATGACAGGTGAGAGGGGTGTGTGTGTGGATGTGTGTGCGCACCCACTTAACCAGCAGCATCTCGGATATCCGGTGCCCGCCACAGTATGGGGGAATCTCTAACGTGATGGAGCTCATCCCTGGCATAATAGTGACCCTGAGATAAAGGTGGCCATTCTTAGTATATACTGAGCATTCAAGATGGAGTCCACCCTCACCATGAAACTGGCCATGACACACTGGTTGTAGTAGATGGCATATTCTAGGGAATCTTGGCAGAATGAAGCCCCGCGCCACAATAGCGGTTGGCACATTGTGGGCATCCTCAGCGTGATGGTGCCCATCCCTGCTGTAATGCTTAGTAAAGGTCAGTTCCCACACGGATGTGGAGGCGCGTATGTTGTATGTGTGACAAGCTGCTGCATGTGTGCCTGCCACAGCATTCACTCTCTCCTATTGGCAGAAATGTTGCCGTTCCCTGCAGGTTCTGGTTAACAGGAGGAAGTGCAGCAGATCATGTGTTTCGTTAGTATGACCATGTTTAGGAGACAGATCTCGCATTCTGCTGGTATGTTAACTTGTGATTATGCCTGATGTGTTTGTATGATTAGATTTCCAATGTAAGGAAAGAACCCACAGCTTCATATTAGAACGACCGCATTAGTTATTATTGAGGTGTTTTGTCATGAATTTCTATTAATAGCATGTTTTGTATGACTAACCATTTCTGTAAGCTAAACAGGCTACAACAGTATCATTATGTGAGCAAAGGTAGAAGAAACTTGCCATTTTATAGTGGCAACCCAACAAATCCTCTCCAACCAATCACAAGGTATGCCCAACGCAAATGCATGCCTCACACACCTCACCTCAGGAAACAATGAAAGCCACCGATAGGCCGTTCAGTGTTTCAGGTCATCACAGGTGGACTGTCGCTTTAAGCTCGTAGCGGGCCTTATGTACCTCGTCCTTCTAAAAGGGGTCACTAGCGCTAGGTCGGTGGCGAGCACATGTGAGCTGGTTGGCCTCCATGGAGCTGGAGTTGGCGGGCTCTGGACGGACGCCTCCAAGAGGCTCCTCCCCACTCCCATCATGGCGTCCCCAAGGTGTGCTATAGACTCCGAAGCGTATCGGCTCAGCGGTTCCCCTTCAGGATGCTGTCGTACTTTAAGTGGAGTTGTCAAGGGATCACTTACCAGCCAATCAATATGCGGCCAGCCTGCCTTTTGTGTGCCCTGCTTCTGACTGCAGCCGCCTTTGTCCCCCGCCATATGCTTTTATCAGCAGGATGGCGCGTGTCCAGGCCGCAGGCCATGATGCTACCTAGGGGCCTGCAGAGCACTGACCAAGTCCCAGGAAGCCCTCTGCTTGCCGGGAGCAAGTCCAAATAGAAAATATATACATTAGCCTTCAGCATCCTACAGCATAGTTCTATATATATATATATAGAATATAGTAGCACAAGCAGTGTGCCTATTTGCAAGACCTACTTCTGAGCTACCTTTTTTGGGACTGTTTATTGCTGGCTTTTAAACGAGGTTCTTGAACACCTGCATTCCATATCCAGGTGGATTTAAAGGGGATTTCCAGTCCGTAAATTACCCACCTTTTTCAGTTTTTGTACTATCTGAAAAACTCAAAGATTTACATTAAATCGAGATGTGACTGTGTCTGTCAGAGATTCATTGTGTACACGTCCAAGTCTTAATCTCTTAAAATTCTTTCACCTTCTGCGGATCCTAAAATATCCATTTTAGCCGGGCTAGTGTTTAGTTTGTAATAGAACACGAGGCGATGAGGAAAATAACATTCCTCGTGCAAACAGAACTAGCCTTGATTAAGCCTGGAGACCTGGCCTTGACAAGCTGGTGTAAATGGTTGTGTTTTATTTGAAGCATATGATATAAAAAGAAGAAAAAGAAAACATGCCACCACCTAAACATGCAGGCCATTTGATTGCATTCGATTTTTTAAACAAATTAAACATAAAGTAATTACTGTCACAAATAAAGGTAATGGAACAGTCCAGGTGGTTTCTAACAGGCAGGTATAATAAGTAGAGATACACAAACCCTTTTAGTTTAAGTGCACATCATTGGAAAATATGATTCTTGTTAGTGCAAACAAAACTTACTATTGCCATTAAATCACTGTAACTCGAAGCCCGCTTAAATATGCGAGGATGGCTAAAAACATTTTTTAAAAGCTGTGGCAGTGAGACACGCTTCTATTTACCCTCATGTGCGGTTGTGATTAGGAAAAAAGGCCGTCACTCAGAGTTCCAGAGAGCCCATGGGTGCAGTGTTACCCCAGGCGGCCGTAGGCAGAAAGCATAGTGTGACTGACTCAACAGCAGGGCCGGTTCTAGGGCGGTGCGGCCGGTGCCACCGCACTGGGAGCTGACTACGGGTGGGGGCGCCCTATATGATGGTTTTAAAAGCACCTGCTGCTGTGTTCTTTGCCTCCAGCAACAATGAAAAATGTCAAGATAACTCCGGCGATTAATGTTCTTCCTGGAGAGAGATCCTAGTGGAAGTTGACTCATGGTAAGGTAGCGCAGAGGGTTAATATGCCTGCTGCTAAGAAAGTGTTCCATGCAGATCACAAAGTGCATATAATCAAAGCAGGCCAGAGGTTACTGCTTTTCAGAGAAATCCTATTGTAACTCGCAGTTTATAAGTTAAAACCCGAATGTAGAACAGTGAGCAATTACCTGTCATCAAAGGGCTGCATGAAAACTGCAAAGTATGGAGCGTTAGGATTCCCCCCTCCCCAGTCTTTCAATATCCTGGTGTGTCAAAAAGGCTTCATTTGGGTAGAAATCAATTATTATTAAAGAGAACCCCCAACCATGGTGTTACATTGTAAATTCTGAGTTTGTGCTTCTCCAGACCAAGCCCTCTTACACTATCCTGTCTACCAGTATGGATGGTGTGACTCCTGCACCCTGCAGCCCTCTGGCTTATATAACATTTCCCATACACTGATTTATACTCACATGTATGACTGATTCTCTCAGTGTAAAATGTGTGTGAGGTAAAGTGCTCTGACATCCTACACTGGTATGAGTGGCGCTTTAAAACTAATTTAATACATCTGAGCGAGACTAATTATGGAGACTTGAGAGGCACTGTTCATGCTGTCGGTGCTGCACCCATCTGTGTGTGAGGAATGCTCGTACCCATGCTTTTCATGCTGCACCAGTGCAGCGTAAGCATGCTGCCTGTGCTGCACCCGTTCTATGTGTGAGGAATGCTGGTACCCATGCTTTTCATGCTGCACCAGTGCAGCGTCAGCATGCTGCCTGTGCTGCACCCGTTCTGTGTGTGAGGAATGCTCGTACCCATGCTTTTCATGCTGCACCAGTGCAGCGTAAGCATGCTGCCTGTGCTGCACCCGTTCTGTGTCTGAGGAATGCTCGTACCCATGCTTACCCATGCTTTTCATGCTGCACCAGTGCAGCGTAAGCATGCTGCCTGTGCTGCACCCGTTCTGTGTGTGAGGAATGCTCGTACCCATGCTTTTCATGCTGCACCAGTGCAGCGTAAGCATGCTGCCTGTGCTGCACCCGTTCTGTGTCTGCGGAATGCTCGTACCCATGCTTTTCATGCTGCACCAGTGCAGCGTAAGCATGCTGCCTGTGCTGCACCCGTTCTGTGTCTGCGGAATGCTCGTACCCATGCTTTTCATGCTGCACCAGTGCAGCGTAAGCATGCTGCCTGTGCTGCACCCGTTCTGTGTCTGCGGAATGCTCGTACCCATGCTTTTCATGCTGCACCAGTGCAGCGTAAGTATGCTGCCTGTGCTGCACCCGTTCTGTGTCTGAGGAATGCTGGTACCCATGCTTTTCATGCTGCACCAGTGCAGCGTAAGCATGCTGCCTGTGCTGCACCCGTTCTGTGTCTGCGGAATGCTCGTACCCATGCTTTTCATGCTGCACCAGTGCAGCGTAAGCATGCTGCCTGTGCTGCACCCGTTCTGTGTCTGAGGAATGCTGGTACCCATGCTTTTCATGCTGCACCAGTACAGCGTAAGCATGTGGTGCTGCTGCTGGTATAGTTACACTTGTGCTGCGAGTGAAGGAAGGTTACCCCAATGCTGCCTGTGCTGCACCTATTCTGTGTGTGAGAAATGCACGTGCTGCTGCTCTTCATGCTGCACCTGTTCCAGGCTTAATTTGAGCTGGTGGTTTCCGGGACTTGGCACCAGCATTTCATTCCTGGCATCAGCACTTAATTGCTGGAACCGGCACTTGTGACAGCTGCCACATGGTGGTGCTCTTTGTGTAATTTAAAGATGAGCAGAAAAACCGTTTTGTTAATTCTGTACACATGAAAACAACAACTAATACCTGCCACCCCAGCAATTCTTGAAACTTTGGTGGCCTCAACAGTCTCAAACTGCGGAGGCCTCCTGACGAGGGCCCAGGCACTTATTTTCTTTACAAATTAAGCACTGACCTGTTCTGTGTAAGCCTGTAGTGCTACTCCTGGTATAAATGCGCCTGTGCTGTGTGCGAGGGAAGGTTACCCTGATGCCTATGCTGAACCTGTGCCCGGTTCACCCCGCTGCACCTGTGCCTGGTTCACCCGATGCTGGCTGTGCTGCACCTGTGCCTAGTTCACCCCGATGCTGCCTGTGCTGCACCTGTGCCCGGTTCACCCCAATGCTGCTTGTGCTGCACCTGTGCCCGGTTTACCCCGATGCTGCACTGTGCCCAGTTTACCCCGATGCTGCCTGTGCTGCACCTGTGCCCGGTTCACCCCGATGCTGGCTGTGCTGCACCTGTGCCCAGTTTACCGTGATGCTGCCTGTGCTGCACCTGTGCCCAGTTCACCCCGATGCTGCCTGTGCTGCACCTGTGCCCAGGTTACCGTGATGCTGCCTGTGCTGCACCTGTGCCCAGTTCACCCCGATGCTGCCTGTGCTGCACCTGTGCCCGATTCGCCCTGATGCTGCCTGTGCTGCACCTGTGCCCAGTTTACCCCAATGCTGCCTGTGCTGCACCTGGTTCACACCGATGCTGCCCGTGCTGCACCTGTGCCCGGTTTACCCCGATGCTGCCTGCGCTGTACCTGTGCCCGGTTCACCCCGATGCTGCCTGTGCTGCACCTGTGCCCAGTTTACCGTGATGCTGCCTGTGCTGCACCTGTGCCCAGTTCATCCAGATGCTGCCTGTGCTGCATCTGTGCCCAGGTTACCGGGATGCTGCCTGTGCTGCACCTGTGCCCAGTTCACCCCGATGCTGCCTGTGCTGCACCTGTGCCCAGTTCACCCTGATGCTGCCAGTGCTGCACCTGTGCCCAGTTTACCCCGATGCTGCCTGTGCTACACCTGTGCCCGATTTACCCCGAGGCTGCCTGTGCTGCACCTGTGCCCAGTTCATCCAGATGCTGCCTGTGCTGCATCTGTGCCCAGGTTACCGTGATGCTGCCTGTGCTGCACCTGTGCCCAGTTCACCCAATGCTGCTTGTGCTGCACCTGTGCCCAGTTTACCCCGATGCTGCCTGTGCTACACCTGTGCCCGATTTACCCCGATGCTGCCTGTGCTGCACCTGTGCCCAGTTCACCCCGATGCTGCCTGTGCTGCACCTGTACCCGGTTTACCCCGATGCTGCCTGTGCTGCACCTGTGCCTGGTTTACCCCGATGCTGCCTGTGCTGCACCTGTGCCCGGTTCACCCCGATGCTGCCTGTGCTGCACCTGTGCCCGGTTCACCCTGATGCTGCCTGTGCTGCACCTGTGCCCAGTTCACCCCGATGCTGCCTGTGCTGGACCTGTGCCCAGTGCACCCCGATGCTGCCTGTGCTGCACCTGTGCCCGGTTTACCCCATGCTGCCTGTGCTGCACCTGTGCCCGGTTCACCCCGATGCTGCCTGTGCCGCACCTGTGCCCGGTTCACCCCATGCTGCCTGTGCCGCACCTGTGCCCAGTTTACCCAATGCTGCTTGTGCTGCACCTGTGCCCAGTTCACCCAATGCTGCTTGTGCGACACCTGTGCCCAGTTTACCCCGATGCTGCCTGTGCTACACCTGTGCCCGATTTACCCCGATACTGCCTGTGCTGCACCTATGCCCGGTTCACCCCGATGCTGCCTGTGCTGCACCTGTGCCCGGTTCACCCCATGCTGCCTGTGCTGCACCTGCGCCCGGTTCACCCCATGCTGCCTGTGCCGCACCTGTGCCCGGTTCACCCCATGCTGCCTGTGCCACACCTGTGCCCGGTTCACCCCGATGCTGCCTGTGCTGCACCTGTGCCCAGTTCACCCCATGCTGCCTGTGCCGCACCTGTGCCCGGTTCACCCCATGCTGCCTGTGCCGCACCTGTGCCCGGTTCATCCCGATGCTGCCTGTGCCGCACCTGTGCCCGGTTCACCCCATGCTGCCTGTGCCGCACCTGTGCCCAGTTTACCCAATGCTGCTTGTGCTGCACCTGTGCCCAGTTCACCCAATGCTGCTTGTGCTGCACCTGTGCCCAGTTTACCCCGATGCTGCCTGTGCTACACCTGTGCCCGATTTACCCCGAGGCTGCCTGTGCTGCACCTGTGCCCAGTTCACCCCGATGCTGCCTGTGCTGCACCTGTGCCCGGTTCACCCCGATGCTGCCTGTGCTGCACATGTGCCCGGTTCACCCCATGCTGCCTGTGCTGCACCTGTGCCCGGTTCACCCCATGCTGCCTGTGCCGTACCTGTGCCCGGTTCACCCCATGCTGCCTGTGCCGCACATGTGCACGGTTCACCCCATGCTGCCTGTGCCGCACCTGTGCCCAGTTCACCCCATGCTGCCTGTGCCGCACCTGTGCCCGGTTCACCCCGATGCTGCCTGTGCCGCACCTGTGCCCGGTTCACCCCATGCTGCCTGTGCTGCACATGTGCCCGGTTCACCCCATGCTGCCTGTGCCGCACCTGTGCCCGGTTCACCCCATGCTGCCTGTGCTGCACCTGTGCCCGGTTCACCCCATGCTGCCTGTGCCACACCTGTGCCCGGTTCACCCCATGCTGCCTGTGCCGCACCTGTGCCCGGTTCACCCCATGCTGCCTGTGCCGCACCTGTGCCCGGTTCACCCCATGCTGCCTGTGCCGCACCTGTGCCCGGTTCACCCCATGCTGCCTGTGCCACACCTGTGCCCGGTTCACCCCATGCTGCCTGTGCTGCACCTGTTCTGCGTGTGAGGGATGCTCGCGCCGCTGCTCTTCATGATGAAACTTTCCATCCGCAGATGTGAAGCCCGAGGAATCCCTTTGTCTCTCATCAAAAAAGCAGCAAGTGTTGGCCTTGTAAATACTTCTTTTCTCCTGGGTCCCAGTGTTATTGCTGCCATTAGTTGTCCTTGTTACCCCTGTGACATGTTGGCCTCTCTTTAAGCCTCCAGCACTGGCATGTACGGGCACTTGTGCACACCTCCTACCCCCGCAGGACCCAATAGGAACTGATTGGCAAGAATTCTGTGGCACAGTGGCATGCGCGTGCTACCCATCCTGTGGCAACGTGTTAGCCTGGGCATCAGCATGGGGCCAGAAGAATGATGCCAGCCTCTTTGTTTCCTGTACTGACATCTTGAGATGGCTGCTTCCTTGCAGCTGCTGTTGTATGACTTTTTTGAAGGTGCTTTGTCTAGGGCTGCCAACCATCCCGCTTCGTGCGGGTGTGTCCCGCATTTGGGCGGTCTGTCCTGTTGCAGTGAGCAGACGTGCGGGACACAAAAATTTCCACTTTTTGTGGTTTCCATGGCAGCAAGACGAAAGGTAACCAGGAGCATTTGAGCTATGAGCTGTTAAGAGGTGCCTGTCAGCAGCAAGCACTTGTTTATTATGTGAGTGAGAAGCAGCAGCACACGTGGGGTCCTGCACCAAGCACTTTCAGGAACACATTCGCTTGTAGGAATGGAGTACCTGCACTTATGCGTGCAAGAAAAGCATGCTGGGTGCCTGGCATGAAAAGCATGATGAGGGCCTGGCATGGACTATGCCCTTGTGATTATTACTTCCATTCAGCCTGATGCAAAGAGCTCGCTTATCGTCATATTAGAGTCACAGTATGATTTGCCCAAGATCAAACATGTTGGTGAAGTAGGAGAGCTGAGACTGCAGTGCGGCACTACTTGCTGGAAAGGGTATAACTTTCCCCCATGTTGTGTTCAGTGCTTTTTGGTGAATAGACCGTGACACTATGTGGTGCTTAGCCTCCTGCAATCTTGAGTTCATATCCAGCCCAGGTTTTTATGACCATACCCTTAATAAGAGCTTTTCGATTAATTCTACAGAATCCCAATTTAACACAAAAAATAACAGTAGGGAAGTAAGTTCAAAAAGTGATTACTCAGGACCACACATTTTGGCCACATGTGGCGGGGAGGATTAAAACCTACCTTCTTGTTCCGCCGTTTCGAACTACCCCATTACTGGGGTGGCAGTGATTGTGATGGCCGGGCCACGAGACCACCCTACCTAGGGGAATGTCCCTGTGTTGCTGGCCTCGCCCAGCTTTAGAGTACAGTGCTCATTGCTTCTTGCCCCCCACCTTCTCTCTCAAGGCTTTAACGCCTCACCCGGGTTAACACGGTTATTCTTTGCACCTCTTTGGATTACCCTATACCGTTGTTAGCTGCTTGAGCGCACTGAAGCTACTTTGATGGTTTGTAGTGCTTTATAAATCCTAAAATTAAAGTAAATACATTTACTCCAAGCATATGTAGGCAAAGTTCCGATTAGATGACATGTGTTGTGGTTCCATGGCTAAAACATACTCGACCACACCTACCGGCGGTGTCTGTGCCCTCAGTCAGTTGCTCACCTTGTTAGAGGTCTTGCTAATGATTTTTTTAATAATATTCGCTACCTGTGCTGTGCCTATTTCTGAGCTCCCCAACATTTTCACATAATACAAAAAAGGCAGCAGTAGATTGTGTGACCTTTTCTTTCGGCCCTAAGGCGATGGGTGGTTACTGGGCAGGATCCATGATGGAAACTATTGTTTACCGTTGGTGTTTCAGTGAAGACTATTTTAATCCCTTTGCATAATAGAGTTATTCCTTTTGTAAACCTTTCTTACAAAAGGTGGCAATAGCGAGCAGTCAAGACTTACTTCAGAAGGGGGTAATGGGACTGGAGCTCAAATGCAGTACCAAATAGAAATTCCACTCGACATACTCAATATCTGGCTAAATCATATCAAGGGCCACTGGATTTATGCGATTTTTGTACCTGCGACATTGAACGCATACTTATCTACCACATAATCTACCATCTACTGCATAATCTACAACATTTAATAAAAGAATGTGTTTCAAGCTCAAACGAATCAGAAGTTACCAATAATAAGGTGACACATGTTGCCTTTCCTTGCTGCATCATTTAGTCAACCCTGACACAAACTTTGGTCCTCCAGGGCCACATAATTGCATTAGCCCTGGTTATCATTTTTTTAAAGGGCCTGATTTAGGGGAGGTGGATATGGAATGAAAACCTCATAATGTGTGCTGGTGCTCCTAGTGAATCTACAAACAGACGTCTTGTGATGTAGCGAGTGGTTAATTTGTGAAAGAATGAGTCCCAGTAACTTAGCTCACAAGTAAATATCGGCGCGCTGAATACCAGGGCTGCATCATATAAAGACCGCCTCATATCTCTTACATCCACTACCAGACACTCCCTGCCTCCTTGTCTCTCTTTGTCTGGTTCCTGCTTTCTCCCTTTGTGGCAGGTTTTCCCTCTTCCTCTGTCTTTCCATTTTGTGTGTTTTCCCCTCCCTTGCTCTCTGTAAGGGTCTGATACGTAAAAATAAGTACCAGTCCCAAAAATGAGCAGTGGTGACAACCACTGGTCCAGATTGGGCACTGCACGGGCACACAGTGTCTTTTCTCACAGGCAAAGAAAGTATCCTGTTAAGTGACAATGGAAAGTTGGTCGCCCTACCTTGTTCCCGTTGTATTTCTGGCAGACCGCATGCCTCCTGCCACCTCAGATTGCTTAAAACATTCTGAGACATTTGTATTTTCTTGAATTGTATCCAAGGATATGTTTTTGGGGTCCTGTATTTTAGGTTCACTACAGAAAGTAAAGAAGCCAGGAATGTAAAGAAATAGCAGCTCCTTCCTGGACATCTTACACTGGGGAAGAATTGAAACCCTTTTTGATTTAGTGTTTAGTTTTCCTTGATTTTAGCCTCACCTCAGACTAGTAGTATTATGCAACTAGAGGCCACAGACAGCAACTTGCTGCGCTCTATAAAGCCAGTTTATGGATACCATAAGCAGGGCCACTGGAATTTTGTGAGTGTGCAGCTCTGTCGATTTTCACATAATTTGCCGCATTTGACACATAATTCATCATCTGCCGCATTATCTGCAGATTTTAACAAAAAAATGTTTATTTCGTGCTCAAACGGTTCAAAAGTTACTTAAAATGCGCTGAGTGGAAGGTTCTTTGTAACGCTGGACTGCACACCTTTCTGTTGCTCATTGCTATATTATGATGTTAAACTGGTACTAATGAGGTGCAACCAATGCCCAGAGAGTGTTCTCACATTTTAAAAATGGTGAAATAAAGAAGTACTAATATTACAAATGTGCTGCATTATGCAGCATAATTTGTCTTGTCTTGCCGCATAATTTGCTCAACACTGCCGCATTATTTGGCCCTCTCCTGCTGCATAGTTCTATTGGCCCTGACCATAAGCCGTCTACATCGGTATCGCTGGTTTGAGTTAGCTTTCATCAGCTGGTCAGTGTTCGGCCCCTAATTACGGCCTAGGAATATTACATTTTTATGTACGGTCCCGCCGACATCCCGTTTTAGCCAATTCTTATTATTGTGTAAATGGCAGTCACTCCCGCCAATAAAGTCCAGGGCGAAATTATTCCTGCAATTTCCCGAGCGCGGGCCTTATTCACAGCAATAATACGGAGGGCCATGCGTGACAAAAGGCGGCGATCGAACCACTTTCGCTTCAATGAGCGCGAGCGCCGAGGAGAAGAGAGCTGGTGTGTTTTTTCAGCTCTTTCTGAATACAAGCCAGACATGCCTGTGGGAGTGGTTAGCAAGCGGCCTCTTAAGTGCTCTGGTGCGTTTGATGCTCGCGGCTCTGCTCCGTGCCGAAACAGCTTGGGTTGTAGGATTGTCGGATGACTCCATGGCACCATGAAGTAACTTCTCCAGTCCGGGCTTTCCTCTTACAAATCATTGTGTTCAGGTGTGCTGGTGCATCCCTGTCAGGGCTTTACTTTTACGAATCATTGTTTTCAGGTGTGTTGACCCATTCCAGTCCGGGCTTTCCTTTTACGAATCATTGTGTTCAGGTGTCCTGGTGCATTCCTGTCAGGGCTTTCCTTTTACGAATCATTGTGTTCAGGTGTGTCGGTCCATTCCTGTCCGGGCTCATCTTTTAGAAATCATTGTTTTCAGGTGTGTTGGTCCTTTCCAGTCAGTGCTTTCTCTTTACGAATCATTGCTTTCAGGTGTGTTGGTGCATTCTTGTCAGGGCTTTCCTTTTACGAATCATTGTTTTTTGGTGTTTTGGTCTATTCCAGTCAGGGCTTTCCTTTTACCAGGTGTGCTGGTGCTTTCCAGTCTGCTTTCCAGTCTGGCCTTTCCTTTTACGAATCATTGTTTTTTGGTGTTTTGGTCTATTCCAGTCAGGGCTTTCCTTTTACCAGGTGTGCTGGTGCTTTCCAGTCTGCTTTTCAGTCTGGCCTTTCCTTTTACCAATCATTGTTTTGGTCCATTCCAGTCAGGGCTTTCCTTTTACCAATCATTCAGGTGTGTTGGTATATTCCTGTCAGGGCTTTCCTTTTACCAATCATTGTTTTCAGGTGTATTGGTGTATTCTAGTCAAGGCTTTCCTTTTACCAATCATTGTGTTCAGGTGTGCTGGTGCATTCCTGTCAGGGCTTTCCTTTTACAAATCATTGTGTTCAGGTGTGCTGGTGCATTCCTGTCAGGGCTTTCCTTTTACAAATCATTGTGTTCAGGTATGATGGTGCATTCCTGTCAGGGCTTTCCTTTTACAAATCATTGTGTTTAGGTGTGCTGGTGCATTCCTGTCAGGGCTTTCCTTTTACGAATCATTGTGTTCAGGTGTGCTGGTGCATTCCTGTCAGGGCTTTCCTTTTACGAATCATTGTGTTCAGGTGTGTCGGTCCATTCCTGTCCGGGCTCATCTTTTACAAATCATTGTTTTCAGGTGTGTTGGTCCTTTCCAGTCAGTGCTTTCTCTTTACAAATCATTGCTTTCAGGTGGGTTGGTGCATTCTTTTCAGGGCTTTCCTTTTACGAATCATTGTTTTTTGGTGTTTTGGTCTATTCCAGTCAGGGCTTTCCTTTTACCAGGTGTGCTGGTGCTTTCCAGGCTGCTTTCCAGTCTGGCCTTTCCTTTTACCAATCATTGTTTTGGTCCATTCCAGTCAGGGCTTTCCTTTTACCAATCATTCAGGTGTGTTGGTATATTCCTGTCAGGGCTTTCCTTTTACCAATCATTGTTTTCAGGTGTATTGGTCCATTCTAGTCGAGGCTTTCCTTTTGCCAATCATTGTTTTCAGGTGTATTGGTCCATTCTAGTCGAGGCTTTCCTTTTGCCAATCATTGTGTTCAGGTGTGCTGGTGCATTCCTGTCAGGGCTTTCCTTTTACGAATCATTGTGTTCAGGTGTGTCGGTCCATTTCTGTCCGGGCTCATCTTTTACAAATCATTGTTTTCAGGTGTGTTGGTCCTTTCCAGTCAGTGCTTTCTCTTTACGAATCATTGCTTTCAGGTGTGTTGGTGCATTCTTGTCAGGGCTTTACTTTTACGAATCATTGTTTTTTGGTGTTTTGGTCTATTCCAGTCAGGGCTTTCCTTTTACCAGGTGTGCTGGTGCTTTCCAGTCTGCTTTCCAGTCTGGCCTTTCCTTTTACGAATCATTGTTTTTTGGTGTTTTGGTCTATTCCAGTCAGGGCTTTCCTTTTACCAGGTGTGCTGGTGCTTTCCAGTCTGCTTTTCAGTCTGGCCTTTCCTTTTACCAATCATTGTTTTGGTCCATTCCAGTCAGGGCTTTCCTTTTACCAATCATTCAGGTGTGTTGGTATATTCCTGTCAGTGCTTTCCTTTTACCAATCATTGTTTTCAGGTGTATTGGTCCATTCTAGTCAAGGCTTTCCTTTTACCAATCATTGTTTTCAGGTGTGTTGGTGCATTCTTGTCCGGGCTTTCCTTTTTCCTTTCAACCCTGACGCAAAAGGGATTACCCACCGTTTGGGGGCATCGTACTAGACACGGTTAAACAGAGGTTCCCCTCCCCCTGTCCTGATGAAGACCCACAGCAGAGGAGTCTACTCACCCTTTTGCGTCAGGGTCGAAACGTCGACATTTCCCCAGTGGGCCTGCACTCAACGTTTATTCCCCTCTGACCCAAGCCACAGATGAAGTTGCACTGTGCATCAAATCAAGGAATAATTATTAAAACTCGGATTGCTATTTAGTTTAGGGGCAGGCCTACTACAGTAGGGATACTGGCCGTGTTGGGAATCATAGCCACATCCCTCGTATTTTAGTGTTTTTTAACTGTTCTTCTCCAAATGTTCTTGAGGATCTTCACCTTCTCCTTCCTTGGCGGTAACCTTTTGGGCATTACATGCTGAACACTATGTCCCTGAGTTTATGTATGTTTTTCATTTAATACATATGATTTATCATGAAATAAACTAATGTTTACAATTGAATTGCCTTTTGGGTGCCTTTTCCTTAGGAGTCATCATTGTGGCATGTGCTTTTATATTACGTACTCTTTCAACTATATGATTTAAGCGCTTACCACAGCCGTGCAGATTTTTCTTATTTCACTTACTGTTATTAATTTCAGTGTAAGTAGGATTGTCTAGGACCAATTGATTTTCTTACCAATCGATACCCAGGTCCTTTGACACTATACTGGGTCACCCCATTTATTATAATGGTTGGTCCTCTGCCACGGGTGGATTCATGCTGTGCACATACCACGTGCATATCTTTAGCGCATGACATCTGGGTATCAGGGAGACATGTCAAGTGAGCATGAACCAGGGAAGTTGTCTTTTTTCCTTCACCTTACTGCTAGTGTACATTGTGCTGTCAAGCGGAATTGAGCTGGCCTACTGAGAAACCCAAGATATTTCCAGTAAACCAATCCCTCCTAACAGTGGATATGGCATATGAGTAACTCTGTCCTGTCCCTTGAAGGCATCGACCTGTCCAGTTGTCTCTCGATAACCATCTAGCCTGCTCGCCTCTGCCCTTCTACCGCCCCAACTACGTTTTTGGTCATTCCCCACCCTCCTTTGACCATTTTCAATTTCCAAGATGTTAAATGAAACACAGCAGGGGCTATGCACCTTGCTCCCGATGTGCCACCGCGTGACATCAATGGCAGGCTGATCTCGTAGGAGAATGTCCGTCCAGCTTTGCCTGCCCCCTGATGCCACATGGGCTGTAACTGGGCAATGGGGACGACAGATCACATGCCCAGTCATAAAGGTTGCCAAATGACTCCATGTCAGTGGGACTCCTTGATCCACTGCTGACTTTTACATTTAAAAAAATCAGTGCAGTTTGGGAGTTGTAGTGTTTCTTCCTTTCTTTCAGTTCAGCTAGTTGGACGCACTGTCGTGAGAACAAAGATTTGTAAAAGAACAGGAAAAGTTTTGTTCACGCGACATGGAGTCATCTGGTCACCCTACCAGGAATGCCCAGAGAGCTCGTACATTGCAACCAAGGGTCCCAGGAAAATTGAACGGGCGGGGGAACCTGTTTTTTTAATTAAGATCCCTACTTCTCTGCTAAAATACAAAGATATATCATAACCAGAAAGAAGCGTGAGACAAAAACTGGACAAACTTATCCAACTAAATCGGTCACCAAGAAAAAAGGAACAGTTATGAATTTTGCACATTTTTTAAAAATAATTTCCTGTTATTGTATAGTTATGGCTTCCTTAAGCCTAGCCTAGAGGTGTCCAACGTTGGTCGACAACACTCAATGGCAAATTTTCAGGTTAAGCACCGGCTACATAAAGTCGTCCAATTTTATAATTATATGTGCAATTTGTAGATATTTGGGAACCTGGCATGGATTCTTTTGGCCCAATATTGAATACCGTGTCTCTAGAGAATTCTTCATTAATGTTTTCTTTGAGTATTATATATTCCTTCCTCTACTTTATCTCACTTAAACATTACATGTGTATTTCTAAAGTGCATATTCACTCATGGGTATCTTGGCAGTGAATAACAAAAAGGCCTCTTTTACCCGCATTACCATTAACCTCCATGTTGTTACAACGCGGTTGTTACAACGACCACGCTGTAACAACGCATACCATTACCCCGCAAGTCGATACAATGACTTGCGGAGGGGGGGCGCTGGATGTTGGAATAGTAAAATGTACTATTCCAACTCCAGTCTGTGCGGACTGTAGGGAAGGTGTTGGATTTTAAATCCAACACCTTCTCCCCCCTCCACAAGTCGCTGTAACGACTTCCGGGGTAATGTTACGCGTTGTCACAACACGGTCGTTGTTACAACCGCGTCGTAATAGCATGCGGGGTGACGGTTGTTTACCCTGAATAACAGATGTTTACCCAACGGTACGACCTCACATGGAGGAAAGATTGAGTGGACACGCTGGGATTTGAACCTTTGAGCATGAGGTGGAACACAGACCCCTACAGTGGATGCATTAGTCCACTAAGCCACCATACCCAGCAAACATTGGGTGTCCTTTGTAGTATTTCACACAGACCAATTTAGGTATTGCCAAGAGCCATCTGCCTGTGCCATTGTGTGCTTCATTGATTAAATGCAGCTTTTTGTGTGCTTTGCTGACATGAGCAGAAAACAAAACATCTCACCAAAGCAAAGAGTAAAAAAAGAGTAACACCTCCTGTTTTTTCTTCTCTTGCAGGAGCGAGTGGAGTATCTCTTTCTCATCATTTTTACAGTGGAAGCATTTTTAAAAGTCATCGCATACGGCCTTCTCTTCCATCCCAACGCGTACCTCCGCAACGGCTGGAATTTACTAGATTTTATCATTGTTGTCGTAGGGTAAGTGCACCTTGTTTTTATTCCAGGGTGGGGTCAGGGAAGTCATTACAGAAGCACAGGTGAAAGAGGTGGTTGTCAGGTCACCGCCACTTTGGGGTGGTGGTGCCGTAGGAAATGCAAGGTTGCGATTGCGCATCACAGGGCCTTGGATTCAATGTAGGTGTGGCCAAAGATCCCATAGTTCACTCTTAGATGTGTAGTGCTAATCTAGGAAGGAGGCAGCGCTACAAGAGCAGAGTGCTGCAATTGTCTGGTTGTCATAGAAAGTGCATGTGGTGTTCTCACAGGGTGTGTGCATGGGTCCTTCATAGGAACCACGTGTAAGGTCCTTAGGAGAAGTACTCACAAATCCCTTAGAGGAAGTGCATGTAAAGTCCTCTGTGGAAGTACATGTGAGTTCTTCAGAGGAACCGCATGTGAGTCCTTTGGAGAAGTACACATAAAACCCTAAGAGGAAGTGCATGTAAAGTCCTCTGAAAAAGTACATGTCAGTTCTTCAGAGGAACCACCAGTGAGGGCCTTGTGGGAATTGCACATGAGACTCGGAGGAAGTGCATGTAAAGTCTTCTGAGGAAGTGCATGTGAGTCTTTCAGAGGAACTACATGTGAGAGCCTTGTGGGAAGTACACATAAACCCTTAGAGGAAGTGCATGTAAAGTCCTCTGGAGAAGTACATGTGAGATCTTAAGAGGAACCACATGTGATGGCCTTGTGGGAATTGCACATGAGACGCAGAGGAATTGCATGTAAACTCCTCTAAGGAAGTGCATGTGAGTCCTTCAAAGGAACCGCATGTGAGGACTTTGTGGGAAGTACACACAAAACCCTTAGAGAAAGTGCATGTAAAGTTCTCTAAAGAGGTTCATGTGAGATCGTAAGAGGAACCACGTGTAAGGTCCTTGGGAGACGTACACTGAAAACCCTTGAGAGGAAGTGCATGTAAAGTCCTCTGAGGAAGTACATGTGAGTCCTTCAGAGGAACCACGTGTGAGGTCCTTTGGAGAAGTACACACAAAACCCTTAGAGGAAGAGCATGTAAAGTCCTCTGAAGTAGTACATGTGAGGTCTTAAGAGGAACCACATGTGAGGGCCTTGTGGGAATTGCACATGAGACTCAGATGAAGTGCATGTAAAGTCCTCTGAGGAAGTGCATGTGAGTCCTTCAGAGGAATCACATGTGAGGGCCTTGTGGGAAGTACACACAAAACCATTAGAGAAAGTGCATGTAAAGTCCTCTAAAGAAGTTCATGTGAGATCTTAAGAGGAACCATGTTTAACTCCTTGGGAGAAGTACACACAAAACCCTTAGAGGAAGTGCATGTAAAGTCCTCTGAGGAAGTGCATGTGAGTCCTTCAGAGGAACCACATGTGAGGGCCGTGTGGGATTTGCACATGAGATGCAGAGGAAGTGCATGTAAAGTCCTCTGAGGAAGTACGTGTGAGTCCTTCAGAGGAACCACATGTGAGGTCCTTTGAAGAAGTACACAGAAAACCCTTAGAGAAAGTGCATGTAGAGTCCTCTAAAGAAGTTAATGTGAGATCTTAAGAGGAACCATGTGTGAGGTCCTTGTGGTAAGTGCACATAAGACTCTCAAAGGAAGTGCATGTAAATTCTTCTGAGGAAGTGCATGTGAGTTCTTCAGAGGAGCTGCATCTGAGGTCCTTGGAGGAAGTGCACACAAGACTCTCAAAGGAAGTGCCTGTAAATTCTTCTGAGGAAGTGCATGTGAGTTCTTCAGAGGAGATGCACGTGAGGTCCTTGGAGGATGTGCACATAAGACTCAGAGGAAGTGCATGTGAGTCCTTCAGAGGAACTGCATGTGAGGTCCTTGGAGGTTGTGCACATAAGACTTTCAGAGGATGTGCACGTAAAGTCCCTTGAGGAAGTGCATTTGAGGCCTTATGAGGAACTGCATGTGAGCATCTCAATAGAAATACATGTGAGGCCATCATGGGAAGTGCATGTGAGGCACTTAGAGGAAACACGTACAAGGTCTCTTGAGGAAGTTAATGTGTGGCCTTCATAGAAACCTTGTGTGGTCCCTGATGGAAGTGCACATGAGACCCTCAGAAAAAGTGCATGTATATGGTCCTCTGCAGAGGAAGTACATTTGTTGTCAACAATTTCAGGAAGGAAGTTAAGCCTGAGGTCTTGACCATGCAGGAAACTAATATACCATTGCAAAGAGTCGCGCAGTTGAGCCTACAACACATGGACAGCTAAAACATGCTTTCAAGATCCTTTTAACAACATCTAGCAATCTCTTCTGTGGCAAAGATCACTTACTGTAGATCTAGGCTGGAAATAGACACAGAGGGGCACATTTATGGGAACGTCATACAGCGCAGTGCATCAAGTCACCTTGCTGCGCTGCGTGACAGGGAATGGGCAGGAGTGTGCCGTATTCAAAAGAATACGGTGCATTCATGACTGTTCGCCCTGCACTGGTGCCATTTTGGCTGCCTAGCGCTAACGCAGTCAGCCTTGCGCAAGGGTGCCTGTGTTGTAAGCAGGATTGTTTTGTGCAGGAAGAGGCACCTTCCTGCACATAAACATTCATAAGAGGCATTTTCCTCTTTCTTTGTTTGCTGCAAAAAGCAGCCCACATAGAAAGAGGAAGTAAGGAGGAGAAATAGAGATATTTCTCCTTGGCGTATCGTTTTGGGGCATTCCCGGGTCTACCACCCTAGGTAAATCTGGGAATGCGTCAAAAACCATGGGAGTTGCGCGGGAACACCCATGCAACGCCTTCCCAGGGCAGAGTAATGATTTGCGGATTGTTAGCCCAGATTTATGAAGCCACTCAGAGCCAAGCAAAGTGGCCTTACGTGGCTACATAAATCACATTTTTGGTTTGTGCCGTGCATGTTCCACGTTGCGTGCTGCAAGCGCGACGCAAACCCCTCCATAAATATGCCCTTAAATCTTCTGTCGATCACTCTGCTAGAAGGTCAACTTGGGCACACTGACCACAGAAACTGTACCCATTCAAGAGAGTAGGGCCTTGGCGAGGATGTCTGTCTGCTTTATTGCTGTGAGTCTCTTTGTCTACATCACCAGTTAACCATATAACTCTTCCACCCAGCTAGCCTACCTCAGCTCAGCTCAGCGGCTTCGCCTGCCCTCCATTCATGTACCCAATACCCATAGGAAAAACTGTGTAAAATATGGTTATTGCATTCTAGACTTGCAACAACTTTCTTCACTGCTGCTAAAGGATGTCCTTATCAGAAGAAGGGCCTTATCAAAATTCCAAGCAGAGCATCACACTACATCATAAACAGAGTCACTTGAATTATGCAGTTATGCAGCTGTTGCGTTTTTCTGCTTAATTATTGATTTACCGCACTCACCGCATAAGCCACCATCTGCTGCATTATTGTGAAATTACAACAAAAGCGTTTTTATTTTAGCTCGAACAGATCAAAAGTTACCGAAAGAGCACCCCACGTGGTTCTGTGCAGAGGCAGATCTTCTATGAGGGTTAACAGGCCACCTCTCATTGGCTGGCTGCTCTAATGACGTGTTAAACTGAAGCCAATGAGATGAACCCTGTCAAAAAGATGACATTGTGGAATACTGCTGCAGGACCTGCCACCTTTGTGTCATAGTTTGCCTTTTTTCTTGGCATATAATTGTCATCCCTGCCACATCATTTGGTCCTTTATTGATGCATATTTCCCTGGTGTTAAATCAGTGTTTGTTCGGGGGAGACAGGCAGGATACAGGGGATGTTGTTTTGTAAATTTAAGTTTGGGCTATTTCCAAGTCCAGCAGTTTGTATGCTTGATGTTGTGTCCTTTATTCTACCTGCCAAACTGAAAGCAGTGTCGCTTAGAAAACAGAAAAGCTGCTTGGTCTAGCTAAAGTGCAGCGGGTAGGCAACACCCTGTCAATGTTCCCTGCTTTATTTTTACCGCTTTATTTTTGCTTTATGTTGTCTCTTTTTCTCTTTGTTTCTCACGTCCTTTATACATCTGTCATTCACCCATTCCTTCTCCCAGCCGCCAATCCACTCACCCACCCACTTAAACATGCGCAGTCAACTGCCAAATGAAATACCCATGCACACGTTCATTAACACAACCATCAACCCACACACTATACTATAAACCAACTCACCTATCCACTCACTCATGCATCCATTTACCTTCCACTTACTCATTCAGCCACTCTCTCATCGTTCCATTTACTCAGCCAACCATTGATCTTTTCGATCATCGATTCTTATTAATTTACCCACTCACTTATCTGTCTGCTATTATTCATCCACATTTCCACTCATTATTCATCCACATTTCCACTCATACATCCACTCATACATCCAACCACACACTTACATTGACATTCCGAAAGTCACCCATCAATGAACAGGTTTTCACGCGTCAAACCATGTTTACTTTACCCATCCACTGTCTCACCTTTGCATGCCACTCACCCTCTAATTTAGCCATCACTCACAAATGCATTCACCCTTTACTGAATGTATGTTCCCGCTTCTACCCCCTTTATGGGGCCATTAGACCGTCAGGGACTCACCTTTACATTAGCTGGGCTGAGCAGATGTAATATTCTGACTCCAACCCCAGCCAGCTTGGGCACTGGCGCCAAGCTGAGGTAAACACACTGGGCAGGTCATTGTTTTGTTCAGTCAAGTTGATGGTGTGAACGGTTGTATGATGGAACAACACCTGCCTGAGCAACACATGCCTGAACCACGCAGTCTTAACCACGACCGCATCTTTACCAAGCATGCCTTTACCATGCATGCCTTTAACACGCATGCCTTTACCACAAAACTTTGGGATAAGGACACGATTGGTAAAGGGACATTTGTGCTAAAGGTCATACCCCTGCCCCTAGCCCTGAAAACTGTCCCTTTTCCCCCGCCCCGACCTGAGCCATAAAAATTAACCTCATGCCCTAAAAACGACCCCGACCCCAACCCCTGCGCCCTAAAAACTGTCCCCTACATCCGTGAAGTACCACGCCCCACTCCCCACCCTGATGCCTAAACCTGCCCCCAACCCCTAAAACTGACCCTTATCCCCACCTGAGCCCTAAAAACTATCCTGACCCCGAGCGCCCTGAGGCCTAAAAACGGACTTCTACATCTCTAAAGTACCTCAACCCAGCCCCACCCTGCCCTGAGGCCTAAAACTGCTCCTAGCCCTGAAAACTGTCCCTTCCCCCGCCCCTCCCTGAGCCCTACAAACTGACCACACACCCTAAAAACTACCCCAACCCTAGTCACACCCGGCAGGAGCCCTAAAAACTGTTCCCTACGCCTGTAAAATACCCCGTCCCAGCCCCCGCTAAGTCGTAAAACTCCCTGCCCTATAAACAACCCAGACGCTCCTGAGCCCTAAAAACTACCCCCACCCTGAAACACTACCCCCCCCAAGACCCAGCCCTAGCCCCATTTACCTCACTGCGTCCTCTCCCGATCATTCCTCATCCTGTGCCCGCCTATCCGCTCTGCATCTAGACCGCGCATTGCCTTAACCACGCATATGAGTTGTTAAAGCATATGCGTGGTTATGGCAAGCGTGGTTCGGATTGTGGGGAAACTGTATGCGTGGCCGTCAGTGTGCTGAGGGACATTAACTCACCCATCCACTGACTCACTCACCTATCTATGCACGCTCCCATTTCCTCATCCCCACCTGCGGTGGGCGTTCACTCGTCCATCGCTACCCTCTTTGAGGGCATCCGACGTGGGAACTCAAAGATGCCCAAGGAGGATGGATGGGTGGATACAGTGGTGGTGTTTGTGCTGTAAATGTGTGTCAGTGCAGCGAGGGAGAGAGATAGTAGAGCCGGTGCTGCACATGCTGCACCTACTCCGTGTATAAGGAGATGTGCGGCGCTGCCTCAGCTGCATCTGGTGTGTGTGTCTGTCTGTGTGTATGAAACAAAGATGTTTGCCCTGCTGCTGTCTTGGTGGTCGTGGATAGATGTGGGGGGGCACTTGCTCTGCTGTGTCATACACGTGTGTGTGTTTTTTCCTTGCATTTCTGTGAATGGGAGGGACACTTGAACCACTGCTGCACATGCCAAGCCCGTTCTGTATGTGAGGGGCACTTGCATTGCAACCGTACATATAGTACCTGTTGTGTTAAAAGCATAGCGGCAACCATGCACTGCTGTTACAAGTGGGGGGTGTAGGGTGTGTGGTTCTGTGTGCGTGTGAGACACACCTGCACACAGACATAAAGGTGGGGTGCTTTCATTTTGACTATGCATTTCTGGGGATGTGCGGGTCCCTTGCTCTGCTGCTGCTATGATTATAAGGAAGCATGCACTACAGTCTGTGCTGTTATTAGTGGGTGGGTTTGGGTGCGTGTGTACGCCTGAAGGTGGGGTGCTTGCACTGCTGATGCCTATGCATTTCTGTGGATGTGAGGGACGCTTGCACTGCTGCTGCTATGATTATAAGGAGGCATGCACTGCAGTCTGTGCTGTTATTAGTGGGCGGGTTTGGGTGCGTGTGTGCGCGTGAAGGTGGGGTGCTTGCGCTGCTGATGCCTATGCATTTCTGCGGATGTGAGGGACGCTCACACTGCTGCTGCTATGATTATAAGGAAGCATGCACTGCAGTCTGTGCTGTTATTAGTGGGCGGGTTTGGGTGTGTGTGTGCGCGTGAAGGTGGGGTGCTTGCATTGCTTTTGACTGTGCATTTCTGCAGATGTGTGCGACGCTTGCACTGCTGCTGCTATGAGTATAACGAAACATACATTGCTGCCTGTGCTACAACTAGTGGGTGGGTTTGGGTGAGTGTGTGCGCGTGAAGGTGGGGTGCTTGCACTGCTGATGCCTATGCATTTCTGTGGATGTGAGGGACGCTTGCACTGCTGCTGCTATGATTATAAGGAAGCATGCACTGCAGCCTGTGCTGTTATTAGTGGGTGGGTTTGGGTGCGTGTGTGCGCGTGAAGGTGGGGTGCTTGCGCTGCTGATGCCTATGCATTTCTGCGGATGTGAGGGACGCTCACACTGCTGCTGCTATGATTATAAGGAAGCATGCACTGCAGTCTGTGCTGTTATTAGTGGGTGGGTTTGGGTGCGTGTGTGCGTGTAAAGGTGGGGTGCTTGCACTGCTGATGCCTATGCATTTCTGTGGATGTGAGGGATGCTTGCACTGCTGCTGCTATGATTATAAGGAAGCATGCACTGCAACCTGTGCTGTTATTAGTGGGTGGGTTTGGGTGCGTGTGTGCGCGTGAAGGTGGGGTGCTTGCACTGCTGATGCCTATGCATTTCTGTGGATGTGAGGGACGCTTGCACTGCTGCTGCTATGATTATAAGGAAGCATGCACTGCAGCCTGTGCTGTTATTAGTGGGTGGGTTTGGGTGCGTGTGTGCGCGTGAAGGTGGGGTGCTTGCGCTGCTGATGCCTATGCATTTCTGCGGATGTGAGGGACGCTCACACTGCTGCTGCTATGATTATAAGGAAGCATGCACTGCAGTCTGTGCTGTTATTAGTGGGTGGGTTTGGGTGCGTGTGTGCGCGTGAAGGTGGGGTGCTTGCACTGCTGATGCCTATGCATTTCTGTGGATGTGAGGGACGCTTGCACTGCTGCTGCTATGATTATAAGGAAGCATGCACTGCAGCCTGTGCTGTTATTAGTGGGTGGGTTTGGGTGCGTGTGTGCGCGTGAAGGTGGGGTGCTTGCGCTGCTGATGCCTATGCATTTCTGCGGATGTGAGGTACGCTCACACTGCTGCTGCTATGATTATAAGGAAGCATGCACTGCAGTCTGTGCTGTTATTAGTGGGTGGGTTTGGGTGCGTGTGTGCGCGTGAAGGTGGGGTGATTGCATTGCTGATGCCTATGCATTTCTGTGGATGTGAGGGACGCTTGCACTGCTGCTGCTATGATTATAAGGAAGCATGCACTACAGCCTGTGCTGTTATTAGTGGGTGGGTTTGGGTGCGTGTGTGCGCGTGAAGGTGGGGTGCTTGCATTGCTTTTTAATATGCATTTCTGCGGATGTGAGGTACGCTCACACTGCTGCTGCTATGATTATAAGGAAGCATGCACTACAGCCTGTGCTGTTATTAGTGGGTGGGTTTGAGTGCGTGTGGGCGCGTGAAGGTGGGGTGCTTGCACTGCTGATGCCTATGCATTTCTGGGGATGTGCGGGACCCTTGCTCTGCTGCTGCTATGATTATAAGGAAGCATGCACTACAGCCTGTGCTGTTATTAGTGGGTGGGTTTGGGTGCATGTGTACGCGTGAAGGTGGGGTGCTTGCACTGCTGATGCCTATGCATTTCTGGGGATGTGCGGGACCCTTGCTCTGCTGCTGCTATGATTATAAGGAAGCATGCACTACAGTCTGTGCTGTTATTAGTGGGTGGGTTTGGGTGCGTGTGTGCGCGTGAAGGTGGGGTGATTGCATTGCTGATGCCTATGCATTTCTGTGGATGTGAGGGACGCTTGCACTGCTGCTGCTATGATTATAAGGAAGCATGCACTACAGCCTGTGCTGTTATTAGTGGGTGGGTTTGGGTGTGTGTGTGCGCGTGAAGGTGGGGTGCTTGCATTGCTTTTGACTGTGCATTTCTGGAGATGTGCGGGGACGCTTGCTCTGCTGCTGCTATGATTATAAGGAGGCATGCACTGCAGCCTGTGCTGTTATTAGTGGGTGGGTTTGGGTGTGTGTGTGCTCGTGAAGGTGGGGTGCTTGCACTGCTGATGCCTATGCATTTCTGTGGATGTGAGGGACGCTTGCACTGCTGCTGCTATGATTATAAGGAGGCATGCACTGCAGTCTGTGCTGTTATTAGTGGGTGGGTTTGGGTGCGTGTGTGCACGTGAAGGTGGGGTGCTTGCATTGCTTTTGACTATGCATTTCTGAGGATGTGAGGGACGCTTGCACTGCTGCTGCTATGATTATAAGGAGGCATGCACTGCAGCCTGTGCTGTTATTAGTGGGTGGGTTTGGGTGTGTGTGTGCGCGTGAAGGTGGGGTGCTTGCACTGCTGATGCCTATGCATTTCTGTGGATGTGAGGGACGCTTGCACTGCTGCTGCTATGACTATAAGGAGGCATGCACTGCAGCCTGTGCTGTTATTAGTGGGTGGGTTTGGGTGCGTGTGTGCGCGTGAAGGTGGGGTGCTTGCACTGCTGATGCCTATGCATATCTGCAGATGTGAGGGACGCTTGCACTGCTGCTGCTATGATTATAAGGAAGCCTGCATTGCTGCCTGTGCTGTAACTAGTGGGTGGGTTTGGGTGCGTGTGTGTGCGTGAAGGTGGGGTGCTTGCATTGCTTTTGACTGTGCATTTCTGGAGATGTGCGGGACGCGTGCTCTGTTGCTGCACGTGCTGTGTCCGTTCTGTGTGCGAGGGACGCTGCTTTGCTACACTTGCTGCATCTGTGGGAGGGGAGTAGCACCACGCAGCTGGTCCAGTTCAGCGACGGAAGAAGACAGGGTAGTTCAGTAAAAAGGGCAGGACCCCTTGAACCCCGCGCTATTTATACGACGGGATCTTCGCACCCACGCCCTCCAGCTGCCTCCTGCTGAACCTCCGTTAGGAGCCAAGGCCTGGAGGACCGACTCGAGCTCCCGTTCGTATCACACGGCGAGGGATGGGGCGACTCTGCCAGAGCAGCGACTGCGCATGCTTAATCCGCTCCGAAGAGTAGAAGAGGAAACCAAGCATCCGTCTCCATGACAACAGAGGAGACATGGCGTAGAGTCTGAGGAATGCTGCGATGTGAACTTCACCATCCTGCCAGTGATGGGTGGATTGGAGCCTGTCCTCAGGGCCACTCTGGTGATTGCACCCAGCTGTATGTTGCCACATCAACTACAGAAACATGGTGCTACCAAAATCTTGAGTTCTGAAATATCGTGAAGGCAAGTTCTGATAGGCCATGTGGATTTACAATTTTTAACTGCACGTTGACGCATCTTGAAGCTATATATATCGTCAAGGCACATATATGTGAAGTTAAGTAAAGGAAACATATACTTACCCCTTTATACTTGCCTTGTTGATAATGTCCTCCTCATTATTTTATTCTCTGTATTCTGGTAGCAGAGAGTCCTGGAGTCGGGATAATAACAGCCCCGGCCCGTGCAGGTAAGAGCGGTGGGGCCTGGTGGACGGGGGATTTCGACAGAAGACCACGAGGGAAAATGTAATATTTATTTAATTTTCCCTCGTGGTCGTCTGTCGAATGCCCCTCCAACCCAGCCCCACCGCTCTTACCTGCACAGGCCGCGGCTGGATATTAAGGTGTAAATTCCCTTACACCCCGGCTCGTGTTACAGCGCACAGTGAAACGCGGCCTGCACAGGGCTGGAAAGCTGATGGCAGCGTATATTTGTTAATGCTTTAAGACAGTAATACATGTCTAGGCACTGGCAGTAATGTAAAGATCCATTACTACTGGTGGTCCCTCACGTGGTGTCCGAGTGTCCCCCCTGGGTGCCACGCTAACACGCCTGCGCTCAGCGTGACACGGCCCGGGTGTGGAAGGGGAATGTCTATGTCTGTTTCTTTTACAGGGACTTCGGGCTCCTTTCTCTCCTGCTGGAACACTTCACCCTCGTTGAACGCCACAAACCCTCCCTCGGACCCTGGTCACGTGATTGTGCCAGAGTCTCACCACGGGGGCTCCTGTCGTCCACACTTATCCCTGAGACCTCGAAGGAACCAGCCCAGTACTTCAGAGTGTTGTGCTTCTGGACAAGGGGTGCTTTCGACCCCCAAGTTCTATTTCAAAATTCAAAATATATAAGAGTTAAAAAGGCAGATGGTCTCTAGCTCGTGTCCTTGAAAACCTCAAAGAGCTGCAGCGTCTGAGCTCGCGGCTCTCTAGAGCAGAGGGTTAACGCTCGGTCCGGGGACCTTTGGGGGTCCGTCTCGCCTACTCATGGGGTCCACGCCGACTTAGAAAATGGCATTATTTTAACAGGTTAATAAGGTGTATATAAATAAAGAATCAAAATGTAAAATTGTACATTTTAACACGCTGTGTAAATGTGAGGGAATTTGAACCTGGAGGGTAACATGTGAGTTGGCGTCCTCGCATTGATTCGTGAGAGCAGCGCGAGTGCCTCAAACGGAACACAGAATGGATGCTGGGGGGCCTCAATTGAACTTAAAAAAACTCCAACCTTCCCATTAAAATGTAGATTTTGTTACATTTGTTTGTGAGTTATATAAAATATGTAATCATTTATAGATTTGTTTGATGAATGCTTGTTTCTGTATTATTGGGTATTGTTTTGGGGTTCAAATCATTGAAATTACTCAGGCCGGGCTCCTTGGATTCTGATATAAACACATTAACAGTTCCTGGGTTAAAATTATGAATCCCTGGTGGTCCCTGGATGCCAGGAATAATTAAGTGGAGGTCCACAGAAGTCCAAAGGTCAAGAACCACTGCTCTAGAAGACCCCACTAGTTAGAGGCGATCAGGATGAACAAGGCAGTGCTTTGGGGCCTGCAGAGGAACTGAAAATGAAGTGAAGGCCTCTTGAAGAAGTTTGAGGCAGGGGGATGTGCACTTCTCAGCTACCCTATCCAGCATTTTCATAAAAAACGAGGCCTGGCTTCTGAGCTTGGTAATCCGCGACAGCGGCCATAAGCAAGCTTTAACCATACCCAGAAACCGGGTTGTCCTAGCTTATCCCTAGAATAAGAAATCTGTGAAACTGTGTTTATGTTTCAAGGAGTGGAAGCAGAGCCAATCAGCATTCATCATCGTTTTACGCATTGCTGAGTCAGCGAGCGATCAAGAGAAACTCTGTGGGCGGTTTGTGGTGGAAATGAATCTCAGGATCCTCAGAACCAGATTTTTCACCTGAGTAAGAAAGAGTGGAACTGATGGGCTTGGCTCGGTTAAATTTCATGAAGCATGCTGAGGTGGACGGAGCACACGATTATATTTATTCCGTCTTCATAAAAATGGAGATCACCAATGATTTGATGAGTAGAACATTGTAATGTCAAATTGTGACTCTTCTTGTGTCGTCTATGTTAGAGTTTCTCCAACATTTCCTTGGCGTGTCCTCATTTTGCATTCATAATCTGGATGTATGACGTAACAACGCGAGTCATTACAACACGTGCAGTTACATCGCATTCGTTACAACGACTGCGATGTTACTACACGATGCCATTACAACGCAAGTCTTTACATCGACTTGCGCTAGATGGCGTGCTAACATTAGAAAAGCGTAATTTACTATTCCAACTCCAGTCCACTTAACAGTAGGGAAGGTGTTGGGATAGTAAACTACACTATTTGTAATGTTAGCAAGTCATCTAGCGCAAGTCGATGTAAAGACTTGCGTTGTAATGGCATCGCGTGGTTACATCGCGTTCGTTGTAACGACCACGATGTAACAGCATCGCTTTGTAGTGAATGCGATGTAAACGATGTTTCCCTCATAATCTACATTTCGCAGTGTCATCACCCCACAACGGTTATTTTTAACATTTTCTTAAATTTAGATTAGGTTACATTGCCTTTTCTGACGACACCTTTTCTTAAGAGTTGATACATCAACAGAAAGATCATGCAGTGCAGTACGAGCGTCAAAGATTCGTGAGCTTAAAATATATTCCTGTCCAATATATTGTCCAGCAAGGTGACATTTAGGAGCAAATAGCCACCGGTGACCACTACCGTCACTTTGATGACTAGAACGTTGTAACGTCAAATGATGAACCTTCTTTTGTCATCTATGTTAAAGGTTTCTCCAACATTGCATTGTCGTGTCCTCATTTTGCATTCATAATCTACATTCCGCGGAGCTGTGATCCCCCTACAGCCATTTTCCACATTCACGGCCTGAGTGTGACTACAATTGAATCATGTGGCTGCCGCAAGCGATCTTGTCACAGCCTTCTGAGAAGCCATGATCCATGCAGGGCTAGTGTTCATGAAGCAAGACTGTCAATGTTGGCCATGAGGTTATTGTTGTTGTTCAATGGGACCAAGATGGACCTGTGCTAAATGCAAGGCATTTTCTAATCAAACAAGGATGAACAATTAACAGTAAACAAAACACCTACAAATATACCTAGAAAATACCTGGAAGCAAGATTTATTTGGAAAGAAGATGAAATATTGGAGAATTCGAAGATAGCTGGCAACAGCGGGAAGCCATTGAGAACCCGAGCCATTGCGATGACAATGACGCCGTGTACAGTCCTTGGAAGATGGGTTCCGTCAGAATGTCTCACAGTGCGGGGCGTAGTGAAGATGACTGCCATCTTCCCTGAGATGCTGTTGTGACTCCAAACCACAAAGCGTTCCCCCTACGGTGTCAGAGCTTGGAGGTGATGGCGATGAAAAGTCTTGAAATGACAGCGCTGAAGCGAGCTGACGGTGTCACTCAGAAACAGCATCTCTGTCAATGGCGCCTTTCTCGCGGATCAGCTTGGATTTCAAAGAGACTGCTGTGAAACAAACCTTCCCGGGAGGAGATGGAATCATAAAGACAGGACTACAGGAATACATTGGCCTCACCAGCTGTCAAACACCGGCTCCCATTGGTGCAGTTATTTTGTGTTTTTTAAACCAGAGTGAAAAATCTCATTTTACATCTACGTCCACATAGTGATGTCCTATAATTGCCTCAGCTTAGCACTGATTCAAATCGGTAACCTAGACCCCACGAATGACCCCAACATTGTAAAACCACCCAATGACAGCGATACAGTTTCTCGTTTAAGACTAAGGAATGTTATAACTACTTATGGAAATCTACACAAGACTCTCCCAGGGCTGGGCCAGAGCTCCGCCTATGAGAAGTTCTGTTGGTGTTGTGGAATCTATGCCACCCCGGGTTTGTTAGCACTGATCCGATTAAGGCAGCTCCACGTTTGGTTTCGCGGTGTCATACCATAACTCATAGGTCTACACAAAGTCCGAAAATGTTTAGTAACTAAAAAAAAAAGAAAAACAATCTGAAAATCACTGGGGCTGTCGATCCCCTGCACCTTTTGAGCATAAATGACAATGTGAGCGCTACACAGGATACACTTGTACATTATTATGCTCCAAGGCCGATCTTGTCGCTTAACCAAAACAAAAGGAGCTTGTGCAGGTACAGAGGTAAAGAAGGCCTTAAAAAATTATACAAAAATGTACATTTTCTGGGCAGAGCAAGAACCTTGGGGATTTTTCGCTTACAATGCCAGACATTCGAGTGAGGCTTTGGACATCTGCAGAGGCGCAGCCTGGTATCATGGTTAATTAACACTTGCAAGAAAATGGAAGCCACTACACAGCTGAGGAAAGGTAAATTAGTAACATCTCACAATCTGTGACAAACTAGTGGGGTAATAAATATTATTGTTGGGTGGGGCGTGGCTTGCTGCCGACGGGAATGGCCGCGTAGTAGCGAAGCTCTGCAGCGCCACTCCCGAATCATCCTGATAACCTGTGCCCCGAGGTCCCGACCCGTGCAGAGAGTTGGTGCGGGTGGTTCCGAGGCCCCTGCGGACCGATTGGTGAAGTTTGGGGGTGATCGGAGGCGGGACCGTTATCAGGCTCCACTCTCCGGGAGCTGGTGGACTGCCATGCGGTTGCTGGGTGTGACCCTGTCCGGACACAGCGGCTGCGGGAGGCTGCGGCTGCGGCCTGGGATTTCCGGAGGTGGAGCGGGCTGAGGCACGGCGCCCCTGACGACTCGGGAGCTGATGTTGCTGGGCCCTCTGGTCTGCCCGACATAGTGGATGCCCCAGCGGAAGTGGAGGCTGAGGGACGGCTCAAAACCGGGAACCGATGGCGGAGTTTCGGGCCTGGTGGTGTGGCCGCAGAGTAACCAGTGACGGCCGGGCCCCGACAGAGGAGGCGATTGCTGTGGTGCTGGCATGCAGCTCTGAGTGGAGGGAGCGGGGGGCTGTCTGACTCCAGGCCCGACGCGCGGACGACATCACCTGGAGAGAGGTGCAGCCCAGGCGGGCACAAAATACACAAGGCCGTGGTGGCGGCCTGAGGCGCCTGGGGAGAGGCAGCTTTGGGCACGGCGCCGCCAATGGGACATAAACTTGCTCAGTGAGACCCGGTGGCCTCCCCTGCACCTCTGAGACCCGAACAGTAAAGAGACGGGATCGGCGGCGCTCCCGTGACGAGGAATCGGCGGAGCTCAATACTTGACCGACCGCCACGCAGCCGGTAAGGGGTGCGTTTGGACAGTGGGGTGAAGAGGAGAGTTGCGGTGGTGGCAGCTGGACGCTCGCAAAGGCGGTGGAGGGGAGCATGGCGCCTCTGGTGCAGCGGTGGTGTGTGCTGAGGCGTGTGAGCGGCCATACCACGGCCCGAACACAACACTTCCGCTGCGGCGACTTGGGCCCTATGGAGTGTCCAGACACCGGACTGATACCAAATAGAGGCCAGGCCTCGGGGATGTTGGGGACCTCGTCCATGAAGCTGGTTGTCCCCAGTAGCGATGACGCCCCGGCCTCAGTAATCGGCGAGGGGTGACGGAGGAACACTCGACGGGGGTGAGAGCGCGTGGAGGTCTCCCGCCACCTCCGTAGATCTACCTGGGAGGGAGAGGAGAGACTAACCGGGGGGTCCCTGATCTCCCTCGGCTGTGACGGGGCGGGACTCGGCCGATTGTGCTGATCAAACGACGACCGGTTTGGGGGAACCGGGGTACCGCCTTGCCGGACGGCTGGATCCAGGGGCCGCCTTTTGAACTGCGACGCTAGGCTTCCCAGGGTGGGGGCTCCTGGCTGGAGTGTGATAATCCCACCGAGGCGTAGCGGGGTCGGAGAGGACAGAGACTGGCCTTCCCACGTTCCATTGAACGACCCTGAAGCCGGGTGGAGTGCACTGGCGACTGGGGTGCAGTCTGCGAAAACCGACAGGCCGGGTGGAGGTCTCCACCGCAGGCGGCAGGGATTAGCGGCTGCGCCTTCTAGCTGGGGAGTGCCCACTGAAGGGTAATCATGCCATCTGGGCGGAACAGCAAAACGACGACGCAGGCAAAACTAGACAAATTTGCGTGGCACCAGCAACTGAGCGGAGATCGGGCTGGGATGCCGGCCTCGGACGGTAAGCCTGACCCGTCGAACAAAGACCTTTTGGATGCCATTACGGCCGTCAAGACGTCCCTTGAACAGCGGATCGACACTGTGGCCACCGATGTGGGTCTGATCTGAGAGGATGTAAGAAAGATTGCCGACCGGGTGGGGGCAGTGGAAAATGTTACCAAAGAATTGTCAAACGACACCGGCCTCCTCAAACCAGAGGTCAATGACCTACGCGCCTCCCAAGAGGTGCTTGCCCGGCAGCTAGACGAATACGAAGGTAGAATGCGTCGGAATAATGTGCGAATTATTGGTGTTCCGGAACGGGCAGAGGGGCAAGTGGTGGACCTCTTTGTCGAAGACTTGGTCCTCAATCACCTGCAACCTAGGGGACTCTCCCAGTGTTTTTCCAGTGAAAGAACCCATCGGGTGCCGGGAGGTCGCCCTAGGCCGGGGGCCCCTCCTAGACCTATTCTGGCCCGAGTATTTAACTTCCGTGACCGAGACATTATCCTTCAAACGGCGAGGGCAGCGCCACCCGTCTCTGTGGAGAATAGCAACATCACGTTCTTTCCGGACTTTACCCTACGAGTCCAGAAACAAAGACGAAGCTTCCAGGAAGTGAAGAAGGCCCTGCGTGACCACGATGTCAAGTACGCAATGATGTTCCCGGCCAAGCTTCGGGTAGAGGCCGAGGGCAAATCGTGGTTCTTCACGCGCCCGGAGGATGCATGGGACTGGCTGGAGGGTTGGCGCACTGTAGACACCCGGAAAAGGAAGAAACCCTCGGCAGCAGATGCGGCTACGGATTGGCGCCAACAGGGGCGCTCGCCTTGGCGCTCTGACTCCGGGGCCCCGGGCCCTGCGGAGGAACACTGATTATGGACGATGGTAAGATGGTATATGATCTAACATGGCAGCCCTGAAATTCCCCTGTAGCTTTGCAGAGGGCGGACTACTATCCCCATGGTGACATTATGCCTGGTATAGATGGTACTTACGTGGGGAGAGAGTTGAACTCTGTGTTTGATGGCCAATAGGGCCCTCCATTGTAGACATCCGAGTGGCGAGAGCCGAGCCTCCATGAACATAGATGGACTCCCCTCAACGATACGTTTCCTGATAGACTTGTTTTCTTGATTGGTCTCGGAGGGGGTCTAACTCCAATGAGTAGATACTGGGTGGAGCGAGGATCGGGCTGGCCGGGCAGACCTTTCATGTAATTCGCTGGCCTGGCGAGAGTAGGGTTGGGGGAGAAGGGGAAGGTTTTGTATGATGCTAGCTGCCATGATGGGAGTGGGGCAGCACACGTTTCCTCGCAGTGTTTATGAGGGGGTGACAGGCACTCTGCATGTTGGGGGAGGCGGGCGGTTTTAGTCCCGTTCTGCAGGGAAGCAGGGAGGGTGGGGTATGTTGTGGGATTGAATTTGTTGGGGGGGTTGTTATGCACTGTTTTTCTGCAGTAGTCTTACACGATACCTTTTGTCAGGGCAGGGCACGAACTATTCACCTATTGACTCTTGGTCTCCTCTCCGTCACAATCAGAAAGGGCGGGGGGCGGCGGGTGTTGTCACTGAGGGTGTTTGCTATGGTAACCCTGTACCGGGGTCACTCCGACCGTCCCAGTATGTTGCTATTACGACTATACGGCAATGGCTCAGAGACTTAGTCTAATGACCTGGAACGTTAACGGGCTAGGCGATAAAATTAAGCGGAGCATAGTGCAACAATACATACACCAACATCGTATAGATGTAGTGCTGCTCCAAGAAACACATCTCATAGGCAACTCCTGTCATGCCCTAGACCGGAAGGGGTACCGTATGATTGCCCACTCGGGCTTTACGTCGGGCTCTAGAGGGGTGGGGATCCTCCTGAGAAAGGGCTGCCCCTATGTGGTTCACACAACTCATACCGAGCCCCAGGGTAGATACGTTGTCTGCTCAGGCAGTTGGGAAGGGAAGGCCCTCAACTTGCTCTCGGTATATGCGCCGCCGGGCCTTCAGCGCCAGACCCTGGCGGACGTTGGGACGTTTCTACTTACCCTTCCGGAGGGTGCTGTGGTTATGGGCGGCGACTTTAACCTGACGATGGACGACACAGTAGACCGTACCCCACCCCGAGGGAACGATCCGCCGGGCTCATAACTGAGCAATTTCGCTGACGCAGTCGGCCTGGTGGACATTTGGAGATGGTCACACCCCCGAGACACGCTTTACACTTTTCAGTCCGGAGTACACGGAAGTCACTCACGGCTTGATTACCTGTTCACACACGCGCAAGATATTCATAACTTCACAGATTCTTCGAGCTTGGCACGGGGGATTTCCGATCACTCCCTGGTCATATCTTTCTTTGGTGCCAGTCTAAAGCGACAACCTGGTCCCATCCGGATTCAGCCGTGGTTGCTGAAAATCCCGCACATCAGAGATTCCTTGCGCCACGACACTGATTGCTATTTTGATGAAAATGAGGGGTCGGTGGCTTCGGCGGTCACATTATGGGGCGCCTACGGGGCAGTTATCAAAGGGAGAGCGCTGTCCCTGATGGTGGGACACAAAACTGAACGCAGACGGCGTGTTTGCGAGCTAGAGGCGGTTATACTTCAGCTCGAGCAAGGGACTGCACACACCTCCGCCCACGAGGCCCAACACCTACTGGAAGTCAAGAGACGAGATTATAAACAACTACTCTATGAGGAAGCCAGTCGACGAACCCTCATCACCCGGCACAGAATTTATGAGCTGGGGGAACGCACGGGTAAATTGCTGGCATGGCTGGAGCAGAAAGAATTGGCGGCGCGATGGGTGGGAGCGATCAAAGGGCCAGATGGGGTGTTGATCACAGACCCTCAAAATATCGCTGAAGCGTTTGCTCATTATTATGAGCAAATATATACCCCGCCGCAGGACTCGCAGGCACGTTGGGCGGCAGACCTCCTCGCCACCATTGATGTGCGATGTCTCTCCCAGCAAGAACAAGAGACTCTGGAGTCAGATATCGCACTAGAGGAAATTCAGATAGCCATCCGGGATACCCGCTCCGGAAAGGCCATGGGTCCCAACGGCATCCCGATAGAATTCATGAAAAATATGGCTCTGAAATTGGCACCCCACCTGCTAAATTTGTACAAGGAGTGCTATGAGACCGGCACTGCCACAATAGTGGTAATCCGTAAACCCGGCAAACCAGCGGATGAATGTGCATCGTACAGGCCCATCTCCCTGATCGCATTGGAGGCCAAAATCTTGGCTAAGCTGCTGGCCAATCGACTGCTCCCATATCTCATGGCCCTGATCCACCCGGACCAGTCGGGTTTCATGCCGGGCCGTAACACCGTACGTAATCTGCGTCGAGTCCATGGGGCCCTGGGTCGGGCGGCAACACTCCAAGAGGAAGCACTATTGCTAGCGCTCGATGCCAAGATGGCGTTTGATACGGTGGCGTGGGAGTATCTCTTCGCTGTCCTAACCCGTGTGGGGCTGGGCCCTCGACTGATAGGATGGATTCGACTGCTATATACCTTGCCCAAGGCTAGTGTATCAGTCAATAACCACCGTTCGACCTCCTTTTCCCTCGGTCGTGGCACGCGACAGGGCTGCCCCCTGTCGCCGCTCCTCTTTGCCCTGGCACTGGAGCCACTAGCGGTCTGGATCCGAAAGGACCCAGAAATTAGGGGCCTTAAATGGACAGCAGATCATGAAGACCGCATCTCGCTATATGCGGACGATATTTTACTGTACCTGGCCTCCCCCGCGCAATCGATCCGTCGGGTACTACATATCTTTCATATGTTTGGGGCCCACTCCGGATACCAGATCAACTGGTCCAAATCCCAGATATATCCACTTCGGGTGATCCGCCGCTTAGCCCCAGGGGATACGATATACCGGTGGCGCTACAGGGTTTCCAATATTTGGGCATTTTTATAACATTGGATACAACGCTATTCTACGAGCGAAACCTAGAAGGCCCATTGCAGCAGTTCAAATCTGACGTGCTCCATTGGAAAACGCTGCCCCTTACACTCCTGGGCCGGGCAGCCCTTTTCAAGATGCTAGCCCTCCCCCGTTTCCTCTACGCCCTTCAGAATACGCCTATCCCGGTCCCAGAAGCCTATTTCTTGAAGATCTACGCTACATTGCGGGGATTGTTGTGGGACACCGGACTGCTGCGCATTGCAATGCAAAAACTGACTATGGGTTGGTACGACGGTGGGATTGGGCTGCCGGACCTACGCCTTTATTATCAGGCAACACAACTGATCACGATCAACCAGTGGGTATTCGGGGCGCAGGATGACCCTAGCTTCCGAACCGACCGATGGCTCATGGGGAAGGGAGGATATAACAGGGCCTTATACTCGAATCTGAAGAAATTAGGTCTGACTGGCACCACGGCCAGAACGGTGGAAGCTTGGCATCTTCTCCAGAAGCGAATGGGGTGGTATGGGCGGCTGACTAAGGCCACTCCGCTCTGGGAACCGGATTGTCTGGGACGGCTGAGTACCTGTGCGGGGTTCGATAAGTGGGATCTTATTGGCATTTCTACAGTGGGGGACATATGGGTTAAAGGCAGGAAGGCGACTTTTGCGGAGCTTCAACTTAAATACAAGCTTGCTCCCTCTGAGCATTACCGCTATCTATAAATAAGCCATGCTATCGACTGCGTACTACCCGCTGAGACTCCCCTTCCAGACTACTCGCCCTTGGAAGATAGATTGTTGCTAGATCCAATGGACCACAGGGCCATATCCTTAACATATAAAAAGTTAATCAATAACCAAGCTGACATAATGCAGAAAGTACGGGCAAGGTGGGAGACGGATGTGGGCGAAATGTCGGACGAGGAATGAAGAGATGCGCTTGCCTCCCCTCGGGAGGTGGCGATACCGATGCGGCTCCGCCTGGTTCAGCTCAAAGTTCTGCATCGTGTATATTTTGATGCGACCTTATTGTGTAAACTAGGTAGGCATCCCGATGAGCTCTGCCTTCGGAATTGTCCTCATGTAGGCACATTCGCACACATTTTGTGGGCCTGCCCCCCCATACAACACTATTGGACAGAAGTCACCCGTCAGATGGCGCGGGCTACCGGGAAGTCGGTTGTCCCCTCCCCTCAGTTATGCCTCCTTAATGTGTGGGATGATACTGACCTTACCCAAGTGGAGCAGGAATGGGCGGCGCTAGGTTGGGCCAAAGCTAAAAGAAATATTGCCCAGAAATGGGGGGTAGCCGCCGTGCCATCGTTGAGCGCCTGGTCCAAAGACATGGATTTATCGATGGTGGCGGAGAAAACGGTCTATAAGGTTCGAGGTTGCCCCCAAAAATGGGACCAAAAATGGGGAAGGTGGAATAAATATCGGGGGGACATCTGCATTTCTCCCACGGTAGAACTCCGACGAGAGAGGCGGGCCCTACTTGACAACTTAGGTGTGGGTGGGTTGTCCGGAGCGCCTGGAGAAACCTAATCATACACTATGTGGGTTGGAGCCTCCCGGGTCCTAATCTGTTCAGAGAATCGCCTGTACACTGTTTTATGCTTGGTTTGTCTCTGCTAAATACCCTTGATGTGATGCTTGCCGTCTCTGATGCCCTTACATGCACCCTGTATAAATAAGTACTGCTTAAGTATCACGACTGCTGTAACTGCTGCGGATTTTACTGTTAATAAAATGTTATTTAAAAAAAATATATTATTGTTGGACTTACGTGCTCTTTGTGTCTAAAGTGTCTAAAAATCAGAGGGTTTTCTTTCTGACCTAATAAATTTCAGAGCATGAGAGTAGCCTTATGGGACTCCATGCAGACCATTAATTAAGCCATCTTCTGAAATGCATGGCCAAACCATGAATGGATTACTTTATTGGAGAGATGTCGACCTGCCTTTGTGTGCATTCATGTTCTATAGATAGTGATGCTACACAACACCAGTTTGAGAGTAAACTGGATAGCAAAATGATCTTGACCTCACACGACACATGTACGGAGGAGCAGGAACCAGACTTTATTTGTACCTTTCCTGTTAAACTTACCTTCATATCACACTACTTTACTTTAGACCAATGGAAACCTTAAAAGAGGACAGCTGCGACTGATCATTTCCACTCTGGTGTAAGAGAGGAACTGGTAATGGATGGGAAAGTTAATGGATGCTGGTCACGACCGGTGGGTCATCTGGTTTTTCATGGAGATAAATCCAGCAGCTGAAGTGGTCTGTCGCAAAAGATACCCGTCCATCCTGGATGGGTGATGGGGTACCTGGGGTAGGGCTTATTGACTGTATCCACCATTCTCTAAACTCCTGCCGCATAGCCAACATTTAACAATGAAATCTAGCTACCACAGTGTTACTCAAGCCTGGATATCTGCTTGCTCCAATTTTCCTTCTGTTCATTAGAGCGATCACTGAATCCAGTCTGACCGTCGAGTGGCTCTTTCTCATAGATCCCTCCGGATCCTGGGGCTCGTGGTAACACCATCTGGAGCATCATCAAGCACTCTCGCAGCTGCGTTCCTGACTTTTAACGGAAGGATATTAATGCCACAGGGGCAACGGCAATGAATATTTGTGGAATTGTGCGCCCTCCATGTACCAAAGCAATGGTCATTTGCAAAAATCATGGCAGTCCCTTGAATTTGTCATCATGTCCAATTTCCGCCTGTCTCTTGCTTATGTTTTCATAGCACATGGCCATACAACAGTACAGTGGTTCATTCAACACTGGGGCCTGTGCTGAAGTAATGACAGCTGGGAATCACCTGACACCGAGTGGCAGGGTGATGTGCAACTCATAGAGCCCACTAAAGGCCTGGCACATGGGTACCTGCTGGGCTTTGCTTTGAAGCCGTTACTTCTGGCAGAAGACAAGGGGCACTATTTTGAGACGAATCTCAAGCTATTTTCCATCTCTTCTCTTCCTCTACCTCCTGTATAAGACGTGTGGGAGTTGCTACTACAAATGGTTCTAGCCATGGCTGAGTTGCTGCATTCATTGTAGGTGAGTGCAACTAAAGATTTCCTCCACAAAAAGAATGTGGAGGAAACTCAGTGCAGATACAAGGAGCATTGCTCTAGGCCGGTGTGCGCGAAGAGGTTAATGTATGAGGTTGGTATGAGGAGGACAAAGAATCCGTCCAGAGTCGGTCTATCTTCAGCCTGAGGAGATACAAGATGTCGGTGGGCAATAGATCAGAACAAGAGTGATGGGAGCTGGAAGAGGGGGACATGGGCTGAGTAGCTGGTGTCTTTATGGGCTTTCCAGTGTTGGCTGTGCATGTGTGAGTTATTGTTGTGTTATTGTGATTTGTACAGTGCGAAATACCACTGTTAAGACACTGAAGCACAATCTCAACATGGGAACCCTTGTGTGCAAGTTTGTGAAGGCCATCGATGGACTCTGTCTGTGATTTCTTGGTCTGTAGTTGTGTGGGGTTCGTAGAAAGTGTGTTCAATGTTTAGTTTAGAAGCGTCTGTGAAAGTAAAACGAGTCTGAAGCCGAGAGTTGGTTCGATGTTTTGTTTAGAAGTGTTTGCGCCAATTACTAAAAGCAGTTTGATCTTGGAAAAATCTCTGTAGTGTTATATACGCATGGGTGAATGCGCCAAAGGGCCTTTGTAGTGTTCTTTGTGTAAACGTGTGTGGGATGAGTCTATCTATGTCAGAGACAATGGAATTGTGCGTTTTTGTGGCCGTTCCGTTTCCCACATAATTATGGATTTGCTGAATTCGCCACATAATCCATCCTCTGCTGCGTAATCTTCAGATTTTAACAAAAATGTTTCTAGTTCAAAAGGATCCAAAGTTACTGAAAACATAGTGAGTGACATGTGTTGCCGCGCAGTAGAAGGCCCTTCGCCAGGGTTGACTGGTCACCTTTCTGTTGCTAATTTCTGTGTTTGGGTGTTAAACTGGTACTAATGAGGTGCAACCTTTGCCTAGGATGTATTAATTAACGTGTGTAAAAATGACAACGTGAAGAGGTAATACTATCACAAAATGTTCCAAATTGCGCTGTATAATTTGTCTTTTGTTGCCACATAATTTAGTCAACCCTGCTGTATGATTTCGGCCTCCTCTACCGCATAATCCCAGTGGCCCTGGTCTGTTGACATGTCCAAGTATCTAGTTTGATCATGCGAGGGAAGTGTCCTGGATTTCACCTAGCAAAGGAGGATGTGGTCTGATGAGGTCATGCTTGGCAGCCAAATGGGGAATGTCGGTTATTATGGGAGTGTTGTCTCATGGACTTCATTTAGGGGTCGCAACGGTAGCAGCTGCGGTCCATGGCTTGCCACTTGCAACCCTGGCGCTGCCTTTGCACCCTCTTGTCACAGAGATGGCAAAATCAGTGCCAGGAACACAGGGGCAGCTCCGCCTTATGGACGTCGGTTGGGTCTCCACTCTCCTTGTTTTGTGTCCATTTTTTTCTGACACTAATAATTAATAATATTACATTATTCACCTTCAGTGTAATAAAAAATGGAGTACATTCAGCTGGGATGTGACATTTCCTTGCAGCTTAGGTAGGTAACAAAATACTTTTAAATGTATGTTGTGTGCGTGCTTGCGGGTGAGAGTGTGTTTATGTGAGAGAGACTGTATGTGTTAATGTGTGTGCATGTGTAAGTGCGTGTGTGAGTCAAAGGACATGTGATGTCACTTCCGCTAGCCCAGGCCTTTTAGTGAATTGACGTCAATGTGTAGTCTGTAGGTGGTTGGAGCCGACTGTCAAGGTCAATAATGGCAAAGAGTGGTATGCATAGTCGCATCATTGTTTTCCAGGAAAGTGTACCAAATTGCCATGGAAATTGCACATAAATTTATGAGAAATGCACTTTGAGGTATCTCGAATGACAAGTGAACGGGAGGGCTCACCGCACGTTCAAGAGTCACCCGAGATCTGGGCAAAGGGACTGGGTTGAATGAAAATATGTCCCACGAAACATTTTCTGCTTGAACTAATCTCCCTTGAGACATTTCACTTGTGTGAGTCCCAAAATTATGCCTATTTCAAGTAACACAAAATTCCAGAAATTATATGAATTACAAGAACTGTAAAGAAAATTTCACAAACCCCTCGTGGCAAAGGCTTGTGGATTAGCCAAGCAAGTGTAAATTACCGACATGTGCAGAGTAAACGGGTGCACTTCATAATGTACAGCTATTTTGTTCAGGAATAATCTGCTCCCAGTTGGCCCCTTACAGTGTATTTAGCATCTCTTAAGTGCAGATACAACTGATCCTGCAGAATGAGTTCTATTAGGACATGCCTCTTCCCTGTAGCACGGAGGCCTGAGGGGTGTGTTCACAGGGCGCTTTGTCTCCACAAAATCCTGTACATAAACAACAAGAACGAGCTATCTATGGTCTCAAACAACCAACATCTCATAGGTCATGGAAGTTGTGTCCCTTAAAGAAAACCCTTTAGGTTTTTAAAAGCACCATCACCCACCAGCGTGGTTGGTGGCATGCTTCATCATTGGGTTCCCACCCAGGTGGCCGAGTGCGTCCTAGTGGTGCTTCGACGCCTGCTAACAGCGGAGCGGGATTAGTGTCTGGGGTGGATAGGCGAATATAGTGAGTGCAGACCTTAAAACTACCTCCAGAATACTAAGTCAAATTGCAGGAGAATATGTTATTAAAGAGTTCCTGGGGCAGGGATAAAATCAATAGTGGACGTGAAAGAGGAGAAGTGAAGGGAGACAGCTTCCGTAACCTATGAGATGTTGGTCGTTTGAGACCATACTTGCCTCGTTCTTGTTGCCAAAGACAGACGTATTCAGATGTAGAGAAAGGAAGAGAGAAGGAGAGAGGTTGAAATAGTGGAATAATCAGAGAGTTTAGTTTCTCAGAGGTGCCCTTGGAAGGTAGGGGCCCTGGGTATATGCCCACTTTGTCCATGCCTTAAAACATCTCAGGCCCTCCTCATACTTTACAAAAGAGAAAAGAAAGTTCAAATTTTTTTGACACATAGAAAAAAAAAACTTCATTGTTAGGTTTTTTTTTCAACTTCAGAATAGGAAGGGGAGAGGCTTCCACAACGCAACCGAGCGACCGGCCTGATGAAATAGCTAGAGCCAGGCTGTGGTAGGGTCGCAGAGGAACCGCGTCTCCCCTCAAAATACTGGTGAGGTTAACTCCCCAATGGAGTGTTTGAGGAAGCTGCTAATATCCATATTGTACTAACTCACAGGCCAATAACAGCTTTTAAGCACTCTCCCCTCATTATGGACCCCGCCTGCAGCTCCAGCGTATAATAGTGGTGAATGTAACTGGCAGCTATTATTACTCATGGGTGCAGGCAATATCCCTTAATTAGAACTCTGGAATGATATCAGCTCTACTGAAAATAATGAAATGGCTCAGGGCTAATAATGGCTGGTATGAGCCTTGCAATGAGTAAGTAACATTTCCACCCTCAATGCATTGAATGTTCTAATAGCCTTGTAGGCCTTCTGCACCGCCTGCGGCTCAGTCCTATGGTTTCAGGGCCTTTAACAACCAGTATGGTCTTTGCAAGTGGGCTATAATACTATATTATAGACCCAATTTCTACATAAGAAATAATACAGCATACTCAATTCACCTTTACTCTGGAGCTTAATCAGTGGCGGCCTGTGACTTCTGAAAGTGGTGAGGCTAAATGTAATTTGTTACTTCCACCTAGATAGCAAAGCGAGTGACACCAACCAACCCAATAGGGTGTTCGGCTTCTCGCTGAATGACATTATTTCCACATTCACCAGGCAGGCAAATGAATGCTCATATGGTCTACATTAGCACAAACACAACAGCATACCTCGGAAGTGGTGGAGGCATGGTCTGCCAAATGAAATGGTTAGGTACACGACAGTGAAGCAATCGTGTCAAACCTTGTAGGAAACTGTTGGCCCATGCTGTAAAAGAGCAAATTCAGCCGCTGTAATTACAAAAAAAGAAACAGTGCATTTCAAACCATAAACACATAATGGCCAGCTGTAAGTAAAAACAAATCATCACAATTTTTAGTTTTAAGATGCACAGCACTCTATATTAAGATCTAAAGGTGCTGTCCTCCCTTCTTAATAGAGCGCAATTGCTGGATGTGAACCCCTGACCCCCTCTACTTTCTCACTCATTCTTTCCTCTGACCTGAGCCTCAGATCATGAGCCGCTCTTGTCCCGAAAGCTTTGACTACAATTCAAATGCGTTTCATATTTTCTGCTCGTGCGTCTTATTATTAATAGGCCTCCCTGGGGCTCTCTGGATTTCAAACCCTTTGGCTCTTTTGACCTATTTACATGGCAGGTGCCGCCAGGTTAGAACTGGCAGAGCTTTGATCTCGAATGGTGCACACGCCTCTTCTGACATGGTCTGTAGGCACATATCTCTTGTTTTGCGCTTGACTCGGATATCTGGATCAAATTCACCAGGGAACAAGAACCTTGGCCTGCTCGTCTTTGGCATCCATTTCACGGGGGAACACATGCTGCAGCTCCGCTTCTACTGGGGCCATTGATGCGCACCCCAGGCCTGGGCTGTCACAGTGGGGGAAGTTAGGTTGGCAAGGGGTCTTAGAACAATATACATAACAGAAGATTTGCATTTTAACACTTACCATTACCGAGGACAAGGCACCAAAACACACGTGCTTGCATCCACTCCAACGTGTGACGAATGGGAAACGGTCGGATCTATGCCTGGGCATGAGGGATGCTGCTCTCACGCAGGAAAGGGGACTCCAACGCCCCAGACGATGACGCTGACAGTGTCACTGGCCTATAGAGATTACTGCCATAGACTACAATGATTCATTATGAAGGGCTTTAGAACAGTAAGCCCGGCGTCGTGGTTGTACCCTCCATGCATATCCACTACATTCCCTCCTGCTCTAAGGCGCACACAACAGGCAGGGAATCCCAATTATTACTTGGAAGCCCTCGGGTATGTTGATACAGAGACCTGTGTACTCATCCCCAGGTTTCAGGAAGTCTAAAAAGCTTCTCTCCTCTCTTTTATGCATGCTATGGAGACTAGAGAGGATACACCACAGAGCTCTTAAGCTCAATGGAGGGGGGGGGGCAGTTTACTTATGGCCAGCTCAAAAATAGTATGATTGTATGTAAATCAGGCTGAAACTGCTACAAGCTTGTGCATCCCAGTGAGCATAAGACTTGTGCACTCATGCACAAATTGACTTTTTTGTACGTCTGACAGACAGTGCACCAAATAATAGCACAAGACATAGATACAATTGTTAAGCTTAATTCACTGGGCTGGGTCTACGCTATCACTACCCTCTAGTGTTCTCTGGTCCAGAACAAATTCTACAGCATGCATCCATGACGCATGTTTGACTTTCCACCTACTTGGACGTGTCTGTACGTGGAGAGAACTGGTAATAATTTACAACTGTAATCTAGAATTCCTTAAGGGTTGAACAGATGCAATTGATTTTTTAAACACTATGTTCACTGGCCATGTATAGACTTATGGATTAAGGTCAATATCTAGAATGGTACTCTAGGCGGAACAGTCATCCAGAGCAGTTTCTTGAACACTGGTAACATATTCTCATTGTGGAGTAATTATTGTTAATACATATAACTTTAAAATGCAGGATAGAGTAGGAGAGATGAGCTATACCCCCCATTCAAGGTACTGATTTCAAATCATTACATAATTGAATGTAACATGTGGAAGTTTCATTTAGAGTATAATGCTTATCTGATGTTACAACTGGTTCTATAAATCTACGCACTGTTTAATGGACAACGTGACCCAAATGCATATTTCTTATGCAATGCCATGAAATGAGCATACATTGTGTCAATTGCATTACATATATTTTGCCAGTGGTCAAATGGTAACCATTTCTCTCAGGCGTGAGCAATAGTTCTTGGTCAACCAAATACTCAGGTTCCGACCTCTGAAATGATTTCCCAATAAACATTGGTCGTACGTCTATGGATGACATGAGTCTTGGGGGGGGTGCTGTCCCACTGATTTTGATAAGACCCTGAAAAGTCGCCCTCGTGTCATGGATTATTGCTGTCTTGTAACAGCAGATGTTCTGGGTTATTTGTGGTGGTATCCCACAAATGTTAATATGGTTGCTCTGGAAGTTTGCGAATGGGCATTGTTACAATTACCAACAATAGAAGCGAATAGACTTCATTCTGGAGATTCTTCAATTATGCCTTCAACACAGCTACCTCACGTGGAGAGATGAATTCTATCTGCAAATCAGCGGATCCTCCATGGGTTTTTCTGGGGCACCATCTTATGCCAACATCTTCATGTCGAAATTTGAACAGGATCATATTTTTATGAACTCCGGATGGAACTCCAATTTGATTTTTTACGAACGTTTCATTTATGACATTTTCTTAATTTGGAACAACACTCAGGCGTCATTAGAGTTAAAGATACAAGAGCTGAACCAGAGAAATGCACAGATACAGTTTACACACACCATCAACACCACGAGTCAATCGTGCTTGGACGTGTTGATCACTAAATCCAATGCCAATTTGGACACTACTATCTTTAAGAAGGAAACTGACAGAAACAATTTGTTATTATTTTTGAGTTTTCACCCTCCTAGTCTCATTCAGAATCTACCATACTCTCAAATGCTGAGGATCAAAAGAATCGCGTCTACACATGAAGCCTTTGAGACAGCCATAGAGATTCAAAAATGCAATTTCAAGCAAAGGGGTTATCCTCTTCCCATATTAAGTGAAGCTTAGACAAGAATTTCTTCAGTTCAGAGGCATGACTTGCTTACAACCAAAACCAAAACACTGCAGAACCATATGGTATTCGTGTCCAACTATCCACTAAATCAGCAGCAATAAAAAGAATTATAAGGAAACAATGGGAATTACTACAGCATGAGCCTGATTTCCACAATTTGTTTGATGAACAGCCTTTATCTGCACATACTAAAAATCGGAACATCAATGAAATGTTAACACAACCCAAATCTACACAAAGTACTGTTTAAACAGGCAAGCGGAAATGTCATAATTGCATTCACTGCAACAATGTCATCTTGGGGAATACCATTACCCATCCACAGACAGGGAAATGAATCAAACTAAGCCATTCAAGTGACTGTAACTCGACATTTTTGATTTCTTGCATAAAATGCCCTTGCGGCTTAATGTACATAGGCAAAACAGAACACAAGATTAAGATTAGAATAACTGAGCACAAGAGCATGATCCGCAAAAAGAATACTAAATCTAATCTAGTTGCACATTAGCTGGAAAACAAACACAATATAGCTCAATTTAGGCTTTTAATTCTGGAGATTTTACAAACTAGTGTAGGCAAAGACAATTCTAAACTTTTATTCCAATGGGAGATTTGGTGGATAAAGAAATTCAATGCTATAACCCCTAATGGGCTGAACGATAAAATGGACATGATTTGTTTCCTATAATTGTGGTGCTTATTGTGAAATGGCAAGTATTTTGCTCTGAGGCTGTTCATGTCAAATCACCCTGTAATATGATATTGGCATCTTGTGCTTACTGTGTCTCTTCTGTATGGTTTTTTGTTCATATATATATATGTTCACCAGGACCCCGTGGCTCGCAGTGGTGTGCTCCTTGCCTTCACGTTTTCACTCCGCATATCCAGCCCCACATTGACAAACATTAGATATAACTTCAAGATTTTTTTCACTTTTTTTATATTTTTCATTCGCGTTTTCTTTACTTTCTCTCTCCAAGGTAGATTCGCTCTTTTTTTAAATTTTAGGTTATCAAACATGCATTAAAGTGCTTCGCTTTGCATCATATTCTCGATCAGTATCCAGCGATCACCAGCGCGCATTACACATGCAAGTTCACGGTCAACTGTCATTTCCCGTCATTTAGATTATGTGCATCCTTTTAGAGTCATATATTTCCAGTTGCGTCATTTTCATATATTTATAGCGGTGGCAAAACTGATATCTTGTTACGGTCACCCTCTCCAAGATGGTGAATGAGATCGTGTCTCGATGATTGCTTTCACGGGGTAGTATATTTTGAAGCCTGACTCAATTATAGCACCTTTGATTCAGGTATACACAACATACAGTGCTGTTTCACAGATTGCTTGTATTTTGGTTGACTGGCAGGTTTTTGGTTGTCAGTATTTTCCACATGTTTTTGGTCAGTTTGACACTATATACAGTGTATCTCCCGTGCTTCCGTCTTGGTTTCTCAAGCGCTGCTTTATTGGTGACGGGACTTTTAACACTATTGGAGACATGTTTTAAGATGTCAACCACGTTTAGGCCCTTGCGCGCCAGCACGTTTTCCATTTGACTGCATCGCTTTAAAATTGGCGTCCACGCACCGCAGCTTCCATAACACATGGTTGTCTCCTCCGGCTCACGGGCTCTCGGGCAGACTTGTAGACATATTTCAGATACAGCCCAAGTTAGAGTTTGTCAGTTTTATGCTGTTCCTTATACTTACATGGCTTTTTTTCTTAGGGTAGCCAGCGCCAATTCCAGGCTTTGAGTTATTGCATAGCAACCCATTCGGTTTTTCCTGGATATTAATCCACTTGAGGTACCTTCACTTTGTTAGATGCTTGCCAGGACATACTCACTTCCGTGAATATCTTTTTTACTGATAACTGGAAATTGTTAGAGACATTCCGTAAGTGTCTTTACACATTAAAGTTTTTCACTCATCACAGTGGTCTATGTGATGCTTGGTGCGCAGTTTTCTAGGCGCATAGATTCACATACTGCATTTTTTTGCATGCAATTCTTGGGATCTCAAGAGTATCTTGTTACACATTGTCTCAGTGCCACTAGTGAACCGAAGCATTTGGGAGCACAACCACGATCACCCATTATTTAACTTTTATCTCATTCCTTGCCATTCTGCTTGAACTCACATTAACTGTTTGGGGTGTTCCTCCCTGTACAACATACTGTAAATCTCACATCCAGTTTTGTTCTTTTGTATTCATAGAGGCCCCTGAAGAAGGGATTCCATATCTCGAAATGCATTGGGCATTTTTATCAACAGAATGTTCAGAAAGTTGTGTTTTTAAAGAACATTACAAGAGATTTTGGTCACAATCCTTTGAGAAAAATTGGATGTTGTTTAAAATTCATATGTTATTGTTTTTGCTTGTTAAATCGAAACTACAAAATTGAATCTTTAATCAAATAAACAACAGAATGATATTTGAGAATTCTACATTTTGCAACATTATATAATTTATGATCAAGTGTTGAATTTGATTTACAGCTGTGTGGCCAGGTATCAAGTGAAGTGTCACTTGTTTAGGTTTTGAATTGCTCTGGAAGTTAACCATAGATCTTGGATCTATCATGACATTCACAAAGCTGTTGTCATGACTGAGATGTGTTAAATGATAATGTAGTGGGACATGAAATGAACTTCCTTATTAAGAGCTTTGGTTTTAGGTCAAGTTTCTACTTGAGCACCACAGTTCTTCATGCTTTGTGTTCACAAAGCTCCTCATTTTGAAAACCATGACCAACAGACCTTATTTTGTATGTCCATCTTGTGATAAGTAATGTCTGACTAAGGTTTCTTTTTGTGATTTTTTTATATTAAGCTGAATTGAAAAATATGCCTCTGGGCGTCGCATCAGGCCATGTATCTGAGTTAGGACTGAGAGGGCACAGTAATCTCTCTCACAACAAAATAATGCAAAATCTTTCGAGTAATCTGGCATACCTAGGGCAGGTGCTTCACACAAGCAATTTCATAATCTCTGAAAAGATGCCATGCTCTCATCGTCCCATTCTATCTATTCCTTTGCTCGTTTCTTTGTCATCTGTATTAAGGGTTTTGCCAGTAGGGAAAATCCCATAATCCACTGCCTGCAATACCCAACTACACCAAGGGACATTCTTATTTCCTTCTGGGTTTGCGGTAACTTCATTTGTTTTATTATTTTTATTCTTTCTGTGGTCACTCTCTTTTCTCCTCGTTCTATCTGGTGTGCCAGATATTTTACTTCCTTTCTGCAAAACTGTAGCTTTTCTGGGGACACTTTATGTCCCCCTTTGGGTAACTGGTTTGGAAAGGCTATGGAATCTGTCACACAGTCACTCTTTGTTTTTGAAGCAACCAAAAGATCATCAATATACTGTACTAGGACAGACTCTTTATGCATTACTACGGTCTCAAGAAATTTTTTCAAAATCTGATAACAATCGATGGACTTTCTGTGTACCCTAGAGGAACGCGATTCCAAACATAAACACGATCCTTGAATTTGAAAGAAAATAAAAACGGACTATCTGGATGCATTGGGATAGAGAAAAAAGGCATGGCATAAATCATTCATGGTAAACCACCTCGCATTCCATGGTTTTTGGTACAAAATCACTGCAGGGTTGGGCACTACCGGGCAACAGGGCACAACAATTTTATTAATCCTTCTTAAATCTTGAACTACCCTATATTTTCTGTTTGGTTGCTTAATGCCAATTATAGGTGAGTTACAGGGACTACTCATGATTTCTTTTAAAAAGCCCTGTTCGACCATTCTGTTTATTTCTGCTGCAACTCCAGCTTTAACTACAGGACTCATTTTATATTGCCGGGTTTTGGGAAAAACTGCACCTTCTTGTACTGTCACCTTGACAGGGTCTACATCTGTCATTAATCCTACTTCTTTTCCAGTAGAATTCCACACATCTGGATTTACTGTCAATTTTATCTCTTCGGGTAAGTCATCTTGGGTTATCATTGAAAATGATTCATTTACTTCTGCTCCTTGCTTAGCTAGCATGCTTTTATATATTCCGTCTTCATCTGGGGTTTGAATAGCAACATCGTCCGGTGTGCAGAAAATGGTGCAATTCATTTTGCACAACAAATCCCTTCCTAATAAATTCACGGGACTGGAGTTGCATACGACAAACTTGTGCATTTCTTTGAAGTTCCCAGTGCATACCTCCATTGGTTTTGTAACAGGGGTCCTAATATGTTAATTAGAAACGCCCACTACTTGGATCGCTTCTCCCGAGAGGGGTAGGTTTGGAATGTCTGCTGTTCTCACAGTAGAACGGGTAGCACCAGTGTCCAACAAAAAGGTAATGGCATTTCCTTCTACCTTTCTGTCTATATATGGACCTGACTGATCTACCGGTAAGGATGCGCCAAGTATGCAATCCTCATCCCCCCCTCTCAGGCACCGTCATTGATCTTGATCCTCAAAGTATGGATCCTGCAAAAGAAAATGTGATGTTAGGTAATTTTTCTTACCACTTCCTTCTTGAAATCCGGTGTCTGCACTGTATTGGGCTTGACTCACACATTTTGGCACAGGGGCAGGTGGCAATTTACTCTGCAGGTTTACAACCTGTTGTGGTTGATTCATTATCACCTCATTCTGCGTCTGTGGATTTAAATTTTGATTTGGGCTATTATAATTTTGTATATTCTTACACTCGTTTTTCCAATGCCCCAATTTTTCGCACCCGTGACAAGGGAACTTTTTCTTTGCCTCTTCTCTGCTTAATCACCCTTTTGGTTTACCCCCATTATTTTCACAATTTCCTTGTCCTTTTCCTGGTTTCCCTGCTATGTTAGCTAACTGGAGTTCTTGTTGTTCTGCCAACTTAACTTGAGCCCACAGCACTTTCTCTTCTAACTTTTTTCGTCTATTGTCGATTTCATCTCCACAGTACTTTGCATATTTTAAAATCTCATCTATGGGTTTTGCTTGCCAACACAAATTATGCTGTTTAATCATTTCAGAAACGCTGTGCTTGTTACGAGCTCAGCTCATCATGACTCACAGTGGAGCTGTGCTCATGACGTGCTGAGCTCGTCACGACCCCGCCCACTGATTAATTCTCCCGCACAGGCGGGGAATCAATCGCGCGTGGGCGGGCCGCGGCAGTTATGACGAGCTCAGCTCGTCATGAGCACAGCTCCACTGTGACTCATGACGAGCTCAGCTCGTCATGAGCACTCAAGCAGTTAATCCGTTCACTATTTGATACACAAAATGGGTCATATCTTTATTCCCAATACTTTCAACCCCACTAAACTGTTTGATCACCTGTAGGAGGCGCTCATAGTACGCATGGACAGACTCATCTTTTTCCTGGGTGGTTCTGTCTATCTTTATCCAATCTGTCTCCTTTGGGGGAATTTTCCCTTTCAAGAAAGTAATAACCTGGTTATATTTTCTCATAACTTCTTCGGACGGGGCTCCTGTTTTCTTGTCTCTCGGGTACTCATCATTTGGCCAATCGACCGTGATTTTACACTCAGCCCACAAATCAGCCGGTACCACTATGTCAAACAGACCATCCAAATCTTTCAGCAGAACTTTCGAAACCTTCACAAACCTCTCGACTTGTCTATACCACTCCACAGGCTTCTTTCTCAATTTTGGGAAATCATTTGTAAATGACAAAATATCCTGTCTAGTCCATGGGACATGTACATAACCTCCTCCTGGAACTTCTCTCATTGGGTACAACCCTTCTGTCTTTTCTGTTTCTTTCATTAAATACTCTTATGTTACTCGACTGGTCTGTGCTTCCTCCTTTTTCTTTGTCCACCTTACTTTCCATCTTTCTAAGTCTCCCCATTTCTGCAATATCGTAATTAATTCTTTAACCTGCAATGTCCTTCCTGACATGTTCATATTTTCCAAATCTTTATCAGTAAATTCTGCTCTATAAGGCTTTTGCAGGACTTTGGATCGCCCCACATCTATTCCCATTTTGGAGGCCAGATTCATTAATTTTTCATGAAATGCTTTTGTATTTCGAGTTATGCTTCTGCAAATGAACAGCAATTCTTCTTCATTAAAGATATTCAACCTATCCACCCCTACATTTCCCGCTATCATTTCTTCCAATTTGACTCTTAATTTAAAAATATCTAATATTTTTGGTGGTGGATCTGGTTTCTCTATGTCTCGTGTCCATCTTTCTAACTCTTCTGGTGTTATTAGTGTGGCACTCTTTGTTCCGGTGGATGTCTCAATTCGTACCTCTTTTGAACAACTTGGCGTGACTCTTCTGGGTGTGTCATTTATTTGCCCTCTTATCGGCAAATCCATTAATGAAATTACAGACTCGCAATCACTAGCTTGGTCGTCGACTATTATCTTCTCTTTTCTAGGTTCAATGATCGGTGTGGTCATGACAGAAGTTTTAGGACAGTTTGAGTTATCTCCGTACAACGGGACAACAGGATTTATAGTCACAGGTATAGTTAGAGCTTCAGGATGCGCGTTTAACTATGTTATATTTTGTATTAATTCATCTCTATTTTTATTTATTGCTTCTCTTTCCTTTTCTTGGAGTACCCTTTCCATTGTTTTATCATGTACTATTTGTGGCACCATGGGTGTCTCTAGGAGTGGAGCGCTCGAGGTAATTTTGCTTGGCCCTTTCTGATATGGCTGAGGATTTTCATTAATATATCGTCTAAATAATCTTCATCAGATTCTCCGCCACCTGCAGCCATTAAATGTTTTCTCTTCTCTGTGGATTTGTTTCCTGTCAGTTCATCAGCCATTAATACAGGATATAATCCTTCAGTTAACATGACTTCATCTGTTTATCTCGAGTCTCACATTGAAATTTTGGATAAAAACTGCACAAATTCCTGTTGCACCTTGGTCTATCTCGTTCAAATGCCTCGGTTTCCCACTCTTCTAGTGCCTCATACTGAGTTAATCTAAGTCTGGGTTCTAACTCATTCATTCTTGTGCGCAAAGTTTGTAAAATTCTTCTTTTAAATGTTCCGTATTCCTGAAAAGCCAAAATTCAATCATCTTTCTTGTATTCAATCCAATTCTCTAACCATACACAGGTGTGATAACCTCTCTCTACCATCATGTAGGATGCGGGAGTTTTCGGAGGAGGAATGAGAATTCCTTCTCTCGTTTTAATGGGTTTATCCTTTTTAAAATAATTCTTTATTTTCTGCAAAAACAACATTTTTCTCTTTTCACCATACATTTTGCGTGATCTTCCTCTCAGGTACTACTGGTAAGCAAACCCCAAATAATTTCTATCTGGTCGACTCCCTGTTAATGTTGGATCGTACATACACAATCCGTTATCTATTATTATTTTTGGGATTTCTATGTTTACAGTCGTTCAAACCCTTTTCTCCAATACTAGTGCGTCTTTTAGATTTGTAACCAATCAGAATTTGTTTTACTCTGTGCTTGTTGCCAATGCTAGTGTGGCTTTTGGTGACGTCGGTATCACTCTTTTCTTCTGACCCCTCCTTTACAAATTTGCGTTAGTCACACACCCGCTGTTCTACCAATCCCAGCGCGGCTCTTTGTGACGTCAGTGAGGCATCCGCAACTGACCCCTCCTTTACAAGGTAATGCAAAACTTTTTTATTTTTCTCACTAATTTATATATATTCTATTTAATTAACAACATGAAACATTCGCTACTGTGTCAGATTCTCTAAATTTCAAAGAATAGTCTGTTTCTTTTACTGCGAGTAAAACTTTTCCGCTTACTCTTCACACACTACGAGTAAAACCTTTCCGCTTACTCTTCACTTAAGCATCAGAGAACCTGTTACTTCTTCAGTATTACCCATTCTAGATGATATAAGACCAAAGTTTCATCAACGAATTCCTTTGCTACTAATTATTCTCACTTACATACGGAAATGGTCCCTAAAACAGTGCTTCTAGTTTTACCTAACTTTTCAGCACCTTTCCGAATCCTGACAAGTAAACTCACTGCAGTATGGCTTCCATTCACCAACCGCTATTCAATATTCCCGGGAATTTCAAACAACATGAATAACAACGACAATAACAACAACATGTGTTAATGCATATATCAATAATTCAAACCACAATATTCACTACCTAACTAACTAGAACCTAACCTCTGCTACCAAGAAAAACTGATGGAGCGCGGGTTACCAGCTCTGGTCAAACATACAACTAATACTCACCTGTGCCCAAACACATTCACACAATAAGCTAGTTAAACCTCGCTGGCATCAATTTTGTGTATTACCTATTTTCAATATTCACCATTACCAAGTTTTACCAACTTGATAACAGTAATTTCCTTTCCTCAATGAATTAGGTTTCTGAGTTAGTTTAAGGTAGAATGACATTAACCTTTACTTTGAATACCCACAGACTCACGAAATTTGGAAAACCTCTATCTAAATTAATAATTTGTGAGTCAAGAATCAATTACAGTAACCACCTTCACCTCAAGAGGCAAAGTAAAGTCAATTATAGCAAAGTTACAAATGATCAATGAAAACGGTACCTGGGAAAAGGTGGGAAAGAGGGGGAGCAGGCATAAAGACAGATTTGCATATTTATATTTACCTATGGTCTAAGATGAACCCAACTCCTTAAAGATGGGACCAGATAGAATCTCCAGGACAGGATACAGATAGAAGAACAGGCAGATTCAGATCTGGGAAGGTGACCTCCTCTAATGTGCAACGCCAGCGTTACACCCCTCTCTGGTAATACTCACCTCGGATGTCCCTCTTCCGCAATCCCTTCTAGATGGTCAGATTATCGATCAGTATCTCAAACTCTCGAGCAGAGTTTCTGGCAGCAGCAGGGTCTGAGACAGCGTCTCGGCCAGAATCTGGAGCAGCACACGCATTGGGTCAGTGACGAGTCGGAATGACAGATCTGACAAGTCGGACAAGTTCTCTAACTAACTTACCTCTTTTATATTATTCTTTATTCATGTACTATCCCCAAAGTATCAAAGTTTGTGTTTTCCCTTATTCTAATTGGACAGGGCAAGGAGGTGAGTTCATCACACCATACTAAAGTAATGTTTTCTCTTACGGCAATTGTTCTATGTACCCGCCCCTTAATTTCCTTTCCCATAGCTTTATTCCCACCCGCATTTCACATTATGCTCAATAAGAATTTGCAACAATTATTTTGTTTCAAGCTTTAGGTCCACAAGTTCAGTTTCCCAGGCAACTTCAGCTTGAGGTGGCCTTGGATGTGATTCAAGTGTGCCTTCATGGGTTTCCGGCCAGTCTTTATGCGCGTGCGTGCAGATCAGGTGGGATAGGGATTTCAGTCACCCTCCGAGGCCCAAATAAGAACTAATAATAAAGTCAGAAAAAGTCACGTTAGAACACAGAAACAAATGATTTCACAGTATACCACTTATTTCTACTCTATCCCCATTTACTTATTTAAATCTTTGGCACTAGTGTTTAATAGAACTTAGGAGGTTTAGTTTAGCAGTAGCATATGCGTTAATGTGTGAGTCTAAAGCGGCCATTTTTAATGCCATTGCGCAGCTGCAAAAGTTTCCCACCAAAAGCGATAGTGTCATACTACGTAGATGCAGTAGACGCATGCGCAATAGAAATCCCGCATTTTGTTGGCCATTTAAAGTCACTCTAATTACTTGTTAGTAATACACATAGAAAAGTTTCCCCTGGATACAGTATAAGGTGTGTATTTCAATGTTAGTAGTCACGAAACTGGTTGATTAAGTAGTTACATGTTATTTGAGGGAATTGCATCCGAGCAAGTCTCTTTTCCGAATCCTTGCTCCATCGCAGCGCCGAAGGGGTTAAAGAGCAGCTTCTTATTCTTATAAACCATTGTTGGTTAGTGGCCATAGCAGTAAAGTTGCATTTGTACCAGGATATTCGACACAATGCTGAACATCACTGATTGGCCCATAGAATTATTTAAAAGACCTTTGGCAACCAGATCATGAAAGTGAGATTTTTGCAGTGTAATATATTTGTGGTTTTATGGTCTGCTGTTTTGAGAAGTCTTCCAGTAGGTCTGCCGTAAAGATGGTAGCATTTTGCGGAACTAATGTAATTTCCATTTCTGTTCCAAACCTTTGAAAGAACTTTCATTAGAAATGTAATTATTTTACCGACCTACTAGTTTAATAATTTCTGTGCCCACCATTACCAGGTGTGGAAATCGCGTTCTTTTAGTATCCACTTGCTAAACAAAGAAGGCAGTAGTCGGATGTCTGCCAAAGTAACTCGTATTTAATAGTAACACGCGGGTGCACATAATATCAGCGCTCAGGTGGCGATGACAAGAGTGAACATCATATGCAGGTCTGCGAGGTTATTTATACAGGCGGCACGAGTTCAGGCTGTGCAAAATATTTACAGAAGGAACAATCCCTAACTAGGTAACAAGGTTAAGGTCCGTTTCAGATCCTCAAATAGTAACATACAAAGAAACAAACAAGCACAAACATTATCAATGGACATTGCTTGTACCTTAAGACATGGGCAGACAATTGAACAAACAAACATAAACATTACAAGTTGACATTGCTGGTTCCTTCTCCTACAATTGCAGACAATTATAAAGTATAAATATTGCTAGATTCGCCTTAGACGGGCATAGAACGGGTATGTCAACACCAGGTGCGTAAAGACACGAGTAAAACAAGTCTGTTTGTGCTGACATTATAAAAACACATCAGCAAGGCACCAAAGTTTGTGATCAGAAACATTTCAGGGGAAATACAAATGGAAGAACTGATGTTCAAAATAACGAATACAAATATTTTTTTCACACAGACTGTCTATCTTGTTGATTTCTTTGTTTAGAATTGTCCACCAGATAGATATTCCATCACTATTGGAACTGTTGATAGATATATTGTATTGAAAATGTCTAAAGAGGCACCAGCAGGTAGCTTACCTAACTTTTGAATCTTCTCAGAAAGAATGCAGTGTGCTCAAAAAAATATTGTGTTCAGCTCTAGAGTTTTTAATATAGGTTGAATGTGCTTAGATATGACGTTGTTCAAAGTACTGACGGCAGAGATAATCCAGTGACCAAGGTGTTCAAGTGTCTGTTTCTTCAGATTGTGCCTGGGCAAACTCTTTCAAAATGAACCTTCGGATAGTCATGGGTGACCCCCACAAATCCAGGGTGATTCTCAATTATATTGGAGGTGATTTTGGTCCCTGAGCATTGAGAAACTACTCCCCCACAAACAAAATTGGTGTGTTTAAAACCTTTTTATTATGGCAGTAGTCATGCCTCCTCGACAAGCCTAGGTATTCTGTCCACCAAACTCCTGTTACCACCCCTTCATAAGACATAACAGAAGGACCATCTGTTGAAAGGGCGAAGAAAGTCCCATTATTAATCACCATTTTCTACATTGCAACAGATAGACCTGCTACAAAATGAGGTCTGCATTGGCTGTGGTGGCTGTGAGCCAGGAAGTGGAAGGCGAGGGAGAGATAGGAGAGTTTGGTTGAGGAACATTTGCCAGGTACACAGAAACTCTAATCATTCAGACCATCCAGTCTGAGTTGAATAGAGCCAACCAGGCCCTTTCTGAGAGCTGTAAAATATCCAAGGAGCTAAGCTGCCTGGTATTAAATATTGGAGGCCCTCTCAGTCATTGTTTAGCATGGACTTGATGCTTTGTTTCAGAGTTGCCTTACACCCTTTATTTGTTAGATGCATTGCCTTTGTCACAAAATATGCAGGTTTGTTTGGGCATAGAAAAGGTTACAGCAGCAGAGGTAACAGCGATGAGACATGGGCCCTTTGTATGGGTCTTGCAGGTGAAACACTGAGTATCAACATGCTTTGAATTTTTTTTTTTAATGAGGAGGTCTGACTGAGCTGCAGAACATAAGCCTGTGTTTTAAACCTATATGTCGCTTACATGATTCACACATATTATGGCCCTTTCCCTTTTGTGCCATTCTTCTGCTAGCATTTAACTGCCCAGAACAAGAGCTTGCATTGCGTATATTATCTTTGGACTATATCAGGGTTTCTTTTTGTCATTATACTTTCTAGATGAGTTAAACATCTAGAGACAATCCTCCAGCATGTACACACGTTTCTGACAAAATGCAGTATGTCTAATTGTTTTATTAAAGACTGCATTTGAAAGGTTACACAACGCTTGGGGCCTAGCTGAGTACACAGAAAGGTGTAGGGGATCTGAATATTTTGTAACGTTATGATTCCTCACTAAGAAGACCATTTGTTCTTCTTCAACCAATGTTTAACCATAGTTAGTCTATTCGGAGGTTTACTGTATTGAGATAAGACATGCTCTAATACTCAAGCCTAATGCCTTTTATAGGTCTCTGCGAGCACACTCCATCCATCTAATGTACAAACCTACTTTGTTCTGTGGGAAACGCTGAGTGCAGCTTTAAATCTCCCAGTGCAGTTTGCACTGCAATCTGACAAAGGTGCTTGTGTGACTCTCGAAAGGCATATATATTGTACATGTATTACATCCTGAAGGTGCCACAACCAGCAAAGTTAGAGTTTTTAGAATGGATTAAAACAAAACATTTTAAAAGTGATAGAAGCAATAATGTGTCTATTACTCACCCTATTCATGCCACACATCTAGAATAATCAACGTATGCATGGTATACACTTTTAATTTCAAAGGGGTATGTAAACATACAAAGAGACATATTTGCAAGCCCCTATCACCACCATAATGTCACTTTCAGTGACGTGATGGTGATAGGGGCTTCGCCTTATTTACAAGACAGCGTTAAGCCTCTTAACATGGCTTAACGCTGCCTTGAATAAGGAAACTCTTTCATGCTGTACTTAGGGTGAAAGGGGAGGGAAATGTATGTTCTGGTGGGGGTTCCACCGCAACACCCATTGATTTGGATGCTGCCTCCTATTTACAAGGGTGGCGTGAATAGGAGGCAGCGCCAAAATTAAGAACAGAAAAAACCTGGTCTTAACAGGCGAAATGCTTTATTTCACTTTGTTTTTGCTGTTTCCATGTGTGCTGCGTTGTGCAGCACACATAGAAACAGCAAATTGCCATTGATCGTTCACGTGCAGGAAGGTGTCCCTTCCTGCACATAAACAATCCAAAAAAAAGAAATGGCATTTTGCAACTTCTGTGTGTGCTGCATTAAGCAGCACACATGTGAAAGCTACAAAACGTCATTTAAAGATTGTTTATGTGCAGGAAGGCAGACCTTCCCCTCAATGCAGACACCCTTGCACTACGGTTTAGCGCCAGCGCAGGGGGAAACGCAGGGCTGCACCATATTGTTTAAATATGGTGCAGCCCTGTGTTTCTGAAGTGGCGGAGTGTGGCGTTAAGCCAGAAAGGGTAGATATACCCCTCAGTAATTTGATGTGACACAAAGCATTCTGCTATGAGAGAGGTTTGTAAACAAAACATTGTGATGTGAGTGGGGCATGTAAGCAGACAAAGCATTGTGATTTTACGGAGGCATGGTCGCTTTTTCAGGTGGCTCCTTCAGAAATGCTGCACACAGCCTGTGGCTGACTGTCCACATTGCTACAACTACCTTGGTGTCTCTACACTGACGACCGCCCGAAAGGGGGTTCTGTCAACTGTCTGAAGTTCGGGACACAAACAGAGCACAGGGATTGCAGAATGCGGCACTGGTAGAAAGATGTCATGTCTGGGCTGCTTCTTCATTTCCCAAGCGAATGCCATGATTTTCAGAACGACGAGGGGATGTGGGTCAAGCCTTCAAACAGGCCCTTTCCAAGGTGGTGGTCAGTCCATAGAAAGTTGTCTGAGAATCCCAATCCAAGATGAAGTAAACTCTTTTTCCTGTGATATCAGTTCCTGTTACACTATACATAATGGGTCAGTTTCAAGTGAAGGATGTGTTGCAGTTCTTTTGTTGCATTACTTTCCATCATGTTCGTCTGCTCCCTGTTTCTATTTTTGTCCCAGATGTTTGTTCTTTGCAGCTTGAACTTCTATTGGATTCTTCTCATAGCATTTGGCCTGTGTTCTCTCATTCCTTCTCCTTTTGGAGGAGTGCCAACCTCATAGGAGTGTCAACTCATGTTACTGCACAGATCACAATTACAATTTTGCATTTTGCCTGGTGGGTGGCATGAAAAACCAGCCAAAAGTTACTGGTATTAAAATACCTGGTAAATAACGAGATATGACAATTTTGGTACAATAACGACCCAACTCCTCATGATGTTCCTCATTTTTGGACAATAATCATAATTGGGTGCTGTTTATCATGCCCGATAAATTCTGATCCTTGCGATGCCAGAATATATTTATTGGTTGTGATAAATGCTGCACCCTTTTCTGGGCCATCCCTAATCAGGGTCTTTATAACAAATTATACAGCTTTACCAGGTGGAAATGGGTTGAATGTTATCAGTATCAATCAATTTAGATGCCAGATTCTGTAACAAATTGACCAGCTGTCTGCATTAGAGGCTATTATTGAATAAGTCCTTGTATTATTTGGTGAAAATCTGAAATTTGACCTGCTTTCAGGCCAGCTGTGATTTGGTCCTATAAGAAGCTCGAAAGAGAGCAAAAAAAATATATATATATACATATATATATATCTATATATATATCAGGAATTGCTCTCAATATATTTGTTGTCAATCAATCAGGATTCATTAAGTGCGGCTAATCACCCGATCGGGACCTGCATGCACCTGGATACCCTAAGGCTTATTCCAACAGCCAGGTCTTGAGGGTCATTTGGAATCATGGAAGTGAGGTGATGGTCCGGTGATGAGTGGGGGAGTTCTAGATCTTGTCTGCCATGTGAGGGAAGGAACATCCTCCACTGCTGCTTCAGTAGATGCGGGGACTATGGGCAAGTAAAAAGGAGGCAGAGCGTAGTCTGCTTGATGGTTGGTGGAAGTTCAGGCGGTGGTTAATGTAGGCAGGGCCTTGGTTGTGTAGAACCTTGTGTGCGTGGGTCAGTAGAGATTTTATGAGTATAATAATGCAAATAATGCACTGGCATTGGCTACAGAGCCAAAAGACTGGATAAAGTGAAGCTGTGAAAGATGAGCTGTATGACACATAACTACACGATCCATAATCAAAAGCAAGGTTAAAAACAAATAAAGGGCTATTTAAGCCATGGACTGCACCTGAAATTGATTAGCGGGTCTGATAGTGTGTTGGCGTCCATTCTTTTGTTTCTCCAATGAAAAGGTTTAAGTTGGCCTCGCCTTTCCTCCACAATCAGTAAGAAGTTGGAAAAGAATATCTTAAAAAATATTTGCCCAGTTACCTTTGGAATATGCTTTCTCTATAACACTCTGTAGTAAACCTGGGAGATACTTTGGTATTGAGTACTAGGTCATCTGTGCAACTCTCATTCTTGCAACATTTAGAAATCTATGCACTGGGGGAGTGGGAGTGGAGTTTGTGTAAGACATCTCTGAAGTTTTGGAACCAGCTTCATCATTGTCCTTTAAAGGGGGCCTACACTGTTTCTATATGTATATCTGTCGGGGGAGGCAAAGGGGCTGCAGGGTCAGGGTCTATATTGTGAAAGTTGCATTAGTTGGTGCTGTTTTGTCTTGTGTTTACCATTTTATCCTTGATTACACATTGGTTTTAATCTGCAGTATTGCTTGCACTGAATAGCTCTGCGTGAGGCGTTTTGTTCTCCTCCAATAACGTGGAAGTGATTTTTCGCATTAAGGCAATGCTGTGCGAAATGAATGGGTGGAATATCACACAGTATTACCTCAATTAAAAAAATTAAAAAACACTTTCACTTCATTGGAGGACAAAAAAAGCACACGAAGCAATTAACCACCAACGGAGCTGAAGATACAAAGTATTACATATAATCAAGGACAAAATTACACACAAAGGGAAAATTAGCACCATCACTCCTCTTACACCGAAGTGTCCAGTTTACGAAATGTGGTCCCTGACATATACACCCATGGCAGCGGCAAGGGAGAAGCATCGGCAGGTTTGGAGAAGCACGTGTTGCTGGACAGAAAATGCAATGCTTTACTTTGCACCTGGGCTACTTTGCAGGCTCTGTCAACAGCACTTTCTCTTCCTGTTTCAGATTTTGAGATTAGTTTACAAAATGGCAGACTGCCCAAGTAAGCATGAAGCCTCCAAAACAAAAATAATTATGGTGGGGAGGTTTTTTAAGATAAAGACACATCATAAGCTGTATTAGAAAAGAGACTATGTCCCCTTTGGTTGCCGCAGTGTTTGTGTGGTTAGTTGCATTGAATTGAATTAAATTCCATATTTGTAAAGCGCTCAGCATGAGAGCTGGCTCCAGTTCAGGTAAAACGTGGTCCAGGCTGACACCCTAGCCAACAACTTCTGTCACAAATGGGCACTTCCTTATTAATGCATACTATTGTTCTAAAATCCGTGGCAGCCTTATAAACAACTACTCGGGCCCTGTGGGCTCAACCAATCCAATACGCAGAATAAAATGTAGCCCACTCTGCCACTGTTATTGCACCTCTGAGTCACACTCTAACAGCCCACCTTCTGCTTCCTTTGCAGGCTTTTTAGTGCAATTTTAGAACAAGCAACCAAAGCAGATGGAGGAAATTCCATAGGCGGGAAAGGGGCTGGATTCGACGTGAAAGCGCTGCGAGCATTCCGGGTGCTGAGGCCTTTACGACTGGTGTCCGGAGTTCCGAGTAAGTAGACTGGCGCCTGGTCTCTGAGGGGAAGAATGTGGGTGTCTGTGCTCCCATCCTGCACGCACTTTATTGTTGGGTCTCTCCACACCTGCTTCCGGCCGCATGGTGTCGGCACTGGTAGTGACGTAGTACGCGCTGGCACTTGCACTGACGCAGCACGTGCTGGCCTAGATTGCTTCAGCGTACTTTCGTGTGTCGCAGGACGGAGCTACGCGTGGTTCTGCCGCGTGGCGCGTCTGGACACGTGACGCGTTTCACAACAGGAAGCAACCCCTGCTGTTGTCTGTCTCAGAAGGGACATGTTATTGGACGAGGACTCTTGAACAGGCAAATGCACGACCGTAGCATGTTTGTTGCCACGCTTGAGAGTGAGCTGTGGGGCGATTTTGTGTGATGTGTAGATTTTCATGGTGAAACATACTGTTCCTTATTCTCAGACTATCATACGCTGGAGCAAAATTGCCTGAACATTTTTGAGATCCGTCTATCTTTTAAGTACAAAAGCATATTTAAAAAGATGTTGCATTTAACCCATGATGTTATTTTCAGAGTTTTTATTGAAATACTTGAAAGGGAGAATGCTGGTGATCCTTGTTTGTTAACTTCCATGTCTGTTTTGATCATGGGAGGGAATCCCCCTCAATAGGGGTCAGTTGTGGGGTTGTTGAATGTATAATTATTTTTTGCGTTTCTGAAATTTCCTATCCTTGTAACCCTTGCTTCAGACTAATTAAATAGGAAAACGTTTGCAGTCTTCAAAGTAGAAAATATGATTTCAAAAATAGGGGCGTCTCTCGACCTCCTACTGAATGTCACTGCAATACGTACTTTATTAGGCAAGAGAATGCTGACGTATGTTTAAATCCCTGCCAGAAATATTTGATGCAAAAGATTACGTTGGTCAATTACAGTTTGGCAGGTCTGCCAGACAGCCAGGTCAGTAAAGGACATTGGCTCTGCCTTCCCGGCAGGAGACTGTCCGCCATACAGACTGGAGCCTGGGATCTCTCGATCATCAGACTAGTCGCTACTGCAGCGACTCCATTGAAGAGAGTCAAGGTGTGCGCAGGGCCGGACTGGCCGTAGCGGGCACCCGGTGTTTCCCCGGTGGGCCGCCAGGGTGGGGGCCGGTTTGGGGCCCCTGGGGGGCCGTTTTTGTTACAGGGCCGTTTTTGCAGCATAGCAGCAATATCGGCCCTGTAACAAAATCGGCCGAATCTGGCCCTGGCAAACAGCTCGGCCGCACCCCAACACCCCGGGGGCCGGCCGAGCACTTTCCCAGGGCCGGTTTTGGTTCCCAGTTCGGCCCTGGGTGTGCGGAGACGCATGGAGCTGTGTGCATCAAGGTTATGCCAACATCAGCGCTCTGTACATCTTGCTCCAGCCTTGTCCTGTTCGTTTCTGTCTAATTTGGCAGTTTAAAGTGGTTTTAGACCTTCATTATCATACTCCTTTAGCCCCCTTCTTTCCCCCTCTGACCCCTGCTGACACACATCAACAAAACCATTATCTGCGCGAGGCAGCAAAGGTGATTTAGGTGAGTTGGGGGAGGTCCGGTGATGTTTGTGTTCAGGGGCCAGTACCTGCTCATCCAGGTACTGACCAATGAACACAAAAGGGACTCGCTGCTGCCTTATTTAATTCACTACCATAATCAAGGGCGCTAAAATCCTTTCCCCCCACGCCCAGGGTGCTTTCTTAGCAAAGACCGGCTCTGCGGAGCAGACACCATGTATAATTCACCGAACAGGCAACATTCTTTTACAGGGTAGAATTTTCCCCCATGCCTTCAGGCGATATCCCTCCTTGAGGCCCCCATGCATTGCATGGCAGTCCCCGAAAAGGAAACCTAGTGATGGTTCATAAATAGGGCGGTATGACTGTCACAGAGACCTGTAAGCATGGGCCGTTAGGTCAAAAGCCTCCAGTCAAAGATCCACCAGCGTAACCCAGATGACCCCTAACTATATATAGGGATGAGGAAGTGTAAGGATGTTGGGGCAGGAGCATCACCTATGAATCCCGGAACTCCCGCTCTGCAAACACTAAATGACAATCTAAGTTTCCATCTGGAATATCTAGAATTGTCCGTCTGGTGCTTAATTCTCAAAAATAGTTATTATTAAAACATGAAAATGTAATGAGCAATGTAACAGAAGGCCTCTCAAGACCTATGAAAGAAGCCAATTTGCAATTAAACCACATAATCTTATAGCCCACATGATCACTGACTACTTAATACTTAAGTACTCTCACGTGATCCATGGTTGTTAGTTTATGTTATTTTTCTTACTCAGTCTTTGCATTGTGTAGCTTACACAGATTGCCTGGCTGCCGGGTAATTTTGTCCCTTGGTTAGACTGACATCTGCAGTTGTCGGTGTATTAATCTTAGGGTTGTCATGGTGGTACTACCAACATTATCCTTGCCTGGGTTAATGTGGTTTGTATGATGAGGGCTTTGGGTCATGAGGGGGGATATTCAAACTCTCCAACGCAACCAGTATCCGTGAGCATGCTCATGGACGCTCCGTGTGTCACGCTCTGCAGAGGAGTTCAGGTCTTTTACTCCTGCCTCGATACGCTCCAGCAGGTGTAGTAAAGCATGGACTGTCTGACTGTTGAGCTTGATATAAGAATAAGAGGAAACAGAGAGTTGGGCAGGGAAGGAAGCTGCAGATCAGTAACTCTAGTGTTAGTAGGAGGAGGTCAGATGTAAATAACAAATGTTACATAACTTATTTGTTTAGAAATGCTCCATTTACTTCTAAATATCCCCCGAACCGACAGCAGCCTGAGACTTCATTTACACGGTTTGGTGACTGGGAGGCAGACCGCGATTGGTAATGGCGCGCGCAGCACATAGCGGATCTCAGTGGAGGTTGCCTGCTCAAATGGGAAAAGGTTCGGGGGGGTTGCAGGCACCTATATATTGCAAAGGTGCATTGACGGATATAAGTGTATGTTGGTAATGAGTCATCAGGGTAGTGGGGTTCTTGTTCCTTACTTCTCGAGCTATGTCAGATTATGATATTTATTTACTGATGCAGATATTGAAATTTGTTCTTTTTGGCTGAATGGTCTATGATACGGTGAATTGCTATTGCAGCATTGTACTGTTGATTGGCCACTTGTTAATAAAAAAGACTTTAAAAATAAATAAATAAATAAATACATATAATTTCCAAAATAGTCTTTGGGGCAAACCCCGAATACCGTAATGTAAAGTAGTCTTCTAATCCTGCAAGTTTTTTTTTAACCAATATACAATCAGTTAATATTCTGAACAGTTCTTTGTGAAGAACCCCTCACCCATCCTTTCAAAGTAGCTTACACCTCAATATTGAACAAGTTTGAACATGCTATTGGCCACACACGAAACATGGCCACACACGAAACATTTCCGTTGCATTCGCCAATTCACCATGCTTATACACAAGGGCGTTTGCAAAGTCCCCCTGGGCACGTACCTGGACGAGGGTCACATTGTTTGAATTTCAGAATCAAAGGTTAAGGGTGGTTGAGATGAAAGCTCTTAGAAGAAAAGTGCCAGCATGGCATACACAGCAGATCCCTTGCACAGGTTAACATCCAGTCTGTGAAGACTGCTAGTAAGGTTTTCTTGATTAACAGCATGTGACGTTAACTTGTATTACATATTGTTTACATCAAGCTCCTTAGCTATTTTGTGTATGTATTTTTTTGTATGCATGTATTAAGTCAGCCTGCCTAAAAAGCATGTGTTGCTCTATGCATTATTACCATTCGTGCTATGTTCATGAGGTGTGCATGCCAGCTCCTCAAAGCCTGTAATAATGTATCCATCTGTTTGACATTTTATTCGAACTGCTTCTATTTGCACTGTTATGCACTTTTGTTCATCGTTTCACTGCCATCTTTGTCCGTAGCACTGGTGTCACAGGCCTGTGAATAGCTGAGCAGTTAAGGGGAGAATGGGGAAAACAGAGATCAGGGGAGACAGTGCTTTTAGAGAGTCAGGAGTAGAGTGGAAGAAACCACTAAGGAGAAAATGAAAAGAAGACGTGACGATGCTTCGAACAGTGAGTGTGAATGCACCGGACTTTTCTTCAGTGCGCCTCATAACTTCTGTTCTCCAGAGAGGAATCAGTGACCTGCTTCGAAACACTTCTGTGGTGCTCATAGGAGCTCCTTGAGCCGGGCCCATCTTTTGTGGAGACATTGAATGTTTGTCAGTGAAGGAAAGTGAGTCACTGGATGTGTAGGCAGGTGATTGGTTGAGAGCCAACAAGAGAATGTTGGTGTATGAGAGAGGAAAACTATTAGACTGCCTGGAGAGGATAGGAATAAAAGGTAAAGCTCTCACCCTACTCAGGTCATTTTTGTCTGGCAGAGAACAGTTTGTATCTCTCTGAATTCAAGTCACCCAACTTTATACTTCCGTGTGGGGTTCCTCAGGGCTCGTAGTTGAGCAGGACCCCTTTTTAACATCTACGTAGCACCTTTAGCACAACTGATTAGGTCCTTGGGCTTCTCAGCAATTTTCTATGCTGATGACACCCAAATCGTGGTTTCAGTGACAAGCTCGCCATCAGACACTGCATCACAGTTTTTTACATGCCTGCATCACGTTGGTGACTGGATGGCCACCAACTGCCTAAAACTGAATTCTAATAAAACTGAAGTTCTGCTTTTTGGTAGCAATACCACTTTCTTGTCCCCAGCTCTTTGGCCATCGGAACCGGCTCTCTACCAGTCCCTACAACCAAAGTAAAAAACCTGGGTGTCATTTTTGACTCCAAGCTCACATTGGAAAGTCATGTGAATCAGGTCACCTCGGTACCTTTCTTACATTAAAGCTACTCAGAAAAATCTTCCCATTTATTCCAATAAACTTACGCAAGTTGGTGATTACCGCACTAGTGCTGTCCAGAGCTGACTATTGTAACCGTCTTTTCATCAACCTCAAAACGCTTCTGCACGTATACTGTTAGGCATTCCTAAATAATTTGTTTCTGCCGTGCTAAAAGAATTACATTGGCTACTAGTAAAGAGACGTATCGTGTTCAAGGCTCTCTGTATAGCTTTTAAGGCTACCCATGACACAGGCCCAGCTTTCTTTAAGCAGCACCGCCGTCGATATATCCCTACACGCCATTTATGCTCAGCTGAGTCTTTCAATCTGATGATCCCTAGGTTCAGGAAAAGTTCCTTGGGCAGGAGAAGTTTTCTGGTTGGTACGGCCAGAGTTTGTAACTCTCTCCCCCAAAGGTTAAAAAATGAAACTCCCCTACTGGCGTTTAGGAAAGCGCTAAAAACATGGCTTTTAATCTCTGACAGTATATTTAAATCCTTTAGCATTTTTACTAGCAAAGCTAGCGCCTTGACACCTTCGGGTAAAATGTATAGTGCATTATAAATCTTCTTTTCATTTCATTCATTCAACAAATGTTGTAGGAGCTTTGAGTTTGGTCTGCTTCTGAGAGCGGAAGAGATCTTGAATGAGAGGCAGCAGTTGATTGGTTGTTACAAGTGAGTCTCTGAATATGAGGGAGTTCGGTCTGCTTCGGGGGGCGGAAGAGACCTCTCAGGAGAGATGCCAAAGGGTAGTACTGTAGTAGTCCAGTCCTGTGGTCAGCTTAAGAGGGAGAGGATGGAAGAGGCTGAAACATGCATTGATCTCTTCTGGAGACAGGACAGCATTCATGGGGACCTAAAGGCTGGAATGCGTAGCACTAGGCTAGGTCCAAGCCACCCGGGCAGATTATCTGAAGTCTCAAACTACCTCCCTGAGGCAGAGAGGGGCAGCACATGAAGAAGGGCTGGAGGGGGTCCTGGTCTCATGATGTCTAAGCATAAATAAGTGGGTAGTGTCCAATAAATCACTATGGTTACAGCTTCCGAAGCCAGTGAGTGAGATTATGCAGAGGAGACACCATGCTCCATTGCCTAAGGGTAGGTTCTCACCAGATGTGGTGCTCAGCTAAGTTGTGTATGTCCATAATCCCTTTCTAGGAATAAAAGCTGGGTCCTGCGCGTCTTGAGAAAATACAATCCTGCATGCAGCTCCTCTCTTTCCAAGAAAGGGGATGGAGAAAGGAACTAATGCAGCTATGAGAGGTGATCAGAGCAGGGTAAATGAAACTGTGTCTCCCCTTTTATCCAGCAAGAGGACAGTACAAGCTCAGATGCAGCCCTGTGGCACCTACTCTTCTAGGATAGAAACCAGGCCGGGGGCAGATCAAACCGTAAAGACCCTTCTGCTCAGAAGTGATCAGTACTGTGCTTCCCTCTCTCTCCAAAGCATGGCAGCTCTGTTAAGTATGTGGCGGATGTTTCCCAGTAGAAGCGCTGCAGCCTCTGGTGTGAGATCTCAGAACCATCTTGTGAAAGCTACCGCAGCCTTGGTGAGATGTTTGAGGACTATTCTCTGGAGGTAGAGCAGTTCATTTGAGTGAAAAGTGCTGATTTTGCCCAATTAGAGCTATGGAAGGCCTGACAAGAAACACTGCCTCGTCTCTTTACACATAAGTGCCATTTCTGGACCGCTGCCTTGGCACAGTCTGAGATCTTTTTTCCCATATTTGAGCTGTCCATATTCATTTGTACTTGGATGTGATTCCGTATCCGAACTAGAGGACCGGAAGAAAAAACGGTGGCAAAATGCGATTGGACACACACCCTACCCAAGAGTAGTCACCACGAGCACCGCGTGCCTCCCTCCTCTACAGGGCTCCCCAATAGGAGGAGGCACAGGTAGTGCTTAATTTTAGCCAGTGGTTTCCGGTGCTCGGTACCAGCATTTAATTGTCAGCACCGACGCTTGTGGAAGTCTGCCACAAGGTGGTGCTGTCTGGACTAATTTAGAGATAACAGTTGTTTATTAATTCAGTATACATGAAAAATTACTATTACCTGCCAATCAAGCCATTTTTATAGCGTTGCAGGCCTGAAATAGTCCGAATTGTCCCACTTGTAGGAGTGTGATGGTTAGTAGTTGTGTTGTTATTATCATTGGCAGCATGGCAGGGGTAATGTATGCCGCACACTGCAGTGGCCTCCTGACGAGAGCCTGGCACATATTTCTTTTTACAAATTAAGCACTGGGCAAAGGGATAATTTTGCATTGGTGCTGCCTTAAACACGCCATGCAGGTAAATGTATGACTATGAGCCTTCCAAGCCACTGGTCCATCACAGAAAGCGACTTTAGGGTGATTTACTGTATTTGTGGGGGGTGCACGGCCCCTGCAGACCCCCACAATTGAAACAATTTTTCAAACAATGAAGCAGATTTGACAGAGAATGATAACATTATCCCATTGAGGATCACTGTGGCAGAGGCTGGCCTGAACAGGGGCTGGCATTGCAGTTTTTAATGCTGCCCAGAGGCAACTTCATCATTTCATGGCCCATCGATCCGAGCATGCTGGCACCAACGCGACACCATGCTAAATGGATAAATGCAGTATGCACTGGGTGTGCCTCGTAGCCTTTAGAGAAAGAAGGTAAAATCCAGTCCAATAATTCATGTTTTAATTTCATGTTAAAGAGATAATGTTGAGAATTTCTAACCTCTAAACTCACAGCCTCCTGGGTCCATTCTTCAGCGACAAAAGTCCATGGAAACCCACAGCCATTCATGATGGCCATGGGTAGGCCATTGATCGCCATTGTTTTTTTTTTACCCATTTGCACAATCTCCCGCCACCACTTCCGGCTGCGTTCAGCAGCCACAACTCCATCGCCTGCTGGTTGTGTAGCAGGCAACTAGGACATGCGGTGCCATCAGTGACGTGGTTTAGCTTTGAGGCTCTTGGGGGGGACCGGAGATTTGATTCCCTGATTGGATGGAGAGATCTAAGGTATGAGGATCTAAGTTGGGAGCAGTAGAAAAGGAAAGGAGAGCTTTGTGTTAAGTTGCCTTCTGTGCGAAAGGTGTGAAAAAAAGTAAAAAAGAGAAAATGCTGAAGCTTTGCTAGCGAAGCTACCGCCTCCAACCAGCTGCACAAATGAAACCCTTCTTGGAATCTTCAAATCTTGGACTCACTCAAATGGTCTGGGTAGAACAAATTGGTGGTCACCTTCCACTATGTCTCTGGTCGCACCATTGATCAGTACTGCAGCGGATGTAGCTCGCTGGCCACGATGCTGGTGTTTTGGTTAGAGAAGCCGTAGGCCCCGCTCTTGCTCTATATATCAGCCTGCAGTTGGTGAGGAGACGTCTTTTGCAAGTTGTGGCAAAGCTCTGAGAGACATAAGAGGTAGACGACGTTTTAAAATTAATTTTATTGATTTTGTCATTTTAGTCATACATGCTAAGTTATGCATTTCAAATAATGAAATGATCGGAGTCTAAAACATCCCACTTTCTCTTAAGATCTTAATGCTGCATTATGAGTGACTAATCACAAAGAAGAGCGAGCAGAGACCCCAAGTCGGACATCTCATTCATTGACTATGTGTCAAGGTAGACGACTTTCAGCAGTTTTCACCAGCTGCGGTCCAAGCAGGTAAAAGCGGTGGGGCCGAGTAAAGGGGGATTTCGAGGGACGATGCAGAGGGAAAATTCATTATTTATTTAATTTTCCCTCTGCCTCGTCCTTTGAAATCCCCCCTCACTCGGCCCCACCGCTGTTACTTGCAGGGACCATGGCTGCCTTTCACCTGCGCTACCATCCATGCCCCACCAGGAGGAACAGCACACTCTGAGGTGCGTCTTCAAAAGAAGCGAAGCATCTGGTATGTGACAAGCACGTGACAATCTTGACGTCACGTCAGCGAACTGTCCGTCTTTTTCTCCTTGCATGGCGCACACTAGGGACCTTTCTTTAAAAGCCTCAAAGGCGCCTTGCCACAGGCAGCGTAATGGCGGGAACTTTCAGAAGTAGGCTTCAATACTGGTATTCCACTTGCAAGTGCGTCAGAGAGCCTGGCTCCCCCTTCAGGCCCAGACATCACTCATTACCCTTCAGGCTCAAACATCACTCATTAATGTCTGAGAGGAAGAGAGCAGGGTCTGCACCCCGGGGCGTGCACACAGCAGAGTCATGGAGTCACAGTTTATATGTCCCCTCGGTAGGCCAGGACAACAGAACCTGGCCTAACTCTCTTGCCTGGGTGCAAGAAGGGGGCCAGTGCCTGGGTTCTGCAAAATTGCTGGAGATGACACTGATGATAATGTTTGTTAGTGCCTCCAGGAGAATGATTGACTGAGGGTGTTACTGGTGATGATGTGTTTTAGTGTGTTCTAGAGAATGATTGGCTGTGGTGACACCGATAATATTTTTTAGTTGCACCAGGAGCATGATTGGCTATAGGAGGGCACTGATGATGTTTGTTAGTACCACCAAGATAATGATTTGCTGGGCAGTGGCACTGGTGATGTTGTTTGTTAGTATCTCCAGGCGAAACATTGACTGGAACTGCACTGATGATGATGATTTTTAGGTGGTGTCTTCAGATGAATGCTTGACTTGGTATACTTCTAATGATGATATGCGTTAGTGCATCCAGGAGAATGGTTGGTTGGAGGTTCGCTGATGATGTTTGTTAGGGCTGCTGGAATCGATGCTGCTGATGATGTTTATTAGGCATGCTCGAGTGATAATGGTGATTTTTGTTCATGATGATGGGGTGATACTAGTGTTGATGTTTGTTAGTACCTCAAGAGGAATGATTGACCTCTAATGGTTGTTAGAGCCTCAGAGAGAACGGGAGTAGTACTGATGATGATGCGGCCGATGGCACACAGGCTTCCAGTGGTTGACGTGGATGTAACCACCCGAGGCTCTGATGTCAGAAACCTGTGACTCCTCCTCAGGTGTCATATTAAGAATTCGGGGGGGCCCAGGCAAGACATATTTTGAAGGCCCCTCTACCGAACAAATACAAAACAATGTTTTACCCATTTTCGGCTAATTCAAGCCCACACGATGCTAAGCAATATTAAATCAAAAGTTCATCTTTAACAGAGTCACACAAACAGCTGAAAATATCTTGTGTGGGACCCCAAAAACCCTTCGGATGGTTCTGTCAGGTTCTTGCCTCGCAGGATCCGGATGTAGCGAGCAATGGTCCACCTCCTGATATCACCAACACCCCGTTATTATACCTATAGGCACGGGGTGTTCGAGGGATCAGGCGAGGGAAGGGTAAAAGGAAAGGACAGCGTGGGATTTGCAAGGATCTGTAACAACAAAGAACACACTATAAACGAGGCGCATTCAAAAGGTCTACTCTCATTAATTCTCTCTAGGTGGCTTTATATACCTTTATGGGCTGACGAGGATCCCTCAAGCACTCCAAGGCCTTCTGCAATTCATGGCCGCCATCTAGATCACAGAACTCATTAAGATACTGCTCAACCTCAAATGCGTGTCTTCCATATAGTCATCACTCATCCCCCGCAACATACATACCCAAGGTTCTAACCACCTCAAACGCTGGCTGGCATGAATCAGGTGACAACCAATAGACCATCAATAGCGCTCCTCCCTAATACCCTTTAAAGAATAATGACCAAGTCCAAAGCAAACAAAAAAGAAGGACGACACAGTTTCCAGCAGTGATCAGTGCAGTCGGGTGTTTCTAGTTCACGCCCACGTTGCTGATCTATCATCCACAATCGTTTATTCCCCTGTGAGTGTTATCCCAGAGTGCCAAAGCGTGGTTGAATTCACCACTTCACTCTAGTAGCGGTATAAGTCAAAACTACGGACCATACAGGCAACGCGTGGCAGATCACCACTGCGTTCCGCTATGTGCAACACGGCATCCAAAACTCGTCTCCCTCACGAGCGGCAAAGATAGCAGCCCTACTCCGGAAACGGTAAGGCGCGGCTCCAACACCTACACCGCTGCCTTCCGCTCGGGGAGTTAGAACTCTGACTGACTCCAGTCCGCTTTCCTACCTTCAGGTAGCGAAGTCCAGCGACGAGGCCGGGGCACTCACGTTAGCTGGAATCCAGGACAAGGAAGACGAAACGGCTCCAGGCACGCCGCATGAACTCTTCTCACTCAGCCGAGCGAGAACGAAACGTCAGGAACGGAATTACGCACGCTGACGACCGCGCGGTGGCGTCTGAAGTACTGCCTTCCACCCGCGGCCGTCTGGGAAGTGTAGTCCGGGGCAATGTAGGCGCCGTTACGCTGGGATCCTGACAGGTACTGGGTAGAGAGACAGAGTCAGATGTAGAGATGGTTAGAGATGCAGAGAGGTTAAACTAGATAAATAGACTAGACCAAGGTCAAACAGAGACATAATTTGCTTTCCCATTGGGGCCCCTTGGAAGGTGGGGTCCAGGGCAATTGCCCAATTTGCCCATGCCTGAAAACGTCTCTGTCCTTCTCCTACAAAAGGGGAGGGGAAACCACAAGGTTACCAAGAGCGGAACATCGCAGATTTGCCGTGTTGCTCCCATTAGGCCCAACTCTAATCTACCCCCACTGTCGTTTTGAGCAATAGAGAAACTGACAGACCAGCATCTGTGAACGTGTGCTGAAATTTCAAGCAGTCAAGATGACCAAGTATTTATTAGGTTGGGTGTATGTGAAGGGTAGGAGACAGACTCCTTTACTCATCCCAAACCTCCCTCCTACTGCTATGAACTCAAAATAAACACTTTCTAGACCCTTCCCTCTTCTATCCCTTCACTATCCTTTTCGATCCAACTAACAGACTAACATGTACTCCGCTCAAATTAATTTCATATTTCTCTATACTAATTTACCTCTAATACTTTTTGGGTTCCGGAGTAATGTGCTACTCGCCAAAAAGCGTTTCAATGCCTTGTCAGGGGTAGCAAGTGCTATATAAATGCAATTACAATTATAATAATCTGAAAACATTGTAACCTGCTCCCCACTTGTGCTTCCTCAGACTGCCACTTAGCAGTGGGTTGCTGGTGATGTTGCAGAAAGCCTCGCCAGACGCCCTGGAGCCATGTGCTGCTTGCTTATGTAAAGCATGTAGTTGCTAATTAAAATGATTATGATTGCTGTTATTATGATTGTAATTATTATTATTACGTCCCTTTAAGCCTCAGCTGCTCCCAGGCTAGTGTGCCTGAGAAAGGCACGCTGCTTCCTTCCATCAATGCACATTTTCACAGACAAGCCTTGAGAGACTGTGTCTCTGCTCACCATCCACGGGGGTGTGCAGGCCAGCCATGGCCTTCACCAGGCAGACTGTAATCTCAGGGTGCCTTGTTACAGAGCAGTAACACAGAAACTAGTGTTTCCCCAAAAGATTGCTTTTGGAACCTCCTTTCTTCAGTAGCTGTGGCCGCGACCCTCCTCTATCACTAAACTGCGCTTCTACAAAACGGTGCTTCCCAAGTGTTGTGACTACACCATAAGTAAAGGAAAAATTGTGGCAAATTCTTTTGTATTGTATTGCAATACATTGTGATTATTGTTTGTAAAATGCGAGTACGCTGAAGGTAATGGACCTCAGGGATAATAAAGAGGAGACAAAATTACAGATTAAAAAGATACGTTTTCAGCAACTTGCAAGAGAGGAGTAATGATGGAGTCAACCGGATGTCATGGGGAAGCTTGTTCTACGCTGTGGCAGCTACCACAGAGAAGGCTCGGTCTCCTAAGGTTTCGGTACTGGTGTTTGGAAGACAGAGTACATTCGGTCCTCTGGATCACAAAGGTCTGGCCGGTGCGTACAAAAGAATTTGGCAACCAGGAAAGTAACTTGCTGTGCCATGTCGTAGAATACGTTTAAGATCACCGTGGCATTGAAAAGGATTCTCTTCCTGATGGCCGGCCAGTGTAATTCACTGATAATCAAAGTGATGACACTGGCAGCCTGTGAGGAGACAGGCCACTGCATTGTGAATGAGTTGGAGACGTTTTAGAGATTTTTCGCAGGTAACAAGTGTTATCATAGTCCAGGATAATGCCCGGATGCAAATGATGGTTCCCTGGTGGATGCTGTCAATGTACAGCAGGATCTGTTGCAATGATCGGAAGCCATTGAAACACGTTTCCTCAGGCACATCTCCTCCTTTTTCTCCTTCTCCTTATTGTCATCATAGCCCTGTTCCTTCTCCTCTTCCTGGCCCTGTGATCATCCTCTTTCTTCTGCTCCTGACTCTCTTCCTTTTGGTCCTCCCCTTTCTCTGCGTCTTAAGTTTTCCTTCTGGTGCTCTCCTGATCTCTGTCCTGGTGTGCCTGGCCCTCTTCATACACTTGGCCCTCCTCTAGGCCTAGTCCTGTTCTTCCTGGTCCTCAGCCTCTTCCTGATCCTTTGGAACCCTTGGCGCTCTGGACCGGATCCTTCTGACTCTCCTCTTTCTTCTCATCATCCTCCTTTTCCTTGTCCAGGGTATCCTCCTTCTGGCCCTACTTCAGGCCCTCCTCCTCCTCCTAATACTCAGCATCACGGTCTCCCTCCCCTGTGCGGAACTGGCCCATATGGTCCTGATCGTCCTGGTCCTGGTTTTTTTCCAGTTACTGGTCTCCTGTAGTCTTTAGATCATTTGATCCTGGACTTCCTCAATGTCACAGTTCTGTTCCTGGCTCTTGCTGTGCTGTGGCCCTGGCTCCTCGCTCATCATGGCCCTCCTGTTTTTCTTGGTTCCGGTTCTAGTCCCTGTCCTGGTCTTTTTTATCCACTTAGTTGTGCTGCTCCTCCAGGTCCTGGTACTACTCTTGGTGCTCCTGAACCCAGTCATGTTCCAGGTCCTTGTGTACCTGGTCCTGTTCCAACTCCTCTTTGTGCTAAGCGACTAATGCGGTCCTTGTGGTTCTGTTTCAAGGATCCTTACCCTCCTGGTAATGTTGGTCTTCGTGGTTTTGATCTTCCTGGTCCTCAAGGCCTGGATTATTTTGATCTTCCGAGTCCTGGTACTTCTTTATTTCCTTGTTTTGATCCCCTGGTCCTCCAGATGTCTCTGGTTCTTTTGGTAATCCTGGTGGTTTTGCTGGCACTTCTCTTCCTCTCACTGGCCCCCCTCACTCCCCTCCTTTCTGGGGCAGCCAAGGACCACCTTGAAGAATGCCCTTCTTGTTTTTGTTTTTCTTTCTTTGGCATCTGTATGTTTATGGTGTGGTGAGTGTAGCCATGAAGGAAAGAAAGAAATAACCCGCCCGGGACTCATATCAACCTGATGGACCTACTGAGTGAATACAAAGGTGTGAAAGGAGCCTGTGGAGTGACATCCTGAGTGTTTCTCCTGAAGAGCAAGTTGCGAGACTCCAGCTGTGCTCCGTATGGGCACCGACTGCTCCCAGGCATGGCAGAACTCTGATGAAATGAGTGGATTCCCTATTAAGGGAAGCACCTTCAGCCCCCCACAGGCTGCTGTTCTGCACAGTGAAGTACACAATGAATGTATGTTGCCACCGTTGCTGAGTCTAGGTTCCAGAGCCGGCTGAAAAATAGCTGCTGGATCCCAACCTATTCCAGAATTAACCATAGTATTAGTCAAAAAGTGTAGTTTCATACATCTAGGGCAGCCTCATAATGTTCGAGTATAGACACACATGCGCAGTGCAGCCTCATATGAGATGGTATAATCCCATATGCACAGGCATAACCCCATACGCATAGGAAGGTTTTGGCTAATTTACTTACTAAGGTCCTCTGTGCTTATGCATAGCCCATAGACTCACTACAGACCAAAGTGCAAAGGGCATTTCTACGTATCCACAGGGTCACTGGAATTATGCGATTGAGCCCCGCTGTGATTTTCACATAACTATAGATTTGTTTATTTTGTCTCATAATCCATCATCTGCCACATGATCTACAGATTTTAACAAAAAATAATTTTGTTTCATGCTCAAACAGTTCAAAAGTTAGTAAAAATTTGATGACGTGTTGCTGTGCAGTGGAAGGCCCTTTGCAAAGCTGCACTGCACACCTTTCTGTTGCTTATTGCTATATATGAATGTTAAACTGGTACTAATGTGGTGCAACCAATTCCAGAGAGTGTTACAAAGTTTAAAAATGATGAAATAAGGTAGTAATAATATTACAAAATGTGGCGCATTATGCCTCATAATTGGCATTTTCTTGTTGCATAATTTACTCAAACCTGCCACATATTTTGTCACTCTCCTGCTGCATAATTCCAGTGGCCCTTCAAATACATGTGCACCAGTATTGCCTTAACAAACACTACAGGGGGTCAACAATCTTAAACAACTCCCATTGGATTACAAGATCCCTTTATTGCAGTTACCGATTCTAGGACTCATACCAGAATACTCTGCTCAATTCTGCAGTGTTTCTGTGCTGATTGTAGCATTTGTGTGTCACTTTGGTGAATGATAAAGCATAGCTCGGGCCCCATGGAGGGCATGCTGAGCTACACTTTTATTTGTACTTGGATCACGTGTTTACATAGCACAGCTCTACTTAACATCAGTGTGTTTTGCATAAGGAATTCAAGCAAGGGATATTGATCTCCAGAATAGTGGTGATCAGAATCTCTTTACAATAACATAAGAGACAAAAAACAACAAAATAGAATTTACATTAACTTCAGTTACATGGCAGCAGAGAAGGGAATAGAGGTAGGTTGGGAAGGGTACAACTGATGGAATAAATAGAAGTGAAGGGATTCGGAGTGAGGGGGGAGGGAAGAAGGCAGGAGGAGTTAGATTGAGAGAAATGCAATGGAGTAGGAGTAGACTGGGTTTCAGGAGAAAAAGGGAATTTGGAGTGCGGATTATCGGTCAATAAAAGAGTTTAACCACGTAGAGCCTGATTCAAAAAGCAAAAAGTGTAACTTTACGACTTTTGGTATTTACAGAGGTCATTTACGAGTCGTAGCTTTACGTCCGCAGTCAGGCCGGAATCTCAGGCTTAAGCTATCCAGTTGCCTCAGACATGCCTGAGGGTCTCGGGTCACACTGATGATCTGAGTTATTCACCTGTGAGTAGAACACGAACAGTCTAAATGTGGCCCTACGATGTGGTCTAACAGCTGGAGTGGTGACCTCGATGCTGGGGAACCAGGTTCGAGTCTCAGCAGGGACACTCAGCATCTTGTGATTCTGGGCAAATCCCTTAATCTCCCTGTGACTAACAAAATTAATGAGCCCGTCTGCAATGCAACTGGTGCTCATGTAAAGCGCTCTGATACCTTTGGGTTGAGTTCGCACTATATAAAACTCCCCCCAATAAAGGGGAGGAAGTTTTCAGTTTAAATGGAATTATAGCATTTTACAAAACATGGCACTTAGAATCCAGAAATATACATAGTTCCCACTCATTAAACAAAGTCCAAGAGCTTCCACCAAAAGCTGTTTTTAGGGGTAGGCACCTTAGGCAGAAATACACCTCCCTGGGTTTCTCCTTCACTTTGTTTTGTGTTCCCCACGAGTGTCAGCCTGACGTGCATGCACATGGAGGTCAGAGAACTCGCTTTACAAATGTTTCATGGGGATATGCCAGCCTGAAACCCTCTCGCCTGATACCCCCACCCCTGGGAAGGTCATGCAGTGGTTAATTTGTGAAACAATAAGTGTCGGTGCTCTCATCAGGAGGAAGATGGCACCAGCCCATTTCTCCTGGTAGTTCTGACTAAAGCAGAGCCAACTACTAATGCTGAAAGTTGTGAGAGGATGTAGCGTAATGGGCAGAGCTACCGACTTCGGAGCTGGGGAACCAGATTTGAGTCTCGGCATCGGCTCAACATCCTGTGATTCTGGGCAAATCACTTATCCCCCGTAAATTAATGTGTTCTTAACAGGTGCTAATGAAAAGCACCGGTATTGATGATTATGTACCGATGCTGAGCACCGGAAACTACTGGCTCAAATTAAGCACTGATGTCAGGCCTGCTTAACAAACCATGCCCAAAAATGTGTTTGAAAACTACTGTTTTGGGCCATTATTTTAAAGGAAATGGTGCTGGAAAGTGCACAATGTAAGAACCTTTGTGATGACTGGAAGAAAAGATCAGGACGATAGTTTAGGGTCAACAATGGGCTAAAAGAAGGATTTTTCGAAAGCAGGAGGACCTTGGCAGCCTTGGAAGGGGTCAGAACGTTGGCCAGTTGGGGAGATGACTTCGGAATGTCCAACTGAGCAGATGATAGGCTTCCTTTGAACGAGGATACAGATTTGACTGGAATAGGGCCAGATGTACAGGAGTCAGGGAACACATACAGTCTAGTTAGAGCCAGTGACTCAAAACTGGTCCAGTCAGGAGTTACTGGAGTCATAAACCAGGAGGGGGATGATCAAATTCTTCCACTTATGCCTCTTCTGCTGTCATTTTTGACAAAAGTATTTGCTAGTTGCCTCATAAAGTCTGAGAGACAACAATGAAATCAGAAAAAAATGTTCACCTGCCAGTTCATCAATAATTGCAAAGAGTTCTTCTTGGATCCTGGTTGTCATTTTGGCAGCGACCCTCTTTTAGAGCAGATTTATATTTTGAAAGAACTGTCTTATATTTGTGCTTCTTTTCAGTTGCGACATTAAATTCGCCCGTCGCACTCCACCGTGTGTAGTAGCCATTCCAATACAATTATAGCTTCTCGCGCTGGGTGTATTTGAGATTGCCCAAAGCCGTAGTAGGGCAGTAGGTGAAAGATACCAGCGCGTATTGTACTCCTCTGCGGTAGAGCTATCCAGACAGGTATTATGGAGAGAGGAAATATTCGCTGAGCACAGCTTGGACAAGATAAAGTTGCAAAACCGAGCAGCATGCGCATTACAATGCTTTACTGTATTGAAAACAACAAAGAAATGGTCAGACCAAACCAAAGGAGAAATAAAACAGAGGTAGGCGCTATATGGGATTTCAAGTTCCTGGCAGGATATGTGATTGGCCGAAATTAAAAACTGAAACAGCGAGCAGAAGTGCGTTGGGTAAAAAATACTACGCAAAACAGGGTCATCATGTTTGTTAGTGTGGAGTGTTAACATTTCCCAAAGTAATAGGGTGTGAATAGGTAGCATTCAAATAGATAAAAGCATCACTGAAGTCATTAATAGAAGATGATGCATTACTTAGAAGGTAATAAATTAGCATAAAGTAATTGATATGTTTGCAGCTGGAGCAATATTATGGACACAACAATAAGGGCCCAAAAGAGCTGCGGGAAGTACGGATACTGACTAATAGGTGTCGCGACAGCGACACCACTGCCTGGGTTATGGCCAGTGACGTTGGAACGGACCATGTGAAATTAGGAGGACTGCAGCGCTTGACCAGTCTTCAGGCCAGGCTTCAGTAACTCAAAAGCAAGCTAAGATTGTGCTCTCCAATGAGTTTTTACTTCTTGGGCATGCTTAGATGGAGAACACCGAGCAGCACAACTCTTAAGCTGGAAAAGGCCCACCAGAGTGAGGGATGTTTGGCTTCATTGTGCCGGTCTGTGAAGCGGCTATTCAAGGTGGTGATGCGAGAGCCAACCCCAGGAGGCAAATAGTCATGGTTATAGCAGAGTTGAAGGAGCTCAGTCCTGGAATTTGCAGGGCCTACCAGAGATTCGTAAATGCTGTAGTGAGTGTATCTAGCGGAATTATAACTAGCAGCATGCCTGGTCTCTGGCTTTGGCCTATCGCGGACGGGCGTAGATGGGTTTGTCTTTGGTGCGTCTTACTAGCTTGATGGAAGGTTGCACTCCCAGTCCCATAACATAGGGTGCTGTAGTGTCTTGGCACATGCTCACTCACCCTAAAACAACTAGACCACCATGATAAGATGTGTGCATGGAGCCAAAATGGCCGCCGGGGACACTGGGCAGGCACAGGGTAAAACAAAGTAACATAAACAGCTAAAAGGAAGGTGCACACGCATACGAAGCTTCACAGAAGGGAGGAGCTAAATAAACGAGCACAGTAATTAAAAACTGAGATAGAAAACAAATAGTCGTAAACAGTAAAAACGGAGTGCAAAAAGCACAGATAGTATTATCTAATGAACTAAAATACGTTTTTTTTTAAACTCCCAACCACTAGGAGTGCATCAGCCCCCAAATAAAGCGCTCGCGCTCCCCGCCCAGTAAGTAGTCTCTGCGCATCCTCGGTCTGCCTAAAACATCAGGACCTCCAGGATCTCATGGGATGTTCTAATATAAAATTAAATGCTCACATAAATGTCTGCTGTAAAATTGCCTGTGCTCGGTCACTGTTAATAAGGGTGCCCTTTGAAGTCGTGAAACCAAGTGGCAAGGGCCCGTGTGCTGGCTGCGCAGAAGCCACGTGCGCATGCGCTGTCAGAAGAAGTGATCTGGCCGATTTTGCTACTGATGAACTAAAGAATACGATTATGAGACTGGCTGGAGAACTTCTGGAACATCTTTAGGATATAATGGGGTATGGAGAGGACCCTCTATCGCAGGTGCTGGCGAAGGTTGTGGAGAAAAAAACTCCCTTGGTACAGATACTTGGAGTACTTCAGGTTGGAGCACCTGTACGTCCATGCAAAGGCCTGGGGCTTCTGTTTCTGTAATGATAGTGGGTTTCAAATAGTCCCATCAGGATCATGGTGACATCTTTGTTGCATATTTGTTTCAAATTTTACTCTTAAATTAATAATCGTCTGTGTCTGTTGTCTTGAGCAGACATTTAAGTTGTGAGATGAGTTCACAGATGTCATTGATCTCTTGAAGTGTGCAGACAAGAGTGCCATTATTATGACGTCACCACACATCACAAGGGACCAATCCAGTCATTCCTGGCGTTTAAACTAATACAATTCAAGCTGTGGAATGGCAGTAAAGCCTTCTAAATGAGGAGAGAGATTTACCATAGACATTTTTTTGTTGTTGTAGTTCATTATACTACAAACTTGGCCCAAGAGCATTAGAGCGCTTTACAACAGAACCAGACTACGTTACACATTATTAGGTCTTTTCTACCAGACAGTACAAGCGTTCTGGTTGCGAAAAACCTTTTGTGGGCTTCCCAAAAACCTATATTGGGATTACAGCCTGCCCGTTGCTCACCATTTTTATTATTACTCTCAATTGCTTGCTTCTTGTGCTTGTCCCTGCCCTACTGGCTGACTTGTAATCTCACACTGCTTCACTTCTAGGGAACTACTTTTTGGTTAAGCATTCAATGAAAGAGCATGTGTTTTCCAGATCTCTTCCTCGTGTGCTTCTTCCATGAGGTTCTTCTTCTAAACACACCAATGCACTATGTGTTGCTTCAGCACTCATGTGTTGCTCATATTCTCTTGTGTGCTTCTCCTCCCGCCAAATTCTAGTGTACCCTGCGCTCAGTGTTGCTCTCTCCGTCATGTGCTTCCGCCCCACCCCGTGTTACTCACTTCCTCATGTGCTACATTTCCCACCTCCCTCCACTCGATTTTATTTTTACTTTATTTCACCACCTACTCCGTTTTGCTTCCCACTCACCTGCTCCGCTCATATGCCCCTCTGTTCCCCTGTAGGTCGTTTTTTAATTTATTTATTTGGAGGGTACAACACCAAATTGCTGCTGGTCTATCCGCCTTACACAAAATTACTTTCATGCTATTCCAGTTTAATTTTTCTATTTGTAAACCCCCCTTGGATCAGTAAATTTAACAAAGAAAGGCACCCACATTATTTTCTAGGCACGTGCATGCATAGAAGCATGCATACACTTGCATCATGACAAGTGCGCTTATGAAATGACGTGGCCACCAAGGCACTCCTTAGCAAGAAAAGCTACCTACACTACTGGGCATTTGACACTGAAGCACTCTGTCTTGTAGGACCAGTCAGTTGAGCTCTCTGGGCCCCTCAATTTCTCTCAAGTGGTTTGATTCGTTTCTAACTCAGCATTAGCAGCCCCTGGCATTGGTAGGCATCCTGTCAGACCTAAGATGGCTGGGCGCTGTGCCCTCCATGCAAGTGCTCTATTGTGGCTGTTTGCTCAGAAACCTTTGACCTGCATGACCTCTGCAGATACCTGTATGTCTCGAGCGCGCAGACAAGGTTCACTGCAGTATTGTAAGAACTACAGAACTTTAGAGCCTGAAGTTTGAGAATGGTTTAAAATATAATGGGGCTTTAACGGAGGTGCCCCGGCTTGGACCAAGACATGTTCTACAGTCGCATGATGCAGAAAAAAAACCACATCTCTGTTGGGTCCTCAAGTAGCCTTTGTAAAAGGATTGGAAATAATTGCGTCATCTTGGATAGAGCATAAGGGAAAAGTTTTCAGACCTGGATCAGTTTCCAGATCTGGGTCAGTTTCCAGATCTGGGTCAGTTTCCAGATCATTATATCAGGACACGGCGACCAAGTTCACGTGTCCACAGGTGTTGGGCGCAACATTTCCCCACATGTTGCGGCTAGCCAATCAGAGTGTGAGCAAGACAGCTGATGGGAAAAGAAGCCCTCTTGGCTAACCAGATTGCAATATTATTTAAAGTTGCATGCTCACAGGATTCAAAAGAGTCCTGTGAACCCAACCGTCCAGATAGTCATACATTTTAAACCTTAATTTCTTGAAGACATGTGTAACTATAACTCGTGCCCTAAAGTGACTATAAGTTTCACCCTCGCCATGTACTGTTAATTACCTTCTATATATTACATCACTCATACCCTGTTCTATGACATCATTTAAAACATAACTGCAACATCTGAAATGACATCAGAACTGCTAAACCTCCTGAGGCGGAAGCCGGGAGACGATTGAATTTTTAAAACTGTAATTTCTGTGTCACTTTAAAAATAACCTGTACTTTTAACTACGCACTCACCCGGCAAGAACCCCCACAGCGGGCTTGAGACACGCCAAACAGCGACCCCTTCGCTGCACCGATTCAAGAACAAACCAAACATTTGGACGCCATTCACGGCGAGGAACTGAGGCCACGCCCACTCTCAGGCCACGCCCACCCGCCACAGTATAAAAGCGCGATCAACAGCGCTAAAAATCAGAACTGCTAAACCTCCTGAGGCGGAAGCCGGGAGACGATTGAATTTTTAAAACTGTAATTTCTGTGTCACTTTAAAAATAACCTGTACTTTTAACTGCGCACTCACCCGGCAAGAACCCCCACAGCGGGCTTGAGACACGCCAAACAGCGACCCCTTCGCTGCACCGATTCAAGAACAAACCAAACATTTGGACGCCATTCACGGCAAGGAACTGAGGCCACGCCCACTCTCAGGCCACGCCCACCCGCCACAGTATAAAAGAGTGAGAAAAGCTAAGACCGGTGGCCGTCGCTTCTCGGTTCACACGGCGAAGAGATGGAACCAGCTACCCCCGAAAACTTAGGACTGAACCGAACTATCTCCAGTTCAGAAAGACCTTAAAGACCTTCCTTTTCCCACAAATATAATCCCATTAGTTGGCCAAAACCCCTGGAGAAGCAGATCAGCGCTGGGATGCTCTTCGGAGTTACTACGCGCTTTACAAAACCATTAAATAAATAAATAAATAAATAATTAATGACAACTCTGTGCATGGCTGGAGCGCGAGTTATAGCAGCTACTTGAGATAACTGTACCTGGAATTTCATCGGTTTTGGTATTTTAAAATTGCGTGTTTTAACTGACTTTTTCACCTTACTATAGTCTCTTAAAACGTTGTTTATATATATATATATATATATATATATATATATATATATATATATATATATATATGTATAGATAGATAGATAGATAGATAGATAGACATATATATTGGTATAGATGTATAGATATTCATTTATTGGTGAGTCATATTTTGGATGAAGAAGAAGTTCAGTCTTGAAAGTTCCTCATTGCAGGTGCTTGTGTTCCATCCATGTGTGCAGCCATGGAAAAAAGGTTCAGTCTTGGAGATGAATTCAGGGAGTCCAATTTGAGATACACCTGATTGTCGTTGCTGTATTGATAAAGACCGTTAAAACATTCACTCAATAATCATTTGTGTACTGAAGAAATGCAAAAGCAAGCGCTTTAAAAAGTTCACCCCCTTGTTCAATGTAGAGATTGACTAGTAAGGATGTCGAGAATGAAACCCTCAGGTTCCCGGAAATGAAGGTACACATTTTCATTAGTTGGGAAACGCCTTACTTGAGAAAAATGAAACCGTTTCAAGATGGCTTCGGTTCTCTTATTTTTCAAAATTGGGAGTGATTCATAACAGGTTATCACAAGCATCACGCACTGCACTGCTCCAAAGGTGCTGGCTGCGGCTGGTCAATTTCATGTTTTCAGGCTGCTCTAGGTGCAAGCATGTCATAGGGCATGTATGCCTTTTTCAAAAGATCTGCTTCAACTTCCCATGAACTGAAAACAAAATATAGGCTACTACCATGAACATCTACAAACATCATTATCATGCCACATACCAGTACCGGGCAGTTCATCCCACATCTATTCTGATGTGGCCAGCATGCTGTTCTGATTGGTTGAAAGAGTGCCCAATTAGATTGTGAAACAAAAAAAGAATGTCATTGACCAACTTGTCAACTGATAATAAGGTCCTGCACTCATTCTGAGTTTTGATTGGCTGCTGGCAGCCAATCAACATAGCTACAAGTAGCCTGCGGCTCCCTGGGTCGCATTTTGCGGTCCCGTCAAGTGCATGCTGTCTCAACCCAGGAGCTCCTGTGTCCTCCGGTGCGAAGTCTGCTAGTTTCTCAAGTCTACCAAGAGGGCAGGTTTTAGCAGTTTTTAAAGGAAATGTTGCTCTGCAGGCAAACTACACTAAATGACATTTTTTTCTATTTGAAATGTTTCGCCTCCTTGTAGTGCTCGCTAGACTCCTCACCGATCAGAAGTATATGGTACCTATCCTGACTAATCCAGAGAACATTGATTTTAAACGTTTGCATAGTGCACCCGCATTTCACCGGGATCAGGACGATTACCAGTGACACAACATTCAATGATCAACAAACAACATTATGGACGAGTTGCCCTCATTCGGTGCAGTTGTCTTGTGGCTACAACAATCCCTCGATTGTCCTAGGTCATTACAAAAAAAAAAAAATCTTCATGTTTTCTCATATCTGCCTCAAAGATGGCTCCCAGTCCCCAGCCGTATATCCGCCCTCTGTGGGCTGCATGAAGATATCATAAGCGTAACACTAAGAAAAGTCAACATTTCAGCAGTATTTTTTTGCATTTCTCTCCTTGAACGGAGAGTTTTGTATTTGACGCCCTTTGCGGCATACATCGGCATACATCTTGTGCAACACTCAAACCTTACCCCTTTTACCCTTACCCTCGTGTGCATCGCCTGGTCTTGGCCACGCCTCTGCAGGGACTTCTAGAAATGATGTCAGTGTGATGTCACGTCTGCGTAGAGCGCACCTATGTGAGTAGATTAACCGTTGTGAATAAAGTGCCCGTCAGGCAAGTGTTCGATCGATCAATGCGGGTTCTTATAGAGCGCTGCTAATCACCCGATAGGGTCTCGAGGCGCTGGGATCATCATGACATGTTTCACTAATGAGGCAGCTCGCTTGCTGGTGGGGGGGGGGCGGGTGTAAATCACCATTGGCTACCAGGACCGCGGCCCACGCTGCGGGAACATTCCTTAGTGATCAATTGCTAAATTTACCTGTTTTTTTGTTGCACCCACGCGGACTGCCTTCCGTGGGCGATGAAAGGATGAGACGGTTACCTCATCTCTTCCTCTGTTTCTCTTCGGTAGTAGCCCTTCAATCAAACCGCTTCGGGCCACCGAGAATACTCTTTGAAGGTCTTATAAGAGACAATGGGCCAGATGTACGAAGTATTTTTCGTGTGCAAACGCTTTTGCGACCCGTTTGCACATGCAAAAATACCTAAGGGTCATGTACAAACCATAATTAGCGAGTCACAATTTATTTGTGACTTGCTAATTAGGATTTGCGACTCGCTATTAGGAAGTGGCGTTTCAAGGACGTCCCTTCCTAATACCGAGTTTGAGCCCTATGTATGACTGTTTTGCAACCGTAGTTGCGGTCGCAAAACAGTCGCAATTTACCACCTACTTCAAGTCAGTGGCAAAGCATTTGCGAACGAGTAGGGGTCCTCAGGGGACCCCTTCCCCTTTGGGAATGCATGGGAAAATATTTTTTAAGGGCAGGCAGTGGTCCACTGCCTGCCCTTAAAATTTGAAACAAAAACGTTTCATTTTTTTTTAAATGCCTCCCATTTCCTTTAGGGAAAACGGCCTGCATAAAAAAACACTGCTTTCTCTAAAACCAGTCATAGACATGGTGGTCTGCAGACCCTAGCAGGCCACCTAGGGTCGCAATTTGCGAGTGGTTCATTAATATTCAAGAGCCTCGCATTTTGCAACCCTATTGGGAATCGCTAACAGTGTGTCAGACACTGTTGTACATATGCATTTGCGACTAGCAATTTTTTGCAATTTGCGAGTCGCAAAAGCAAATGGTCGTACATCTGGCCCTTACTCCCCTCTTCTTTTGCCACGTATACATTAACCATTTTATAGGACATATCGCAAACCGAAATTACCCTAGTTGCTAGTATCACCGTAGCTTCGCATAGCAGTCTATTATCGACCTCAGCAGTATGGAAGTCTGAATTAGCCGGCCCTGTCCTCATTCTTGCTCTGTTCGGCTGTGGTAGCTTAGTGGGCTAATGCCTTCACTCCAAGGATCTGCTCTTGACCACCATAACCACAGGCTTGGAACCCAGTGGGTTGACGCGGCCCTCTGAGCTCGATAGAATGAGTACCATTGAGTTGGGTAACAATAGACATTTTTTATCTACCAATAGCGCGGAGAGACCTCCCTTGGGGCAGATGCACACTCTACAAATACTTCTGTTATGTCTGTAATTTGCTTTATTTAGATTAAAGGACACCGTAAAACTGCTGAGTTCGATTGAAAGTTTTTAAAAAAGCAGTGCCGCAATTTTTTAGTTTTGATTTTGGAGTATCTGATTCACAAAGGGCCTCCGCACTTTGGTGGAGGCCCGCAGTTGTCGGTAGTCTCTGCACTCTGGACGGAGGCCCCGCAGTCGTGGGGGAGCCTCCGCACCAGGGGCGGAATCTCAACAGTGAGAATTCTCATTGCGAAGATTCTGCCCCTAGTGCGGAGACTCCCCACGACTGCGGGGCCTCTGCCGCAAGTGCGGGGCCTCCACCACGAGAGTGGAGGCCCTTTGTGAATCAGGCCCATTGTTTTCTCCATAAAGTTTAAGCACTGGCAATCAAGTTTGAGCGCTAATGTTGTTGAATGGTGCAGTGTTTCAAGCCCAGACACTGAAAAGTTGTGTGTGTTGACCTACTATTCACACCCGTGGATTTTCCTGTTGTGTGATAATGAGCTTGTCTTTCTCTTCTTGCTTGCAGGTCTCCAGGTGGTTTTAAATTCCATTATCAAGGCCATGGTGCCCCTGTTGCACATTGCTCTGCTAGTGCTGTTCGTCATCATCATCTACGCCATCATCGGGCTGGAGCTCTTCATGGGCAAGATGCACAAGACTTGCTACTCTCTGCAGGAGGGGTACCCAGGTGAGGTCGCGAGCGCATAAGGGTCCGCGCTGCAAGTGGAGTCAGAGGGAGGAAAGAGACATGGGGAGACAACAAGGGATGGCTGGGGTGTGGACAGTCCCGGATAGACAGGCACAGTGCTTAATTTGAGCTGGTGAGTTCCGGTGATTGGCACTGGCCCTTAATTGTCATTACCTGCACTTATGACAGTCTGCCACACCGTGGTGCTGTTTGTCTAATTTACAGTTGAGCACAACAACAGGTATTTATTAAATCAATATACGTTACTGACAAAACTGACTAATACCTGCCACCCGTCATTCCTATAGCTGTGAGGGCCCAAAATAGTCTGAATTTTTCCCCTGTAGGAGTGTGATGGTGAGTAGTTGTAGTTCACCTGTAGGAGTGTGATGGTGAGTAGTTGTAGTTCACCTGTAGGAGTGTGATGGTGAGTAGTTGTAGTTCACCTGTAGGAGTGTGATGGTGAGCAGTTGTAGTTCACCTGTAGGAGTGTGATGGTGAGTAGTTGTAGTTCACCTGTAGGAGTGTAATGGTGAGTAGTTGTAGTTCACCTGTAGGAGTGTGATGGTGAGTAGTTGTAGTTGAACTGTCATCGGTAGCGCTGGTGGGGACAAAGGGTGGCGCAAGCAGCGGTGGCCTCCTGACCAGGGTCGTGGCACTTATTGTTTTACAACTTAAGCACTGGATAAGCATAGAGTGAGGAAAGCAAGAAGGGGTACACGGAGCATGTGGCAATGTTACCAGGGCTGCCGCGGCTGCTGCAGGTAAGAGCGGTGGGGCGTGGGGCCAGCAGGGGGGATTTCAAGAGACGACCACGAGAGATAATTAAATACATAAATAATTTTTCCTCGTGGCCGCCTCTCGAAATCCCCCCCAGACGGCCCCACCGCCGCACCACTCATACCTGCAGCCACCGTGGCTGCCCCAGGGTTCAGGCCTGTATCCAGCATATTTTAACTTGCAAACGAATTTCCTAGGAGGTAAAATGTCATGTTATGTTTATGTTGTGTTGTGTTATGTTATGTTATGTGTATCTGTAAAGCACACTCTCACCCACGAGGGTATCCTGGTGCTGAGCAGGTGTGTTTGCTCAGCCCTGCCGAGGGCAGGTTGGGTAATTGAAAAGCCAGATCTTCAGCTTCTTGTAAAATTCAAGAACAGACGAGGAGGCTTTAATGTGGAGGTAGTTCCGTGCTTTAAGAACAATGTAAGAGAATGTCCGTCCTCCGGATCTAGTTCCGTTTGTGTCACATGTGTGTGAGTAGGAGTCCTGCATAGTGGAGGTGTCTGAGTGGAAGGAGATACAACTGTTCAGGTAGTTGGGGCCTAAACTGTGTAGTGCCTTGAATGTGTGTAAAACGTTTGAAATCAATCAGGATTTATAAAGCGTGCAGCTACTAAGAGAGTTTCCCAGGGCTAGATGAAAAATAGACATCTAAGATACATCCAAATTACTGAAAGACCGATTGGAACAACCATGTTTTAAGATTGCTACCAAAGCAGTGTCCATCCTTCATTGCCCGTAAATCCATAGGAAGGGCATTCCAAGTAGGCTGCAAGAAAGGAGAAAGACATACCACCCCGTCTCTTTCTCTTGATTTGAGGTACAGCAGCCAACCTACTCCATAGGAATGGGGGTTCTTGCAGGAGGATAGGGAATGAGCCTATTAGACGGGTACCTCGGACCCAACTAATAGGAAGCTCGATTAGCCATTGTGAGACATTTAAACGGAATCCCCCCTGGAGGGTAACTAGAGAAGCTCCTTTAGATACTAGTGAGTGGGTGCCTGTCTGGCAACTTTTAGTAGTAGCCAAGCCACTGCATTTCGGACCAGCTGGAGCCACCTCCGCAGGCAGGGAGGCCCGTGTCAAGGGTGTTGGCATAATTAAGAGGGCAAGTGATCAGGGCATGAATGACCATCTTTTGGTCCTGCATAGTGAGTAAATGTAAAAATGTCTTTATTGACATTAGTAGTCCAAAGCAGCAACCCACAACTGCTGCCACCTGAGGGTGAAAGAAATCTGATCATCAAAGTGACCCCTAGATTACGCACTATAGTAGCAGGGCCTGTCGGGGACTGGAAGTAGCTAGGCCGGCAATCCCCGCTCCAGATGTGGTGTGGAAAGTTGAATAGCAGGATCTACGTTTTGCTGATGTTGCATTGTAGTTTGCTAGTCCTCATTCATTGAAAAACAGCCGTCATGCTAAAAGCATCCGGGGAGTTCTTATCCAAAGTAAGGAGGCGCTGTGTGTTATCGCCTATGATATTATCGGGACCCTGAAGGACTCCACCAGGGAAGCCATGGGGATCATATATATATATTAAAAAGAGTCAGACTCAGAGCAGAATCCTGAGGCACTCCGAACTTCATCAGCTTTAGGCCGGAGGCCAACAGCCGCGTCCAGACAGATTGACTTCTATCAGCCAGAAAAGAGCGAATCCAGGAGATCAGCACGTTTGTGTGTCAGGAGTCAGTGGAGTTCCCTGAAGGATGGTGTGATGTAAGTTTTGTGTGAGAGGTTGAGGATGATTTTGGTTGTAGAGTTCTGGATAGTTTGTAGTCTTCTGGTGATTTGCTTGTGATCACAGGGTAGAGAGTGCTTACGTAGTCCAACTTGCTGGTGATTAGGGCAAGTGTTATGTTTTTTTCTGGTGTTGCTAGGGAGCCATTTAAAGATACTCAGCATCTTCAAGGTGAGGAACTAGGATGCAGTGATGGCATTGACTTGTGCGGCTATGTCCAGTTTGATGTTGATGATGATTCCAAGGCTCTGGGTGTGGGTGCTGGGTGTGGGTCCGAGTTCGGCCGGCCACCAGATGGAGTCTCAAGGCGATGTGTTCTTGCCAAAGATCACTACTTCTGTCTTGTCTGTGTTGAGCTTGAGAAAGTGAGCTTTCATCCAGTTGGTGGGCAGTGAACTTGTTCCTCTCCAAGCAGGCAGTGAACGTGTTCCTCGTATTTGGGGTCTTGTCCCAAAGAACAAGTGTTGGGGGTCCTGTCCCACTTGAGCATCGTCGGAGTTGAATCAGGTGGGGCTGAGCGATGAACTGAGGCACTTCACAGATGAGGTGCCAGACAGACAGCTTGTTTTCCATCTGTTAAGAAGGAGCAGGTCCAGCAGAGAGCGGGTCTTTGGATCCCAATCTTATGCAGGCACCTGATGAGGGTGGGGTGTGAGGCCGTTTCAAATGCTGCAGAGAGGTCCAGGAGAATGAGGGCTGTCATGTCTCCACTGTCAAGGATAATTCAGATGTTGTCTGGTGACAATAAGTGCTGTTTCTGGTGGGTGCTGAGGTGCTTGGTGAGGTGTTGGCTGATTAGTACCTCTAAGACCTTTGCCGGGTGCAGTAGGAGGGAGATAGGTCTGACGTAGGATAGTGTGGCTGGGTCAGCAGATGGTTTCTTGAGCATGGGCATAAAATCCGTATTTGTAAAGCGTGAACTACTCACCCTTTCGGGTCTCAAGGTGCTGGGGGCCGTAGTGGAAATTAAGTAAGCTATTGCCCAGAGTCACATGGTGCTGAGCTGCGCTGCCGCCAGTGCCGGGGATCGAACCGTGAACCGTGTGCTCCGAAGTCAGCTGCCCTGGCCGATGCACCACAACTCTTCACTTGATGGTGGCATGTTTTCAGGTATCCAGGAATGGGGCTGAGTCAATGGAGGCAATGAGGATAAGCATAAGTGCTTCGCTGATCAGAATGAGCCCTTTAGTGAAGGCGTGTTGGAGCGGGTGTCAGATGGTGCCTTGGAGTGGATGGTCTTCATGGTAGCTGCAGTTTCGACGGTGGTGATGGTGGGCAATGAGGTCAGAGCTAGTTTTTCAGCTGTGATGAAAAGTTGAGTTTTGACAGTGACGGAGTCCAGTTGGAAGTCAAATCTGCTGTATATGGAGGTGATTTTGTAACAGAAGAATTTCAAGAGCTTTCGAGGGTATGATGTTGGAAGAGGCAGGAGGCACTGTGAAATCGTTGGTGATGAAGATTTCCTTGCTGCTGTTTGTGCTGGCTTCGATGCAGCCTGATAGAGCTGTGTTCTTGGTGTTCCGTATCTGCTGGTGGTAACGTCTTAGGCAAAATTTGGAGATGTCTTTATCCATGGTATCTTGACTTGTTCTCTATTTGCGCTCTTCTTGCTTGCAGGGGTATTTCTTCAGCCTGAGTTCCTCTATTTACCATCTGACCTTTGGTTGGGCTCTTGCCATTGGATTGTGCTTGAGGGGAGCCAGGGTGTCGGCTCATACAGTGATTCAGCTGTTGAGTTTCTTGATAGCTTTCTGCAAGTTGCTGGTGTTCTCGGACTGGTGTGCTGAGAGAGTGGAAGCCCAGTCCGCCTCTGTGATGCTTTTCCAACTCCAGTGAGCGATCGTGTGGTGGTGCAGGATGGGCAGGATGGGTATGCTGAAACTGACGGGGAACCGGTCTGTCCAGGTCACAATTGCTGGCTTATCGACTATGAAGTTGCTCATTAAGGAGTAAATCGGTTCCGATAGCTGTCCAGCTGTGTGGGTGGGTTTGATAATGTGCTGGGTGAGGCCAAAGTTTTACAGGTTTTCTAGAAGGCCTGTAGAGTTTGAATTGGTGCGGTCTTCTAGGTGAATGTTCAGGTGCTGGGGTTGATGATGAGGGGTGCAACGAAGCCTGTGATGTCATTGGTGATATTGGTGCAAGGACCTGGTGGTAAAATGTTTAGCATTATTGTCAACAGTGCTGATTATATACAATTACTTGTGAAGTGTTCTTATACCTTTTTAGTTCTGCTGTGCTACAAAAAGTCGTATGCCTAAAAAAGAAATAATTTAGGGAAGAGGCGTCATCCCAAAAATCGACAAGAAAGGTACTAAAAAGATCTAATTTTAGAAATGGTAGAATTTTTAGTAAATTGTGATAGTAGAGTGCCAATTTCATCCCACTGCTGCATCCTGATGGGGGAATTGAATACATGATTCAGCAGATGGGAATTTAAAAACCATCTAAGGCTGCTCCGATTTATGAGCGCTTTTGAGCCCCGGGCGCTGCTGACGCTTTCAGCTGTGAAGGCGGCTCGCTTTTTATTCGATGATATTTTTCATGAATACGTTCTTTTATTTCTGACCTCTTACCATTCTAAAATCGTTGGGTGTCAAAGTGGATCTCCACATCCATATGTAGAATTATTTGCAATCCTTTTATATAGCGCCAACGGCGACTTCCAAGCGCTGCTCATTGTTGCATTCCTTTGGGTTTTGTACCCTTAGTTGTGAGCGAGTAATCACTAGAATACTCAGCCTAGTGATGATTGGTCACAAACCCCATAATCAAATGAATTGACGCACTAAGTATCACTGACGCGATGGCACGTGTTAGAGCAAGGAAATCCCCAAAAGTAAGGCTGTGCGTAAACGAATGACCACCAATGAGGAGGCTGAAGGGGTGCCCGAGCGCTGCCCATGGCTGGTAGGAGAACCGCAAGGTTCTGTGGAAAGGGAGCCTGATATCCGGTATCGGTATTTGTAAAGCGCAAACTACTCGCCCCTTAGGGTCTCAAGGCGCTGCAGGCCATCAAAGAGATTAAGTGAGCTATTGCCCAGAGTCACATGGTGCTGAGCTGAGCTGCCGCTGGCGATCGAACCATGAGCCCTGCTCTCCGGGGTCAGCCCCTCTGGCCGGTGCGCCACACCTCTCCCTCCGAATTTAGGGTGTGGCTCCGGCTGTAATGAACTATAAATCACCTCTTTTACGCCCTGATTTCAAACACCTTTTGCTTATTAATATAAGACAGGGGCGTTCATCCTGCCAGCCGCATCTTTCTGCCCACGAGATGTGTTATTTACTAGAATGTGCTGATGACAGCGGCTGCACTTGGATGGAATCCCGTGTCCAGAATGTTCCTTTATATTAAGAAGGTACACTCTCATCCCATGTTCAATATGTATTTAATAATCCTGCTCTAGGAAACCTGCTGCCTCAATGGGTAATAGAGCAGTTCATACTAAACAATACCACACACACGTTTTCTGCTGTCATGGACCCTGGCCTAGTATAGTCTTTGCCAATCTTTATTTACGTTCTCTGCAACCTGTTGGTCAATTGATGGCATGGCTTCCACTCGCACTGCAATGCCTTCTCTAAGAGATTCAGGTCAAAGTGTGTCATGTCATTAGTGTTTCTAGGTCACATGAGTGAGTGACCCCCCCCCATCTCTCAGTCCTTCCAGGCAGGTCCGACTCTAGGGCGGTGCGACCGGTGCCAACGCACTTCACGTGGGACAGCCCTGTTTGCAAGTTCATTATGGTTTTAAAAGCACCTGCTGCTACGTTCCTTACCTCCAGCAATTTTCAGGCAACAGTAAAAATGTCAAGTTAACTCCTGTGATTAATCTTCTTGCTTGAGAGGGACCGGAGTTTTGTCTAGATACAGTTTTGACTCATCATAAGGTAGCGCAGAGGGTTAATACGCCTGCTGCAAAGAACGTGCACCATGCAGATCACAAAGAGCATATCATGTAAATAAGTCAGCGGGATACTGCTTTGGTCTGAGAGAGCCTGTTGTGACTTGCAGTTTATAAGTTAAAATCCTAACATAGAGCAGTGAGCTATTGACTGTCACAAAAGAGCTACATGCAAGCTGCATGGTATAGATTAGAGGGTTGTGATTATTTCCCGTCTTTCACTATCCTGATATTGCAAAAAGGGTTCATTTGGGTAGAAATCATTTCTTATCATTAGAGAGAACCTCCAACCTTGGTGTTACGTGTTAAATTCTGAGTTTGTGCTTCTCTAGACCAAGCCCTCTTAAACTATGCTGCCTACCAGTATGGATGACATGTGACTCCTACTTCTTGTAGTCCTCTGTTTTATGTAACACTTCCTATGCGCTGATTTACACACGTATGATTGATATTCCCTGTGTGATATGTGTGTGATGTAAAGGGCTCTGACACCCTACATTGGTATGAGTGGGGCTATAAACCTAGTTAAATGCACCTGAGAGAGAGTTTTAATGGAGGCTTGAAGGACACTGTTAAAGGGTGGTAATTAAGGAATTCGTGACAGGGGGAGTGGGGGGGGGGGGGTGGTGGCAACAAACATTGTCGCACTGGGCGCCAGGTTCCTGTCTCAAATGTAAAAGTGAAAAATACGCCCTCAGTTTGCTTTGTTCTTCTCTTTAACCAGCATCCTTTGGTTTTGTTCCTCCCAGAAGTCCCTGCAGAGGACGACCCCTCTCCCTGTGCCCTCGGGACCGGGCACGGGCGCCAGTGTCAGAATGGCACCACCTGCAGGGCGGGATGGGACGGGCCCAAGCACGGCATCACCAACTTCGACAACTTCGCCTTTGCCATGCTCACGGTGTTTCAGTGCATCACCATGGAGGGCTGGACGGACGTGCTCTACTGGGTAAGTGTCTGTGACGCGCTGGCCGCCATCTTTAGAGGTGCGCACTTCCGTGCCAAGAATGTACCTCAAACAGTGAGATGTGCGCGTGAACTAATGGCGTCGTGTCTGTGCCTGAACCTCCCTCTGTATGGGCAGAGGAACAATAGACTGCAGCGGTCCTGCCCAGAAGGAAAACAATGCCACTGTTTAAAATGAATTTTGTTACCTTTTTCAGTGTTTACAAGTATGATATGTTCCCCATTGATCACCCCTTGGGGTCGTGTTGATGCAGATTGCTAAAAGAATATTCCAGTGATACATAAGGTGCTACTGAATGCTTTTTCAGACTCATGGCTTACGGTATAGCTAAGTGGTGCCCCAGCTATGTTGAGATACATGTTGGAATTGTAGTGGAACTACTACGCAAATGTCTCTCATTGACATTAATTGTAAGTTTCACATGAGGATATCTGGAACATGATATAGCCTGACTCTCGGTCTCGTGGGCCAACACTGTATATGGCATAGATTTGGTACAATATTGGGAGACTCATTCAAGATGTTTTCAGAAAAATAGCCCTCCAGGAGTATGTCGTGTGTGGTACGTTAACTGTATCAGGGGCTTCATCGAAGGAGATTTAATCAATATGTCCATCAGGAGCCCTAGAAGGGTCTTTGAGAGATAACAATATCAATCATATAGATCTCTAGCCATACCTGTGAATACCCCCGAATGAGCGTCCATTAACCTAGCGCTTAATCTCCCTTTATGTCACCAGAGCTCCTAATTCAAAGCATAAACCTGCATGCAGCCGAGATTCATCCAGCATTCCTGGAAAATGTAAAGCATTTACCCGTGGTCAGGTTTCGGTGTGTGGGGAGGGGGTGGGTTGGCATTTGAGGTGAGGGTTAGCGTCTATGGTTGGCGTAAGACTTCTGTTTAGAATCATTTTCATTGCCTTCTTGTATGCTTTAAATTAGGTGGAATTATTTTAGGAAGGTAGAATACCTGTCTTTCAAAGGGTTGGAATTGCTTTTTCTAATGGATCCGTGGCTCTGTTTATGGCCATACATGTGGTGGACAAATAGACTTTAGTCACTTGATGTGAACATCTAGACAGGTTTCTATTTGAATTCAGAATTTTTTGTCTTACAGCTTTTGTAGACAGACAGGTAGGCTATTATTGCATTTTGTGATGAGAAGCCTTACACCTTGATCTGCATTCCACGGGAAACAAACTGTTTATTAATTTAAAAAACACAAAAGAAGCAAAACAAAAGATAGAAAGTAAAGAAACAAAAAAAACAATCAAGCTATGAGAAGTGGGTTTGGCCCCATTTAGTCCCCCTGGATTTTCCCCTTTTTGTGCTTCCTGTTTATGGGCTTCCTCAGTGGGTGGGTCTCGCTATGCGAGTCTCACTCCCTGTGAGCTCTGTTATCATGGATTGGGAGAGCTGACCGTGAGCGTCGTCCTCCTAAGATAAGGTCCACTGCTGCGCAGCTAGGGTAAGGGACTCTGGGCTGGTTGCAAATAAACACGGGTGCACACATGTATATTACATGTATGGGCTGGCAGTGTAAGACTACCATTTAACCAAGCCTGGTATCTGAACGCATGCAGCCTGCCGCCGATGCAACCCATCATGGACTGGTGCCGACCTGTGCAGGCCTTATAATATGAGTGGGCATTAATAGTGAGAGCGCATACATCTGTAGTGCTTTCCTGAACTATGTAGAGTGCTTGTCTGCATTATACAATATGGACAAAATCTGCACCCCAGTAAAATTCCACTATATTTAGGCCTAGAGAGATGAGCATAACATATCAAACCTATAGCAAACCAGGATACCAAATGCAGATCTTACATTAGGTTACACATACCTACTTTCCCCGTAGCACTACAAGATTTACAATTTTTCTCAGATTCAGCTCCTAATTAGATTCAGGCCTTTAAATCCCCCGGCTGGGCCAAATTAATTACTCTGCTGGACAGCTGGGTGATCAAAGACCACCCCACACAATAGGATCATTAGTTAGGCCTGCTTCTGGGAGAGGTGTGGATGGGAATGGAAGCTACACATGCGAATTACTTTGCACACTCCGCACCTTGCCTACAAAGGCTCAATCCCACGGAAACAGAAGGATAGCCAAATCTCTAGAGCCAGTCACATGAGGAGCTACCCTTTGAGGTTTGGGGGTAAGGACTAGGCAGCTATGGCAGTCAGGGGCAGGGCTTATGCTTTAACAGAAGGTCTTTCATTAGACCATGTGATGGCGCCATCTTGGAAATTCACAAAATGCTTTGCAGGAAGGTTTGGGTAGGAATGGAGTGACAATGTATCGCACTTGGGAGGAGGGGGGGTAGGTGTGAGCAATGCCAGAGTAATGCCTAAGTGGAACAGAAAAGAGCCTGGGCTCCTGCAGAAAGGGACACCCAGAGACTGGGATTTGTTTCTCCATTACCAGTGGCGCTGACACCCCCTATACTCTCAGGGGGACAATCGAGGCACGGACCTGCTGCGGAGGACCTAGGAGAGTTAGTCTGGATCTTCAGTGCACTGGTCCGGCAGTTGTGTGGCCTCCAGAAGGAGGGGGCCTCGGATGTCCACTGAACCAGTTGCTATCCAAACAGCCAAAGGAGGCCATGGGACCTGCAGTGGAGGGAGTGAAGACAGGGAGGGGACTCTGTGTTCGGGACCTGGGAATACTGCCGTGATAGGCCTCAACACTAGAAGACGTGCCAGGCACCCAGACCAGTTCTCTGTGAGACAAATGAGCAGTAAAATGAGGTACCCATGCATTACAAAATATAGAGGCCAGGAGGCCTGAAGAACCCCCTTCTGATGTCTGGAGCATGCCACCAGGAGCCAACCACAACTTCTCCTGTGCAGCAAATCATTACAGGTATCAAGAACATGTTTCCAAGAGGGTGCCAACCTTAGTGATTTTAATGATGTTGTATTGGTTTATCATGGCATATTTCTGCTTTGATTAATGTGGTGACACCCTGGGAAAGCCAGTGGGCCTTCCGTTTGATAACTGTGACCCATTATATTGTGTCCAGCACATGCAGAAGTATCATGGTCATAGGGTTTAGGGTGTGAACTGTTAGATTGTCACCATTTTTTAATTGATGCATAGTATTGAGTAATGTGTGCACAATAAAATGCATTTGCTTCTTACAAGTGATAGCACTTACTGAACAAATATTTAATTGGTGTTATTTGTTGCATGCCTGTGGACTGAGGTACTAGCCCACATCACCTCCCCTGAGTAAGCCTTGGACTGCTCTGACTCGCTACCTAAGAGAGCAACCTAAGAGAGCAACAAATGCGTAGTTGGTTCCCAGTAGATAGAAAGCTGCGGACTTATTACTTGAAAAGGACCCATATCATTCCCAACTAATAACCCACTTTCTACCACAAACTACAGGGCAAAAGCCAAAGAATAAGCAAATGTAGAAAAACATGAGACAATAAAGAGACTTGCCCTTTGCTTATCAATGGTTAATTACCCATCGCACATTTATTTCCCATCCTCTTATTTTCCACCCTCTAAATATGAACCCAATCTTCGTGGATGTCAATTCACAAAAAAGGTCAAGGGTAGTGAAAGTCGCATCTTGCACCTTTTGACCAACAATGATAACGCATTTCTGACCTCTTGTCGCATCCTTAGCCCAGACTAAATCCTATTGGCTGCTCAGGATCTAGGGCAAAGCCAATGAGCTCAAAGAATTGGAACAAAAAAAGAGTTAAAGGGTCTGTGTTGAATCTCAGGCACTTCCTCCATTACTCTTGAGACGAAGGGTGGCACGGCCAGTCCCAAGGGTACCAAAGAACAAGTCAGAAGTAGCCCTGGCTCCCCCGGACTACCCTTAGAATGTAAATGTTAATGAGGGTGAATGGCAATTAACAACAGTAAATGCCCAGGCATACATGGGCAGTAATGCTCTTAGCGCCTGTATCCACCAGCTTCACCTCCCACACGCAGACACAGAAGCTCACTGAGCCTCTCTGCTTCGTTTCCACACTCAGCACTTTAACTCAACGCAAGAAGAATTGGAATACAGGCGAGCAACAATTATTGATGACAGTCATACCAGCAACCAGGGGCGGCTGGTGACATTTGAAAGTGGCGGGGCGTAGAATGATTGCAAAGGAAGCAAGTAAACGAAAGGACCGGTTTTTAATACATGAGCAGTCGCGGGGGGGGGGGGGTGTGGTGGGGGTCGCACGGGAGAATACATTTAAAATTAAGAGGAAAACTTACCTGACCGCCTCTGCTCCTGGTCCACGTTGGCGCCTCTGCCCTCTTCAAACTGGAACAGCACGTCACGTCAGCACTGCAGTGGCAACCCCTCAGCCAATCCTGGCACTGCTGCAGCGCCAGGATTGGCTGAGGGCACAGCCTACTCTTCGCCCGCCGCCTGCCCATTAGGAGACCGAGGGGCTCCTAATGGGCTGCGCAAGTCCGTGAAAACACAAGTGCGCATGTTGGGCACGGGCTAAAAATTAGCTCACCATGCCCACTCATGCGCACTTGTGCTGCTGTGCTGCCTGGTCTGACAATGCATGTCAGTCAACATGACGCCGGACCGCCCACGGTCCGACGTCATGCTGACTGACATGCATTGTCAGTTCTCCCCACCCTCGGCGTCTCTGAACTTAAGTAAACTAAGTTCAGAGACACCGAGGGAGCTGCGGACGGGTGCGGGGACGGGGGCGGGGGGGCAACGCCCCAATGGACGCACCGCGCCTGCCAGCAACAGAACTGACACATAAAATACCTACTGATAGTACGGGTAGCAGACAAAAACTAAGCAACGAATCGGTAGGAAAACAATACCTCACCTAAATTAAAAGCCTTCTGGTTGACGGAGTCAATCACAGTATCTCTGCTCAGCAATGTCGTAGAAAAACTGGGTGATAAATGTTTGAATTAAAGGAAAGGTCCTGAAAGCTTCTAGGCTCAGGGGCTTGAATATATTATTTATGGGAATAGTAAGCCCCTGAAATGCCACAAATGTAATGGTGTAAGTTAAAATCACCAGTAAATAGGTTTTCACTATCTCGTATTAGTGTCAGGTTCCATACACTGCCTAACCTTTTCTATGACTACTGCAAATGAAAAATATAGAGAAAATACTATTTAGCGCTGGCGCACTCCTCGGAGTAGCCGCACACGCTATAAATCCAGTTTCATTCGTTTGATTTCATAAACACAGGCAAAGCTGCTTGGATGAGGATACAAACTCTTAAACCGCTGTCTCAAAAAGATGAGAGGCTTTGAGGCTCTCCGGGGCCTTGTCCACTCCAATATAAAACTCCAGAAATGAATTAATAAATAAATCAATAAAATATTCGGCGAGATACATTCCTTCTTGTGTTGACCAGGGTCCAATCTCCAAAATCCATAGATTTCAGCCAATGCCACCCCCTGTTTTCTGTGATCTAGTGACCGTCCCGTCGCGCCTCTCTGTGGACATTGGCGCACTCGCCAGCTCGGAGCCGGAGCCTGATAGGACCTGGTGGCAAACTGCCAATATGCCCCAAAACTAATCTTGTTTGTTTGTGTGGCAATCACAAGCGTGCCGCGCGCGGATGGAAAAAGATCTGTTGTCACCAATTTGCATGTTCTTGTTCGGTTGAATTGAGGCCGTTTGTGTGTTTATCGTGTTCTCGCGCAGTGTGCCGACCAGCGTTAGAAATTGACAAAGCTCGCGCCCGTGCATAATCCCATAAAGCCGTCCGATAACAAACACATCATAGGAATGCCGGCGGCGCTGCGGACGCTCGCTGCGGATTAGGCGCGCCAGACGAGCTGTATATTTTGTGAGCTTAACTATGAGCCCCGGACCGGCGTTTACTCAATCTGTTAATTACCAAACAAGGAATCCAACTGGGAGGTAAAATCAAGTCGAGGGTGAACTCAGGCAGCCATTTTGGCATGTGTTGGGGCCTTGCTAGTTCCAGTAGCGGCTGCTACGGGGCAGTAATGGCGCGGTGGGGAGAGAGGAGGGGATATAAATAAATAAAACAAATTATATTTAAGTTTCACTCACCTGCCAGCCACCGCCTCTCCTCCGTCCTTATTGGTCGACACAGGAAGCAGACACGCTCCCAGACTCCCCTAAGCCAATCAAAGCGCTGCTGTCATCATGACAGCAGTGTCATGATTGGTCTGAGCGGCCTGGTCCAGCGCTCAAACAGATAGTGGGAGCCTGTGCATGTGCTCCACCTGGCTGTGCAATACAGCCTGGTAGAGAACACGGTAAGTGCACATGTCTGTTTGGCTGGTCAAGCAGTCATGCGCACTTAGAAAGTGCCCACCACTCCTCCCCTGCTCTGGGGGCAGCCCAGTCCCGCACGTGCAGAGCGAGCACTGAAAAATAAAATGTTATTAACAGTGTGTTCTTATCATTTAATTTTTCCTGTGGGGCGACGCTCCTCCGCCTTAGTTCTGCAACAGCCTGTTGCTCTCCGCTCCGAGGGATGCGAGCGAAGACATCAATGTGAGGAGAGTAAATGTATAGAAACTGTGGCAGACTCTGTCTGCATCAGCACCCTGTATTCAGCCTCTGTATTCAGGGCCACTAGAAGTATGGGATTTTGCTGCAACAGCGTTTTTGCACAATTGTGAATTTGCCTTATAATCCACCACATGCTGCATAATCTGCAGATTTTAACGAAATTAATTTATTTCTAGCGGGAATGGATACGAAGTTACTAGTAAACTCAGTGACACAAATTGCCACAGAGTGAAAGTTCCTTCGCAAAGGTTGATGGCTCGCCTTTCTGTTGTTTATTGGTGTATTTGGGTGTCAAACTGGTACTGAGGAGATGAAACCTTTGCCCAGACAGTGTTACACATTTGTAAAAAAAAAAAAAAAAGACAAAATAGTGAAGTAATTCTATTACAAAAAGTGCTGCAATGCACTACATCATTTGCCTTTTGTTGCTGCATAATTTTATCCTCCCCTGCTGCATAATTCCAGTGGCCCTGGCATATTCAACGTCTTGGAGTTTAGGCTGTATGTGGAACATCAAAAGAGTATTCATATGCGTATGGTGGACAGGAGGAAGTACGGGCTTGATTTAGAGAAGGGTGGTAACAGCACTTGTGCAGCCCTGCACGCTGCCACACCCTCAAATGTAGGGAAAGGCTGGCAGCATGATGACAGGGCATCAATCGGCTTCACCATTGGGTCTGCCCTTGGACACAGTTGAAGCCACTGGCTGTGATAATGCAAAAGTCGGCCTCCAGTTTCCATGCTTTTAGCTCTAAAAAAGATAGCCATGTAACACATAGTAGTCGTTCTCAAAACTACCAATGTGTGTCCATTGAGAGCTGGTAGAAAAATGCCAGTAGGCATTGGATATTTGTCCAGTGGCGGCTCCTCCATTAAGGCGGAGGTGCATCGTCCCACCTGCTGGGAGCGCAGCAGGTACACACACAATAATAAAATGGTAATTACCATTTTGTTATTCTGTATGCCGCCAGCCGTGCTTGAGCAAGTGCATGGTGAGGGTGGGACCGACAGATTTCTGTATATTTCAGGATGACTGCTTCAAGTGCTCAGGGCGCATGATAGATTGGCCGGCTGTCTACAGCCGGTCAATCTGTCTTGCGCACTTCATGGCTATGGCAATGGCTGGGTCTGAACTGGGGTGGCAAAGTGAGCTCAAGAATGATGCTGGATTCAACCCAGATCTGTGACTGGGGGTGAGTGTCTGAAAAGTTTCAGTGCTCCGTCCATCATCTCTTTGTGATTGCTTTGTTCGCCGTAAGTTGGAAGGGTATGCCCAGACGTGGGTCCCTTGCTCACTTTGCCACTAGATTCAAGCTAGCCTGGCTGATGAGGGGGTGTTACCCCAAAACCGGTCCTAGGATGCTTGTTTCCGGTCCGGTGAGTGTCAGAAAAGTTTTAGTGCTCCGTCCATCATCTCTTTGTGATTGCTTTGTTCGCCGTAAGTTGGAAGGTATGCCCAGACGTGGGTCCCTTGCTCATTTTGCCACTAGATTCAAGCTAGCCTGGCTGATGAGGGGGTGTTACCCCGAAACCGGTCCTAGGATGCTTGTTTCTGGTCTAGGGAAGACCTGGCTTGGCAGTTCGGTCTGGACTATTCCCATGAGGCACAGGGTCTAGACTGATTTGCATATGGCTGGGTCTGAACTTCAGAGCATGCAATCCCAGTCCTGTAAAATAACCAAGGGATTGCAGGCACAGACCCCCAGCTTTAAAATGAGCACTGGGTTAGCCTGCTCCAATCAATCCTGGAGCTGCTAGCCGCATGAGAGCAGCTCTGGGATTGGTTGGATTCGTATGCACGAAGTAAACTACCTTCCTTTCCTACTCATCGTGGTAGGGATAGGAGAGGAGAGAGGCAATATATTGGTGAGTTTTACGGCGCACTGCACCCCACCGATTTATATAGTTGCTAGTGGCCTTTGTTCGTCATGTGAGTACTGAAAATGACCTGCAAACTGGGGTTACTCACATGTGATGGTAATTCCGCCATGTTGAATTTGCTGCCAATTCCATCATAGCGGGAGAAGCCACTTCCAGGAAAAACACGTTGCCATGGCGACATTGCTTCGCATGACTCTTCTAATGACACCAGCAGTCTCTTAATGATCAAGTGAGATATTTACTATGAATTTGTAAGTGGAGGTCTGCATTGTCGCCCCAAATGAGATAAAGTAGTTGACTATGCATGTTAACGCTCAGATGAGTTATTTGAATTAAGTGGCCTGATCAAAAGGTGGTCTCGTTTGTTTTCTTGCTTTTTTAAGTAATGGAATGCCAAAGTTTATGCAGTTTTTTCCCTTCTTTTGCATGGTAGGATTAGGGGAAAGTTAATGTGCAATATAGGCCAACCTCTGGCCTGTGCTTCCATAAGGTGAAGTAAGGCATCTTATGTAAGTCACCACCTTGTGGGAATGACAAGTTGCAAAACAAAACTCCACTAAAAAGATTAATTTTTGTATGGGAAGAGTTCCAGTTGGCAAAGTTCAGTTTGGCAAAGGTCTTGTATGGAATGCTGAAAATCCTTGTACCTTTACTGTGCGCCTGTATTTTAAAAAAATGGAATATGGTCAACTTACCATCAAGAACTCTCAAAAATCTGATCACCGGGTCTGATATATTGAAAGGGTTTTACCCATTCTGTGTCTATGGGGCGATACATTAGTACATACGGGCCTAAATTGATTGATCTTCAGTATTTGAGTCAATAGCTTATAAATTTCCATCCTCTTGTGGTTCACCTACTGAAACAGCCAATAAGAGCAACACATACCTTCATAACGGACCATGGGTTTTCTGGAGATTGCTAGAATCGTCTCCTTTAATTAAGGGTCTTCATAAGGTTCCTCGTCTGACTGGTAGCAAACGTAGAGTCAGATGTACGAACGGCTTGCAGTCTCGCAAGCGATGTTTCTGAGCCACAATTGTCCTTGTGGTTTGATGTCCATTGTGCCTCTTTATCAAACAGGGGTAGGTGGTATGGTTTTATTGTATGTTCCACAATGACATTCCAAAAACTGAGGTATACCGCCCCTTGCAGGCCTCCGTCTACGAATAAGTGCCACCTAATGAATATTTATGAGACAGGTTGGTATTCACTCGTTTTGCTTTCAGCCTATGTGCCCAGAATAAATCGCATTGCCAGTCGCAGTGCAGTGCTGCGGAAACATAGTAGTGCTGTGCGACTGGTGACAGGCAAAAGGGATCTAGTTGGCCACAAGTCTTTTCTAACATAGTATGGGCCAGATGTGCAAAGGCCTTTTGCATTTCTTAATGGACCAAATTCCATTTCAATCCATTAAGAAATGCAAAACAGCATTCTCCTATTTACAAAGGCCTTTAGAGAATCGCAAAATGCTATTTCTACCCAGTAGGAATTGCACTAAGCGATTCCCTTAATAGTAAATCTCAAATAGAAATTTCCTATTTGCGATTTCTTAACACATGTACAAAGCATTTCCTAAATGCCACATGAGCATTCAGGAAATGCAATTACCTTCGACTTTAATTACTTTTTTAAAAAGCGCCCAAAGATGTTTTTTAAAAGTGGAATAGAGCCCACACATGCCCCCCAGGGCATATGTGTGCTCCACACGTGCACCAGTAGTTTTGGGGTGTGTTACGGGGAGCCTTATGCTCCTAGCCATCCTTGGTTTAGCATTTCCTAAATAGCAATTTCCTAATTGGAAATCACTATTTAGGAAATGCAAAACCGGCCCATTGGTACGAATGGCATAGGATTTCCTAATCACCATTTCCTAATCGGTATTAGGAAATCAGTAATTTCATGCATGTCATTTTGCATTTCCTAAACAGCGGTTCCTCTGGAGTCACTGTTTGGGAAATGCAAAATTGCATTTTTGTACATCTGGCCCCAAATTTCTAAGACCATGCATCACTGAATGGAGGCTAGTACGTCATGTATTCAAGACCTTTCTGCTGTGTTGTCAAGAATAATGAATCCATTGGTAGGAAGGGGTGCATGCTGGGAGCAGGCTCAGCAAGCAGCAATGTGCTGTGCTAAAAGGTGTTTTGTGATTTAATAGGGAACATGACTTCTGCTGCCTCACAGCACAGCAGCAGTGCATAATTCCTGGAAAGCTCTGTGGGCTGCAGAGCAATGTAGCATTGTTTGTTTTCCAGTATTTATGTCCTAAATACACAGGGTTGAAAACTATCAAATCAGGGAAGGGAACTAACCTTGACAAAAACCTATCAAAGTGTAGACACAGTGCCAACCAGGGCCAGACTGGCCGTAATGGGCACCGGGCGTTTTCCCGGTGGGCCGGAAGGGTCGGGCTGGTTTTGGACCGGTGGGGGCCGGTTTTGTTGCTGGCAGCCAGTTGTGCAGGAGTGCTGCAATATAGTCCCCCTGTAACAAAAGCAGCAGGGGCCGGTCCGACTCAAGTACCAGGGCTGGTTTACGTTCCCAGTTCAGCCCTGGTGCCAACTTTGTCTATTTTGAATCAGTCTGCGGGTGAAGCCTTAAAAAAAGTATACAGAGGGTTTTAGAAGGCTTGGGCGAAACAAGATGGTGCATAGGTAGGGAATACACGGCGGGAAGTCTCTAGCGTGGTGTATGAAACTGAACCCAACCCAATATGTTTTCACATTGAGCCTTGCCTAGCTAGCAGTTTCCATTTACCCGAAGTGAATACGAGTGATATCCATGGCCCTTTGTAGGGCCCCTATATTCGCTGGCATGCCCATCACGCACTAGCCTCCTCTGCCATCTGCAGTGCACACAAAGGCATCAGACACCATCTGTGTATCCAGTCAGTGGCAGAGACGTAGCTCTGCTTGCCTCTTATCGCAGACTGTAGGCGATGGCACAAGAAGTACGCTATAGTAATCGAGTGATAGCGAGTAATAAATCGCTAGGCCCTGCAATATAGGTTTATCGGTAATTTCCTACGAGTTCCATATTTTATACTGGTTCTATTTGATTTTTATATTGAATACTTGTTTTTTATGAGGCAGGAGCGGTGCTTGAGGAGGATGCTTGGGATGTAAATACAGCCATTATGTTCTGCTTGAGTCTGAGTTCTGTGAGCTGTTACCGGCACCCAGGAGACAGAAGCAGAAGAGGCGGCCGTCCCATGACCGGTACTCCATCTGTGAACCCGAAGCCCTCAGATGAGGAAAAGTCAAGTCCATTTAATGCAGTTACTGCGGGCGGAGATCTGAACATGCCCCCCACTAACAGCAGCAGAGGCTTGACCCAATAACAGCAACAACTACAATATGAATCAAGTCAAGTCAAGTTGCATTTGAAAAGCGCAGCTTGACACCAAGAGGGTATCCTGGTGCTGGCTGAAGGTTTCAGTCAAAAAGCCAGGTCTTGAACCCTTCCTGAAGTCGGTCAGCGAGGACGAGGTGTAGAGGTGGAGGAGTAGGGTGTTGCTGTTTTTGGCGGCAAGATGGGAGAAGGATTCCCCGGTAACCACAGGGCGGGGCTCCCGCTCGTTGCCCCTGATTGTTGTGGCCCGTGGGCGACAAAGGCCGGGTCAGAGCACAGCCTGCAAAAAAGGTCCACGGAGGGCCCGGTGGGTCAGAGCTGCAAGCACGGAGCGGTGGACACGGGTACCGCGCGGCCTCCCCCGGACCCAACTACGAGGTGAGCAGTGTGCGCGTGGGTCTACCTTATCCACTCCAGGGTCTGGGGCGTACGAGTTGGAGCCAGGAGAGCCATTACCGCGCTGAAGGCAGGGGCGGGCTGCCTCGCTGTCCAATAAGGCACTACATGACTATAGGTTCTCGCCCGGCTTCGCTCCCGGGGTAGCGCTGGCCTCCCTCTCACGTGTGTGTCCAGCGGCTGGGCCTCGGCTGTGCAGCTTGGGTCTTCCTGTCGGCCGGGACATAGGGTGTGATTGCGGCTGGGACCAGTTGGACAGGGCTGGTGTGGAGGAGAAAATGACACCGCTGCCACACAGTTTGCCCTGACTGGCTGTCCGGGCGAACTTGGGACCTACACCGGCCTGCTGGACCATTGCAGGTCAGACCTGCTCCTCTGTCTTATAATTGGTGTGGCCTATGGAACAGTGCCTGGACCCTTCCTGCTGCCGTATCCTACAGCCCCTTCTATGAAACATTTGTAATAGGGGCAGAGACACACACCCGTCACCAAAGTGAGAGTGACCTGGACCTCTCCTCCCCGGCCTCGCAGAGCCTCAGGATCAGTAAGCGCAGGCGGCGGAGAGAAGAGCACACAATCCCACTGCTGGGTTCCCGCGCCATGGGCCGAACCAAAATGAAGACGCACGAGGGTCGGTGAGAGGGGGGTCCCCCCTGCTGGGGTGCCCCCCGCCGGTGGACGTGACGGGGCCATCTCTCAGGCTCCGACTGGGGCTGCTCCGGACAAACTGGATTTAATCCTGCAGGAAATTCGCGATTCCAGGGCGGAATTTGCAGCACAGCTCGGCACACTCACAACTGGCCTTACGCTACTCAGGGCGGACCACGGGAAACTAGCAGACACCGTCAAGGACCACGGCCAATCCCTTAAAGACCTGAACCCGCGAGTGACTGCGAATTCCACCGAGTTACGCCAACTACAACAGCAGGTGTTGGGCCTTGTGGAAAGAGTCGAGGATGCGGAAGGCAGAAATAGACGCAACAATATCCGCGTGATTGGTCTGCCGGAGCGCAGCAAATGTAATAGGGCACCGGTCTTTATGGAGGCATGGTTCCGGGACCATGTAGCGCCAGAGGGGCTGTCCCCGTACTTCTGTGTTGAACGAGCCCATCGAATACCAACTGGACCGCCTCGGTCGGGGGCACCACCCCGTCCATTGATAGTGAAAATTCTGAATTATAGGGACCGGGACGTGTTGCTGCAGAAAGCCAGGGAAAAATCCATAATCCAGTTTGAAAACCATCGCATCTCATTATATCCTGACTACACTGTCTTGGTCCAGAGGCAGCGAGCGTCCTACCAGGCGGTCAAGAAAAAACTGCAACTAGCACAACTCAAATATGCATTGCTCTACCCGGCCAGGCTCAAGGTCATCTATGACAGCCCTGCGGATGCTGAGGAATGGATGGAAGTAATGTGTATAGGGTCTAGCCAGCTCAGTGCTCTAACTCCATCGCCGCAAGGCTCGAGCAAATCCCGACCCCTCAGAAATCACGCTCCCATGGCTCCCAGAGTCCTGCCCAGGAGAACAGTGGAGTAGGGCCATCGCGGGAACAGCAGCGCCGGGATCAGATGAGGGCTCTGGCCGCTGCTGTAGCTTGCAGCAAGGATTCCTTAAAAAAACCCACGGACTCGGAGGATAGTACCCTGACTTCGGATTCTGAACATAGTATTATCCTCTTTCCTACGATTACCCCCAGGGCGGCAGACGACATAATCGATAATTAAAGACCGTGGGACCCACCTGCGGGGAGCAGTACCTTGTTATAATATGGTCTGGCGAATGTAATGCAAGGGTCACAGACACTAACCCCAAGAACATACCATATCCTTTTTTCTGTAGCTTTGTATTGGCTTGCTGTTATTGGTTATTCTGCATTCACCTACAGGTCGATGTTTGAGGCCACACACGGTTGCTTAAATGGTCCATGTTACTTGGTTCTTCCCGCCAAAAGCGGGGAGACTGGGTTGCGGGGACTCTGGGGATACGACGCACTTTAGCAGGTACAAATATGGTCAAGTCGGTACCACTGTCTCTGTTCGGCTTATTCATAACTCCCCCCTCTGCGGGCCCCGTAGAGCCATTGGGAGACAGTCACTACAGTACACATGGACGTGATCAAGGGCGGCGGCCCCCCTATTAGCGTACGCACTGTTATTGGTTATGATATTGTTGTATATCTTTGTTGGGCCCAGCGCAGTTCTGACGCGGTGCCGGGGGTTGCTGTAGTTTATGGGGATTCCTGATCGCAACTGGCTCGCAGGCTCCATCTGCACAGTAAAGTCTCTTACCAAATAGTATCATGCCAACAACGACTACCACTTTAGGGGCTTATAATCTAGTTACGTGGAATGTACGCGGGATGGGGGCGATGCAGAAGAGACACCGCATACATCGAATACATAGGAATAACTTCACTAAGAGAGCAATGGTCTAGGGACTCTAACTCAGAGATTACAGATAAGGCATGGCAGTGCATGCTAGAACACCCCAAAAAGGTTTCCCGTAATGCCAAACTAAAATTCATCCAGACTACGATCCTGCACCGGGCATATCTCACCCCCAAGTGGATCCATCGTATGTTCCCTGATGCCTCACACAACTGCCCTCGCTGTAAGGGGGAGGAAGCGGACTTTCTCCATATGCTATGGTCTTGTCCACGTATCCGGAATTACTGGGAGGGAATCCGTCAAGCGCTGGGCGATACCACACACACCTCTATATCAGACGATGCCCTGTACTGTCTAATGGGCCTCCGCAAACGCTCAAGAGTCCAGAAAGCACGACTGAGATTCATAGACCTAGCACTCATTCTAGCAGTTAGAACTCTTTCTATGAGGTGGAAATCCCCCAGGTGCCCAGCGGTAACCAGTTGGCAAGCCGACATGATACAATGGGGGAAGGCTGAGGGAGCGGCACTTAGGAGAGAGGAGGAACGGGGGATTCGGAGACAACCCGTTTCCATGGACTGGGAAGCATTGTTGCACGAGTTTGAATCAATTGACTTAATGCCCCTTCCGGGAACCCAAGCTTCGTAGCCACTTAGTGAGAATAGGTATCTATACCACAGCAGACCTTAAGTCCGGGTCCCATACATACACAGTATTACAGGATTATTGAGCCCCAGTGCGAGCCATGCAGATAATACTCTTATGTGCGGTCCTATTGGACATAGAAATTACTGTAAGACCAGGAATGGGAGGGTTGGGAGGGTTAGGGAGGGAAGGGATAAAGTTGTATTTGTTACATATGTTAACTGTAAATGGCAATACCATTACACTATGCATCTAATTACCATCCTAGCAATGGACAGCTCAACGTGAGGCCAGCAGACCTTATTTGTACCCCCTTTTTGGGTTTTTTCAGACTTAAGGAGAGGGAACGTTGATAACCTTGTGAAGTATTTAAGCTGTATGTACGACAAGTTGAAAATGCCTGCCCCACGGCAATGTACACTGGAGAAATGTTGATATGATGGTATCTAAATAAAGTGTGTTTTAAAAAAAAAAAGATGGGAGAAGGAACGTCCTCCGGCGCGGCACAGCGAATGCGTGGGATCTATGTGAGGACAAGGTGTGTGGGCGGAGGTTCCTGGGGGAGGAGTCAGTGGAAGTGCAGACGGTGGTTTATGTAGGTGGATCCTTGGTCGTGGAGGGCTTTGAAGGCGTGTGTCAGGAGCTTGAACTGGCATCTCTTTCGGACCGGGAGCCACTGAAGGTGAACAGCCATTACAACGCGGCTGTTTCACCGCAAGTCATTACATCACATGCGTTACAACGCATGCGATGTAACAGCGCGTACCATTACTATGCATACCATTACTTCGCATGCACTTTTACAACGCATGTGATGTAATGGCTATCAACATAGTTGTGAGGAAACTGTGGCTCTTCCGTTTCCTCACAACGACGTTGTGACGTGCACTGCCCCTCAGACGACGCTGGAACCAGGAGAGACTAACCACGAGGAGAGAGAGGTAAGGGGGGGTTGGGGAGGGTCATGCTGGGGGTAGTGTTTTAGTGTTTAGGGTAGTGTTGTGGTGTTTGTGTAGTGTAGGTAGGTGGAGAGTCGTGCTGGTTGTAGTGTTTCAGAGTAGGGAGCAGACTGGGGGCAGGGGAGGGTCATGCTGGGGGTAGTGTTTTAGGGTTTAGGGTAGTGTTGTGGTGTTTGTGTAGTGTAGGGTAGTGTTTGAGGGTTTAGTGTAGTGTCGGGGGTCGTGCAGGGTAGTGTTTGAGTGTAGGGACTGGACTGGGGTAGGGTGAGGATCATGCAGGGGGTAGTGTTTTAGGGTTTAGGGTAGTGTTGTGGTGTTTGTGTAGTGTAGGGAAGTGTTTTAGGGTTTAGTGTAGTGTTGGGGGTCGTGCAGGGTAGTGTTTGAGTGTAGGGACTGGACTGGGGTAGGGGAGAGTCGTGCAGGGGGTAGTGTTTTAGGGTAGTGTTGTGGTGTTTGTGTAGTGTAGGGTAGTGTTTTAGGGTTTAGTGTAGTGTCAGGGGGTCATGCAGGGTAGTGTTTGAGTGTAGGGTTCGGACTGGGGTAGTGGGAGGATCGTGCTGGGGGTAGTGTTTTAGGGTTTAGGGTAGTGTTGTGGTGGTTGCGTAGTGTAGGGTAGTGTTTTAGGGTTTAGGATAGTGTCGGGGGGTCGTGTAGAGTAGTGTAAATGTAGGGAGAGGACTGGGGGTCGGGGGAGGGTCGTGCAGGGGTACTAAATTAGGGTTTAGGGTCGGGCAGGGTAGAGTCACTTACCTTTCAAACTTTTACCATGAGTATACCTTTACCACGCATGCCTTTGCGTTGTAATGGCATGCATGGTAAAGGTATACTCGTGGTAAAAGTTTGCGATGTAATGGTATGTCATTGTCATTGACACCGCGTAGTAATGCCCGCGTTGTATTAATATGTGATGTAGTGAGTCGTATTCCACTGGAGGTCTTTCAGGTGCTCCGCGATGTGGGTTCTCTTGGGCAGGTTGAGGATAAGTCTGGCGGCTGCGCTCTGGATCTTTTGAGTCCTTTTAATAGTTATAGTGCTATTAGGAATTATTGTGCCTGATGCTTGCAAATGCAATCATGTATCTTTGTATAGTGCACTGTAACCACCCAAGACAGTGGAACTCATTTTATATATTTTGGAAGCATGATGAGCCAAGTCCACCACAGTTTGTGGCTGATGCATGCAAGCCTCCGCAGCAGGTGCATTAACCATCAGAACTCACTGTAGTAGGAGGAGCATGTCCTCATATCCTGCATTCGGCTGCCTCTTTGTAGATACATGATAGTGAAATGATGGGTCAATCTGTGGAAAGCGAAGACTCACGGGCATTGCGTCCGCACAGGACCTTTGGACTAAGTGTTCAAGGGAAGGACGGGCTATTAAATAATTACCCAGCGAGCCTTGCACCAGCAGAGGCAGAATACAAGAGGAGGGAGCACTGGTCTTGGGTCAAGTGAGAATGGAATGTGAAGCGCCCTGGAAAACAGTGTCCTGGCTACAGGGTGAATGCTTCTAAGGAAACAAGGACCCGTTTCTGGTGATGTAGGTGAGTGGTCAGAGACATCTGAGGGGGCTTCATTGACTAATCCACGGACAGTCATTGCGTTGTTTAAAGTTTCTTTCTCCTGACATTTTCATATTTCTGTCAAAATTGATAGAAATATGCACAGGCCATGAACATCCAAACAAGTTGAGCCTTTTCATCAAATTCAGGACTTTTGCGATCATGTTGTACACAAGTGTAATTTAATAGACCCTTTTCATTAAATCACAAGGAAAGGGTAACGAAGGTGTGTTTGTGAGATACTCCTGCAACCTAGTTTTCATAGTACGACCACGGAGTACCAGTAAACACCCAGGAGAGAGACCGTGCACAGGCGGGGAAGACCTAGAAGGCATCTCCGAACACTACGCACGCGAAGGTCAATGATCAGGAACTGTGCAGAACTTTGTTCATGTGATAAAAGCAGTGTATATTCCTACATGTCAGCCGGTCCCTCAGAAGAAGAGTCCATGCACACCTACTCACCACTAATGGCTGCACACAGGCTCCAGTTAACAAGCCCTCTGGGTGAACAGAAACAGCACCGGCAGGTTCTTCAACTAAAAGTGGCCTATGCGCAGTTTGCAATTAGCTTTGACAAGGGCTGTTAATAGAGAACAACAGCATGCTAACAATTCACCCTACGGAAATGGGTGATGGGTAATTGTAGCACCAAGTAAAGCCTGGCTTAAACTTAATACATAAGTCAAACCTATGCCAACACTTACAGCAGTCAATGGGAATGTCCAAGCAGCTGAGTGACAGTAAAGCACACATTAATAACATCTGTCGAGGAGGTGGTCTAATGGGCAAGGTTGCATTTGCCTCTGCACTTGACTGAGAGTTGTGTGATTCTGTGCAAATCACTTACCTTCCCTCTGCCCACAAGCAAACACGAGAAATGCAAATTCAGTGTAATTGTATAATTTAAAGGTGTAACTTCCCACCTGTATAATTTTACAACATACCCCGAATCGTGTACAGTGTTCTGTTTTCTATGTAAAATACAAATACATGCGTACATCTATTACTTAAAGCATTTAGTAATAGTGGAAGTACAGTTTGGAATAGTTTACTAATATGGGCATTATTATTAATTATTAATCCCTGGGTTTTATATTTTACAATAACCACTTTAATAAGCCCGGCTTTTCTTCATAACTCACTTCATTTTGCACAGCAGCAACACATTGAAAAGAACATGAACCTTACAATGGAAACTCTTTGGGACTTCATGCACCCGGAGCCTGTGGTAATCCATCTTTCCCTGAGGGTGGTCTGAGTCTCACACAGCTGTCTGCAGTCTAGTCCGTCTTCTCTTGCAGTGCGGAAGTTTCTGCTGCTAGGTGCAGCACTGCTCGCAGTGCGGGCGCCATTTCCCCTCTCCATGGTGCTGAAGTCCAGGCTCTTGCATCTGCATGCTTAGGAGCGCGCTCTTTCGGTACTGTCCGTGGTTCTGAACCGTAATGCAATTTGGGGCACTTCACAAAGGAATTGGTAAACATGCACCTGTAAAAAAAAACACCCAGCAAATATACTATTTTTTACAATTCACTAACATTCCCAGCAGGATGCCCGGAATGATGTGCCAGATGCAGATTTCCAGGCGTATTTCTGTAATTGTCATGCAATCTATTATTAAGGTTCGTATTTCCCCACTGCACAAGTCTACTTTGCAAATTCAGAGACACATGTGGAATATAGCCTGATGTGCCCATGCACATTTTTTTTCTTTTTCCTTTTCGCCTCCATGAAACATTTGTGTCTGTGGTAAAACCCCTCCCCTACTATCTCCAAGTTTGGAGGAGTTCTGTTCTCCTTCTCATGCTAGAAGAGGAATACCTTCATCTTGTTGGAGTAAATCTCCGACTATTTTCAGGCTATGAATGGGTCAAAAGAAAGTTTGTAAATCCCACAATTGCACAGGTTTGTGAGTTCACAAAACTACAAGCCTTACCAGACTTGCCACCCCCCTCCCCCTGCACGGGAGAGCCTATTGCATATTTCCCCACAATTGTCACATAGAGAAAACGTTAAACACATTTACATTTTCCAGGTGTACATTTCCTAATTACTGACATGTGTAAGTGAAGGTATTTTCGGCTGTAAACGTGTTCACAGCCGAAAATGCCTTTGTGAATTGCTCCCACAGGGACAGATTCACACAAAACAGTCCTGCATCTACGCCGTACACGTACTCCTAAGCAAACGTGTACATGTATGACATCTGTGGATTCTTAAACATTCCTAGCAGGGCACCTGGAAAGTGGCATCAGTCAGTTTGCAGATGTTCCACTGCTGGAACAGCCAAGCATCGTTTACAGACTTTCAATGTGGAAATGTTTGGACAGTCCCAGTACACATTGGGGCAGGCATCGCCTGTGTGCAATTTCTTACTAGTGTTCTCTTTTCTTTGCAGGGAAAACATTTCGAGAAACTCCTACACCCACACAAGGTTTCGGGTGTTTCGTTTCACTTCTCACCCTATAAAGGGATTTATTCAAAGCCATTTCAAAAAGCAGATCTCACACCATGTCAAGAGTGGAAAGGGGTCAGCAGAGAACTGTTTGCTAACACACTTATGTGTTTGTGAGATTACACACACTCACATGGCTAACCATCTCTTGCAAGGCCCACTTTCCACCCCTTGCTTGGAGTTGCTCTCACATGATTGTACTCGTTCATGATCAAATGGATTTACACCTCGGTGCCCTTTTTAAATGCCCAGCAGGCATAAATGCAGCCACGATCGGCTGCACAGATATATTTATGGCAGAAAAGCCTTTGTGAATGCAGTTCATTGAACTGTAGGTCGGCAGGAATGAACACCCGGGACGTTTTTTAACCGAGAATTATGTGTTCTATATTTGTATTTCCATTCAGCGATCAGTGAGCCTTTCTCACACGACAGTGGTGGAATGGAGCCTGTGACAAGAGAGGCAAAGAGAGGCGAAGCTCAAGTCATCCACAGTAGGAGGCGCCACGAACCCCGACTCTAGAAGCTAGAGTGGAGGTGGCTGTCACTGACCAGTTATGATTGACAGAAAAATACATTTTGTTTACAGCTCCTTTGACTTTCATCAGGATAGCTGGTGTCTGAATATAAGCTCCTACACGCCGCTGTGAACGGATAGTGCGCTGAAGCTGTGGGGAGGTGCAACAAATGAAAGAGGGAGCATGAAAAGGAAAGGGGGAGGAATGGCTTGAGGGGTCGGGGGAGATGGATGTGTGGATGGATGGATGGGTGGGTGGATGGATCGGTGAGTGGGTGGGAGGGTGGCTGGATGGATGGATGGATAGATGAATGGCTGGATGGATTTAAAGAAAGGGGAAGGAGAAATGACTTGATGAATTGATCGACAGAGAGCAGGGAACAAAACATGAATGAAGGATAGATGAAGATAAAAAAGGAAGGAATGATAGAAGGACGGATAGAAGGACAGAAAGAATGATGGAGATAGGGAACAAAGGAAAGAAAAATGGAAAAACACACAGAAATAAGTAATAATAGAATGAAGGATACAAGACCGAAAGAAGGACCGAGGGAAGAAGAAAATTCATATTTCCTTCAGGAGGCTCTGACTGGCTCAGTGCCATTTGTGGGATGGTTTAAAGAGGGGGGTGTTTTTATTTTTCTGGTTACTCCCTTGTCCCTTACAGTATCCTTCAATGCCATACAATAATGTGTCATTGACATTCGTTATAGATATATACGCGTTATCAAAGCTTTACGGTCTCTTCGGTAAGGCAACAGCTGTACATACGGGGATATGTGTGTGATAGTTGTGCCAGCTTAGAAGCCTTCTCTTGCCTTTTTACCTAGCAGAATGTGGATCTTATGTTTATTTGTAGGTCTCGCGACCTGCGTTACACTGCGCAGCAGTGCTCGCGCAGGGCGCGAGACCGTTAGTAGGTGAAAAACGGGGAAATCAAGCTGACCTAGGAATCGCACACACTCGTGCTTGTGCATTTCCTTTTCAGTTCCCCCATTGGCCTTTGCGTGCGTCTTATTCTAAAAGACTGCACGCAATTGGCCCAAGGCGCGTGCATAGCTCCTCCCATGGCCTATTGGTGTCAATTACGCGCATCAAGCGCGTAATAGACACCAATAGGCCGTGGGAGGAGCTATGATCGTGCCCAGACACAGGCGTGACGCGCGCGCTACTTGTTTTTTTTTACTTTTGGTATAAGCGCGTCACCCGCGCTTTACTTTTGATGTTATAAGTAAAGCGTGGGTGCCGCGATTATACCAAAGGTAAAGAAATAGAAAAAAACCTCTATTTCTGTACTTTTGGTATAATCGCGGCACCTGCGCTTTACTTATAAAATTAAGAGTAAAGCGCGAGTGCCGCGATTATACCAAAGGTAAAGCATTTGCAATGCAATAAGTCTCGCATTACTGAAAGTTTGAACTATTGGCTTTGCAAATAATTATGCAACACCAATAACTCAAACTTTTAGTAATGCAAGACCTATTGCATTGCAAATGCTTGTTAAGTATTGTGGTTGTTGAGGTGACAGTTGCAGAGAAGTATTTGTGTGTCCTGAAATGATGAGGGGAGAGAGATGTTGTGTATTGCAGTGGAGAGGACGTGGGCCTCCACAAAAAAAATCTCAGTGTGGAATGGTTTGGAGGTTGTGCGCTTTGAATATGGGGCAGGCAGTTCTCATGGGGCAGCGTGTTTCGATAGGGAGCCGTGTGAGGTAGGCAACAGTGGCATAGCTAGGGTGGGGCGGTGGGGGCGGTCCGCCCCAGGCGGCACTATTTTGGGGGAGGACAAAGGCATTCAGATAAGGCTCTGCTTGCTTTCGTGGACGTTCGGGGACGGGCAGAGAAGGAATAGGACTCGGGTAATGTCCTCTTCTTTTTGTGCTGGCAGCTGTCCCCCCTCTCTTTCTATTATTCCCTCACTTTCTGTCTTGCTCCTCACTTACTGAAAACCGTGACTTGAAGAAACGGTTCACAATCTCTCTTTCCTTCTTTCATTTAGTTGCTTCCCTGTGAAATGGATCCAAAAAAGAAATGGGAAATGCCCTTTTTCTGACATTTTTCTCTTCCAAAGTGCAGCGGGATGGAGAGAAATCGAAGGTTTTAAATATGAAAAATAAATCGATAATTAACTAAATAAAGCAAGACAGAGCGGTTGCAAAGTGGCCACATTGGTTTTATGGTTTTATTTACATCCAAATACATCAGCCTCACTTTACAGAGTTTGCCAGTCAAGCGCTACTTTTGTTTTCTCGTCTTTCTTTGAACAGCATTGTTGTTCCCAGGTGGGAAAGTTTACCATTCCTGGAGGTACTGCAATACCTGGTTGATGGCTGGATTGGAAAAAAAAATGTGTACCATGGCTCTGTGTTTATGGATGTGGTCTTTTTAAACCATACTGCTTACGTTTTGTAAGGATATAAGCAATGGACATTGAAACGGTTCCCTTCAGGGCCCTGTAGTCATGTCCTTAACTTCTCAGGTAAAACCACTCACTGATTTCTGAATAGTGAGTGAGAGATCGTTAACCGCTTGCATGCTCCTGACGAGCCCAGCTCATCATGAGGCACAGTGGAGCTGTGCTCATGGCAAGCTGGGCTCGTCATAACGGTCGCGGTCCGCCACGCACGATTGATTCCCAGCCTGTGCGGGAGAATCAATCAGTGGGCGGGGTCGTGACGAGCTCAGTTCGTCATGAGCACAGCTCCACTGTGCCTCATGACGAGCTGGGCTTGTCACGAGCACCGCGGCGCCGCCCCCCCCCCCCCCACGCCGTGGGGGAATTACCCCTGCAGTGAAGGGTTAAGGTAACCATGGTGTTTCTGCTTACATTTCACCTGCTTTACTTAATCTTGCATTCCCTATGAGTGTTTGCTTTTACTTTTTTTCATGCAGCATCTTACACTTATCAAGTGCATAATTTGAATTGAGCCACATCCAAGTGTTTAGAGTGGGCACAATTAGGTTGTGGCTGAAGGCAGTGCGAGTTTCTCTCAGTGGGGCAGTATGGTGGTCAGTGGGGGAGAGGATGTGGCACTATGGCCAGAGCTGTCGAATTTGGAACTGGGGAACCGGGTTCAGCCTTCATGACCAGTCCACCAGACCACTCTACTGAGGGAGCACATTCCCATGCTAAACCTTAGAAGGTCCCACTAGACCTTAGAAGGCTTGATGTCTTAGCAGGTGTACCCTAGTGGTGTTAACCTTGAAGGCCTGTCCACCACAATCCATACTGAAGTTAATCTCGAGTCTTGCGGGCAGGCCTACGAAGCAGCACACCCTAGAGCAACAGTGATCCAGTAGCTGTGACTCTGTCACTGAGGTCACATGAACCTTAAGCAGGTTAGAGCGATGCGAACGGTGGGACCGCACTGGGTACCTATTTCGGGTGCATGCGTAGTGTTTGTAAGTACATTATGGTTTAAAATAAACTTGCTGCCTCCTTCCTGGCCTCCAGCAATTTTCCGAAACAATAAAAATGTCATGATAACTTTGGTGATTAATGTTCTTCCTAGAGAGAGATCGGAGTTCTGTCTAGTGGAAGGGTTGACTCCTGGAAAGGTAGCACAGAGGGTTAATGTGCCTGCTGCAAAGAACATGTACCATGCAGATCACAAAGTGCACTGCTTTAATGGGGGGACCATGATGAATGGTCATTTAATGTCAGCTGTAGATGATGGATCCCTGAACAGTGTCATGTATGTGCATGTTTGCATTGTGCTGAGGGGATTACCAGGTAAATTGTTCACGCAGCTCTCTGATGGATGTCACATGTGGTTTTTCTGAGTCCCCAGATAAATCATGCTGTCTGTGTGTTCTCTTTAGTACTGCCAGTCACTGCGCATTCAACCGTGTAGCTTTGGACCGTGTCATGTATGTGCATGTAACTTGCATGATCGAGGTAACTATTAGCGGTGATACTACGTATCTCTCGGACCTCTTTCAAGTGCTCGCCGTCCTTTTTCCCCAGCAACACCCCCCTCCCCAGGGGCGGTAATCTGAGGGATAGCCCCGGGCGCCACAAGCTCCTGCTACGCCTCTGGTAGGCAAGTGTCGGTGTAACGTGTTCCTGCTTTTTAGTGTTTATGATGAGCAAGGCTGAGTCTTGTACCGCTGTTTTGAGAAGAACAATCTAGTTTTTAGTGGGCCATTGAGGGGGTGCCAGAGTCCAGATGCCAGCTTCAGGTCCCAGAAGGAGAGACTGTAACCATCTTATTACATTTGAGAAGGCGGAACCAGTCTGAAGAGGACAAATGTTTCTGCACAAAACCTCCATAAATAGGTGAACATATAAATGAAGCTTGTGATCATTCTGACGAACTCTTCATAGTACGTTTGCTGCTTGGGGCAGTGTATGACGAATAGTATCCTGTTCCTACAAGCACAGGACATATTTAGTGACACATTATGTCTGGAATCTGGACGTGCCTGTGCCAGTCTCTCTCAGCCTCCAATCTATTTCCACAGACCCTTGCTTGGACACCAGTTGGGACTGGGCACTGTGGTTAGATATTCTAGCATTTTTCAGCATGCACAATTTGTGTATGTTTATGTCTTCCAGAGTGTTGTATATTTTCATTCAGCTTCTTTATTAGAATGTTCAGCTCCTGTGATTTTGTGTTTCTCGTGTTTCTTGTTCAAGTGTTTATCCCGGTTTCCTTTGTGTCTGAAATGTCACAGTACCAGGGGGTTTGTTTATCTCATTTTTCTGAATTTGCTTGCCTTTAAACTGAAAACATTTCTTGTTGCTATTCTGAGAGCCAATTCTTGCGGTATATTTGTCTCTGTGGACTAGTAGTGGTGGGTGTCTTCATAGTTCGGATTGACTTGTGTTTGTTGGTTGCCTTAATTTGGACCTGCAGGTTTGTGCTTTCTGCCAGTCTACGTTGTCACTCTAAGTTTACCTTGATGGTGGTGGCCTGCTCGGCTTCTTCTTTGACATATTTCATGGCACTGGTTCTTTTTTATTGAGATGCTGAATATTATTCCGAAGTATATGTATTTGGTGGTGTATTTCATCCTTTTTCCGATTACCTCGGGGCTTTGGTTAGTTTTTCTCCAACATCATGGCTTTTAGTTTGTTTTGTTTATATTCAAAGATGACAGTATTTTTCCATGTGTTCATTAGGCCTTAATCTGTTGGCTACAAGAGAATCACACCATAGCAGTGTCCTCTAACAGTTTGGGACCTTGGGAATGCGTTGGGCACATTTGGAGAGGATGACAAGCAGTAGGAGGGGTAACCATTCAATTTCAACAAAATAAGCTTATTGAAATTGAAAAACCGTGGCTCCAACTACAATGTCTGCAGACGCCAGACTTAGCAACATTTGTCAAGAGAAAAATCAAATTGCAAGAAAATAAAAGAAGAAATGGTGAGAGTGAGAATGTGCTAAAGTCCAATGAAGCAAGATAACTGATGAAAGAGAAAGGATTAAAAGGCCTGGAAACCACAACCCAGTTTAAGAAAGAATAGTCATTGTTAGTTTCAGCGTATACTATGGTGTTTGCAAAATGTATGTTTTATAATCAAGATTTTATCCTCCAAGCACTTACGGAGTCCTTCCTTTGTGGATGACGGAGACTCGCCCCCATCATTAATACTATGAGCCAGGGCTCTGGGCTTACTTCACTTTGGTCGCGACTGCTGATCCACGTTGCTCCACAGAATGCATTATCTAAACAACTGTGTGCTCCATATGGAACCGATTGTGGCATTCCCAGTGCTTAATGTAAGCAGGTGGTTTCCAGTGCTTGGCACCAGGCGCTTATTTGTCATCATCAGCACTGCCACTTGGTGGCGCTTTTAATCTAATTTAGAGATGAGTACAACAACAGTTGTTTATTAATTCAATATTTACTAAAAATAACTAATGCCTGCTGTCCAAGCCATTCTTATAGCTTTAGGGGCCTAGAATAGTCCGAATTGTCACACTTGTAGGAGTGTGATGGTTAGTAATTGTGTTGGCACTGTCATTGGCAGCGCTGGAAGGCTCAGTGGGTGTGGCAAGCTTCAGTGGCCTCCTGACAAGGGCCCTGTCACTTCTCTGTTTACAAATGAAACACTGGGCGTTCCAGACAGTGGCGGCTGGTAGGGAACAGGGGTGAGGGAAGTTGGGAGGGTACGAAACAATAAAGAAAAGCAAACTTCACCTGGGGGTCGCATCACAGCCACTGCTTCTCCTCCAGCAGGAAACACCCAGCCACTCAGAATCGCCTGACCAATCTCAACGCTGCCTCAAGCAGTGTTGTGACTGGTTGGAGCACCGTGGTTCGGCACTTAGATGGGGGCTTGGAGACTGGGCATGTTCTCTACTAAGGCTGCATAATACAGCCTGTGGAGAACATGCACAGTGCACATGACGGTTTGGCTGTCCCGAGACAGCCGGCCAAAGCCTCATGCACACTTTAAGTGCAGCCACCCCTCCTCCTCCGGCCTCGATGTCAGGGGAGGCCATTGCCACTCTGCAGTGCAACCACAATAGTAAAAACAAAAGATAATAACGAACGTCCCGTTATTATCAGTTTATTTTTACTCTACACTGCTTTAAAGCAGTGGGACGACGCTCCTTCGCCTTAGCGGAGGAGCCGCCCCTGATACCAGAAGTAGTGTTTGTGGCATTTCCAGTGCATCTTGACTTACATTTTCAGCTAGATTACGCGAGCCCTTTAAATATTAGCTGGCATCATTACTGTGGACCTTTTGTAACCTCTGAAACGGTGATATTTTTCAGTAGCAAATCTCAAATGCTCTACGCTTTCACAAACACAATGCAATGACAAATTCTCCATTGTGCAAGAGCGTGAAACTTAAATCTGAACTACTCTGGGTTATCACTTAAACGTTTTATTTATTTATTTGCTTGGCTACTTTTGATTTATTTTTAAAAAAAACATTTTTAGCAATTACAACAAAAATTCTCCATGCTCACATGGTTCTACATGGGAAACATCCTTAACCACGAAGGCTTTTCTACGCGTTACGTTTACAACGGTACACTTACCACGTAAACGTCTTTACCACGCGTATGCCTTCAACGACCGTCTTAACCACGCAAGCTGCACAGGAACCTGCTCATCTTCGTCCGGTTCAGTCCGTTTTTGATGCCGGCGAAGACGTGTGTTCAAAGGTAAAACTAGAAAAAGGGGGCTTGGGGGGTCTCCCCCAAAAATAAAAAATAAAAGAATGCGGAAAAAAGGGGGCTTGGGGGGCCTCCCCCTCCCCCCAAAAAAAATAACATGTAAAAACGAAGGGAAGTGGTGACAATCGGAGACCCAAGTTACCCCCTTTGCAGCTGGTGTGTCTGTTATGGCACAGGTGCAGAGGTAAAGTGTTTTCTCACTTGTATGGGGCCACACCCCCATGCAACAGAGGGAATGCCCCTATGTGATTTTACTGGCGCCAAATGTGTGCCAGTGTGATCTGTATTATATAAGGGAGCACACAAGTATCTGTGGTTCTGTCTGTAATACCAAAGTGCCTGGGCCACAAGAAGGTGGTGCAAACTCCTGTTGCCCCAGAGGGGTACTTGCTGAAATATAACCCCTGGTGTGCTGCAGCCAACCCAGGGGCATCAATAGAAGAATGACCAGCTGAAGCGACTTTGCACATGCGTACAGGACAGCAGCATTCGTAGAATGGTCAGTCGCATTAATACCAGCAGCTGAACTTAGCCCATGCATCACTTCTGGCATCGGGGTACCATTCATACCTGACAAACAGCACCTGAATCTCCCTGCTGCAGAGGCAGGATGTCGATTGGTTGGTGATCCAGGATGAAGTTTAATCCACAAGTTGTTTCGAGCAGGATGTGTCCAGGGCCAGACAGGCCTTTTATTCCCCGGTGGGCTGGGCCCTTCGAAGGGCAGTTATGAAAACCACGTCCCGCTCCTGGTGCCTCTATCACTGTCCTGGGTTAACTGCAGCTCGCATGGGGAGGCCGCAGGATAAGGAGGAAGAGAGAAGGTACAGATGAAGCAACCAGAGAGGGAGAAGAGAGAGGGGAGAGAGGATGAATGGGCGAATGGAAAAAGGAGATTGCACGAGGAGATGAGGGGAGCGGAGCTGATTTGAGCACTTTGGCCAGCGCTGTGTTTGGTTTTTGGTTACCCAGGCTGGCCTTGGCTGTGTCTAGTGTTTAGAGGGTCATCGCAGGGTCACTTTGGCAGTAGTCACTGATACATCTTTTGAGGATAAGCAGCCACACGTTGCAAAGCCCACCAGAGGCTTCTCTTAGGCCCAATAAAGGGCCCATTGTGGGGTCACATTGTGATCTTGTTGTGAAAGATGAAATACTTATTTTAGATCCAGGCTCCTGCCCGTTGCCACGATGCCAACATGGAGCTGCCGAATTTTAATATCTGAGCAATCCATTTTTTATTTGAACGTGTAAATGGTCGCAGTGAAATGTTGTTTTGTTTTTTAAATATTGGGGCTCATTCTAACGCTGATCTTCGGGGAGCCTGAGAATGTTTTGAAAAGAGACCGGAAGTGTGTGGACAGCCCTGTGCTTGTTCGGAAAGAACAAGGGTTATTTAATGCCCAGTATCACGCTTGCCTTATTTTTAGAGCCATTTTCTGCCAACTTTCTTAGTAATCTTATGTTTATTTTGGGATATAAACGGAGCTCCTTCCAGAGCAGTGAGATACCTCTTCTGGGAAAAAGCGGCTGGTTATTTTGGGGGCCTCGTGCAGTGCGTCTGCACTGAAAGCATGCTGATGCTGAACACAGTGTGCTGTTTCAATCAGGATTACCCTGACAGGTCATTCTGGAGCGAGCCACTGATCCCTGTGACGTCAATCCCTGCATTTCCAAAAGGAGATCTCATGCTACCCGGGAGCACTTGGATGTTTAGGAGGACAATCCCAGGCTGATTATCAGGGGGCTTTATAGTAGGTTAAAAGGGATTATATTATATAATTGTCCATTTATTCTAAATGAAGAATGTATGTGGGAAAGAAGCCCACATCACCTTTTCGTCTGTTTTTCTAAAAAGTATTTTGTTGAGAAAAGAACTGGAGCTCAATCTCCTAAAAAGCACCGTTTCGGGGGAAATCTTGAAAGAGTTGCCCCCCAGGCTCCTTAGGTAATTGTTTCTATCAATCTGACCTGTAAACATAAACGCCTGAACACAATGATGGGCCTCGTTCACTAGATTTTGACGCAAGGCACCGCAGCAGGAAGGCGGCCGTACGTCAAATTAAAAGGGCAGGAAGGCGCCGTATCTGCAAGATTTGGCGCATTCCTGTCCTTCTCCCCTGCACCGGGGCACAAACAGCAGCCTTAAATCGACGCAGACACCCTTGCGTCATGTTGCAAGGGTGTCTGCGTTGCAGGGATGATTGTTTTTGTGCAGGAAGGGACACCTTCCTGCACAAAATCAATACTTGATGGCATTTTCCTCTTTATATGCATGCTGCAGAATGCGAGGAGAAATAAAAATAAAAGTATTTCTCCTCGTTGTGCCACACCAATGCCTCCCCTAGGATTCTGACGTATTGCCAGCTTTACAAACAATTATAAATCTGGGAATGTGTCCGGTACCATGAATGTTGTGTGGGAACACCTACAGCAACTCCCATGGAACGGCCATGAAAAGTCACGCAGGGCGCCTTTACGTGGTTTTGCAAATATGGGCAAGCTCATTGCGCTGGTGGTGCGTCAAAAACAGTGAAGCACAGGCGGCGCAATGGGCTTGCAAAGGAGGCCTTGTATTTCTATTTGCGAACATTTTGTGTTGTAGAAAGCTTAACTCCTTTTTGATTTAAAAAAAAAACCAAAACATTTCGATGGACACAAATTCTCTTGGATTGCACAGGGCCTTCTGCAGTAGGACTTGAGCTCAGAAGCACCAGTACCACCAGTAGCACAGCACGGTTGCCACGGGGCCTCGCGCAAGTACGAAAAACCTCCCCTTTGACTGCCATTGGTTTAGTAAAATCCACCATTTGTCAGGGTTCAAGGAGCCCTTGGGGCCCAACGCAGCGGGGCCACTGGAGCTGCTGCACCTCTGTGCCCATGATTACCACATTTTCCTTGTTCCCTTGAAGTAATTAGGATTTCTTCTAAGTAATTGGGACGTTAATATTTCATCCTTCACCGTTCTTACTATATGAGGGTTCATACTCATGGAACGGAGTCTAGACAAGAAGACTTGTGCTCAGAGGACTGAAGATAAAAGCAGTGGGGCCATTTCTGTGCCACTGAATATAAAAGATTAAGGCTACGCTCACATCGCTTGATGTACTTGCAAAGGCATTGTGTTTCTGTATGATGATTTAAATAACATAACGTGTATTTGTAAAGTGCACGTTCACCCAGGGGTATCTTGGCGCTGAATAACAGATGTTTATTGTTACCCAACTCAACGGTACTCATTTTTATCGACCTCAGAAGGATGAGTGGACCTGCCGGGATTTGAATCTGTGACCATGAGGTCAAACACAGGCCCCAACAGTGGGTGCATTAGTCCACCAAGCCACCAGACCCGGCTAGATAAATAATGCAGCCACTGCAGCTGTGTGTCTGTGCTCTGAAGGTCCCAGAAGGTGCATCGGGACCCAGAAGGTGCACTCAGCCTGCCCTCCTTCTCGGACTGATAAAGAAAACATAATAGCCACTGGTCGCTACAGTGGCAAGAGGTCATCAAAGACTGACACACAAGTTACTAGTTAATGATGAAATCAGTTTGTTAAGCATACCACTACCCATGGTGTTCTGGTGGTTGGAAGCCATTGAGGGCTCCTGCATCGGTCTGTTGAAGGTTAGCGCTGATCTTGCTGGCCATTGTGCTTTTTATCGTAGTTGTACCATCCTAAGCACGAGGGGCTATACGAGCGACAGAAGTGCGGAGCCAGCTGCGACCGGATGATAGAAACCAAGAGGTGATGAAGGATAAGGGGCGAAATGTGCATGCAGGAGTACTAGACACTGTCTGAGGCAGATGGAGACGAAGTGTTTGCCCACAATCACACAATATGGGCCTGGTTACGAGTTAGGGTGAATGACTGTAACACACACTTGCATGTGCTTATTTCGCTCCACCTAATTATTAGTGGTGAGGCTTTTCTGCACTCCGATTTACCTGGCGTTGAAGAACCTGACCCGATTTGTCCAGCTGGAAAATCTACGTGACACTGTGGCTGCATAGGGAGCCAAGTCTCCTGACACTTTTTTTTAAACAGGAAAAAGCACCAGCGATTGACTAAAAAAAATAAAATCAACCCCTTCCCACACTCCCCCCTCGCTCATCCTCCACCTGAGGCACCCGCTCCCACATACACTTACCACCAGCTCAGAGTGGGTGGTAAATGTATAACATTAACTTGAAACTTGGCCTCTATTACCGCACAGAAATGGTAAATCGCACCCCAACTTACTGTGCAGTAAATTCATCTCAGCACCAGGCAGCTCAAAACTAAGTGCGTCCACCATGCATTTAAAGACACACAATTTTGTGTGACAGGACAGCGGTTGTGTTTATACTGTCTGTTCTACAGTGACTTAAATTACCTAATATTTTTTTAAAACACATGTCTGCGAGCTCTATCTCTCAAGGTATATCCCACCCTGTAGTGTGAGTGATCAGTTGAAGAGGAAAAAAATATTAAGAAAAATGGTGAGAGAAAATTGGCAGTGACTCACGGGAGTAACACCATGGGAGTTTGCAGACTGGTCCTCGCCTGCATCCTCAGGTTCTCATCATTAGCATCTGCCAACTTGTAAACAAAATAGTAAAAAAAGAAGGAAAGAAAAGGCAAAGTGCTAAGTGTGGTGTGTGTGAACCCTATGAGGTGTATCGGGATCTGGCATAGACACCTGCTACTCCTAATCTAAAAACGAGCTAAACAACCACTGGCTATATTACTTTATTCCTTGCTGTGTGTCTGCTCAATCAAAACCAGCATGTTTCATTGCCAATGTGATCTTATGGCAATTTCATCAGGGCAAAGGTCAATTTTCTACACTGCACCAATTTTTGGCAACACAACGCATCCTGTCAACAGAGGCATCAAACTTTATATGTAGTTCAAAACGTGTGGGAGCTATCGACATATCGTGAATATATTTACCGGGTGGTTGCCCATCATGGGCATACCTGCAACCCCTTTTAAATACGAATGTGTACTAGTCCACATACGCAATGTTCGTCACACTTGCTGCTGTACGTCAGTCTGTGGAAGAATGGGAGAGTTAATCAAGCATTAAAATCATGTCGTGCCCCTCCAATGAGACGGAAATAGGGGGCCCCACCAATTGCTGGAATAGTAGTCTCTAGGTGTCGGAGTAACACACTGTCATATTGTCGGTGTCAATCGCTATTACATGTGAATCGCCTATGTCCCACGATCATATCTTAATCCCTGTTTCCTTAATGTGGTGTGTCTATCATTTGTTTGTACCCGGATCCATCACCGAGTTTGTTGTTCGTGAGAGCAATTTTATGCAGTTGCTCCCATTGGTATATCCTTTTTGGAGCCCTAGCAGTATGAACGTTCCTCCCCGCCTGCGCATCTATAGGCAGCCCACTTAACATGTCGACGCGAGTGACTGGCGATTGCACAGCTCCTCGTCGTCTCGGTTTAGCAGCATTGAATTTCAAAAGCACCGCACGCTACGTAAGCGCATGCATGGCCCACCCTTCTTCCGATCCTATGGTCCTCTAGGATCATTCAGGGCTAGTACAGCAGCCATATTGGAGTGGTGAAACACCGTAACTATCTATTTAGGGAACTGTATGAGATATAGCATCAGTATTTCATATTTCCTTTAAAAAAAATTGTTAAAAAATACCCCAGTTTTATAATAGGAACGTCACTGATGCCTCCAATGAGGAGACTTAAAACGAGGATTTTACTGATGTACATATCCCTCTTATATCTATGCCCCTTATAGGTCTAGCAGTGCGTCCCCGAGTTATCTGAGAGTTGTCTCTACCTATTATATGTATTTGGACTCTTAGGATTATGATGAATATTCGTGAGGTGTCTATCGCCACCTTCAAACCTGTCCTATATATGGGGACAGGTCGACACCACCCCAACATACATTAATGTTGGTAATTCCAGACAGCAACATTTTTGGGGGCAGCACCAGGGGGGCATCAAATCACAGGTCATGGTTTCTTTAGAATAATACTACTTTATTCCATTCAATAAGGTCGTTCGGCCCATGTTGGTCCACCCCCTCTTGGTAGATCCAACGTGCTTCTTTTGTGCTCAGTCTACTCTCCATGTTATACTGATCCCCTATTACCTTTTCCAATACCACCCACCGTATGTCCTTGTAGTGGTGCTTCTGTGTTACGAAATGTTACACCAGTCTTGTGGTGAGCTTTCCCGCCTTCAGCGTACTCAGGTGTTCCTGAATTCTGGCTTTGACTTTACGTATAGTGAGACCAATATAGTGGAGTTCACACGGACACGTAAGTCTGTAGAAGACGTTAGCCGTGTCAAAATTGCTAAATCTGTTAAGGAACCAGGTTTTTCCATGGGTTAGAGTAACACTGTTGGTGAGTATGGTCAGCTCGCACACCGAGCACCCCCCCCACATGGATAAGGTCCAGGGGGCACCCCAGTTTCTCTGGATTCTTGGATAGGCCGAGTGTGTACTAAACGGTCACGTAAATTAGCTGACCGCTTAAAGGGAAATCTGGGTTGGGGCATTTTCATAGAGGAGGTGCTGAGCAAATGCCAATGTCTCCTAATGGTCTGTCTGATTTTCGTCGACAATGGTCCAAACGTCGTGACCACTGGTATACATTTATCACTGTTTTTCTGAGTCCTTTCAAGGGGAGCAGCTCTAGGGGTGTTTAAAGCCTTTTTTCTCGCTTGTTTAATAACTTTCTTCGGGTATGCTCGGTCCTCCAGTCTCTTGGACAACTCCTCTGCTTGTTCTACATATCTCTGAGTGGATGAACAATTCCTGCGGTATCGCAGGAATTGGCCCACAGGTAAATTATCACGCACTGCCCTTGGGTGATAAGATCTGTAGCGTAAAAGTGAGTTTTTGTCAGTGGGTTTTGATGTACATTAGTTACTAGTTTGTTGTTATCCACCTGAATATCAAGTTCAAGGTAAGTTGCTGTATTCCTGTCTACCATCCTTGTGAACTTCAAACATTCGTCCAAGGTATTGAGCCAATTCAGAAACATATGCAGCTCATCCTCTGTGCCCAACCATATGCACAACACATCATCAATATATCTTTTCCAGAGGACAATGTTCCTCTGGAAGGGATTGGTGGAATGATTGATGTGGTTGGATTCAAACTGGCCTACATAAATGCAGGCCAGACTGGGGGAAAAAGTAGCCCCCATTGAAGTCCCCGATGTCTGGAGGTACAACAGGTCTTTATACACAAAAAAGTTGCGTGTGAGAGCGATTTCTATGCATTGTAGCACGAATATCTGTGGTGTATCATAAAACCACTCGCACTCCCCTAGGGCGCGTGTTGCTGCCACCAGCTTCCTGGGGGATGCTGGTATACAGCGATTCAATATCAAGACTGGTGCAACATTTCGTAACACAGATGCACCACTACAAGGACATACGGTGGGTGGTATTGGAAAAGGTAATAGGGTATCAGTATAACATGGAGAGTAGACTGAGCAGAAAAGAAGCACGTTGGATCTACCAAGAGGGAGTGGACCAACATGGACCGAACGACCTTATTGAATGGAATAAAGTAGTATTATTCTAAAGAAACTATGACCTGTGATTTGATGCCCCCCTGGTGCTGCCCCAAAAATGTTTGCTGTCTGGAATTACCAACATTAATGTATGTTGGGGTGGTGTCGACCTGTCCTCATATATAGGACCAGTATGAAGGTGGCGATAGACACCTCGCGAATATTCATCATAATCCTAAGAGTCCAAATACATATAATAGGTAGAGACAACGCAGATAACTCAGGGATGAACCGCCAGGAACTGCTAGACCTATAAGGGGCAACAATGCATAGATATAAGAGGGATATGTACATCAGTAAAATCCTTGTTTTAAGTCTCCTCATTGGAGGCATCAGCGACGTTCCTATTATAATACTGGGGTATTTTTGAACAATTTTTTTTTAAAGGAAATATGAAATACTGATACTATATCTCATACAGTTCCCTAACTAGATAGTTACGGCGTTTCACCACTCCAATATGGCTGCTGTACTAGCCCTGAATGATCCTAGAGGACTATAGGATCGGAAGATGGGCGGGCCATGCACGCGCTTATGTAGTGTGTGGTGCTTTTGAAATTCAATGCCGCTAAACTGAGATGACAAGGAGCTGAGCAATCTCCAGTCCCTCGCGTCAACATGTTAAGCGGGCTGCCTATAGACTTGCAGGCGGGGAGGAACGTTCAAACTGATTGGGTTCCTAAATGGATATACCGATGGAAGCAACTGCATAAAATTGCTCTCGCGAACAACAAACTCGGTGATGGATCCGGGTACAAACAAATTATAGACACACCACATTAAGGAAACCGGGGTTAAGATATGATGGTGAGACATAGGCGATTCACACGTAATAGCGATTGACACCGACAATATGACAGTGTGCTACTTCGACACCTAGAGACCACAATTCCAGCAATAGGTGGGGCCCCCTATTTCCGTCTCACTGGAGGGGCACGACATGATTTTAATGCTTGATTAACTCTCCCATTCTTCCACAGAGTGACGTACAGCAGCAAGTGTGACGAACATTGCGTATGTGGACTAGTACACACTCGCATTTAAAAAGGGGTTGCAGGTATGCCCATGATGGGCAACCACCCGGTAAATATATTCACGATATGTCGATAGCTCCCACACGTTTTGAGCTACATATAAAGTTTGATGCCTCTGTTGACAGGATGTGTTGTGTTGTCTCTGTCTCCCGCTGGTATACAAAACAGACAAAAATTGTTGCAGTGTAGAAAATTGACCCTTGCCCTGATGAAATTGTCGTAAGATCACATTGGCAATGAAACATGTTGGTTTTTAATTGAGCAGACACACAGCAAGGAATAAAGTAATATAGCCAGTGGTTGTTTAGTTCGTTTTTAGATTAGGAGTAGCGGGTGTCTATGCCAGATCCCGATACACCTCATAGGGTTCACACACACCACACTTAGCACTTTGCCTTTTCTTTCCTTCTTTTTTTACTATTTTGTTTACAAGTTGGCAGATGCTAATGATGAGAATCTGAGGATGCAGGCGAGAACCAGTGTGCAAAGTTCCATGGTATTACTCCTGTGAGGCACTGCCAATTTTCTCTCACCATTTTTCTTAATAATTTTTTTCCTCTTCAATTGATCACTCACACTACAGTGTGGGATATACCTTGAGAGATAGAGCTCGCAGACACATGTGTTTTTAAAAAATATTAGGTGATTTAAGTCACCGTAGAACAGATGGTATAAACACAACCGCTGTCCTGTCACACAAAATTGTGTGTCTTTAAATGCATGGTGGACACACTGAGCAGTTCAGTCACCCATAGAACTGGTCGTTTTTTGTTTTGGAATTTGTGAGTGGGGGCGACCTGCTTCTTCTTACCCCCTTGAGCTCCTTTTTGTGCATAGCTCATAACTAAGACCTAGAGGAGGATGAGCCACTGAAAGATCGAGCTTGAAGCCTGCCCTTGGCTCTGCTCAGGGTCCTGTTGGAACTTCATGCCCATAACAAGCCGATCTTTCAAGTAGCTTCTGCCTGCCACCCTCCCTCTACCCAGGATGTGGCATTATGGGCAGAGCTGCAGATTAGGAACTGGGGAACCAGCTTCGAGTATCAGTGTGTGCTAAATATCCTATGATTCTGAGCAGGTCACTTAATCTCGCCGTGCCTATAAAAAATAAATGTGACCTTGTGTAATGTAACTGGTGCTCACGAAAAGCGCTTCAATACCTTCAGGTCAAGTTCTCGGTATATAAAACTGCATAAAAAAGAGATAAAAACAAACCGTTAACATAAGAAAGGAGAGACAAATAGATACCCGTTTAGTGGTTGAGTAGTAGAATGTGGAACCAAAAATCCTGGACCCTGCTGAAACTCTGTGATCTTGGGCAAATATTTGATTTCACCCAAACTCCTTTTTCTTCATTATCGTGTATGAAAGCACTTTCAAATATTTCAGTTCTGAATACCAGTTGTGCAAAAACCTATTGTGTTTGATTTAATAGACTATATCATTATTTATGTAATGCTTGTTTTATGATTTACATAGTAAACATTTTCGGGGCTCAGTGTGTGTACGAGCTCTAAGACCCAAGCCAGGCCCTTGGCTCGGCTCTGGCTTGGCTCTCCCTGTTAATGTATTGGCTCCCGCACCTCTATTCGGACCTATGTTCGCTTAGCATCAAAACTGTGATTAGAACTCAGGTCGGCAGATTCCAAATTTGGCTACTAATCTACATCTTCTCACTGGCTTAAACTATTTGTTTGGTTGAGGGGGCGCTAGAGGGCGCACAGCGGAATGGCTGCCTTCTGAGACAGCTCCGCCGGACGGTGACGAAAAACGGCACAACGGGCGGGATCCGAGCTGCGCCACCATCCAGAATTGATGCCTAAGTGACCGGACACCAGCGTCCACCCATGGCTGGTGCGGAAAACTTTCAAGAGGCTCTGTAGACCCGGAACTGCGGTGTTGAGCGACTCGCTGCGGGCACGGGCAACGACCGGCAAGATGGCGCCGCCTGGGCAGACCGAGGATTGCTGAGGCAGAGAGCCGCTGGGAACATCGATGCGGGCCGCTCCTGCGGACTGGGACTTATGCGCTGGCCGCTGCCCCTGTGCGCTGAGCTCGCGCTGGCATTCTGAGAGCTTTGTGGCAGTGTGTGTCCCGGAGCGTGCAGCGGCGCGAAATGGCGGCTGCGGCCGGCTCCGACACTCGCTCCGGGTGACGGTGTCCCGCGGTGAGGGCGGCGATATGGCCCGGGGGTGATGCGGGCTCAGCCTTGGAGACCGCCGCGCACTGCCTGCATGCACGAGATGAGGGTGAGTGCTGCCCATCTGGTCGTTGTGACCTTGCCTGCCCCAGCGACCCTGGCTGCCTGACGGGATGCCGGAGGACTGACGGCGGACTAGCGCTACTGCCACGTAAGAGATCCCGGGATCGCTGGGCCTGACTGCCATCATCGCACGGGAGGAGATGGCGGGGGACGATCTGACCTGCGGCGCATACACCGATGGCCGCTCATGAGTGCACCTGCGTGGCTGTTCCTTGCCCCCTCCCCGAGACGCACGTAATGGCCGGTGGTCGCCTGGATTGCTGGCCACTGTGACCCACACTGCACGCTTGCGCCTTGACCGCCATGATCACCGGCTAGGCTGGGGAGGCGCTACATGCTCTCGCTGCCGTCGAAGCCTACGGGGCTGTGCTAGACCGGGAGAGTGTGGGCTCCGTGAGGTGCGGTACTGCGGGCGCGACCATCTGGGGCGCTGGGCAGACCTTGAAGACCTGTGAACTGCTGGGCTGGGGCCCACTACATTTGCGGGTGCGAGACTGCGCCACCTCTGCCTGGAAGATTTGCAAATCGGTTCTCCCGGTGACTGACGGTGGAGAAACGCGGCATGGGGAAACCGGAAAAAACAAAATCTAAACTCCCCTTTGAATCTAAGCCCCAGACCAAGGGTGCTGCAGCGCTGTCGGACACGGCCCTGGACGCTGGAGAGACGGTGCCTCCAGGTATGGAGGGAGTGCTGAAGGCCATCCAGCAGAGCTTGCAGGATATCCATGGTAAGCTGGATACCATAACGTTACGAGTCGACAACATGGCGGCCAAGCTGGATGGGCACGGGGAGCGGCTGGTGGAGGCGGAAACTCGCATTGGAGCGGTGGAGGATGTCTCGCAGGCCACGGCCCAAAAGTGTGCGGAAGCTGAGCGGCTGCTGGATGTGCTAAAAATAGGGCATAGGATTTAGAGGCGCAGTCGCGGCGCAATGACGTAAGAATCACGGGGGTTCCGGAGTCCACCAATGTTGGTCGGATGGAAACGTATGTGGAGGAGCTGATTCGTAACGTTCTTGGCACAGAGCACCTCTCCCCGATGTTCTTGATTGAGAGAGCGCATCGGTCGCTGGCCCCGAGGCCGAAGCCTGGGGCGCCCCCGCGTCCCATAATAGCCAGAGTCCTCAACTATAGAGACCGCGATGTCATCCTAAGGCTGGCGCGAGAAAAGAGGCAGATCACACACCAGGGTAATACACTGGAATTTTATCCGGACTTCGCGGTCGCTGTCCAGCTAGCGCGGAAAGAATTCAATCTAGTTAAAAAAAAACTGCGCGACCTTGGAATTGACTATGCCATGCTATATCCAGCCAGGCTTCGAATAACACACGAGGGCCGCGCAACGCTATGTCACACGCCTAAGGCGGCACAGGATCTCGTCAAAAAAATTGGGGCCAAACGCAAAGAACGGCAGAGTAACGACCAGACTGCAGACACAGACTAGCAAACTGACGAAGAGGAGTACTCGGGAAATGGCAGCGCGGAGCAGGCGAAGCTGGAAAGGCGACTGCACCAGCTGCACTGAAAATCATGGTGCAGATCCGCAATCCTAAAGAGGGAGCATCGCGGCCCTGCATTGGCTGTGGGGCTTTTCTAGTCCGCCGGAGACTGTAAATACGAGTGCTGCGAACTGTATTGCCCTCGCACACGCCCTGCTGAACTATGGTAACTCAAAATGCGTTTTAGCCCAGGTGGGACTGAGGTAGTTATTTGTTTGAAGGCTGCTAAGAGGACAACGCTCTAATAACCTGGGGCCGACATGTTGGTAAACACTGGTGCTCTCTTTTGTGGCCATATGGAGCCTGAGGGACTGGGAGATGGTGGACCAGATGGGGCTGTGGGGGGCCAGACTCCGCTAAATGGCACTGGGCCTCTGGTACATGTGGCGTCACTGGGCGGGCTGCGTGCTTGTTGGCTGGGGGCTGGGCTGCGATCCACCTGACAGCGGAAGTGCAGTGCTGCGGGTTGGTCGGCACAGATTGATAATATGGTCACTGCAGGCCCTGCTATGAGACGAGGTGATGCCTGCGCAGCTGTGGTGACTCTTGGGCTCTAACCCATATTATGTCCCCGTCCACATCCATTAAGTTGGATGGAGACGTGTGCTCTAGGCGGTCCCCCGAAGCGGGTGATCCCCGAACTAAGTTAATTTATGTTAGTTTTCTTCTGTGGGGTATGTCTTTGGCATGTTTGGGGTGCTGAAGTGGGTGGGGGGAGGAGGGCAGGGGTTGGGAAGTTGTTTTGCTGGTCACTGTGCATGAGACGCATCGCTGAAATCCAAGTACTTCTGTTGGGGAACAATGAGGTCATTCTATGCCTAGATATTCATTGGAGCGCGCTAACTAAATGCTTGTATAAGTGTTGCTATAATATCGCTGCTGGAAACTGGCTGAGGCACGAGTAGGGGCTGGGCGCCTCCAATTGCTAACGTGGAATGTGCGGGGGCTCAGTAAGCCCAAGAAAATTAGACAGACACTGGCATACTTAGATAGACTGCACATCGACATTGCACTCATACAGGAGACACACTGTGCACCGACTCATCAATCCAGTATAGGGCGCAGGTGGGCCGAATCGGTGCATCACTCTTTGTACTCATCCTATGCAAGAGGGGTGTTGATACTGGTTAGAAGGGGACTACAGTATGCAATAGACAATGTTGAGGCGGATGACTTGGGGCGATTTGTCATTATATCAGGTCTACTACGGGGGCAGAGACTGGCTGTTGTGAACGTATACGGGCCAAATGTGGATGACCCGCAGTTCTACCATTCATTGTGAGTTAAACTGAGGGACCTGCAAGCCTCACACCTGATCTGGGGAGGAGACTTTAATATTGCGTTATGTGATGACGTAGACAGATCTGGATTGACGGTGGAGCCTCACAGACGCGCACTGCATGTCTTGAAGGACATCATGGTGGACAGGGGGCTTACTGATATTTGGAGAGGTAGGAATCCAGAGGGGAGAGATGCCACGCATGCATCGGCGGCACACGGTAGCTGGTCCCGCATTGATTACTGGTTGGTAACTGGGGATATTGCCTTATGGACACGGGAGGTTCGACATTTGCCTAGAACGCTGTCTGATCACAGCCCGGTGCTCCTCTCCCTGGAACTCCCAAACTATGCACCACCTCCCTTCAGTTGGAGATTTAACGCAAAAGCGCTGCTTGATCCCTTATATGTAGACACCATTGGGCAGGCGATGCAGGAATATTTTGATCACAATGCGCCTACTATGAAAGATCCTGGGAGGCTTTTAAAGCAACGATTCGCGGTGTCTGTATTAGCACGAACGCTGGTATTCTAAAAGACATACAACAACAGCTCAAGGTGAGGGAAGAAAAGCTGCGAAATTTGGAGAGGGAGTACGAGAAAACGCAAGACACTAAAATACTAGGAGATATTAGAACTATACTTTCCGAATACCAAAGCTATGCGGAGGATGAAATTAAATATACAGCGAAGAGACAGGTAGCGAGGGCCTATGGGGAGGGTGGTAGATCGGGCAGATACCTGGCGTCTAAAATCTGTGAAGGTCGCGCACCACAGAACATTCAAATGGTTCGTAATAAGCAGGGGGAGCAGAAATATGGCGCGCAGGAAATTTTAAACGAGTTTGTGGCCACATATGGAGCGGTCTATGCCTCCAGGCCCACGGCCACTTCGGCCGAAATCATGGAGTATCTAGATGATGTGGCGATAGCGTGGCTGTCGGATACGCACCAGGAATATCTGTCTCTGCCTATCACGGTGGAGGAGGTCGCGGAGGTGATTAGATCGCTGCCAAATGGTAAGGCCCTGGGCCCAGATGGGTTCACATGCGAATTCTATAAGGCCTTTGTGGATCAGCTAGCCCCTCGTCTGGTGGAGATGTATGGCAATGCCCACGAACAGCAGAGCCTGCCTCCGACCCTATGGGAAGCACTACTACTGGCGCTGCTCAAGCCGCAAAAAGATCCAGAGCTCTGTGATTCGTACAGACCCCTGTCCCTTATAAATGTGGAGAATAAGATCCTGGCCAAACTGATTGCTGCCCGACTGAACCCTCTAATGTCTAAGCTGATCTTACCTGATCAATCCGGGTTCATCCCATCGCGCTCCAATGCGCACAATACACGGACCCTGTTCGCATTATCGCACTATCTAACACCCACGACCAAGGCTGCGGCGGTCTTTCTAGACGCGGCCAAGGCCTTTGATTCGCTGGAGTGGACATATCTAAATACAGTGCTGCGGAGGATGGGCTTTCCACCCATGTTTCTCCAATGGATACAACTCTTATATGACACGCCAGTGGCGCGAGTTCGGGTGAATAAATATATCTCAGAGCTCATTGATATACGAAGGGGGACCAGACAGGAGTGCCCTCTGTCCCCTCTCTTGTTCGCGCTAGCGCTAGAGCCACTGGCATGCCAGAATCGGCAGGGGCATCACTACTCGGCTCTGCAATTTCCACAAAGGCCGTTGCACATATCATTGTATGCCGACGATATGTTGTTATATGTGAGGGACCCAGGGGACAATCTGAACCCGTTACTAAGGGAATATATTAAATTTGCGCACCACTCTGGTATAAATATAAACTGGGCCAAGTCCCTGATTATTCCCTTGACGGACAGCACGCAACCGCACCCCATGGACTACCCCCTGGAGTGGAAGACTGACCCGGTAAAATATTTGGGTGTGTGGTACCACCGCGACCCTGAAATTGTGATTAGGACTAACTATGGGAGGGCAATCGATGCCTTGGAGGGGAAAGTGCAGAGATGGATTCAACTGCCACTGTCTCTGGCGGACCGCATTGCCATTGTAAAAATGGTAGTGTTACCTAAGCTATTATACCTTTTCAATAACATTCCCATCCACCCTCCAGCAGAGGTCTTTCAACGTATTAACTCGATGGTACTCCATCTAATATGGGCGGGAAAAACGGCCCGGGTTGAGATGCAGACGCTTACACTACTTACAGCCAGGGAGGGTTCGGAGTTCCCGACTTTTTGCTCTATTACCTTTGTGCGCAAGCGCAATATGCGCATTTTTGGTATCACAAAGTCCCATTCCTCACCCATACTGCAATTGAAGAAGGGGACGCTCTGCCGATCCCACTGGAAGCAGTTATAACCCATCGTAGGCCTCCCTTACACAAGAACGACATTAACACGATAGATGCCACGAACAAAGCAAAAACCAAAGGAAATGATGGACGGAGTGTTGAACATTGCAAGCACTCACCCCCAGTCAACTGATCTGGGTTTAATCCATCACCGTTCTTTAGCCCACTCTGCCACCCCAGTTCAGACATGCCCATATGCAAATCAGTCTGACCCTGTGCCTCATGGGAACAGTCCAGCCCGAACTGCCAAGCCATGTCGAACAAAGCTTGGCATATCATAGGCAGGAAAGCTAACAAATTGCCGCTATACGCCCCGGCGCTCCGGCTCCAATGGCATCCGGAGATTTCGGTTACCCAGGAGGCGGTGGGAATGGGATTGCTGCGCCAGGTCGGTATCGACACGATGGGAGACCTTTATGAGGATGGGACTTTCAAAACGCTCGAACACCTGACATTCATTAGTAATAAGACTGTATTGTTCCAATTCAACTATCACAGGTTACAAAAGGCCATGAAACAACTGTATCCTACGTATCCGGCGGCGCCACCAGAACTGACCGCTCTACAGTGGCTTATTACCACGCCCACGGCCAAACATTTGGTATCCACACTCTATACAAAATTACAAACCAACATAGCGGCGCATACAAGTAAATCTATGGAGAAGTGGAATGGTTGCTTGGATGTTCCATTAACTGAGGAAGAATGGGCTATAGCTTGTACATTAACTGGCATGTTAACACCAAATGGCAATCTACGCATCCTCCATTTCAAGTACCTACACCAGACATATTACACACCTGCTAGGCTGCACAGATATGGGTTACGATCGGATTCTAGGTGTGGCCGCTGCAGTGTAGAAGGGGCGGATTTTGTCCATCTAGCATGGTCTTGTGGGGCGGTTACGGAATACTGGACACAAGTGACGCAGATGCTGGGGGCTATGGTGGGCAGTGAGGTCGGTTGCAATGTTAAAACCTGTTTGCTGGGTCTACTGCCTGGGGTGAAGGCCCTAAAGCGCAAATTCTGTGTGATTTCGTTGCTCATGGCCAAGCGGAGGGTCTCGCTCTGCTGGAATGGCAGGAAGATCCCAAAACCCAAAGACTGGATTGCGGACTTAACGTATTGTAGAGATACCCTAAAGACCTATGAAGAAGAACTTCCTACCAGGTCGACACCAAGAGACTATTGGACATACCTAACCCAATACTTGCAGCTGCATCAAGTGAACTGACTGCGTATCCTAAATGCATTGAGGTGCGTAGGGCATGGAGGGCCTTTGACTAGGAATGGAACAATAAGAATGGATGACGGATGCTGTTGTACTGTGACCAAAATGTTATGGTTGTATTTGATTTGTACACATTTAAAATGCTAATAAAAAAAACAACAACAAAAAACGATTTGTTTGGTTGCCTTGTTAGCAAGAGAGCAATCAAAACTGAGCCATGATTTTCTGTGGAGAGCGAATGACCAGGGAGGTGCTGATGAGTACCAAATGTTTCAGTATATTCAGGGGCAGATTTACAAGCCCCTTGCATGACTTTTGCGCCGCCATTGCGTCACTTTTGTGATGCAGCTGCGGCATAAATGTTGCGGTCCATTTACAACGTGACGCATTTAGGGATATGCATCACGTTGTAAAGCCCTTTGTGACATTATAGCTGCGTCAGGTATAATGTATGCAGGGTAGGCGTTCCCACACAGAAAAGCCTCGTAAAACTGACGCAGTGAAATCTACAAGATTTCACTGCATGACTTTTAGGACACCACTGTGCCAAAACTTTACGCCTGCTTGAAGCAGGCGTAAGGAGTGACGCAGTGTATTGGGAATAGGCCGCAACACGCATTGCTGAAGTTGCGTCGTGGTTGCGACACGACTCCAGCAATGCTTGATTATTCCGCCAACAGATGCATCAGAATTTCTGATGCATCTGTCAATCCTTGCGCTATAGTGTGCCGTATTGTAAATATGGCGCATCTATGGTGGCGTAAGGGTTTTTCACGCAGGTGCAGGGAAACTGATGAAGCAGTTTCATGTAAATCTGCCCCTCAATATTCCACTGAGTGGATCCAGTAAGCAGTGCGCATTGTGCGGGATGGCACGTAGATTTCTCTTGCTGGAGACTGGTGTTTTAAATAATTCACATTTTTCTGTTGCCTGTTTCCACTGTGATAGGTGATCAGTGGTTCAAATCGTGGCCTGACACTTTCAGCTAACCCATTCTTCTGTTGGCTCTATATGTGAGGTGCAATGGCAAGGCAGCTCTGTGTACGCCACAACCCATGGAAGCCCCTAGCACCAAAGCATTCCCAAGCTTCACTTATATTGGTCCCAGAAAAAGGACAGAAATTCTGTGTTAGGCCTGTATTTTTTTTATCTCAGCACCCTCCTAAATTTGGAATTGGTTATCTTCTTGTACTCATTATTCTTGCATATTGCGGCATAGCTCAGCATGGCATTGCATGTCGTGGTGTGGCGTGACGCGATGCGGACTGTCGTGTGGAGTGCCTGCCCGCACAGTTACCCCAATCGATCAGGCTGCAGAAGGCAGCGAGGCGGGAGCAGCAGCAGGAGCAATAAGGCAGTAAAGTGACCGTGAAATCCCTTTCTTGGTGATCAGCCATGTAGATGGGAGGACAGATCAGGCGGAAGGGCTGAGGCGGAAAATTCCCAGCAACTGTGAATTCAAGCGAAAGCCTGGTGCTCGGATCCCACGTGACTAGGAAAGGGTTCCGTGCCTGGAGTCAGTGCTTTTTAGGTCTGGCCTGAGGCAGCGTGCATGCGCTGTCGCGTCGAGATCTATTGTATCTTAAAAAAGACCATAGAGCCTATCCATTACTTACCATTGACTGGCGTCTTTGTCACTCTCACTTATTTTTTCTTCATTGGTCACTCCACACAATGCCTCTCCATGCCACTTTACTTCACTCTTCGAAGCTCAACTCTATGACACTCCACTCTACAACACTCCAGTCCACTCTAAGACACTATTTCAATCTACGCCACTCCACTCTAAGACACCCTATTCCACTCTACACAACTCCACACTATGTCACTCTGACCTTACTCCACTCTGTGCTTGTCCACTCTGTGCCACGCCACTCTACGACCATCTGCTTTACTCTATGCCATCCCACTCTACAACACTCTACTCCACTCTACAGCATTTTATGCCTCTCCACTCTGACATTCTACTTCACTCTGTCACTCCAGGCTATGCCACTCCATGCTTCACTCTACACCTCTCTACTCAATGCCACTCCACTCTACAGCACTCTACTCCACTCTGCTCTCCTTCTCGCCTTCACTCTACGAAACTCTACACCACACCACTCTATGTCACTTCATTCTATGCCATTGCACTCTACTCCAGGACACTCTACTCCACTCTACGCCACTCAAATCTAAGCCACTCCACTCTACAACACTCTCTTTCACTCTACAACACTCTACACTAGGACAGTCTACTCCACGACACTCTACTCCACTCTATACCCCTTCACCCTACGACACCCCTCTCTGACACTCTACCCTACTCTACGATACTCCACTCTATAACACTCCACTCTATAACACTCCACTCCACTGTATGACACTCCACTCTACTCCACTCCACTCTACGACCCTGTACTCTGACAGTCTACTCTACCCTGCAACTCTCCACTCTATGCCACTCTACTCCATGACACTCTACTCAACTGTATGCCACGCCACTCTATGACGCCCCATTCTGACACTCTACTCCACTCTACAGTACTCCTCTCCATAACCCTCCACTCCACTGCACAACACTCGACTCTACGATAGGAAACAGCCTTTACAACGCGAGCGATACCACGCATGCCTTAACAACTCAGGCTTTACAACGCATGTGTCTTTATCACACATGCCTTTACCACGAAAACTGTTGCAACAAATTTGCCTTTACCACGCATGTTTTTACCATGAAAATGTAAGTATTTTGCAGGTAAGTATGTCAGTTTTTCAAGTATATAAGTGTTTTTTGGGTTTAAGGGTGGGTGAGGGTATTGCGTGGCCAGGGGATTTTTTGGGTTTAGGGTGGGCAATGGTATTTGGGTGGCAAGGGGATTTTTAAGATTCAGGGTGGGTATGTGGTATTTGGGTAGCAAGGGGCTTTTTAGGGTTTTGGGTAGATGACGGTATTTGGGTGGGAAGCACATTTTTAGGGTTCAGGGGGGTTGAGGGTTTTTTGGATGGCAAAGGGCTTTTTAGGGTTTAGGGTGGATGGGGGATATTTGGGTGGCAAGGATGTTTTTAGGGTTCAAGGTGGGTGAGGGGATTTGGGTGGCAAGGGGATTTTTAGGGTTGGGTTGGGGTGGGTAGGTATGTGAGTGGCAAGGGATTATTTAGGGTTAAGGGTGGGTGAGGGGATTTGGGTGGAAAGAGTGTTTTTAGAGTTTAGAATTTGTGAGGGTGTTTAGGTGGCAACAGTATATTTAGGGTTTAGGGTGTGTGAGGGTATTTAGGTGGCAAGGGAACTTTTAGGTTTTAGAGTGGGTAGGTATTTGGGTGGCAAGGGGATTTTTAGGGTTTAGGGTGCGTGGGGGTATTTGGGTGGCAAGGGTGTTTTTAGGGTTTAGGATGGGTAAGGGTATTTTGGTGGAAATGGGATTTTAGGGTTTAGAGTGGATAGGTACTTGGGTGGCAAGGGAATGTTTAAGGTTAAGGGTGGTTAAAGGTATTTGGGTAGCAGGGGTATTCTTTGGGTTTAGGGTGTGTGAAAGTATTTGGGTGGCAAGCGGATTTTTAGAGTTTAGGGTGGGTATGGTGATTTGGGTTGCAAGGGGATTTTTAGAGTTTAGGGTGGGTAAGGGGATTTGGGCAGGCAGGAGATTTTTAGGGTTTAGGGTGGGTGGGAATTAAGGGTTGGGTTTGATAAGGTAAAAATATATATAAATATGTGTATATATGTATTTTTTACAAATGTATATGTAGATATGTATATATGTATATATATATATATAATCTACTGGCGGTCGCCAGTAGATAGTTATAGTTAGGACCGTGTTTCCATAGGAAATCCGCAACATTCTATTTGGAATAACTTTGGCGCCGATTGACGAATCCTCGCGAAATTTTCAAAATAGGTGGGGCGCTCCGCTCCGCTCCTTCCCTGAAAGTCTCGGGGGGATTCGTCAAGCGGGGGCTGAGAAAAAGGGGGGGTCCCAAAACGCATTTTCCCCATGCATTTTTCCGTAGGACCTTTAGTCCAAGCTACAGCCCGAACGGCTGAACAGAATTGCTTGAAATTTGGCAGAGAGGTAGTCCTCAGGTCAGGGATGTGCCTTTTGCAGGTCTGGTGTAAATCTGTTCAAAATTTCCTGAGAAAATAGCATTTAAATCAATATATATATCTATAAGCGCGCACCGTGCGCGTACGGTAAAACTTACCGTACGCGCACGCTGCCGTGCGCGAGCGCGATTCTGATTGGTTGTTAGATGTTAGTAAACATTCGAATCGGTCGAAACCAGGAAGTGTCGGCCGCCATTTTGTCTCTCGCAGTCTGAGGGGGTGAAAAACAAAGGTGGAGAACGTGAAAAGGGGGCATGGTGGACAGTTCCTGACCCCCTAGCCTTTGTCAGGGGGTCCCAGAAGGACCCCCAAGGGCCAAAATGTCCTTTAATTTTTTTGTGAAAAATCGCGGAGTACGCGTAGCGTGCGCGTACGGTAGAAACGGAAAAATCCCGCGAACTGCGTTCCGTGGGCGCACGGTGCGCGAAGCGCACTGCCCGCCCGCAGCGCGCGGACGGTGCGCGAAGCGCACCGTGTGCGTACGGTACGCGCGCGGTGAAAAACCTTAAAAAAAAAAAAAAAAACATAACTTAGCATTTAAAAAACGTACAAATTCACTGACAAAACCATAGGTTTCACACACGTTATAGTTAGCTGGACATTTCACTCGTGAAAAACCATTGAAATTCCCCCGTTATAGTTAGTGCAGGCAACTATAACTCAAGCGACCGCAATCCTCTGCTGATGACGTCAGATATTACATCACTGATGACATATGTGTCTTTCTGAAAAATAAATATTTGTAATATATGTATAGCTAAAGATTAATGGAAGAAGACATGGGTAAATAAGTGTCTAAATACAGTGATGTAATATCTGACGTGGTGGAGGGCATAAAAAGAAGGAAAAAAAACACCTGAAACGGCGGCCACCTCTCCTTTGTCCTCCGTCCTTTCGACATCTTCCTGCACTCCCGGCCAGCAGCAGGAGGCACTCGCCCTCACAGCCTTCCCATAGCCAATCACAACACTGCAATGCAGCGTTGTGATTGGTCTAAGCGCCATGGATCAGCGCTGAGACGGAGACTGTGAGGGTTTGCATGTGTAATGCAGCCTGGTGGGGGACATGCAAAGTGCGCAGTACTGCTTGGGGCGGCCCAAGAGGGCCGGCCAAGTAGACCTGCGCACTTCAGGAGTGAAAACCACTCCTCTCCCTACTCCGCCAGCCCTGCCCCGCCCGAGAGCCACTGAATTATATAGAGAAAAAATGATAATAACAATAGTTATTATGATTTTATTTTTCCTTTTGTTCAGTGGGATGACGCTCCTGTGCCTTGGTGGAGGAGCCGCCACTGGGTCTGCCTAAGAAACGCCCTCCCTCGGTGTGGCTGAGAAAGCTATTCCCTCTTTATGGTATAAACCTACTGGCAGCGCTCAGCTGGAACGCGGCGGTATACGCTTGCAGCACGGGCCCGTTCTGTAAACCACATACATGAGCCGGGGTCATGCAGTCCATGCTTGCACCAGCAGCAGTAATGCCGTCATCAAGTGTGCGGAAACAGCAAGGGGCTGCAGTTCAGTACAGAGACTGCTAACTTGTTTTTCTAAAGCATTGCACATCGCACTCCTGAAATTTCTAAGTACTGTAAATAGCATATGTTACTATTATCCGCCTTAATGTCAATCAGTCGATTAACCGTAAATGGATACATGTCTGAGCCGACCTGGACACCATTCAGACTTGTGACCACAGTTCAGTGCAGGTGTCAGTGGCGAGTGATTAACTCCCTGAGCAATCCATAGCCAGTGTGTGATCCGTGATTAACTGCACAGGGTGTCCAGACCAGTAGCAGTGCTTGTGCCTGCACAGAGAAGCCACGGCACAGCACAGCAGCAGCAGCTGTGCACCGAGGTAGAAACCACTCGACAGAAGCATTACCTGCATCAGGTGTACAAACAGTGTCAAGGCGGCAGCTGCACCTACACCAGGTGTGACTGATATCAGAGACAGAAGACACACCGTGCAGCTGGTGTACAGTGACAGAAGCAGAGTTACAGCCACTGTGCAACCTGATCCCAGGGAACACAAGAGTCACACCAGGCGGGCAAAACGGGTGACCGGAGCAGGAAAGAGGCCGGAAACCTGCAACCATTCGGAGCCCTTAGTGACGTAATAAAGCGCTGTAGTACTGCTGCAGTACAGTAGCTGGAAGGTGAATATTAACAGTACTGCAACAGCACGTGCACCAGGTGTACAGAAACAGAGGGACTCTATCACCGTGGCATGGACGACGTGAAACTCACTGATAACTACAGCAGCGTCACCGGTGCAAAGAGGACTTTACTGGGCCTCGTCTTGAATGCCAGAGGTGAGTCACCCGCGCGCCAGCCTGACTGAGTGTTCTACTCAAAAGATTGTCCCTCTGATTCTCTCTGGCCTACAATTGACTGGATCCACGTGAGAAGCCCCCTAGTCCCATCGTGCAGTCCGTGGTCTCCATCTTGAATCGGGAAGGGCGGCAGGTATAATCCATTCCTCCGAGTGGAAACAAGGCTCACAGACGAGAGCGACTCACTCATTGAATGAAGAGCTGCTTCAACCTGACTCCAAAATCCATATGAAAAGGGAATTGCAGAAACCGCGCCATGGTGTGCAAGTAATCCATTCCACATCGATAAAATCAACTGCATGCCCCCTACAAATCAATAACAACATACAAACACTGGGATGCAGTTGCACAATACGCGATCGGATTCTAAATGTCATGCTTATATACCACCCACCTGGTTCATCCCTACCTACTGTTTCCTCTCTGGTCGAAGAACGAGCCCCCCTGGGGTTAGAATCCCTGATGGTGCAGCTCCTAAACCAATGACCATCTGTCAGTCTGCGCTCTGCATTTACTCTAATAAAGTTACACAGCAAGCCGTTCTCAAACTAGCCCCCTCACAGGGTGTATCCTTCCACTATTAACAGCCACAGTTCAAAGAGAAAGTCCGTCAATTCAGTCAGTCATGTGATCACCAATTTCTTTTTGATCCTTTCAGTTAGTGTCCAGCAAGTTACAACCTTCTTTTTTTTTTCATTCGTTATCCACATAATTATAGACTTGTGGCTAACATGCGGGTCGTTCCATTACGAGGGTTTCCCTGGGTCTTCTTCAGGGCAAGAACCAAAAGCAACATCTTTGCAACCTCCGTAAGTTTACTTGCATTAATTCCCATGTAATCTCTTTTTTTAAGTTTAGTATTTTTATTGAAGAAATAAACAAAAAATGTAGATGAATACCGGCAAACCATAACATAAAGAGCAATGAGTTACAAAATAAGAAACGAAATACAAAAACACAAGCCAGCATCATAAATACCAATTACCGTAAAATGGAGGTGGCCGGATTGAACATAGTATTATTAAAGGAAAGTGAAGAGGGAAAATGGAAAAGAAAGAAAAGAGAAGACAAAGAGAAAAAGGAACTGTAAATACTGTAACAATGTAAGAAAACTTCCAATTCATCATGTAAAAATACATGATATGATAAACAAGAATAGGAATAGAAGAAAAGCTACATCCACACAAACCATAAACCAAATGCTTAAATGCATTAAGTGGTTACGTCGTATTGCGATGATGTTCAGACAAATATCTAGTTGGCAGTTCCCGAAGTTCATCCGACAAGGGTGAAGAGTGAAGGTTATAATAGTCGAGACGATGATTATGACAAACCAAGTTCCACCACTGTTGTAGTGAAATATGGTCTTCATATTTCAAAATAGGGGTAATCATACCATGTAATCTCTGAAAGCCGTAGTAAAAGCCATAGTAATGGAATTAATAGGTAAAAGGGCGGTATCATTCTGTATAAATTCTGTATACCAAATCCAGGCCAGAAAGTGAGTCCTTAAAAGTACAGGGGTGGCCTGTTTACAATACAAATTGCCCCAAGTCCCTGGCGATTACTGGGTTTCTCTTGGGTTAGGGAACTACCTGTGCACAATACACATCAAGTGTGATCGCAACGGGGAGGAGCCTAGCGCGCATCCAAGATGGTCGCGTGAGCACAGGGCTCCCCGGACCCTCGCTGCTCCTCGGAATTTATCCTGACAATATCCTGATTTGGTTTATGGAATCTGGGAGAGGACGACCAGCTGAGCACGTATCTCTTTTCAGGAATTTAATCGGACCCGGGAATCCTGAAATATCGTTGTTTGAACTTTTGGGACCCACCCGACGGAGGTGCCCGGGGCAAGGTGAGCCGTGGGGCCGTGTCGCAGTTGAACAACAACGGCTGTGGCGCGGTGCCAGGGGCCGCCTGGCCACTTTCGGTTTCACTTTCAGACCTCAGGGGGCTGGCCGGTGGAGCGATTGAGGTGGCGGGGTGTTTCCCTAAACTCTGCACAAAGCTTTGTCTCCACCTGCCACTAGAGTGCCTATCGCCCTGGGTCCCCCCGCACCGCCATATTGTGGCCTCGGGTGAGGCGTTGGTTTCCAGGGCCGGTATCCCAACTACTTTTGATCGGCGGTCCCCCTCGGGGTCCGTGGCCGCATGGGAGGCAAGGGGGGCCCCGAGGGGCGTAAGACTAAAACCTCCCTCCGTGGAGGATCGGTCCAGACCAACAACATGGACCGCTACACTCAGGGCAGAGGCTCTCCTGGAACGGCCGGTCCCCCCTCAGACGTCGCCGGTGGTGGCACATCCGTCTCTTCGGAACTTTCCCTACAGGACATCATGGGCGCCATTGATGGCATCAGGGAGACCATCGCCACGCAATATGAGGCCCTGGCCCGCAAGATCGACACGGTGGCGATTGATGTCACCTTAATACGGGCGGACCTCTCCAAAACAAACGAGAGGGTTCAAACTCTCGATGCACGGACCTCCACCCTGGGTGCGGATGTGTCGGGCCTGCAGGCCGCGCTTGGCGACATCAAGGTGGTCAACGAGCAGATGGCCCGGCGGCTGGAGGACTTCGAGGGACGGGCCCGACGCAACAACATCCGTGTCATCGGCGTACCGGAGTCCACCGACGACCGCCCGGTTGACCTCCTGGTCGAGGAACTCATCCTCCAACAGCTGACCCCTGCGGGCTTGAGTAAATTTTTTGCCGTTGAACGGGCTCATCGAGTTCCGGGCGGGCGGCCACGGCCGGGGGCCCCCCCGAGGCCTATCGTGGCCAAATTGTTTTACTACAGAGACCGGGATGCGATTCTGCAGGCCTCGCGGGTCCATGGCCCGGTTCGACATGAGAACTCATCCATTAACTTTTATCCGGACTTTACTCAACTTGTCCAGAAGCAGCGGATGGGATTCCAGGGGGTGAAACGTCGTCTTCGTGAGCTGGGCTTAAAGTACTCTATGCTCTACCCTGCCAAACTCCGAGTGGAACATGATGGTCGGACTGCCTTCTTTGACTCTCCTGTGGCCGTGAGTGACTGGTTGGACTCGCTGCCTGACAGAGGTGGCCGTCCCGGGCCCTCTGCGAGTGCCAACGGTGACGGGTCCCCTTTGGAGTGACTTTTGGTCCTTGATTTTGCCAATTTGCACTGCTCAGCTGGGTTGTACTTCTTTGATTCAGTGTGTTTTGCTAGTATGTGTATGGGGGGCGGGCGGGGATGGGTCCCTTTCCTCCTCCGGGGTCTTTTTGTAGACTGGGGTTAGTTGGGCGACAGGCACACTGCAATTTTGGGGGTTTTTTTGGCCCGCAGGGGTGCAGGGTGGGGGGTGTTGGGTGTTGGGGGGGTGGGGGGGAAGGAGGGGTTGTTTAGTAGTGTGGTTTTTGTTTGCAGGGCGAGGTATTGATTTTCTTCCACTTTTGGGACTTGTGCTACTTGCGGGGGGACCTCGGACCTATTGGAGGGGATGGGGGGGGACGGGTTGAAGCTGATGTCTTGGAACGTCAATGGGTTGGGGGACCGTATCAAACGGGGTGTGGTTCTGCAGTATTTGCGTCGTCTGACTCCTGATGTGGTGTTTCTCCAGGAGACGCATTTGGTTGGTAATGTCTGCCATGCAATGAACAGGGGGGGATACCGCCTCGTGGCTCACTCTGGTTTCACAACTGGCTCCAGGGGGGTGGGCATTCTCCTCCGATCCTCACTTCCGTTGGAGATCACGAGGGTGGTCTCAGATGACAGAGGGCGTTATGTTTGTCTGACTGGGAGGTGGGAGGGGCATCCCCTTGCCCTGGTCTCAATTTACGTCCCACCGGGCCTCCAGAACTCCACCTTTGCGGACTTGGGTCGAATGCTGCTTGAACTTCCGGATGGCCTTTTGCTTATGGGCGGGGATTTTAATTCGGTGGTCTCGGGGGACCTGGATCGTCACCCACCCAGGGCCCTTCCCGCTGCCCAGGCTTGGCTAGGTGGTCTGTTGGAGACCTTCGGCCTGGTGGATAGTTGGCGATTAATGCATCCGACCCAATGTCAATACACCTTTCACTCTGGGGCACATGGGAGTCTTTCTAGGTTAGACTATTTCCTTATGCCCGCGACGCAGGCGGGTCGAATTCGAGAGGTCAGGCACCTAGCGAGGGGTATCTCCGATCATTCCCCGCTGTGGCTTCTCTTTGACACCGAGTCGCGGTCTGCAGGGCGGATCGCTCCCATTAACCCGTGGTACCTGCGAGACCCCACGACCCGCGAGAGTCTGGTTAAGGCTATGGACCAATACTTTCTTGAAAATGAGGGGTCTGTGTTGTCTGCAATGTCCCTGTGGGAAGCCTTTAAAACTGTGATCCGCGGACACGCCCTCTCCCAGATAGTGGTGGCTAAGAAGCTCAGGAGTGAGGCGGTGGTGAAGCTGGAGACTGACATCTCGGGGCTGGAGTCGGCCTTGGAGGCGGGTGTCACTCCGGACGGGCTCCATGCCCTTAACCTGAAACAGTTTGAATACAGATCTCTTGTCACCGACGCTGCCAAAACTATGTATAGGGAGCAGCAGGGTCGGTTGTATGATGCCGGGGACAAGGCGGGAAAGCTGATTGCGTGGCTGGATAAGAAGGAGAGAGTGAATCGTGTGGTCCCGGAGTTGCGTGTCTCGGATGGAGTGTGTGTGACGGAGCCTGGTGAGATTGTGGAATGTTTTGCCGACCACCTCCGGACTGTGTACTCCCCGGTGACTGATAGAGATGAGGAAGATTCTCGCCTTCTCCTGAGGGACATTGCTTTGCCTGGCCTTTCTGCCGAGGACCGTGAGCAGCTGGACGCTCCCTTGACGGTAGATGAAATCGCGACTGCGATTCGGTCCCTTCGCTCGGGCAAGGCCATGGGTCCCAACGGTCTACCTATCGAATTATATAAGTTGCGCCCGGATAAACTAGCGCCCTTCCTCCGTCGTATGTTTCAGGAGTCCCTTGAGGCCGGTTCCCTTCCGGTCGACCAGCGACTGGCCACGATAGTCGTGATCCCCAAGGACGGTAAGCCACGGGACCGCTGTGCCTCATACAGGCCTATCTCACTGCTAAATGCAGAGCCTAAAATCCTGGCTAAAGTCCTTGCCAATCGTTTGTTGAGCGTCATCTGCGATCTGATTCATCCTGATCAATGCGGATTCATCCCACATCGCAACACCGCCCTCAACTTGAGGCGTCTCCATGGCGCCCTCGCCAGGGCGGAGTACCTCTCTGAACCGGCCGTGCTGGTTTCTTTAGACGCCACGATGGCCTTTGACACCATCGAGTGGCCATTCCTCTGGGCTGTCTTGACCAAATTCGGCTTTGGGGAGGGATTTCTTGGCTGGGTGAAGCTTCTCTACACGGGACCCATGGCTCAGGTGGTGGTTAATGGGCGGGTCTCTCGGCCCTTCGCTCTTGGTAGGGGTACGAGGCAGGGGTGCCCGTTGTCCCCTCTGCTCTTTGCTCTCGCCCTGGAGCCACTCGCCGCTTGGCTCCGCTGGGAGCCCTCGATCAGGGGGATCAGGTGGGCCCCGGGCTTTGAGGATCGGGTCTCGTTATATGCTGACGATATCCTCCTGTATCTTACCTCGCCGCGGCAGTCGCTTAACGTTCTCTTCGATGTTCTGACTTCCTACGGGAGAAATTCGGGTCTCACGATTAACTGGTCTAAATCCTGTGTCTATCCTATCTCCGGTGGCCCCCCTCTCCTGCCGCCTCGGCTTCCGATCCAAATATCTCTGTCCGGCTTTAAGTACCTGGGGATACACATCTCGTTGGACCCGGTAGCTCGCTATGAGCACAATCTCCTGCTTCCACTTCGACGTCTGAGGGAAGACACGGCTCGGTGGTGTAGGCTGCCCCTGTCCCCACTGGGTCGGGCCGCATTGTTTAAAATGATGTCCCTTCCCAGGTTCCTCTATGCACTTCAGAACTCCTTCGACATCATTCCAGTAGCCTACTTTCGGGAAGTAGAGAGCCTGCAGAGGAGACTGGTGTGGGACGGGCGGGCGCGTATTGCCCTGGCCAAACTTACTCTTCCCTGGTATGACGGGGGCATCGCGCTTCCCGACATTCGCAGGTATTATTGGGCCTCGCAGCTATCAGCCATCAACCACGCCACGTATGCGCCTGGCTTGAATCCGGCGTATGAGATGGATAAATTCCTGCTTCCCGGCGGTAACTATAACAGGGCGCTTTACTCCCGCTCGGCTGGCCGGACCCTGACGGGCCCCACTAAGATCGCGGTACGGATTTGGAAGGCGGCCAATGTAGCCATGGGCTGGAGTGAGAGACTAACATGCGCTACTCCTTTATTTGCCTCCGACCGACTGGGAAGCCTCTGGACAACGAAGGGGTTTGACCGTTGGGACACGATTGGCATCAGTAGAGTGGGAGACTTATGGATGAAGGGCGCGGTGAAGACCTTCGCGGCGCTCCAGAGCGAATACGAACTCACGGAAAAGGAGTTCTTCCGATACGCCCAGGTTCGGCACGCCCTGCTCTCTGTCTTTGGGGAGGGGACCAAGATCCCGGCCTCTTCGCCCCTCGAGGACCGCATACTTGATGGTCATGTTCCCGACAGTACTATCTCCTTAATTTATAAAAAACTCATTAACAATCAGGCCGACCTATTGGTGCGCCTTCGGGAGACGTGGACGGGGGACGGGGTGGAATTAGACGACGAGGACTGGCAGTCCGCACTATCATCCCCCAAGGAAGTTGCCATTCCAGCCCGCCTCCGCCTGGTTCAGCTAAAGATTCTCCACCGGGTGTATGTTACGGGCCCCCGTCTGGTCTCGATGGGATTCTCGGAGGATGGGCTCTGCAGGCGGGGGTGTGGGCTCAGTGCCACCTTTCTCCATATCCTTTGGGAGTGCCGGGAGGTGGCTGAATACTGGCGTCGGGTTCATGAGGTCATGGGACAAGTCACCGGGGTGGTGCTGCTGCCGGAGGTGCGTCGCTGTGTCTTGAATGTGTGGGAGCCCAATGACTATAACGCGGCGCAGACTCGGTGGGCGGCCCTGGGCTACATGATTGCCAAGAGGGATATAGCGCAGCTTTGGGGCTCCCAGCGGCCGCCCACCGTGTCGGTATGGAAGGAAAACATGGACTGGTGTATGTTCAGGGAGAAGACTGTATATGTGGCCCGTGGTAAGCCCGGGGCATGGGGTAGAATTTGGGGGCAATGGAACGTATATCGTGGGGGTATCTGTACGCCCCCCCTAGTGGACACCGATATTGCTTTGTCCCCCTGACCCTTGATGGTTCCTCGTAACTGATTGTAAAATCGCATATATGGATGTTCCTTTCCCGTTACCCCCCCCCCCGATCTTTCAATACTCCCTCCTGTTGATATCTAATTGAAGCCTTGGAGTAAAAGTCCCCCGGATGTAGCCTGACCCACGTTTTCTGCCTGTATGCCTCGCCTTTTGTTTTTTGTTGTTATTTATGTTAAATGTATGTCTCCTGCTTCTCTCGAGCTATCCTAAGCCATTTACGGGGCTGGGCCCCAGGTGTCACCTACTGCTTTAACTAACGTACGATCATCTCTGAATCTAGCGGCCGGCCCTGGTGGTTGTAGGCCCATGCTTGTATCTGATTTATTGTTTCAATAAAAATTTTGAAAAAAAAAAAAAAAAAAGTGTGATCGCAACAAACAAAAGTCATTATTATCTGATAAGTGACGCTGGAATGCTACGTCAATTGTCATCCCCCTGTAACACCCTTCTCTGCCGCAATGGCTCGTCTTCTGCCCACATGAGGGACTCTATCTTGCTCCTCTCACTAGGCTAGTTCTTGAGTTATCCTCTGGTAGAATATGTCACTGTCGCTTTGTGTGAGAGGCATCAAAGCAGACCTATGACTCAAAGCACAGGAATCACTTCTGGAAGGGATCATTTCCAGTTGAATTATGAGGGATATTTCGAGTTGAATTATGAGGGATATTTCGAGTTGAACACCCTTGCTGTAACTAAGAAGACCTACATCTTTTTCACAAATATAGAATAATGGGATAGTATCCTATGTATCTTTCATGGTCATTGAGCTACTTTCCAGGGAAATAGGTTTCGTAATTCTAGAAACAGGGTAGTCAGCGAAGAATAATTGAAGAAAGAGATTGAGCACAAATGTAAAAATATCCATACGTCCTTGATTAATGTCATATGAACCCAACATTCTAACCCTAAAGCTCAAGCCGCTCTGTAAGACAGACAACGCCTGAACTCAAAACTTTGTCTGAAAGATGTATTATGGTTTATTTCAGCTTCTATTCCCTAGTGAGCTTAAGGTCGCTTTTATGTTCATTTTTGTTTCTGGACCATGACCGTCTGTGTACTCCTCCCTTGGTCTCTTCCTGTCTTCCTGTACTTCCTTGCCCTCATCTGATTTTTATTTTTCATATTCTTTATGGATCCTCAAATTTCCGTCTCCTTTGCCTATATATATTCTTTTTTACTTCCTCTCAAAAAACATTGTTGTGTTAGATGTCGCTTGCTGATTTGTGTCCGATATGTCACCTTCACTCCTAACTCTTCAGCTGGCCAAACCCTCTGTCCTTGTTGAGGCTCTGTTGTCATCCTTACTAACCTCTTGTCTTTGTGTCTTAATCAAGTGATCTCATTTTTCTACAAAGGTGATCTCTCTGTAGCCCCATTCGTCCGTTCCAGTTTACTTTCCTTAATATCGTCTGATGTTACCGTTTATTATTCTTAAATATGTCATAGTTTGTCTTAGTTGGTTGAGAGAGATTTAGTGCCCTGATTTCATTTTCTAGCTCCTGTATTCCTTTTTGCAATTTCTTTATCTTCCTGTCTGCATTATGCTGTAGGGTCTTTGTCATATTAACAGAGGGAGGGTCTGGTAAGGTCACTCTCCCATTTTGCATTAAATCTCTCCTCAGGCCATCATAAATTAGGAAATTGAATACCCTAATCTGGTGTTCTGATCTTTTATGTGACACCCTTAGCGCCAAGAAGCTTAGCGTTGGAGTGCTTGGTAAATACATTTAACAAAACTAACCCAGTCCATTTGGCAGCAGAAGGAAAGTAAAGGGCAGATTCCTCTATATGAGTGGAGTCCCAGATCCAGAGAAGCATTGTTAACTGAGGAGAAAATGATAGCAGGTGGGGAAATAAACCCTGCCAGGATGATGGATGTGAGCCACTTAGACTTCAGTGAAGCCTTTCGCACCACGCCAACAAGAAAACTATACGCGTGGGAAATAGCCTTAAACCGGACCCCGCATTGGTAGTTTAGAACTGGAATCGGCTGAGTAGCCCGCGACAGAAATGCTTCTGGTGAATCAAGTTTATTCTGGGGATAATCAGGTGACAAACGGTGTTTTGCAAAAAATACTCTCGTTGCACTGCTCTTTGTTGGATCTCCAAGTGATATTGCAGGGGATATGGTACCTAAAATTTGCACATTAAAAAAAGCTTTCACAGATCTGAATCCGAATAGGGCAGAGGTAAGGAATAATTTTAAAAAGTTACAAAGTTTCACAACTATAGTCCGGTGGCTTGAATTGAAGATCCATGCATTTAAGGATCAGATGCGCTGAGGAGCACAGAAGGGGAAGTAAGATGTTACGGCGCTCATGCCGACACTTGTTGTAAAATCGCTGCTACATGGAGTGGGCAAAAATATGCCATAAAACCATCTGATGCGATCACAAACATGCAGGCAGTTTACTTGCATCTGGGTTTTGCAAATGCAAATTTGGTGCATGCCATGAAATCCCATGAGCAATTCCAGTAGGCAGTGGGTATGGCACATGGGTTGGCACAGTCTACCTTCATTGAATTACAAAGGTCGGAAATGCCCAGCTCAACTTAGTATACGAATACATTGAATTCACTATAGCCTCACAGACGATGCCAGAACAGCGAATGTTGCTGATTTAATTAATGTCCCAGCGCCATTTATTCAATGCAGGACTGGCTGGAGCGGGCACCGGGCATTTCCCAGGGAGGCTGGAAGGGTGGTGACTCGCTTTCAGCTGTGGGGGCTGGTTTTGTTACCGGGGGTCGGTTTTGCTGCTGTACTGCAATACCATCCCCAGTATCAAAAGAAGCAGAGCCCACTTGCTCAGGCCCCCCTCCCCCTCCCGGGAGGGGCCTGGTCCAACAAGAGAGAACAGTAACAGCAGGAGGAGGGTGGGGGAAGGAAGACAAACTGCAGAGACATGAAAGTGAAAAAGGAGTACCTGCAGGAGTCCTCTGGAAGTACACTGGCCGCAGACAACAAGTTGTACGTGGTACATGCTCCACAATAGGGACACACAGAGAAGCCCCAGGAAGAAGCAGGAAGTGAGCAGGCTGCAGTGATCAAAAACAAGTAAGGAAACAAGAGTGATGTGGGAGCCAACCAATGGTAAGTAACTTCAGACCTCCAAGTTTTTGCAAGCGCTGCGCAGGCGAAACCTAAACACAGTTATTTCCTATCTTTCCAGTAGATTAGACCTGCTGCAGAAAGCTGACCCTATCTACGCTTGCCCCTCTGCTCTCTGACAAATGATGGTCAGGGTGGACGCTGTGAGCCTCTCCACAGCTCAATTACCTCCCTCAGGATGTTACAGATGTCTGCCAGGTCAGATGTAGCCTTTGCAGTCACCGTGTGGGTCTGCAGGGGACAACAGCCCTGTCTCTTGCTGCCTACTTGCAGTGAAAGCTCCTGGAGCACCACAGCCATTTTACCCCTGCCCCTCCCACTGCATAGTAAAAGGTGGTGTGGCAGCTACAGTTTCATGGGCCATTGGTGGTGATAAACTCTCAGGCCCTCCATCGTCAGACACGTTGAGGTCAGACATGTCCTCAGCACTCTCCTGCTCCTGGCTAAAGAGGATGGGCCCTGGCTGTAGGTAGGTCAGAACCTTCTCACTGACCTTCATGCCTACTACCATGATAGTGGCAGCTGGAATGGAGGCAAGTGCAGGTGCTGTGGTTGGGATGGGGGCACAGGAAGCTGTGATGATGGTGAAAGCAGCCTGCATAACAGCATAAATAGCTGCAGTGGTGGCAGAAATGGCTGGGATGATGGCAGAGGCAGATGTGGTAGTAGGGGTACCTGACCATCTGCTTTGGTGGTGACTGCTCTATTCCTGGTAGCTGTGATGTTGGCTGTTCAGCTGTTGCCAACTGTGGTGGGTTCAGGTGTAGGACTGGTGGAGGGGCCATCATTCCTATACCGTTCCTCATGATGTGTGTCACCTGCAACAGGATGTAGTGATTTATGTGTGGACTGTTTATGCAAATCCCCCCAGCCCTGGGTTCAGCCTGTCAGCGGCCAGGGGACATGCTTTCAAACTCTGCCATGGTCTCCCTCAGAGTGCTCTCACAAATCTGGGGCTAGGGGAATCTAGGTTCGCTGTGTTGGCCCCCGGCACTTGGAACTCTTTTCCAGCCAACATAAGAGTAGCAACCTCCTATGAGCAATTCAGAACTCTGCAAAAAACATGGCTCTTCAGACAAACCTATGACCAAGTCATTTCTCCAATCTGCCACCAGTTTTGCGTTAGTGCCCCAGCACCATGAAACCTTTTGGTGAACGTGCGCTTTAGAAGTTCCTTATAACATAACATCATACTTCAACCAGCAGAATGCAAGTTTTAACGTGCTGTACCACAAACAAGGGAAGCCAATTAGGAACCAACTATCTACAGTATATTCACCATGGACATTTCAGCAGGAGATACCAGGAGATGTTTCCAGGTGTTCACTCCTGCACAGTGACCCCACATGCATAACTAAAGCATGCAATATCACCAAAACTGCCTTTTTTTGCATGCTGTCTTACTGTGCGTATCTGTTCTCCCCAATGCCGAATCCCTTTTAGGTTTCCCCCATACCTTGGAATGAAGACCTAAAGGAGACCAACCAGGTGAGGTGGTATTTGTATAGAAAATTCAAGCTGGAGACCCATGCAGTGCATACTGTGCAATGACTGAAAAGTGATATGCTTCACAACCCCGTGAGGGTTATTCGGAGGAATAACCTAGAGGGCATAGGGAGACGTATAACAGGAAGAACGCGGAAGTTGTGTTACACAGATCCAATGAGGTTTCATCTGGAGAATGACCCCTGTTCTGCAGATCACATTTCAAAAAACATGTAGGTAGGGGGGCAACTAGAAAGATTAATAGGAATATTAATAGATGGAATCACAAGTCCCATGCGGCACAGACTCATCATCTACCCAGGTGCGCATAGGAAGACATCATGGACGTGATAACGTCAAATTCTTAGAAGGATGGAACACAATATGTTTTTCAGCAGAAGCGCACCCTGGGGATCTGGGTGAAGGAAAGGGCTCAGAAATAATATTAGAAAATATTATTTTCTAGGAAATATGTGGTAAACAAACAACCATGAACGAGTTTAGTAGTGTTCCTTGTAGACCTTATCGCACCTCAAGTCATATGTTTCTCCATTCCTGGGGAGATAATAGTGTTATATTTCGAAGAGCTCCTACAAAAGAGGTTATTGACTGGAGACTTTGCAGGAAGCCGTGGAGCTGTTTCCACAGGATGAGCAGACTTGGCATGAAGTAAGACAGATCTGAGGAATGACTGCAGCGTGGGCATGGAGTGAGAGGGAAATGAGTTTAAATCCTTCTGATGTGGCAGGATAAAAAGGCAGCCTTACATCAAAGGAAACACAACGTGCCAATGTGTTAAAGGATATACAAATAACCTAATGAGGAAGAACTCAGAAAGCAGAAATGCGAAAGAGGGGATCTCAGCAGAAGGATGTCCCCATATATCATTAGAATAACCAGACTTTCATCCTCCCAGGTATGAATGGCATTTCAAATGATGTCAAGTTTTCTGGTAATTTCAGCAAGAAGGGGGTATTTGAATTTGCCATGGGTGTTTGTAGGGTGTTTTGTAGGTTCAGAGATGCTTCTTTTATTAAAGGAGTAATTCAGGCATTTTTACTTCATGAGAATGTAGCCGATCTTAAAGCATTTATTTTTAAATTGTGTGATCAGTGTCGCCAGTACCTGCTCGACTTCATGACTCCCGAGGGGCTGGAATGGTCCTCACATGTTGTAGAACTAATATCATCATTATGGGCCGGCCTGGCGTCAGTATTCACTAAACGGTGTTTTGGCCTTCCAAGGTTTTTTTCTCACAATTCTCCTGCGAGGCTGACACTGTTCTTTTATGTATGGCCTATTGCATCTCCGATAGCTTTTAAAGTTGTAAAAAGTTCTTTTGTGGAGTTGTTATGCTCCTGGAGTTCATCAGAAAGAGATTTTTGTTTGGCTGTGAAAATAACTTTCCATTCTTTCCTGAAGCGTCTAAGCAACTGAAAGCCACTTTCCCCTGGATAGTAAGTAGTGTCTCTTCTGTTTCACATCATGTTCTTATGAATATCTGATTTCAGTTTCATAACTGTGTAAGCTTGACATACCACTACTGGGTCTCTCTTCTTCACATTTTTCTTTATGCATTAACAGTAAGGGGACTGTTGTGCTTCACTGCTGTATTCTGTAAGGCACTCGAACATCTCTTATTGATAAGGATAGCCTCTAAAAAAAAAGCTAATTCAAATGCATTAACATAATGAGAAAAAACTGAGGGGAAAAAAGAAAAATGTAAGGTGTTAAACTTCCTCGAAGTCAGACACGGAAGGAGTGTGCTTTCTGTTTCAAGGGCCGCAGAAGCATTGTAACGACTTATACGAAGCCAGACACGGAAGGAGTGTGCTTTCTGTTTCAAGGGCCGCAGAAGCATTGTAACGACTCCTACGAAGCCAGACATGGAAGGAGTGTGCTTTCTGTTTCAAGGGCCGCAGAAGCATTGCAACGACTTCTACGAAGTCAGACACGGAAGGAGTGTGCTTTCTGTTACAAGGGCCGCAGAAGCATTGCAACGACTTCTACGAAGTCAGACACGGAAGGAGTGTGCTTTCTGTTTCAAGGGCCGCAGAAGCATTGCAACGACTTCTACGAATTGAGACACAGAAGGAGTGTGCTTTCTGTTTCAAGGGCCGCAGAAGCATTGCAACGACTTCTACGAAGTCAGACACGGAAGGAGTGAGCTTTCTGTTTCAAGGGCCGCAGAAGCATTGCAACAACTTCTACAAAGTCAGACACAGAAGGAGTGTGCTTTCTGTTTCAAGGGCCGCAGAAGCATTGCAACAACTTCTACGAAGTCAGACACGGAAGGAGTGTGCTTTCTGTTTCAAGGGCCGCAGAAGCATTGCAACAACTTCTACGAAGCCAGACACGGAAGGAATGTGCTTTCTGTTTCAAGGGCCGCAGAAGCATTGCAACAACTTCTACGAAGTCAGACACGGAAGGAGTGTGCTTTCTGTTTCAAGAGCCTAAGAAGCATTGCAACGACTTCTACGAAGTGAGACACAGAAGGAGTGTGCTTTCTGTTTCAAGGGCCGCAGAAGCATTGCAACGACTTCTACGAAGTCAGACACGGAAGGAGTGAGCTTTCTGTTTCAAGGGCCGCAGAAGCATTGCAACAACTTCTACAAAGTCAGACACAGAAGGAGTGTGCTTTCTGTTTCAAGGGCCGCAGAAGCATTGCAACAACTTCTACGAAGTCAGACACGGAAGGAGTGAGCTTTCTGTTTCAAGGGCCGCAGAAGCATTGCAACAACTTCTACAAAGTCAGACACAGAAGGAGTGTGCTTTCTGTTTCAAGGGCCGCAGAAGCATTGCAACAACTTCTACGAAGTCAGACACGGAAGGAGTGTGCTTTCTGTTTCAAGGGCCGCAGAAGCATTGCAACAACTTCTACGAAGCCAGACACGGAAGGAATGTGCTTTCTGTTTCAAGGGCCGCAGAAGCATTGCAACAACTTCTACGAAGTCAGACACGGAAGGAGTGTGTTTTCTGTTTCAAGGGCCGCAGAAGCATTGCAACGACTTCTACGAAGTCAGACACGGAAGGAGTGTGTTTTCTGTTTCAAGGGTCACAGAGGCATTGCAATACCTTCTACAAAGTCTGTTACGGAAGGAGTGTGCTTTTTGTTTCAAGGGCCGCAGAAGCATTGCAACGACTTCTACGAAGTCTGATACGGAAGGGGTGTGCTTTCTGTTTCAAGGGCCGCAGAAGCATTGCAACGACTTCTACGAAGTCAGACACAGAAGGGGTGTGCTTTCTGTTTCAAGGGCCGCAGAAGCATTGCAACGACTTCTACGAAGCCAGACACGGAAGGAGTGTGCTTTCTGTTTCAAGGGCCGCAGAGACATTGCAACGACTTCTATGAAGTCAGACACGGAAGGAGTGAGCTTTCTGTTTCAAGGGCCGCAGAAGCATTGCAACAACTTCTACGAAGTCAGACACGGAAGGAGTGTGCTTTCTGTTTCAAGGGTCACAGAGGCATTGCAATACCTTCTACGAAGTCTGATACGGAAGCAGTGTGTTTGCTGTTTCAAGGGCCGCAGAAGCATTGCAACGACTTCTACGAAGTCAGACACGGAAGGAGTGTGCTTTCTGTTTCAAGGGTCACAGAGGCATTGCAATACCTTCTACGAAGTCTGATACGGAAGAAGTGTGTTTGCTGTTTCAAGGGCCGCAGAAGCATTGCAACGACTTCTACGAAGTCAGACACGGAAGGAGTGTGTTTTTGCTGTTTCAAAAGCCGCAGAAGCATTGCAATACCTTCTACGAAGTCAGACACGGAAGGTGTGTGCTTTCTGTTTCAAGGGCCGCAGAAGCATTGCAACAACTTCTACGAAGTCAGACACGGAAGGAGTGTGCTTTCTGTTTCAAGGGCCGCAGAAGCATTGCAACGACTTCTACGAAGCCAGACATGGAAGGAGTGTGCTTTCTGTTTCAAGGGCCGCAGAAGCATTGCAACGACTTCTACGAAGCTAGACACGGAAGGAGTGTGCTTTCTGTTTCAAGGGCCACAGAAGCATTGCAACGACTTCTACGAAGTCAGACACGGAAGGAGTGTGCTTTCTGTTTCAAGGGCCGCAGAAGCATTGCGATACCTTCTACGAAGTGAGACACGGAAGGAGTGTGCTTTCTGTTTCAAGGGCCGCAGAAGCATTGCGATACCTTCTACGAAGTGAGACACGGAAGGAGTGTACTTTCTGTTTCAAGGGCCGCAGAAGCATTGCAATACCTTCTACGAAGTCTGATACGGAAGGAGTGTGTTTTTGCTGTTTCAAAAGCCCCAGAAGCATTGCAATACCTTCTACGAAGTGAGACACAGAAGGAGTGTGCTTTCTGTTTCAAGGGCCGCAGAAGCATTGCAACGACTTCTACAAAGCCAGACACGGAAGGAGTGTGCTTTCTGTTTCAAGGGCCGCAGAAGCATTGCAACGACTTCTACGAAGTCAGACACGGAAGGAGTGTGCTTTCTGTTACAAGGGCCGCAGAAGCATTGCAACGACTTCTACGAAGTCAGACACGGAAGGAGTGAGCTTTCTGTTTCAAGGGCCGCAGAAGCATTGCAACAACTTCTACGAAGCCAGACACGGAAGGAGTGTGCTTTCTGTTTCAAGGGCCGCAGAAGCATTGCAACGACTTCTACGAAGCCAGACACGGAAGGAGTGTGCTTTCTGTTTCAAGGGCCTCAGAAGCATTGCAACGACTTCTACGAAGCCAGACACGGAAGGAGTGAGCTTTCTGTTTCAAGGGCCGCAGAAGCATTGCAACGACTTCTACGAAGCCAGACACGGAAGGAGTGTGCTTTCTGTTTCAAGGGCCACAGAGACATTGCAACGACTTCTACGAAGCCAGACACAGAAGGAGTGTGCTTTCTGTTTCAAGGCCCGCAGAGACATTGCAACGACTTCTACGAAGCCAGACACGGAAGGAGTGTGCTTTCTGTTTCAAGGGCCGCAGAAGCATTGCAACGACTTCTACGAAGCCAGACACGGAAGGAGTGTGTTTGCTGTTTCAAAGGCCGCAGAAGCATTGCAACGACTTCTACGAAGCCAGACATGGAAGGAGTGTGTTTGCTGTTTCAAAGGCCGCAGAAGCATTGCAACGACTTCTACGAAGCCAGACACGGAAGGAGTGTGCTTTCTGTTTCAAGGGCCGCAGAAGCATTGCAACGACTTCTACGAAGCCAGACACGGAAGGAGTGTGCTTTCTGTGTCAAGGGCCGCAGAAGCATTGCAACGACTTCTACGAAGCCAGACACGGAAGGAGTGTGCTTTCTGTTTCAAGGGCCGCAGAAGCATTGCAACGACTTCTACGAAGTCAGACACAGAAGGGGTGTGCTTTCTGTTTCAAGGGCCGCAGAAGCATTGCAACGACTTCTACGAAGCCAGACACGGAAGGAGTGTGCTTTCTGTTTCAAGGGCCGCAGAGACATTGCAACGACTTCTATGAAGTCAGACACGGAAGGAGTGAGCTTTCGGTTTCAAGGGCCGCAGAAGCATTGCAACAATTTCTACGAAGTCAGACACGGAAGGAGTGTGCTTTCTGTTTCAAGGGTCACAGAGGCATTGCAATACCTTCTACGAAGTCTGATACGGAAGGAGTGTGTTTGCTGTTTCAAGGGCCGCAGAAGCATTGCAACGACTTCTACGAAGTCAGACACGGAAGGAGTGTGCTTTCTGTTTCAAGGGTCACAGAGGCATTGCAATACCTTCTACGAAGTCTGATACGGAAGGAGTGTGTTTGCTGTTTCAAGGGCCGCAGAAGCATTGCAACGACTTCTACGAAGTCAGACACGGAAGGAGTGTGTTTTTGCTGTTTCAAAAGCCGCAGAAGCATTGCAATACCTTCTACGAAGTCAGACACGGAAGGAGTGTGCTTTCTGTTTCAAGGGCCGCAGAAGCATTGCAACAACTTCTACGAAGTCAGACACGGAAGGAGTGTGCTTTCTGTTTCAAGGGCCGCAGAAGCATTGCAACGACTTCTACGAAGTCAGACACGGAAGGAGTGTGCTTTCTGTTTCAAGGGCCGCAGAAGCATTGCAACGACTTCTACGAAGTCAGACACGGAAGGAGTGTGCTTTCTGTCACAGAGGCATTGCAATACCTTCTACGAAGTCTGATACGGAAGGAGTGTGTTTGCTGTTTCAAGGGCCGCAGAAGCATTGCAACAACTTCTACGAAGTCAGACACGGAAGGAGTGTGCTTTCTGTTTCAAGGGCCGCAGAAGCATTGCAACGACTTCTACAAAGCCAGACACGGAAGGAGTGTGCTTTCTGTTTCAAGGGCCACAGAAGCATTGCAACGATTTCTACGAAGTCAGACACGGAAGGAGTGTGCTTTCTGTTTCAAGGGCCGCAGAAGCATTGCGATACCTTCTACGAAGTGAGACACGGAAGGAGTGTGCTTTCTGTTTCAAGGGCCGCAGAAGCATTGCGATACCTTCTACGAAGTGAGACACGGAAGGAGTGTGCTTTCTGTTTCAAGGGCCGCAGAAGCATTGCAATACCTTCTACGAAGTCTGATACGGAAGGAGTGTGTTTTTGCTGTTTCAAAAGCCGCAGAAGCATTGCAATACCTTCTACGACGTGAGACACGGAAGGAGTGTGCTTTCTGTTTCAAGGGCCGCAGAAGCATTGCAATGACTTCTACGAAGCCAGACATGGAAGGAGTGTGCTTTCTGTTTCAAGGGCCGCAGAAGCATTGCAACGACTTCTACGAAGCTAGACACGGAAGGAGTGTGCTTTCTGTTTCAAGGGCCACAGAAGCATTGCAACGACTTCTACGAAGTCAGACACGGAAGGAGTGTGCTTTCTGTTTCAAGGGCCGCAGAAGCATTGCGATACCTTCTACGAAGTGAGACACGGAAGGAGTGTGCTTTCTGTTTCACGGGCCGCAGAAGCATTGCGATACCTTCTACGAAGTGAGACACAGAAGGAGTGTACTTTCTGTTTCAAGGGCCGCAGAAGCATTGCAATACCTTCTACGAAGTCTGATACCGAAGGAGTGTGTTTTTGCTGTTTCAAAAGCCGCAGAAGCATTGCAATACCTTCTACGAAGTGAGACACGGAAGGAGTGTGCTTTCTGTTTCAAGGGCCGCAGAAGCATTGCAACGACTTCTACGAAGCCAGACACGGAAGGAGTGTGCTTTCTGTTTCAAGGGCCGCAGAAGCATTGCAACGACTTCTACGAAGTCAGACACAGAAGGGGTGTGCTTTCTGTTTCAAGGGCCGCAGAAGCATTGCAACGACTTCTACGAAGCCAGACACGGAAGGAGTGTGCTTTCTGTTTCAAGGGCCGCAGAGACATTGCAACGACTTCTATGAAGTCAGACACGGAAGGAGTGAGCTTTCTGTTTCAAGGGCCGCAGAAGCATTGCAACAATTTCTACGAAGTCAGACACGGAAGGAGTGTGCTTTCTGTTTCAAGGGTCACAGAGGCATTGCAATACCTTCTACGAAGTCTGATACGGAAGGAGTGTGTTTGCTGTTTCAAGGGCCGCAGAAGCATTGCAACGACTTCTACGAAGTCAGACACGGAAGGAGTGTGCTTTCTGTTTCAAGGGTCACAGAGGCATTGCAATACCTTCTACGAAGTCTGATACGGAAGGAGTGTGTTTGCTGTTTCAAGGGCCGCAGAAGCATTGCAACGACTTCTACGAAGTCAGACACGGAAGGAGTGTGTTTTTGCTGCTTCAAAAGCCGCAGAAGCATTGCAATACCTTCTACGAAGTCAGACACGGAAGGAGTGTGCTTTCTGTTTCAAGGGCCGCAGAAGCATTGCAACAACTTCTACGAAGTCAGACACGGAAGGAGTGTGCTTTCTGTTTCAAGGGCCGCAGAAGCATTGCAACGACTTCTACGAAGTCAGACACGGAAGGAGTGTGCTTTCTGTTTCAAGGGCCGCAGAAGCATTGCAACGACTTCTACGAAGTCAGACACGGAAGGAGTGTGCTTTCTGTCACAGAGGCATTGCAATACCTTCTACGAAGTCTGATACGGAAGGAGTGTGTTTGCTGTTTCAAGGGCCGCAGAAGCATTGCAACAACTTCTACGAAGTCAGACACGGAAGGAGTGTGCTTTCTGTTTCAAGGGCCGCAGAAGCATTGCAACAACTTCTACAAAGCCAGACACGGAAGGAGTGTGCTTTCTGTTTCAAGGGCCACAGAAGCATTGCAACGACTTCTATGAAGTCAGACACGGAAGGAGTGTGCTTTCTGTTTCAAGGGCCGCAGAAGCATTGCGATACCTTCTACGAAGTGAGACACGAAGGAGTGTGCTTTCTGTTTCAAGGGCCGCAGAAGCATTGCGATACCTTCTACGAAGTGAGACACGGAAGGAGTGTGCTTTCTGTTTCAAGGGCCGCAGAAGCATTGCAATGACTTCTACGAAGCCAGACATGGAAGGAGTGTGCTTTCTGTTTCAAGGGCCGCAGAAGCATTGCAATGACTTCTACGAAGCTAGACACGGAAGGAGTGTGCTTTCTGTTTCAAGGGCCACAGAAGCATTGCAACGACTTCTACGAAGTCAGACACGGAAGGCGTGTGCTTTCTGTTTCAAGGGCCGCAGAAGCATTGCGATGCCTTCTACGAAGTGAGACACGGAAGGAGTGTGCTTTCTGTTTCACGGGCCGCAGAAGCATTGCGATACCTTCTACGAAGTGAGACACGGAAGGAGTGTACTTTCTGTTTCAAGGGCCGCAGAAGCATTGCAATACCTTCTACGAAGTCTGATACTGAAGGAGTGTGTTTTTGCTGTTTCAAAAGCCGCAGAAGCATTGCAATACCTTCTACGAAGTGAGACACGGAAGGAGTGTGCTTTCTGTTTCAAGGGCCTCAGAAGCATTGCAACGACTTCTACGAAGCCAGACACGGAAGGAGTGTGCTTTCTGTTTCAAGGGCCGCAGAAGCATTGCAACGACTTCTACGAAGTCAGACACAGAAGGGGTGTGCTTTCTGTTTCAAGGGCCGCAGAAGCATTGCAACGACTTCTACGAAGCCAGACACGGAAGGAGTGTGCTTTCTATTTCAAGGGCCGCAGAGACATTGCAACGACTTCTATGAAGTCAGACACGGAAGGAGTGAGCTTTCTGTTTCAAGGGCCGCAGAAGCATTGCAACAATTTCTACGAAGTCAGACACGGAAGGAGTGTGCTTTCTGTTTCAAGGGTCACAGAGGCATTGCAATACCTTCTACGAAGTCTGATACGGAAGGAGTGTGTTTGCTGTTTCAAGGGCCGCAGAAGCATTGCAACGACTTCTACGAAGTCAGACACGGAAGGAGTGTGTTTTTGCTGTTTCAAAAGCCGCAGAAGCATTGCAATACCTTCTACGAAGTCAGACACGGAAGGAGTGTGCTTTCTGTTTCAAGGGCCGCAGAAGCATTGCAACAACTTCTACGAAGTCAGACACGGAAGGAGTGTGCTTTCTGTTTTAAGGGCCGCAGAAGCATTGCAACGACTTCTACGAAGTCAGACACGGAAGGAGTGTGCTTTCTGTTTCAAGGGCCGCAGAAGCATTGCAACGACTTCTACGAAGTCAGACACGGAAGGAGTGTGCTTTCTGTCACAGAGGCATTGCAATACCTTCTACGAAGTCTGATACGGAAGGAGTGTGTTTGCTGTTTCAAGGGCCGCAGAAGCATTGCAACAACTTCTACGAAGTCAGACACGGAAGGAGTGTGCTTTCTGTTTCAAGGGCCGCAGAAGCATTGCAACGACTTCTACAAAGCCAGACACGGAAGGAGTGTGCTTTCTGTTTCAAGGGCCACAGAAGCATTGCAACGACTTCTACGAAGTCAGACACGGAAGGAGTGTGCTTTCTGTTTCAAGGGCCGCAGAAGCATTGCGATACCTTCTACGAAGTGAGACACGGAAGGAGTGTGCTTTCTGTTTCAAGGGCCGCAGAAGCATTGCGATACCTTCTACGAAGTGAGACACGGAAGGAGTGTGCTTTCTGTTTCAAGGGCCGCAGAAGCATTGCAATACCTTCTACGAAGTCTGATACGGAAGGAGTGTGTTTTTGCTGTTTCAAAAGCCGCAGAAGCATTGCAATACCTTCTACGAAGTGAGACACGGAAGGAGTGTGCTTTCTGTTTCAAGGGCCGCAGAAGCATTGCAATGACTTCTACGAAGCCAGACATGGAAGGAGTGTGCTTTCTGTTTCAAGGGCTGCAGAAGCATTGCAACGACTTCTACGAAGCTAGACACGGAAGGAGTGTGCTTTCTGTTTCAAGGGCCACAGAAGCATTGCAACGACTTCTACGAAGTCAGACACGGAAGGAGTGTGCTTTCTGTTTCAAGGGCTGCAGAAGCATTGCGATACCTTCTACGAAGTGAGACACGGAAGGAGTGTGCTTTCTGTTTCACGGGCCGCAGAAGCATTGCGATACCTTCTACGAAGTGAGACACGGAAGGAGTGTACTTTCTGTTTCAAGGGCCGCAGAAGCATTGCAATACCTTCTACGAAGTCTGATACTGAAGGAGTGTGTTTTTGCTGTTTCAAAAGCCGCAGAAGCATTGCAATACCTTCTACGAAGTGAGACACGGAAGGAGTGTGCTTTCTGTTTCAAGGGCCGCAGAAGCATTGCAACGACTTCTACGAAGCCAGACACGGAAGGAGTGTGCTTTCTGTTTCAAGGGCCGCAGAAGCATTGCAACGACTTCTACGAAGTCAGACACGGAAGGAGTGTGCTTTCTGTTACAAGGGCCGCAGAAGCATTGCAACGACTTCTACGAAGTCAGACACGGAAGGAGTAAGCTTTCTGTTTCAAGGGCCGCAGAAGCATTGCAACAACTTCTACGAAGCCAGACACGGAAGGAGTGTGCTTTCTGTTTCAAGGGCCGCAGAAGCATTGCAACGACTTCTACGAAGCCAGACACGGAAGGAGTGTGCTTTCTGTTTCAAGGGCCTCAGAAGCATTGCAACGACTTCTACGAAGTCAGACACAAAAGAAGTGTGCTTTCTGTTTCAAGGGCCGCAGAAGCAGTGCAACGACTTCTACGAAGATACGGAAGGAGTGTGTTTGCTGTTTCAAAACCCGCAGAAGCATTGCAATACCTTCTACGAAGTCAGACGCGGAAGGAGTGTGCTTTCTGTTTCAAGGGCCGCAGAAGCATTGCAATGACTTCTACAAAGTCAGACACGGAAGGAGTGTGCTTTCTGTTTCAAGGGTCGCAGAAGCATTGCAACGACTTCTACGAAGTCAGACACAGAAGGAGTGTGCTTTCTGTTTCACGGGCCTCAGAAGCATTGCAACGACTTCTACGAAGCCAGACACGGAAAGAGTGTGCTTTCTGTTTCAAGGGCCGCAGAAGCATTGCAACGACTTCTACGAAGCCAGACACGGAAGGAGTGTGCTTTCTGTTTCAAGGGCCGCAGAAGCATTGCAACGACTTCTATGAAGTCAGACACGGAAGGAGTGTGCTTTCTGTTTCAAGGGCCGCAGAAGCATTGCAACGACTTCTACGAAGTCAGACACGGAAGGAGTGAGCTTTCTATTTCAAGGGCCGCAGAAGCATTGCAACGACTTCTAGGAAGTCAGACACGGAAGGAGTGTGCTTTCTGTTTCAAGGGCCTTCAGAAGCATTTCAACGACTTCTACGAAGTCGGACACGAAAGGAGTGTGCTTTTTGTTTCAAGGGCCGCAGAAGCATTGCAATACCTTGTACGAAGGCTGATACGGAAGGAGTGTGCTTTCTGTTTCAAGGGCCGCAGAAGCATTGCAACCACTTCTACGAAGTCAGGTACGGAAGGAGTATGTTTTCTGTTTCAAGGGTCACAGAGGCATTGCAATACCTTCTACGAAGTCTGATACGGAAGGAGTGTGTTTGCTGTTTCAAAGGCCGCAGAAGCATTACAATACCTTCTATAAAGTCAGACACGGAAGGAGTGTGTTTTCCGTTTCAAGGGCTGCAGAGGCACTGCAATGACTTCTAGAAGTCATGTACGGAAGGAGTATGTTTTCTTTTTCAAGGGTCACAGAGGCATTGCAATACCTTCTACGAAATCTGATATGGAAGGAGTGTGTTTGCTGTTTAAAGGCTGCAGAAGCATTGCTGTACCTTCTGTAAAGTCAGATACGGAAGGAGTATGTTTTCTGTTTCAAGGGCTGCAGAGGCACCGCAATGACTTCTACAAAGACTGATGCAGAAGGAGTATGTTTTCTGTTTCAAGGGCCGCAGAGGCACTTCAATGACTTCTACGAAGTCAGATACGCAAGGAGTATGTTTTCTGTTTCAAGAGCTGCAGAGGCATTGCAATGCCTTCCACAAAGTCAGGTACGGAAGGATTATATTTTCTGTTTCAAGGGCCGCAGAAGCATTGCAATGACTTCTAAGAAGTCAGGTACACAAGGAGTATGTTTTCTGTTTCAGGGGCCGCAGAGGCACTGCAATGACTTCTACGAAGTCCGATACGGAAGGAGTATGTTCTCTGTTTCAAGAATCGCAGAGGCATTGCAATAACTTCCACGAAGTCTGATACGGAAGGAGTGTGTTTTCTGTTTCAAGGGCCACAGAGCCATTGCAATAACTTCCACGAAGTCCGATGCTGAAGGAGTATGTTCTCTGTTTCAAGGGCCGCAGAGGCACTACAATGACTTATACGAAGTCCGATGCGCAAGGAGTATGTTTTCTGTTTTAAGGGACGCCGAGGCTCTGCAAGGACTTCTACGAAGTCTAATACGGAAGGAGTGTGTTTTCTGTTTCAAGGGCCACAGAGCCATTGCAATAACTTCTACGAAGGCTGATGCGGAAGGAGTATGTCTTCTGTTTCAAGGACCGCAGAGGCACTGCAATGACTTCTACGAAGTCAGGTATGCAAGGAGTATGTTTTCTGTTTCTAGGGCCGCAGAGGCACTGCAATAACATCTACGAAGTCCGATACAGAAGGAGTATGTTTTCTGTTTAAAGGGCCGCAGAGGCACTACAATGACTTCTACGAAGTCCGATGCGGAAGGAGTATGTTTTCTGTTTCAAGGGCCGCAGAGGCACTGCAATGACTTCTACGAAGTCCGATACGGAAGGAGTATGTTTTCTGTTTCAAGGGCCGCAGAGGGACTACAATGACTTCCACGAAGTCCGATGCGGAAGGAGTATGTTTTCTGTTTCAAGGGCCGCAGAGGCACTACAATGACTTATACGAAGTATGATGCGCAAGGAATATGTTTTCTGTTTTGAGGGCCTCAGAGGCATTGCAATACCGTCTATGAAGTCAGATATGCAAGGAATATGTTTTCTGTTTCAAGGGCAGCAGAGGCATTGCAATACCGTCTACAAAGTCAGACACAGTGCAATGCCTCTGTGGCCCTTGAAACAGAAAACACACTCCTTCTAACTTCTACGAAGTCAGCTTCGCAGGGAATATGTTTTCTGTTTCAAGGGCCACAGAGACATTGCAATATCTTCTACGAGGCCAGCTATGCAACACGTATGTTTTCTGTTTCAAGGGCCACAGAGGCATTGCAATAACTTCTACGAAGTCAGATGCGTAAGGAATGTGTTTTCTGTTTCGAGGGCCACAGAGGCATTGCAATAACTTCTACGAAGTCTGGTACGGAAAGAGTATGTTTTCTGTTGCAAGAGCCACAGACGCATTGCAATACAAGACAGGGGCATGCCGGGACTCCTGACAAATATCAATGAAAATCCATGTGGTGAGCCATGTCATGTGGGTCCAATAAAGAGGCGGCATAAACTTTCTGCAGTGGGACATACATACATGGTGCTAGTAGGAGCCTTACTTATCCTCCACAAATGATGGATTTGTGACTATCTTTGAGTCTTCAGAAATTCCCGGTCTTGTATCGAAGTACAGAGAGCTGTTGATACAGAGATATTGTGAAGAGAGCCAATACAGCCTGGAGACCTCCTTCACCAACAGAAGCGACGAGGCAGAGTGGGAGAGTCCAGTGTCTCTGCTTTCTCTTATATCCCATTGTCCATTCCCTTGTTCTACGCAGGCCGTCATATTCTTGCATATGTGGTCACTGGTGGAAGTGGTGAGAGAAGGAAAAGAGCGTATCTTCTGCTGGATCCTGTGTTCATGGTTAATGCAACTTTGGCACTTATCCTTTTCCGTCCGCCAGTGGCACATCTAGACGTTGTACCACCTGTGACGGTCACTGCATTTGCCACCCAGCGGCCGCATGTAAGAGCGAGAGGGTGTGCTGGCGAGTCACGCGAGGGCTGCCCCGCACGGCCACAGGTAAGAGCGAGGGTAGGCCGCCGCCCCCAAAACTTGTGCCGCCCGGGGCGGACCGCCACCTGCCCTCCCTCGCTACACCACTGTCGTCCACCCGAATGCCATTTTCATTGATTTCTATAAAGAACTATGGTGCTGCACATTTTGTGGAGTTGACTTCTGCAGAAAGTGGGCTTGTGGCTATTGACACTGTGGAAAAAGATGCTTTAACCTACATAAAGCAGCACTGGGAACTGGTTTCATGCCACTACTCAAATATGTGGCCTAACGGCTAGAGCGGTCGATCTCGAAGTTGGGGAACCGTGTTTGAGTCTCGCAGGGACGCTCAACATCCTGTGACTCTGGGCAAATCACTTAATCCCCAAGTACCTAACAAAATGAATGTGTCTATAATGCAACTGGTTCTCATTTAAAGCGTTGTGATACCTTCGGGTCGAGTTTGCTCTACATAAAATAAAATAAAGTATTACAAAAAAACAACAGTACATTAATCCTTGGAGTGTTGCATCACAGTCCTGGTCTTCAGACATTCCCCTTGACCTCTCAACTTGACTCTATCCAATGACGTCGAGGAACATACTAAAATCCTTTCTCCCAAACACTCGGTATCTTAGCCAGTAGCCTGGCAAGGGAGTCGGAGGGCCCAAATACAAAGGTGGTACATGGGCCCCCAGCCTCCTGGTTGAGAAGTTAAAGAAAGTTATAAGTGGGGCTCGGTGGAACTCTCACAACCCTTGCCTTCGGTGCCGCTCCGCTTGCTTCACTGCTGATCGCCAGGCCTTTGGCCTCGCCATCACTTCAACTAATTATAAGACAGCAACATCAACAATACGAATTTAAAAAAAAAACATCTCGGCCTTGTGCTTAAAGATATAGGTGCAGTGGAATGTATTTACTGTGAGAATATTAATGTCAAGGGTGGAAGGATACAGTGCTTGGACTCAGTAGCATGCCATTCGCATCACTGCAATACGTTAATACATTGAGGGGTTGCTCCAGAATTTATAAACCAGCACACATATGGAAGTTCACACTCCTGCCCATCTGGTTGCTCAAACACAGGCTCCCAGATGAGAAGGACTGGGCAATGAGATTAATCAAAAGCTCCAAGAGTGAGCCAATTAATGGCATTAATGCACTACTGCTGACGATAGCTCCATGGCAGTGGTGCATAGATCATGTCGCAGCGGCTCCTGAAACAGATTGATGGACCTGAAGCATATTGTGTTGGGAAACAACAGAGTGCTGTTAGATTGTGCAGCAAGGCCACTTAGTGTAACTTCCTTAATTGGGGGAGGTGGGGACAGGTGAGGAGGGGTTCGTAGCATGGATATCAGGTCTAGCGAAGTGTAGCAAATGCTACTCCCAACTTGCCATTTGCAACACTGACTCTTGTTCTCTCAAAGCGACCAGATACCCTTAGGGGTGACAGTGTTGTGCTATACAAATGCTGATTGATTGATTGATTGTTGGCCCTGCTTTGATGAGTCATGACAGCAGTGGAAGTAAAATCACCCAAACAGGGCTCTTGTAATTTTGTGGAGTTTCTACAAGTTCCACTCCTTGCCCTTCCATTAACCTCTCATCAGCAAACAGGAACTCTTTGAGCGACTCTGGCCAGTGGCATAGGGAGCCCCCCACCCTAGCAGCCTAAGAGGGGGCTGCCACTAGGCCCTAGACTGTTCATAGGCAGGTATGCAGACAAAACTCCCATAAATAACATAGTTATGGAACACCTTTAAAGAGGGCTGTGGGCCTTGGACCGATGTCTACTGTGCAGGAAATAGAGAAAAAACAAAATTAAAATAGAAACACAGAAAGAGACACTAATAGAAAAAATGAGACAGAGGTTAGAAAAAAGATGGGTAGGTAGATCGAGTAAAAAGACAGAACGGGAAAAGGAAAGAATGATGACAGAAAGGAAACTTACAAGGAAAGAAGGACAGGTAGGATGGAGGAGTGAGCGTATGGATAGATGGAAAAGTGAGAGATTGGATGTCAAATGAAAGGATCAAGGAGTGAAAGACAGAATGGACATATGGAGAAGAATGACATGATGAATAGGTGAAAGGGCGGATGGATGGATACTTGAACATTATGGTGGATGACCAAAAAGATGGATGTACATATAAAAGAGTGAAATAATGTATGTGTGTTTTTATTTATTATTTATTTTGGTTAGTTGAGGCTGGCGAGACGGCTTCTATTTCCAGGCCAGACCTAAAAATGATTTTAGGAAAGGGTTGCTTGGCCAGTTGTTAAGTTGCACATTTGCTTCACTTTCTGCTGGAACCAGTGGGCTCTCCCTCCGGAAACATTAAAGGAGCATAAGCACAGCCTGAACTGAGATCACATCCACACTTCACACCAGTGATGCACTGTTGGAGATGGCCCTTTTTGAAGTGCTAGCCCCAAACATTTTGTTTCTTCCTCCTATTTTTTCCTGACCTGCTGTTGTTGGGTTTAGGACTCTGGGCACTTTACCACTGCTAACCAGTGCTAAAGTGCATATGCTCTCTGTAAATTGTGTTATGGATTGGTGTTTCCATGATTGGCATATTTGATTTACTTGTCAGTCCCTAGTAAAGTGCACTGAGTGTGCCAGGGCCTGTAAATCAAATGCTGCAAGTGGGCTGCAGCATTGGATTGTGCCACCCACCCAAGCAGCCTGCAAATGTAACTCTGGCCTGCCTTTGCAGAGCCTGTGTGCAGTCTGGGACTGCCATGTCGACTTGGCAAGTGTACCCATTTGCCAGGCCCTAAGCTTCCCTTTTCATACATGTCAGTCACCCCTAAGGTAGGCCCCATGTACCCCTGTGGGCAGGGTGCAGTGTATGTGAAAAGTAGGACATGCCCTGGTGTGTGTGTGGCTGTTTCATGATCCACAGTGCTTCCCTACACCTCAATTGCAATTCTCTGTTACTGCCACATGGGTTACTTTTAACATGATCAATTCCATGAAAGCTAAAGTTATGTTTATGTTGTTGATTCTCATTTTGTACTGTATGCGAAACTATGGGATATATAGTATCTCCATTCTTCAGTGCCTGAAAGTGCTCGGCTATTCTTTCTCGTAAACGTCTGATCGTGCTGCCGATGTAGATTTTCTTACATGTACATCTGATAATGTAAATCACAAACTTTGTTTCACAGTTGATGAACATTCTTATTGTGTGATCACCAGTGTTATTATAGTTAAAACTGGTGATCTTATCCACTGCCCATCAACATGTACTACATCGTCCGCACTTATGGAAACCCTTCAAATGTTCACTCAACCAAGTACTTTTAATTTCTGGTCTGGGATAACTAGGGCTAAGTATGTTAGCAAGTGTCAAGCTTTTTCTGAATGTTAAACTGGGTTTGTTTGTAATGTAAGGCTAAAGCATTTTATCAGATCTTAATATATACCAGTGCTTATTAAGTGCCCTGTTAATGTTAATGTTATCGGATTTATAGAGCGCATAGCTGCCCGTGAGTGTCCCAGCGCTGAACAGATTCTTATAGGAAGAAAGGGAGAGAAGCTTATGGAAAGAGCCATGTTTTCAAGGATTTTCGGAATGCCAGAAGATTAGGTTGGGCGCGGAGGACGGGAGGGAGGGCGTTCCACATCTTTGACGCATTGTAGGAGAAGCGCCGGCCTCCTGAGCGTGCTCGCAGAATCTTGGGTGGTTTAGTAAGGTTGGCATTGGATGATCGAAGGGGTCTGGAGGTGTTATAGGGAATGATTAAATCTCTCAGTATGGGGGGGGCTTTGCCATTCAAAATGTTATGTGTGAGGCAGAGTGATTCAAACTGTACTCTTTCCATGATGGGTAACCAGTGCAGAGCACGCAAGGCTGGTTTGGCTGAACAGCGATTCCTGGTGTTAGTCAGAATCCTAGCAGCGGCGTTTTGAACTACCTGAAGTTTGGTAATGGCTTTTAGAGGTGCACCAAGGTATAGTGCATTGCCGTAATCTAGCCTTGATAGAATGAGACCCTGTAACAATAATTTCCTTGATTGGAAAGGGAGTAAAGGTAAGATTTTTCGGGTAGATCGCAGGAGGCCAAAGCAGGCTCCGGCAGTTTTTCTTGCTTGGGTTTGCATAGTGAGTTTATTGTCCAGCCATAGACCGAGGCTTTTAATCTCGGGCTTGGGGGATGGAAGTTTGCCCATGCAAGGCGGCCAGAGGGAGTCTGTGAGGAGGTGAGCTTGATTCCCCATTACCATGATCTCCGTTTTCTCGCCGTTAAGCTTTAAATGGGATCTGTCCATCCAGCTTACGATGTCGGTCAGGCATGAGTGAAGATCTATATTCGGATTTTTTTCCTGAGTAAGAGAAACTATCAGCTGCGTGTCATCAGCATATGTAAGGAGTTTTATCCCATGTGGAGTGACTATCTGTTCAAGGGGGGACATGTAAATGTTGAAGAGTGTCGGGCTTAAAGAAGAGCCCTGGGGCACTCCACAGCGAACAGGTGTATCTTTGGATGCATGGTTGCCCTCTATAACCTGGAAAGAGCGGTCTGCCAAAAATGAGTTCAGCCAGGATAAGGCAAGGCCTGAAATTCCAAGATCACTGAGTCGCTGGGTCAAGATTTGATGATTGACAGTGTCGAAGGCCGCACTTAGGTCTAGGAGGATCACTGCCACTGATCCTCCTGCGTCCATGATCTTCCTGGCCTCCTCGACCACTGTCAGGATTGTGGTTTCGGTGCCTTGACCCGGGCGAAAGCCTGTCTGTGAGGATTTGAGTAGTTGATTGGTCTCGAGATAGTTGGATAGTTGGGAATTTATAAATTTTTCTGTTAACTTACTAGTGAGTGGAAGAAGGGAGATTGGCCTGAAGTTGGAAAGGTTAAGAGGGTCCAGATTCGGTTTTTTCAACAGAGCCCTAACCTTCGCCTTTTTCCAGCTGGGAGGAACTGTTCCATTGATCAGAGAGGCATTGATTACGTTAACCAGTGGTTCGAGGATAGTCGGGGTAACAAGTTTTAAGATGCTTGCTGGGGCTGGGGCTGGGTCTGAGGGAGAGCCACTCTTGAGTGATTGAAGAATAGGCGCCAGAGTGTCGGGATTTATAAGGGTGAATGAAAAAAGGCCAGTTTTAGGCGTGCTGGTCTGTTCTGCCATTACCAGAGGAAGATCCACGTTGGCGAGGGGGGGAAGTTTTTGTAGGATGTGTTGAATTTTCTGATCAAAAAAGGCAGCCAGTTTGTCACATTGATTGTCTGAAGGGTCGACAAATCCTAATGGTTCTGGTGTTTTTAGGAGTTGTTTGACAATTTGGAAGGTTTCCTTTGATGAGTGGGAAGCCGCATTAATTTTCTCTTGAAAGAAGGCGGTTTGTGCTTCTTTCAAGGCTTTTTTATAGGCAAGAATCGACAGTCTGTAGTCTTTCTTTTGCTCAGGGTCGAAATCTTTCCGCCACAATCTTTCTGCTTTTTTACAAAAAATTTTTAGGTGGCGGGTCTCCTGTGTAAACCAAGGGGCCGGGGTTTTTTTACGGGAAGTGAGGTGCGATTTTTTAGGGAGGATCGTGTTGAGGGAATTTTCGATCCAAGAGGAGAACTTTATGTCTGCTGTTATAGGGTCTGAATCGAGAGTCGGTTTATGATGTTCTAAGGCTTCCTTCCATTTTTCGACATAAAGTTTAGCCCAGGGACGCGTGGGGGCGATAGAGGGTTTATTGGGAGGGGAGATGTTAGGTATTTCCCATCTGAAAGGGATAAGTAGGTGGTCTGACCATGGCAGAGGGATCGGAGCGTTGGTTATGAGATCATCGATGTTGCATATGATGGGGTCAAGAAGATGTCCGAGCCTGTGGGTAGGTTGGTTGTTCTGGAGACGAAGCTGAAGCGTTGTTAGGTCTGCCAATAGTTCTACTGTGGTATCGTCGTCATTTTTATCAAAGTGGATGTTGAGGTCCCCTAGGATTATCATGTTAGAGGAAATGCTCGAAAGAACAGTTGAGAATTCGAGTAGGGAACTACAGAATTGGCCTAAAGGTCCTGGTGGACAGTAAATAAGGACTCCTGAGAGGGAGTTACAAGGGGACATTTGGATGTTAAAATGGACGTTTTCACAATTCGATAGGGGGCTGTCGTAAAAACGACATGTGAATTGATTTTTATAAATAATCGCCATACCTCCTCCCTTACCCTTCGCTCGGTCTAGATGTTGCAGTAGGAGACCCTGGGGTAAGGCCTGGACAATGTCGAAGTCCGATTCTGGCCTAAGCCATGTTTCTGTGAGAAATAGGATATCGAGTTTCTCCTCTTCTAGTAGCATATGTATTTCCTGGGTGTGCTTGGGTAGGGATCGGCAATTTAACAAACCCATTTTAATGATAGTTGGGGGAAGTTGATTTTTAGGAGCTGGGGTGAATTTAAAAGGACAATTTGGACAGTGAGTTTCCTGATTCTCACCTGTGAGGGAATTGGTGCAGGAAGGCTGTAAGGGATGGTTCAGTTGAAGCAAGGAGTCCCTGGAGTATGACAGATTTACGTGCTTGGAAAGGTCCAGGGTTGCTGGCCCTAGGCCCGTCCTGGCGCAGACGGGCTTGCCTTAGGCGTGCCTTCGGCGCGCTGCCGGCGCGCCCGCTGCGCTCGTCCGCTGCGCTTCCGCCAGAAGCACATACTTATGGGGGGGTGTGTGGCCTCGAGGGGACGTGTCCTCGGTGCACGCCGGCAATGGCGTCCGAGCAAGTTTGTTCCGTCCCAAGTCCGCTTTCAGCGTTTAGGAGCTGCTGTAAAGCGTGTAGCGAGGGAGGGCTTTGTTTCTGCTAGTGCTCAAGAGGTGAGTTAAAACAGAAGGCAAACAATATGTGACACTCAAAATGTTAAAAATAAGTTCTGCTCCCGGCTTCCGCCTCAGGAGTACTGTCTAAGGAGCGCTAGCTGTCAGCGCTTTTCTACTGGTGCCGGGGGGCGTGGCCTCGAGGGGGCGTGTCCTCGGTGCACGCCGGCAATGGCGTCCGAGCAAGTTTGTTCCGTCCCAAGTCCGCTTTCAGCGTTTAGGAGCTGCTGTAAAGCGTGTAGCGAGGGAGGGCTTTGTTTCTGCTAGTGCTCAAGAGGTGAGTTAAAACAGAAGGCAAACAATATGTGACACTCAAAATGTTAAAAATAAGTTCTGCTCCCGGCTTCCGCCTCAGGAGTACTGTCTAAGGAGCGCTAGCTGTCAGCGCTTTTCTACTGGTGCCGGGGGGCGTGGCCTTGAGGGGGCGTGTCCTCGGTGCACGCCGGCAATGGGGTCCGAGCAAGTTTGTTCCGTCCCAAGTCCGCTTTCAGCGTTTAGGAGCTGCTGTAAAGCGTGTAGCGAGGGAGGGCTTCGTTTCTGCTAGTGCTCAAGAGGTGAGTTAAAACAGAAGGCAAACAATATGTGACACTCAAAATGTTCAAAATAAGTTCTGCTCCCGGCTTCCGCCTCAGGAGTACTGTCTAAGGAGCGCTAGCTGTCAGCGCTTTTCTACTGGTGTCGGGGGCGTGGCCTCGAGGGGGCGTGTCCTCGGTGCACGCCGGCAATGGCGTCCGAGCAAGTTTGTTCCGTCCCAAGTCCGCTTTCAGCGTTTAGGAGCTGCTGTAAAGCGTGTAGCGAGGGAGGGCTTCGTTTCTGCTAGTGCTCAAGAGGTGAGTTAAAACAGAAGGCAAACAATATGTGACACTCAAAATGTTAAAAATAAGTTCTGCTCCCGGCTTCCGCCTCAGGAGTACTGTCTAAGGAGCGCTAGCTGTCAGCGCTTTTCTACTGGTGCCGGGGGGCGTGGCCTCGAGAGGGCGTGTCCTCGGTGCACGCCGGCAATGGCGTCCGAGCAAGTTTGTTCCGTCCCAAGTCCGCTTTCAGCGTTTAGGAGCTGCTGTAAAGCGTGTAGCGAGGGAGGGCTTCGTTTCTGCTAGTGCTCAAGAGGTGAGTTAAAACAGAAGGCAAACAATATGTGACACTCAAAATGTTAAAAATAAGTTCTGCTCCCGGCTTCCGCCTCAGGAGTACTTATAATAATGTATTACTCCCTGTACTGTAGTTAGTAACCAATCTGATTTTGGTCATCTCCTGTGCGGTCTTCTTTTTAGGTCCTAACTGTAATGTTTTCGTCCGGTGTAGTTTATACACCTTACTTGCAGCATTATCCACTACATTTCGATTATTGCCCCTGGCTATAAATCTATTCTTCATATCATTCACAGTGTCTTCAAATTCACTTTGTTCAGAACAATTCCTACGGGCTCTTACCATTTCACCGTATGGGATAGAATTAATTTGACATTTAGGGTGACAGCTATTCGCATGTAATAACGCATTACAACTAGTAGCCTTGCGATACATCCTACTACATATCTTCTCATCAACAGTATAAAGTTCGACATCGAGAAAGACTATATGTTGTAAATCATAATGAGTGGTAAACTTCGAATTGTAGTCATTGTTATTTAAGTAAACAAAAAAAAATTCTAGTTCAGCAGCTGTACCAGTCCACAGCATTAAGCATTTATCAAAGAACCTACCCGAATAATAAATGTTGTTAATCCATTGTTTACCTGTAGGGCCCCAGATCTGCTCCCCCTCAAACCAATCCATTAGTAGATTGGCAAAAGACGGAGCAAACCTGGAACCCATGGCAGTCCCGAGTATATGCCTAAACCATTTATTATCAAAGAGAAACACATTGTTCTCTAAGACAAGTCTCGTCATAGCCAACAACATTTCGGTATGCTCAAAGCCTTCCACAGGTCGTTTGTTAAGAAAGGGAAAGGTTTCTAAAGCCTTAATTCCTAAGTCATGATTAATATCAGTGTACAATGATATCACGTCCAGGGTTACCATAATTATCCCTGGTTCCTAAGTGATATCATTCATCATATTTAAAACATGTTTCGTATATGTATACACGAGGGCAGATTGGTTACATAAGGTCTCAAAAATGTATCGCTAAATTGTGATAACTTCTCCGTAGGGCCCCCTATTCCCGAGATTATCGGTCTCCCTGGTGGTCTAGTAGGGTTCTTGTGAATCTTTAGTAGAGCATACAAGCAGGGGAACCTAGGATGGTGAACAAGCAAATAAAGATATTAATCATAACTAATTAAGCTCCGATCATACCATACTTTAAGATACTTGTTGATCCCTACCATCAGTTCCTGAATAGGATTACTCTCTAACCTTTCATAGTACTGTCCATCATTCAATTGAGAGAGAATCTCATCATTATAATAATTCCTGTTCATTAATACGAGGTTTCCACCTTTATCAGCCATTCGTATAATCAAGTCTTTGTTGTCTTTTAATTTGTTTAGGGCCTGTCTCTCTCCAGTAGTCAGGTTATCGATTCCTCGATACGTCCACTTAATCTTATTCATGGTAGTGATTTTGTCTATTTCATGATTCTTAGCTTTATTGAAAACATCAATGCTATTCCCAGATGCTAATTGGGGGGTACATTTAGATTTAGTCTTTAAACCACTCTCTGTACTCAGGTCAGTATTCAGTTCCAAATCTAGTCTAGTCACAGTCAATGGATCATTCTCATTTTCTGTTAGAGATAACAAGGTCTGTGTGTCATAGACATCCTGTATCGTAAGGTTACCCAGTTCTGGTAAACTATCACAACGAGTTGCCGGGATAGGGTTTATTGCAAAGAATTTCTTTAATTTCAACATTCTTATAAATTTGTACAAATCAATCCTTGTTAAACACCAAGTACTTTGCTGTGCTGGCCTGCAGTGGCTGCTTCTGTCTTGGGCATTGAAAGGACTGGACTGAACTTTCTACAACTTCTTTCTTTTAGTATCTCCAAAGGCTTGAGGTAGAGCTTGCCCCCTGTTCAAGAAGTCTCAGGAACAGCAAAGACTTCAAGTTCTTCTGCCCTCAGCACTGGGACTGTGTGTTTTGTGCTGCAACAGAAGAGAAAACAACCTGACGCCATATATGACGCCGCTGCCTACTCCGTTTCCGGAAGGCACCGCTGAGGGCGCCGCCGCAATGCCGCATCGCGACCCTAGTCTCACCAACAACGCCATCTGACGCCACCACTGAGCCGCTGCTCGCATCGCGACGTGTGGGCACCGCACTTCGCATCGCCTTGCTTTACGCTGCCGCCATGATATCCCCGAAGTCGACTCTCCACGCCGAAATCAATGCCGCTGCTTGTACCGTAGTTCGAGGGCACAGCTCTTAAGTTACACGAGGCGCCGTCTTCATCCTGCACCGCAGCCTTGGCTTACTGACGCCGGCGCCATAGACTCCAGTTAGTCAGCCGACGACAGTGCTTCAGCAACAACGCCGCCATTGCCTGCACTGTGACCTGCCAGCACCTCAACGAGCACCACATCACTTTGCACTCTGACCCTGGTCTCACCGACAACGCCATCTGATGCCGCCACCAAGCCGCTGCTCCCACTGCGGCCTGAGGACATCGCACGCTGCACTGCTGCACTTCGCACCACAACACCCGGCGCCTGTCGATACCAGGGCACCTGACTTCAACTGCGAGGAGTTCGATCTGCAACCCGTGTGACTTCAAGGGCCTGGCGACTCCTGCACCGACATCCGGAACCGATGCCTGCGGACGCCGTGCTTTCGGAGCTCAACGAGAGGCCGCCGACTCCCTACATTTCTAAAGGTACTGTTTTGCAGGTCTTCCCGACACCGACGGTGGCCCGCGACGCTGCGGTCAACCAGAACTGTTTGGATTTGTTTGTTCACGACGCCGTGATAGCCCCGGATGGAGGCTTCTAAGTACTATATTGAGAATTTTTATCGTTTTTGGTCTTGTCTTAAGTATATCCAAATATTGGATATTTTTCTAAACTGGTGTGGTTTCCTTTTGTAGTGCTTACACTGTATTACTGTTGGTTATGTGCAAATTCTTTACACACTGCCTCTAAGATAATGCTGACTGCTCATGCCAAGCTAACAAGGGTGTGAGCAGGGGTTATTTTAGGAGTGTAACTCCCTTATTTTGACCAGAAGAAAGGGTCCCTACTTGGACAAGGTGCAAACCATTGCCAACTAGAGACCCCCATTTCTAACTTGCACACTGTGCACTTTTCTTCCAGTGTCAGCACTTGAATGGGCAATGATTAGTAAAACCCTATTTAGGAGTTTTATATAATGCTGGCTGAACCCAAGGGTATCAGAGCGCTTTACAGCAAGTGTCATATATGCAAGCAAGCAAAGCAGCGATCATAGTAGGACATAGTGATTCGTGACGAGTGGAGTTTAAACATAAGGAGTAGCAAATAAAACGAAAAGACACATGATGAGTACAGGTCGCACAAAAGGAGTAGCCGGTAGGTTTTCTATTCGGGGAGGAGGGAGCGCAGTGGGGGTCCGGGCGGTAAAGGAGGTCGAGGTCACAGGACAGAGAATCAAAGTCAAGTGGAGTGCCTGCTAAGGCACTTCGTGGATCTTATCTGTTCGCTAGGGAGCGATCGAGAAAGAGGACTTCGAGTAGTCTTTTGAATTTTGGAAAAGAGGGGATCGTTCTGATGTTGGGGGAATAGAGTTCCAGATTTTGGGCGCTTTACCAGCAAACGACCTGGCCATGGTTTTTTGTTTGCGTATTTTCAGCAAGATGAGTAGCAGAGTGTTGGAGCTCCTGAGGTTCCTGGTTGTGCCGGCTTTTTTGAGTTTGGAAGCAAGGTATTCCGGTTGTGTGCAGTGAGGTTAACTCTGATTAGACTCTCCCCCCCAATGGGTCAAATCTAGGTCTAGAGGTTCCTGCTAACAATGCTTCATCCACATGAAAGTGTTATTAACCCCTGAAAAAAGTCAAAATGCACCAGTGAATGCATTAAGCCTGATTCACACATGAATCTGAATCTACAGGTGTTTAGCATATACAGCTCATACGCGCTACACATATCTACCTCTTAGTTTAAATCTGAGTGTTGGACATGACCAGGAAGCATCAGAGGAGTATTTAAAGAAGTCCAGTGAAAATGAGCTGAGCACCCACTCAGTCATAACTTTCGCTATTCATAAATATTTTGCAATTAAGCAACAGCACATCTAATTTACTTCTCTATGATTCAGACTTAGATGCTGCAGAAAGTGTGGAAAAATGCACTTTAGTGTCTTATAACCACAGTTTCGGTGTATTAATGAGAAAGAGTTAATGAAAGCTGTTTGACACGACAAACCAAATCCTCCATGAAATTATAGCAGGATGCTAGAGTTTTCCTAACTCTTTTTGTGTAATGCCTAGGGCATGTGTTAGCAGAGTCAGGAAAAAAGCGCAAGTGAGTAATGTGTATTCATTTCATACCTGTAATTTTGCACGTATTTATGAATGTTTACCCATTCATGCATAGCTTTTGAAGGTATGTGAACACACAAAACAATTGAAAGCTATTTGACATAGTCTCTATGCACGGTTCCATAACCTTTGTCAATTGAGAATTTGATCAAAAAGGTTAAACTCCGCAAACAAACATGCATAGAAATTGTGTTTTATCACACAACCAGCAAGTCAGTACATCTCTGCTTCATAATGCAAGGGCCACGCTGTAGGGTTTGCCAATGCGTGTTTCTAAAGCATTGATTTTAAAATAGTAACAGAAAAAATTATTTCAGAATATTGTAAGAAAAGGAAAAACATAGGTATCTCAATAGTGAACACTGAATTCAATAATTTTAATTCGTAATGGTTTATTTCTCGAATACTTTTTGTGTAAGAAACTTCAAACAGTATTTTCAAAGCCTGTTGCCCATGATTCACTTTTAAATAATATAGAAGTCTTGCTGCAGGTACTTAAAAAACCAAAAAAGTTGTCCAATGGCATGAAGAACGATGTGTCCGAATTTAAACGAAATTGCTAGCCAAGAACAACTTGGAACAAGAACAAATACTCTAGCCATTTGGTGCTCTAAATCAGCCATGTAGGCTGTGTGCAGCAGTCTGCCCCTCCCCATTTCCATAAATGGTGCCTTTGTTTCTCAGGGGCTGAGCTTACATCCACCATGAGAAACAAAGGAGGTGACAAAGCCAACCTGATAAAGCATGCTCTTTAGTCGAATCTTGGCAAAAATATACCAGTTGCTATGTTTATACAGACTGCTTGGAAGGGAATGGAGAGCAACAAAGAGAGTGCGAGGGGTGGGGATACAAGAAGAGAAGCAGCCCATGAAGATAGCAAAAAAACGTGCACGCCCATAGAATGCTCAAAGAAAATGTAAAATGTAGTTCCCTGATGTAAACCGTGGAAGGATATAAATCATCCATTCAAAAGGATGATAAAGGTGCTGTGATTCAGGGCAGAGAACATAAGGTGATGAAAGAAAGCCATCAAATAAGCAGCAAGCAAATGAGAAACAAACGCTTACAAATGATAAGCAATAGACTGAACCAAAGGCCACTATAAGTGTTGATGTTATACACAGTCGGTCTTCAAAGATGCCTGTAGGCAAGACCTAAAAATGTCCACCTGTGAGGATATCTGTTATCCGCTGGTTGGAAATGTCTAGTAGTAAAATAATTACAGCCAGGTGACTCAGAAAATGGCCCCAATTACCGTTTTGCTGCCCACCCCGACATTTCCACCTGGTGCTGTCAAAGACCACTGGAGATGAGTGTACACTGGGTTTAGGAGAAGCCGTGTGTTCTCTACACAGAGATAGCGGTCCTCTGTGCCCTCCTCCCTGACAGAAGATATAGTCTCTCGGGTCATACAACCCTTTTGCAGGTTTTCCTGAGATGATCCCAGTAGCACATGTATACCCCACACACAAACTGCCCAGCATGCACCTGGTTTTCATGTGGGCACAGTATGCCTTCACAGAACCGGTCCTGTAATACCAAATCCATGCACATAGCCAGTGTTCCGGGCTTGGGTCTATTTTATATGTCGTCATCATAGCCAGTAGGCATTACATCCCCAATGGTTCCAAAGTCGTCAATAGACCTCACCTCTAACGCTCCGCTGTCTTCAGTTTCGCTGTTGGACCATCAAGGCCCCATCTTTGCACACCATAAACAGATGTAGCTTCAGCATCCTTCATTTTTGCCCTGGGCTGGTGTGATGTCATCTGGAGGTAACACGCCTTTCTGTCTGGGAGTGGTGGCAAGGGAGCCGGGCACAGTGAAGCTATGTCCCTCCACCTGCTGTATGACAGAACCACGCATGCGATTATTTTGAATGCCATGACCGCTTCTTTAACACACATATGCCTTTACCACGCATGCCTTTACAACAAAATTAGTTGTAAAGGTAGATGCATGGTAAAAATCACACTCCAGCCCCCTCCCCCGCCCTTAGCCCTAAAACCCGGCCCCAAGCCCTGCAAACCACCCTGCCCCAACCCTAAAAACTACTCAGACCGCTGCCCTGAACCTTAAAACCCGGCCCCAAAATCTACCCCGGCCCCGGGTCCCCTACCCTGAACCCTAAAACTGGCCTCTATCCCTAAAAACTGTCCTGAGCCCTAACACCTGTCACCCTGCACTAAAAAATACCCCACCCCATCCCCCTGCCCTGAGCCTTAAAACTGGCTACCAGTACTAAAAACTACCCCAACCACCCGCTCTGTACCCTGAAACCCAGCCCCCACCCCTAAAAACAACCCCAGCCCCTCGCCCTGAACCCTAAAACTGGTGCCTAGCCCTAAAAATGACCCGTAACCCCCGCCCTGAGCCCTAAAACCCAGCCTCCAACCCCACTTTCCAAGCCGCGTCCCGATCCTTCCTGTCGCAATCCTTCCTGTTCCTCCGTCCATTCTCCCCGCCCATCTTCTCTGTATCTAGAGTGCTGACTGCCTTTACCATGCATTAGGTGCTAAAGGCATATGTGTGGTTAAGGAAAGCGTGGCAATGTTTGCGGGGTAAAGGAGTGCATGGTTCCGCCCGCGTTGTAAATGCCGTTTCTTCTGTGGGACATCTACAGGCTGACTTAGGATGGGGCAATGTCTTGTTTATGAAAGTGGTAAGAACTCCTTTTCCCTCACTGGTGAAAATACTTTCAATACATGCTCAAACACTCAAAACAATGGAATCACCAGAAACGTGTGTTTAGATTAAAAGGGGTGTTTTAGAGATGGTATTAAAAGTAATTACATAAACGACGGACTGTAAAAGCTGGAGTCACACAGGCTGCTCTCTTGTTGGTCGCCATCGGACCTGCCCAATCTTGCGTGGGGGCGGAGGCGCTTGAAGTTATTGATGGCAGCGCGGCTAATGTTCTTCCCTTCAGAGGATAACCTAAGTGCAGAACAACAATGCAGATCAATGAAGCCTAATAAACCCAGTCACAATGAATAAATGCGACAATTAAAATCGTACTAAAAAAACGAGAAACAACAATAAAGGAAAAACCAATAGTTTCCAGGGCAGGAGAGAGATGTGAATAATTACAATAGGTAGTAATGTTTTTTTTTACCGAACATCTTGTGTTTAATTGCAAATAATGTTAGAACATAGAACATTTTCCATTGGTTTTCTAGTGTATCTGTTGTAAATAATGTAGGTCCATTCCATGTAGTTTCTTTATATAGATTTATTTCAAGTCAAGATCTTATGCAGAGCCCCACCAGGAGCAGCCTCCCTGCTGCTCAGCCCTCACTCCAACTGACACCTCTCTCATCCAACATTCCCTAACCAGCTCTCTCAGCAACATTCCACTCCACAGACACACAGGCTGAGCAGCAGATATAACAGTGTCCTTCCGCCTATATTGGAATGCACGAGAGGCTATATTGCGTCTGAAAAATGCGATGTCATCTCACATTTATTTCTTTATCTCATCGATATATTGTATATTCAAAGCAGTCTTTTTTTATTATTGGTGTGCACTGGAGTACACGTTTTTTTTATTGCTCTTGTCTGTGCACATGTGTGATCATCAAACCTATTCATTTTGCCAATGCTTGTTACATTTTATACACATAGGTCCAGGTGACCCAATGGCAAATAATATTTCTTAAATCTGTACACATGCCATATTCACAAAGTATTTACCTCCTTTCCGCTCCATCAAGGTCAGGTTTTTGGTTGGAAAAGAGGAGTGGATGCCCGGTTTGATGGTATCCTATTCTATTGACAGGCTGGCTCTGTCCAAGCTTTGCCTTGGTAGTGTTTTCCGTGAGTGCTACTTTAAGGCCATTATAGGCAATCGTCTCCAATGACCACCAGAGAGAGCCGCATTGCAACAAATAGTCACAAAAGTGTCCTTGTTTCTAGGGCAACAGAGTGACCAAACAGCAAAATATAATTTTGCATGTAGCTCCGAAATGGTTCTGGGCAAGCACCGCAACGCATTGCACAAACGCACAACAAGAATCTGTATAAACGTGTCTTGCAGTTGACGAAGTCTTCATCCGCTGCACAGACCAGATTGGAACTTGGTCTCTGCGACCACCCAGCAGGAGGTGCCGGTGCCTTTCTTAATCCATGTCACAAGCTGAGAAGGGCCAGAGCTGGCTCTCTGTTGTGGTCCGACATCAGCTCCAGCAGGCCATCTGGGCCACACGGTGTGTTCTTAAATGATAGTGTGCAGCTATTGTCCGTGAACGAACTGTGGGATCTAAACCCAAGTCAATCAGCATTTAAATGAAGTATTAAAAAACGTCCCCGCTCTGGTGCTACCATGCAGATGGAGCAATCTTAGCTAAACGCAAGCATGCAAGGGTGGTTATTAATTCGTACTCACCGGCCTCTCCATCCTCATACCATGCCTGTACCTATTCCAATCACTTCAAACTAAGATTCGTGGACCTCAGACTGGGTGATGGGCTTTTTTTGAAGCACCTAGCCCTCTGGCGCTGCCCAATGGAAGCAATCAAACGCAGGGGCTGCGGCGAGGCTGATGAACCCCTTGAGCAAGTTCTGTGCATTCGCCCCGCCATGTTGGACGAGTGTAAGAGAAGTCTCCAGACTGAGTGGAATAGGCTGGGAGTTAGAACCTGTCAGCAGCACTTAACTCAGAAAACACAGCCCTAAACATCCAATTGACGAAATGTACCCATCTCGCATATAAAAGATTTAGCCCCTCAGGTGCCCCCCCCCCCCCACACCCCACCCCAGGTGGCCCAGTCCAAAGAACTATTAGCTGCTACTTGTAAGCTCCTTCTTAAACCAGTTAGAAGTAATTCGACTGCTGCTAGAATTGGAAGGCACTTGAAAATCAATTTTGTATTTGGGTTTTATTCACTTTTAAATGACCTTTATACCATCTAAGATTATCTGCTTTATAACATGGATTGTTTTTTATTGCATTGTATGTTGTAAAGGTTTTAACTAACCATAAACAATAAAGATATTATTATTATTAAGATAAAGAAATGTGGCTCGGAAAATACTTTTCCTAGCAGTGGCTACAGCTGCCCTTGTGATTTGGGGTCGGACCCCCAGTGGATGGGATGGACGATTATGGCCTATGTTTTTTAGCTTGGGCTTTCTGGAGAGGTGTGGTGCAGCGGCCAGGGCAGCTGACTTCAGAGCACAGGGTTCACGGTTCACGGTTCACGGTTCGATCCCTGGTTCTGGCGGCAGCTCAGCTCAGCTCAGCACTCACTTAATTTCCACGATGGCCCCCAGCGACTTGAGACCCATAAGGGTGAGTAGTTTGCGCTTTACCAATACGGATTTTAACCTGTACCTAATTAAGGCTGCAAGCAGTCACCTTTTGTATCATTGACTCAGCACCTGTGTGAACTCTTCCCTGTTAGATATTATAGCATCTGCCGGTGATATTTTGCAGTCTTAATAGGTACCTTGGAATGAACATTTGAAGAGTTATAATGGTTATTGTGTGTGTAGTAACTACTGTACAGTTCTCTAAACTACTTCCGCCACCTGAACATGGCACGGTAGCAGCGTCTAGACAGCAAAATGTCTCTGTGAGTTAAACACTTGCAGCTGACATCTGCAGAAAACTCAAAGCCGCAAGCTCATGGAGGAGAGACCATGTTGTAGAGTTGGGAGTCTGGGACTGGGTTTTGAGTAGGTGGTTGGGTCATGCTGTAGAGCCGGCAATCTGAATCCCGACTTGAGTGGCTGACTCCACCTTTCATCCATTCAAGGTTAGCAAACGGACTACTATTAAACTGGGAAGCAGTCATTTATTTCTAGCGCTTAATAACTGACGATGTTTGGCATGAAGCGCTAGATAAAAATTATATTTTATTATTCTTAGAATGCATCAGTGGCAGCTAGCGTATACGGAGAGTGTTGGGGTGGGCCGCACCATGTCCTTTTCGCTCGGGTGTTGCAATCTTCTCTCCTCGAGGTTCCAACGAATGACCCAGCCAACTTCCCTAATCAATCCTGCTGCTGCGCTAATGCTGTTAACCATCATGAAAGTAGTGCCAGGATTGGAGGAAGCGGCCTCTCTCAGCGCTCTTAAGAGCATTGGAATCCTGTGCTTTCTCTAACTCAGCTGTCTTAGACAACTGGGTTAGAGAGGTTTATAATGCACGTCTGGCCGGCTATCGCAAGACAGGCGGCCAAAATGACATGCACACTTTAAACTTAAGTGCACAGCTCGCTGCTGCCGCTCAGCAGCAATGGCCCGCCCTGTCTTCACACTCAGTTGGGAATGGTTTGGTGAAAAATAAAATGGTAATAAATAAACTTTATTACCATTTTATGTTTCAACTTTAGGTCTTTTCTTAGTGGGGCAACCCTCCTCTGCTCTAATGGAGGAGCCGCTCCTGGAAGTCATTGCCCCTTCTGGTCTTACTTGGCTTGGAAGTTATGCTATTTAGCATTCTTGCACAATAAAAGGAGTGTTCCAAGGCGCTAGGTACAGGCCCACCTGGATATGGTGAGCTTTAAGGTAGAGAGGTGTTTGGGAGGGAGTAATGTGGCATTTTAGGGTAAGGTTGTGTCTAAGTGATGTCATAAAAAGGTTAAAGATGGTGGTCAGTTGAGAGAGTTCTGGCAATGAGATAGTGAGCAATGGAATTCTCTGATACAACAGCGAGTACAGTGAAAAAAGGTGATAAAGTGGGTATGTAAAGAATATAGATTGCTTGCTTTACCATGCCAGGCATTATATTGCAACATTTATATAGAACTTAGTACCCCTACGTGTGGGCTGAAGCGCTTACCTACATGGGTAGAACGCTATGACCTGTTGAGTGTGTGCAGTTTGAAGTGTGTCATCTTTGTTGGGATTCTATGTGGCAGGTGATTCCATGTCATGCGTGAGGACCACCAAGGTGCGGTTATCATGTTATGGGATGCAGCACTTAAAAGTGTGATGAATCATGAAATGTGAGAGAGAGGCACTCAGTTTGTAGTCTGCTCTTTTCCTGCCCGTTTTCTCTCCTAGCCCCTGCATTCCAGCCTTCCTTTCCCCTTCCTGCTGCTGCGTCCCTTGCGGCCATGCCCCCCTCACTCACCCATTTGTCCCGCTCCCGCCTCCCAGCTGCTCCTCCCTCCCACCTCCCCTTCTTAAGGCGGCCGCTGCGCAGTGAAGAGAGCGACCCTTGACCCTGTTCCAGGCAGGTCGCTCACCACGCCGCACAGCTCCACCGTTCTGTGCCCGTGTCCCTGGTCGCTGCTGCCACAAGTTCGAGGCCCTCTTCCCCCCGTAGGCCCCTGCCTGCGCCTCATCGCTGGTGGCCAGTGGTGAACCGTAAGTATCTGTCTGCTCGCTCTATTCCCGTTGCCTGTTATTTGTCTGTTATTGTATTCCATTCTGTTGTATTGCGGTGTATTTGTCTGCTGTTATATTCCTTTCTGCTGTATTGTGGTCTATGCTATTTTTTCTGCTGTTGCATTCCATTGTGTGGTATTCTGCCTTCTGCTACTGTGACCCCGTTTTTAGTATTCTGTACCCACTGCTATAGCCCTATTGTAATCTGGTTCCACTGTTATATTCCTTGTTTTTGTATTCTGCTCTTTTCCTGCCTGTTTTCTCTCTTAGCCCCTACATTCCAGCCTTCCTTTCCCCTTCCCGCCGCTGCGTCCCCTGCTGTCCCACCCCCCTCGCTCACCTATTCGTCCCACTCCGGCCTCCCAGCTGCTCCTCCCTCCCACCTCCCCTTCGTATAGCGGCCGTGCCAAAGGCAAGGCCGTCTGCGCCCGTCCGCGCCTGGACCGTGCCCAGTGCCAAACCCCCTGGCCCCCGCGAGCGCCTAGACAACCAGTTCCCGCTATGACGCCAACCTCCTCCACGCACTCAACGCCGGCTGATCTACCACCTGCTTCCAGGCCACCCCGAAGCGCACCCACGGACCTTTCACCTGCCAAAACTGCAGCTTCACCAGCCAGCATGCACCAGCACGTCCTGCCCCCCCACCGAGGCAGGCCACAACCATCTCAGATGCATACTGCTCAACACCCGCTCCGTCCACAGGCATGCCGTTGAACTCTGGGACCTGCTCAACTCATCCTCCCCGGACATCGCTTTCCTGCCGGAGACCTGGATGAACACCTCATCGGCACCTGACGTTGCTATAGCCAACCCGGATGGCTACAAGATCACCCGCAGGGACCGCACCAACAGACCGGGAGGAGGAATCGCCATCGTCCACAGAAACACCCTCAGAATCTCGACCAACACCGAAGACCCCCTCAGCACCCCCGAACACCTGCACTTCCAGATCCACATCGATCCCAACACCACCCTCAGAGGAACCCTCTTGTACAGACCCCCCGTACGCCGGACACAGTTCAGCGACTCCATCACAGACGTCGTCAGCCTGCACGCCTTGGCCTCCACAGACTACATTCTTCTCAGAGACCTGAACTTCCACCTCGAGAACGCCAACGACAGCAACTCCACCACTCTGCTGGACAACCTCGCCAACCTCGGTCTCAAACAGCTCGTCACGACACCCACACATTCCGTCGGACACACGCTCAACCCCATTTTCTCCGCTAGCAGCCACGTCACCTTCAGCAACACCACCGAACTCCATTGGACCGACCACCGCTGCATCCACTTCTCCTTCGAGAAAACCACCAGCAAAGAATCCCCCACCGCAGCTGGAACAAGGTCACCGAAGACCAGCTAATCACCACCCTTGCCTGAGACTCACCAATCGACCACACCGACCCCGACACAGCCGCCTGCAACCTCAAGGAATGGATCGCCGTCTGCGCCAACACTCTCGCCCGATCAAGAAATCCTCAAACAGACGCACCGAAAGAAGGGCCATCTGATTCACCGCTGACCTCCAGGCATCCAAGCAGACCTGCCGAAGACTAGAGAAGAAATGGCGCCACGAGCAAACACCGGACAACCATGCAGCCCTCAAGAACGCCAGCTTAAGACACCACCATCTCATTCGAACCGTCAAAAGGACCTCCTTCCAGGAACGCATTGACAACAACACACACAACAGCAAAGAGCTTTTCAACATCATGAAGAAACTTGCCAACCCCAGCTCCAACGACATCCCACCGTCACAAGACCTCTGCGACTCTCTAGCCACCTTCTTCCACCGCAAGAACATAGACATCCATGACAGCTTCAACATCCACACCCCACCGACAGCTGCTGACACCGTAGACTCACCGCCCCCCAGCCACACCAGCCTCCTGATCTCCTGGAACCACGTCAACGACGAAGACACCATCAAAACCATGAACACCATCCACTCCGGATCACCGTCAGACCCCTGCCCCCACCACATTTTCAACAAAGCGAGCTCCATCATCGCACCCCAACTCCGAAATATCTTCAGCAGCTCATTCGGAAACACGCAGCGATCAACGCCCTACTCAAGAAACCCAAGGCAGACCCAAAGGACCTCAGAAACTTCTGGACCATCTCCCTGCTCCCGTTCCTGGCAAAAGTCATCAAGAAGATCGTCAACAGACAACTGTCCCGCTTCCTCGAAGAGAACAACACATTGGACTCGGCCCAATCCGGATTCCGCAGCACCCACAGCACTGAAACCGCTGTCATCGCCGCCACCGACGACATCAGGACCCTGCTGGACAATGGCAAAACCGTGGCCCTCATCCTCCTAGACCTCTCGGCCGCCTTTGACACCGTCTGCCACCACACCCTACGCACACGCCTCTACAACGCAGGGATCTGCGACAAAGCCTTGGACTGGATCACCTCCTTCCTCTCCAGCAGAACCCAGAGAGTCCGCCTCCCACCATTCCGATCCGAAGCCGCCAATATCACCTGCAGCGTACCACAAGGATCATCCCTCAGCCCGACCCTCTTCAACCTCTACATGACACCGCTCGCCAACATCGTCTGATCACACAACCTCATCATCATCTCATACGCCGACGACACCCTGCTGATCCTCTCCCTCACCAAAGACCCCGCCACCGCCAAAACCAACGTCCATGGTGGAATGAAGGCCGTCGCTGAATGGATGAAGAACAGTCGCCTGAAACTGAACTCGCACAAGACGGAGGTCCTCATCCTCGGCTCCAACCCCTCCACCTAGGACGACTCCTGGTGGCCGGCCTCGCTGGGAGCTGCGCCGACACCCACCAACCACGCACGCAACCTGGGGGTCATCCTGGACTCATCTCTGTCAATGAACCAGCAAATCAACACCGTCTCCTCCTCCTGCTTCAACACCCTCCGTATGCTTCGCAAGATCTACAGATGGATCCCCACCGGAACCAGAAGGACGGTCACCCAGGCCCTCGTTCACCAGCAGGCTGGACTACGGCAACGCCCTCTACGCGAGAACCACAGCTAAACTCCAGAAGAGACTTCAACGCATACAGAACACCTCCGCACGCCTCATCCTCGACATCCCCCGCCACAGCCACATCACTGCCCACCTGAGGAACCTGCACTGGCTCCCCGTCAACAAGAGGATCACCTTCAAGCTCCTCATCCACGCCTACAAAGCACTCCACAACACCAGACCAGCATACCTCAACAAACGACTTACCTTCTACACCCCCAACCGCCAGCTTCGCTCTGCTGACCTCGTCCTCGCCACCGTCCCACACATCCACCGAACGACCACCGGCGGCAGATCCTTCTCTCACCTCGCCGCCAAGACTTGGAACACCCTCCCCCATCTACCTGCGACAGACCCAGGACCTGTTGATCTTCAGGAGGCTTCTCAAGACCTGGCTGTTCGAACAGTAGCAGCCCCCCCCCCCCCCATTAGCGCCTTGAGACCCTCACAGGTGAGTAGCTTGCTCTACAAATGTTTGATTGAGTTTATAGTTTTTAGTAGGCTGGCAGTTCAAACAGTTCTACTATTCAATTCTCACGCTCCCCAAAGACCCTTCTCCATGGTTTTGGAAAGTAACACATACCAAGCCATTTTGACCATTAAGATTCTGTTGATTCCCAGTTACATAGCAACATGTATGAAAACTCTGCAAACTTTCGGAAATAAAGACTGCTCTGAGTAGTAGCAGATATTACCCAGTATTTACCTTTGCTCCAGACAGTAGCTTTTCAAGCCAACACTTCGTAAAATGGAAAGTACATTGCATTGAACATTAATAGCACACTACACATCTCAGCACTTTTCATAAACATTGCTGCATGGCCGCGCTCCATATATTTTAGAGGCGAGATGAATCTCGTCCTGTAGATCCGCTATTTTGTTTTTCTCTCCGACTTTTAATAATCATTGAGCACTGACGGCAGCCAGCTTGGCTGAGCCCACTAGCACTTGTTTTGTGTTACTCTGAACACGGGGAATGTCCAGTGGCAGCTGCTACGGAGCAGGGGTGGTGGGGTGGGGTGGAGGAGGCTATTTTTTTTATTTTAAATCACTTACCTGATTACTGTTGGAGCTTCTCCTCCATCCTCTACTCTTTCTGGCTCCCGGCAGCATACAGACTCCCCTAAGCCAATCACAACGCTGCTGTCACCAGCATGACAGCAGTATCGTGATTGGTCTGAGAGGCCTGTTTGCTGCTCAGACAGTGCCATTATAAACAATGGGGTATTCCCAACAGGTCCCTGGACCTGGGTATCGGTTATTATAAAGAAACAATGGTCCTGGACCAATTATTCAAGGAAGAGTTAGATTAACAGAATTAACAATGTATTTGAGCTTACATTAATCAGCTCCCAAACGTCTGTAAATCGTGAAAATAAATGTGCAGAAAAAAACACTAAGTATTATTACAATTTATTTATTTAGTCATTTAAAGGAACAATCATTAGAGGGTCAAGAAGGTAGGAAAATGTTCTAGGGAACGTGTAAGAAGGAGTGCTCAAGTGTATATATAGGAGTCAAAAGAGCTCAAAGTGTGTTATAAAGTAAAGGGCATATATTTACAAGACTGTAAAAAACTGATAATCAATAAACAGATGCCACATGCAAATTAGTCATTTGAATTTGTAAGGAGTGTTTCCTTAAGGCTGCAAACGGGGGAAATGGGGAAGAGGAAATTGGTCCAGGGGGTAGCGTTGACTTTTCGATCCGGCTTATCGTCAAAAGAGGGACTTTAATACCTCAGCTATGCGGATCTTCCTCAGGACAAGGGGACGGGTGAAGTGACCCTCATCACTTTTGCAATGCTCAATTGGAGTCCAAAACCTGGTTACACCAATGCCCGTAACGTGGCAAGGGCCAGCTAAGGATAATTCCCGTTATTCAGTAGATATAGACCATGGCGGTAGTGCCCAAACTGATGGAGTAAGGACGTCGATCAGATCGTCTCCAGTTGTAAAAATCACGCTGTGCCCTGGATTATCTGATTCATTCAGCCAACTTTTGCCACAAATACGGATCTGAATATTACGTTCCATGGATGGTCTGGGAACCACCGCCATGGTCTAGATCTACTGAATAACGGGAATTGTCATTAGCTGGCCCTTGCCACGTTACGGGCATTGGTGTAACCAGGTTTTGGACTCCAATTGAGTATTGCAAGAGTGATGAGGGTCACTTCACCCGTCCCCTTGTCCTGAGGAAGATCCGCATAGCTGAGGTATTAAAGTCCCTCTTTTGCAGATAAGCCGGATCGAAACGTTAACGCTACCCCCTACCGCACCTGGACCAATTTCCCCTTCCCCATTACCCCTGTTTACAGCCTTAAGGAAACTCTCCTTACAAATTCAAATGAATAATTTGCATGTGGCCAGGTTGCATCTAATTGTTTATTGATTATCAGTTTTGTACAGTCTTGTAAATATATGCCCTTTACTTTTCTACACACTTTGAGCTCTCTGGACTCCTATATATACACTTGAGCACTCCTTACACGTTCCCTAGAACATTTTCCCTACCTTCTTGACCATCTAATGATTGTTCCTTTAAATGACTAAATAAATATATTGTAATAATACTTAGTGGTTTTTTCTGCACATTTATGCTCAGACAGTGCCTCAGAGCCATGGGACTGTTCTCCACCTGGCTGTGCAACACAGCCAGGTAGAGAAATGCTAAGTGCACATGACAGTTTGGCCGGCCATAGACGGCCGTCCAAACCGTCTTGTGCACTTATGGTGCACAAACTACTACTCCTCCCTGTGACACCAGCCTCGCCCCATCCTAACCTGTCCCCATAGCCCGTACTGAAAATAAAATGATAATAACATCATTACCATTTTATTTTTCCCTTTTCACTTCTCTGAGAGCAGTGGGGCGACGCTCCCGCTAGGTATGAATAAACTAAGGTGGGAGCAGTGCCTGTTGGAACGAGAGCTCAGTGAGGTAAGCATTTACTACTGTAATCATTGTGAAATTTGGAAAGTAGAGGGGCCATCCAGGGTATGATGTCAAAGTGCTGCTCAGAGCCTTAGCTGACATCATCAATTTGTTAGCAAGTATGGACTAGGCACAGAGAACTGTTTTTCCTCTAGTCTGATGGTGTCCCACAAGTTTGCAGATTGACAAATTCAAGTAAATCTTCCATCCTTCTGAGGTCAATAAATTACATGAGATTGATTTTGATAATAACAATGACTATTGGTTTCAGAGCTGCCCAACAGCAATTTGTGTGCTGTCAAGCAATAAATACTTAAAATGTATTCTTATGAGCCTGTGGAGAGATTGATGAACAAGTGTGAGGACGAAGAGGCTTTGTGAATAATTCACTGGACATTGCCATCATGCTGGCTTGAAGCAAAAACACAAGTGCAAAGTTAGGAGGTTTAGATGGCTTCAGTTGCCAATCAGAGACTCACGGAAGAAGCGATGAGGCTCGAAAGACATTGGTCAGTTTCTTTGTTGGTCAAATAGGGACAGGTTTCCCTGGAGGAGAAACCTGAGAGGCAGATGGTGGTCGGGTATTGAGGGAGGAGCTGAGGCCATGATGTAGAGTTGGCACTCTGTGATCTTGGTTTGAGTAAGGAAGAGAGACGGTCCAATTCAGAGTTTGGCAAAGAGGATACTTCATCTCAAAAGCAATTTAATACTCTCTTTGCCAAACTGAAGTTCTGCCCACCTCATTTAGAGTCGGACGGAACTGCAGTATGTCAGTGGCAGAGATGAATCCGACAGTAAGGGCTATCGGAGGTTTTGCCATTTGACCTCCCGATTTAGACTGAGCTGTCGAATGACCAGTTTTCACTTTCCATCACCGCCAAAACCTGGGGCTAAAGATCAGTGAAAACTTCTAAATGACCCTCACACAGGGGGAGGAATTTCCAATGGCGAGGGGCTCATTATGTTTTGTATTTTTTTTTTAAAACAGCTTTGGGGTTTTGATTTCGACAATAATAGAAATATTGAAGGTTTGATGTACGGCTCTGTCATGTTGGCGGAGCCATCTGTCAAACTTGAGGTTCACTGACCGGAACTGCCATGACGGCCACTCCTGCCAGTGCAAAAGATGCCTGCTAAGCTCGCGGACATATCTCTAAATTTGGTGGACAGACTACCCTCGGCATGGCGGTAATAAACTGCTCCGCCATGCAGATGGTACATACTCCTTCCGCTGAACTCTAACTGAGGTCCTAAACTGTAGGGTAAGCATCCTGTGATTGGGCTTGAGTTGGGTGGAAAGGTCCTCTTGGAGAGTCTTCAGTCTGTAATCAGGGTTTTGAGAGAGACAGCTAAACCATGTTGTAGAGTCTGCATTCTGTGATTGGCCGTGAGTCAAATAGCAAGGTTCTGCTGTAGAGTCGGCAGTCTGTAATCTGGGTTTGAGTAAGGGGAAAAGATCATGTTCTAGAGACAGCAGTTTATGATTGGGCCTTGAGTCAGCTGGTGCGGTCCTGCTGTAGAGTCAGCAGTCTGTAGTCTGGATTTGAGTGATGGGGAGAGATTAAGTCGTAGAGTCGGCGGACTGTGATTGGAGCAAAAGTCAGGTGGACAGGTCATGCTGTCGAGTCAGCAGTCTGTAATCAGGGCTTGAGTGAGGGGGAGAGACTAAATTGTAGAGTCAGCAGTCTGTAATCAGGGATATAACACGTTGTAGAGTCAGTAGGCTGTGATTGGGGCTTGCGTCAGGTTGCGGGGTCTTACTATAGAGTTTGCAGCCTGTAATCAGGGCTTGAGTGAGGTGGCAGAGTCTTGCTGTAAAGTCGGCAGTCTGTAATCAGGGCTTGAGTGAGGGGATAAACCACGTTGGAGAGTCAGTAGGCTGTGATTGGGGCTTGCGTCAGGTTGCGGGGTCTTACTATAGAGTCCGCAGCCTGTAATCAGGGCTTGAGTGAGGGGATAAACCACGTTGTAGAGTCAGTAGGCTGTGATTCTGGCTTGCGTCAGGTTGCAGGGTCTTACTATAGAGTCCGCAGCCTGTAATCAGGGCTTGAGTGAGGTGGCAGAGTCTTGCTGTAAAGTTGGCAGTCTGTAATCAGGGCTTGAGTGAGGGGATAAACCACGTTGGAGAGTCAGTAGGCTGTGATTCTGGCTTGCGTCAGGTTGCGGGGTCTTACTATAGAGTCCGCAGCCTGTAATCAGGGCTTGAGTGAGGGGATAAACCACGTTGTAGAGTCAGTAGGCTGTGATTGGGGCTTGCGGGGTCTTACTATAGAGGCCGCAGCCTGTAATCAGGGCTTGAGTGAGGGGATAAACCACGTTGTAGAGTCAGTAGGCTGTGATTCTGGCTTGCGTCAGGTTGCGGGGTCTTACTATAGAGTCCGCAGCCTGTAATCAGGGCTTGAGTGAGGTGGCAGAGTCTTGCTGTAAAGTTGGCAGTCTGTAATCAGGGCTTGAGTGAGGGGATAAACCACGTTGTAGAGTCAGTAGGCTGTGATTGGGGCTTGCGGGGTCTTACTATAGAGTCCGCAGCCTGTAATCAGGGCTTGAGTGAGGTGGCAGGGTCTTGCTGTAGAGTCGGCAGTCTGTAATCAGGCCTTTTGTGAGGGGGGAGGAATCATGTGGTAGGGTCGGTAGTTTGTGATTGACACTTGAATCATGTAACAGAGTCATGCTGGAGAGTCGTCAGTCCACGGTGTATAATAACAGGTTGCTTCTACACCACCTCAGCTGCACGCCTGCAAGAGCTGGAAATAGGGGGTGCTGAAGCCCAGCTCAGTGGTACTCCATTTATCAAGCTGTGGAAGAGGAGAAGCTGAATCTCGGCTATGTGCTGAGACTAAAGATAGTTGTATGTTATGGAATATGTCAACATATGCTATCTTCATATCTCTGAAATGTCCAGTCCAGTGAGCTGCCTGATTGTCTCGATTTAAATTTTAGGGTGTTTAATTTTTATGTGCGCTATTTTTTAAGCTGATTAACGTTGTACTATGCTCTTTAATATTATAGTGTGCTGTACTATGGCATAGACCCTTGTAAAGTGCACAGGTGCACGAGTCCCTGAAATGATAGCACCTGCAAAGGTCAGAGGACAGTTTGTTTTCATCCAGACAGATGTAGATCACCTTCGCGCTATATAAATGGTGATAGCATAACCCCTTCGGAGCACCCTGCTTCACTAATACAGAAGCAGACCCTGACGTGTTTGTTACCCTTGTACCGCCATTTCCTTTTCACTGAACCAGAAGTCAGGCGAGCCCAAAAGGAGTTCAATCCCACAAACTGCAAAGAGCTATCAGTGCCTTGTCACTTATCAGCACGCCACCAGTGGTCGAAGTGCGTTAAAAAGTAGTATGATGATGTGTGCAAAGGGGGCGGGGCTAGTGAGCATCGGAGAGGGGTCAAAGGCGTAGTGAAAAAACCAAAATATTCTATAACTTTTTTCGTCTTTCACTTTCAGATAACAACATATAAAAAGTGCACAGCTTAAATGAAAAATAAATGCAGCTTAAGTTAATCAGTGAGAAATGCACTGTCGTACTTTACGAAACCTCTATTAGTTAATGCGCTGCAGGGTCTGTGTCTGTATCCAGAGAGACACAGAATTGCATCCTGGTTGGTGCAGTGTGGAAACTAGTGCCTTGTGTATGTTTAGGGCTACAAGGCCCTAGTCTGTGACAGAAAGCACTGTGAACATATATGTCATTTTAAACTAGCATTGCACACATTATAAGGGAGGCTGCTACAAGAGCTTCAAAACGGTTTAGGATGAAAAAGTGCTTACAAAATATAGATTTTATTAATACCCGGACTGTACATAGTGCAAATGTCATAACTGTCCTTTAAAAGCACACACGTTACAGCTCAGCTGACAACTCCCTTGCATTCCCACTCAAAAAGAAAAAATCTGTGTCATTAGGAAGCTTCAAGTGATTTCATCAATTAAAGTCAATACTGGCTTCTAAGCACCCTCTACATTTGCCGATTTGCCAGGCAAGCAGGCACCCTGTCAGGAAGGCTTGTATAGCTGTCTAACAGACACCAGCACAGCCATTGGAACAACAAATGCAAATTCTGATATTGAAAATGGCAGACAGAAAAAATTCATTGGGTGCTACAGACACAAACACAGACGTCGGGGAAACACAGGCTTTCGGAATAGCAGACAACAAGCTAGATGTGTTTGTAAGAGCAGATATAACCGCAGAAAAAAATGGGAACAGCAAACATACCACTGTAACGACAAAAACAACAGGAAACACCTAAAATAGTCAACAAAACATTGCCAATAGAAAAGGCAGGCAGATACATACACAGACATTGGGTAAACATAGGTATTGGGAATAATATACATGGATACTGAAGATGGCAGCCACAAACGCTCTGGAAACGACAGGAACAGACATATGTGGAACTACAAACACATACATTAAGCAAATACAGACTATAGGAACCACAAACACCAACACAGACGTTGAAAAGGAGAGGTGCAGACAGAGACATTGCTGACTAGAGACACAAACAGACACTTAGAACAGCAGACACAAACAATGACAATGGCAGACATAAACTCCCTAGACACACGAGGCATTAGAAACTACAGTTAGATTAACATAGGAAACCGCAGGCACAAGTACAGCCATTGGGAATAGTGGACACAAATACAGACATTGGGAGCGACAGAGACATTGGGAATGGCAGGCAAGCACACAGAGTCAGGAAATGACAGACATACTGTGGAAGCAGCAAACACAGAGATTGGAAATTTAAAACACAGACATCGTGAATAGCAGGCACCAATACAGAAATTGGAAATGGCAGACACAATCACCGAAGTTGGGAATGGCAGACAAGCACACTTGTGAAATGGCAGAGACAGCTACAAAACAGCTGGGTCCATTTGTGGCAACATCATGCAATGGGAAACCATAAAGAATTGGCACATTTGAAACGAGAGGGGATTGGTTGAAGAGTTGACCAACAAGTGTGAGTTGTGTTTGTGGTTTGTGAGGGTGGGACAGAGGCTTCTTTGGTAGGATAGTGCTAAATGTATTTTATGATTCGCTTTGTTGCCCATGAAGGTGTTGTTTGTGGTGCCTGATCCCTGCTCTCGCTTGTGTTTCCAGATGCAGGACGCTATGGGCTACGAGCTCCCCTGGGTCTATTTCGTCAGCTTGGTCATCTTCGGGTCCTTCTTTGTTCTGAACCTGGTTCTTGGTGTCCTGAGTGGGTAAGTGATTGGCAGTCAATGCATCCCTTTGCTAGCGCTTCTGCCTGAGGCTTCACACTGATGCTGTGCCTCGTGCCTAGCGGCAAGGAGTTCCTCAACTAAAAACGAAAGAAATAAGCCAATGACATGAGTGTTACCTGGAGTATGCCAGCCAGAGGTAGAATGCCTCTTCCAACAGGGCAGGGCTTAGGTGTGCCCATTTTCCTACTCCGACCCGCTGCCAGTGCTTAATTTGTGCAGGAGGCAACAGCACAGACTTTGGAGACTGGGACTTAATTTTATCATCATACTTTGACCAAGATAAGAGAAATAAAGTCAGAGAAGGAAGGAGGAAGGGAAAGATGGGAAGAAAGCGATAAGGGGAGAAACCGGAAATGAAAAAGAACCTGCACGAGTGAGATAGAGAGACAGGAAGTGTATGGTGGGGAAAGAAAGAGGCTTGAGGTGGTATCCACACCTGGCACAGGCGCTTGGTTTCTAAAATAAAACCTAGGCCCGAGAAGTGTTTTTTTACTTTTTATTTTCTATCAAATTAAGCACTGCATGTGAGTTCTAACGACGCTCCAGTGGCTCCATAGATTTGAAGTTCACTTGGAGTTGGCATCTTGGTGTTTCTTTTACGCTGTCTGTTAGTGTTTATGGCTTCCATACCCATTAATGTTTGCCTCACATGGGACGTTGAGCACTGTCAGGCTTGTTCACCTCGTCTGCCCAGCAGCATTAGGAGTAGTGAATGGCGAGGGTAGAGCTTCCCTTGCCAAACACAGATCATCCTTCAGGGCAGACAATTGCGTTCAAATTATAGAAAGGGCCCTGGGGGGCGCGAGGGCACGTGTGCCTGCTTTTTGCTTGTCCGGGGAACTTTGGCAATACTCAAGGGACCAATGGCATTTGCCCCTTCTGTCATACAGATCACCCCCTCGCTAAATGTGTGGCAGCGCAATCCCGAGGGTGCATTTCCTCGTTGGCGTGGGTGTGTGACCTTCTGCAATGAGGGAGTCATTGTCCCGGCTTGCAGCCGCGCCATATTACAGGTGCAGGCGCAGAAGCAAAGAGGCTGTCAGGAAGTGCATTGACCAAGTGTCACAAACAGTGCCCCCTCCCGAGGGTGCCCTGTGGAAGGCAGCAAGGGCGACGTCACGGCCCCATTCCCCATCCAGGCATCCCTGTGTAGGTGGGTGCAGCCACTCACTCGCAGGAGGCTCTCTGCCAGGACAGTTGCTGCCTAGACAGTGAAAGGCAGATCCGTGGTTTCAAAGAGACGTCTGTCTTTCAATAATGCGCTGCTCTGAGTGAGTGCAGAAACAAGTTTGCGTCTACACCAGGAACAGCGCATTTGCACCAGGCAGTCTTAAGTTTGTGCCATGTCGCAGAGTGGGACAGCGCGCCATAGCCATAATGCGACCATTGGACCAGATGTGTAAAATGATGTAGTGAGTCCTTTTCTTGCATCATTCACAAAAATGTTGCGGGACATATAGAAATATAAACATTTTAATAAAAACTGTTATGCAAAGAGCAACGAAGATTTATGGTGTCATGTTGCTGCAATGTAAATCAGCAGCAGCATAATATAATAAGTTTTTTTTTTTTTTTTTTTTTTTTTTTGAAACCGTTTATTGCATCCATAAAAAGGTTACAGGTATGGGCCTACAACCGCACGGCCGGCCGCTAAAGCATCACAAATATAGTACATACAGACAGTAAAGGTCTCTCAGCGGTGTACAGTAGAAACACAGGAGTAATCAACGGTGCAGGCCTCACGGCGTCCTGCCACAGAGTACGGTTTCATTTTAAGGACTAACAACATCAACAAAAAACCACAACCGCAAGGCAACCCGAGATTCAAGATGACAACACTTGCTCCATAGTGGGGGATCCAGACTGGCAGGAAAGATCTGAAGAGGGGGATGGGAGGAGATCAAGGACTGGGGGGCCGCGTGCCCGCGGCCGAGCAAGAGGGTCCAGCTAGGGAGACGGAGCAGGCGAGGCAGCCGGCAGCTGTGGTGGCTCACAAATGCCCCCACGGTAGGCGTTCCAGGGGCCCCAGATTTTCACCCACGCCCCAGGCTTACCCCTCGCCACATACACCACCCTTTCACGGAACATACACCAATCCATGTGCTCTTTCCAGGCCGACACCGCAGGGGGCCTCTGGGATCCCCACAATTGAGCAATATCACGTTTCGCTATCATGTATCCCAGAGTCGCCCACCGCGTCTGCGGAACCGAGTAGTCATTCGGTTCCCATACATTCAACAAGCACCTCCTCGCTTCGGGCAGCAGCGCTACACGCGTGATCACACGCAGGACCTCATGCACACCACGCCAGAATCGCTCCACCTTCGGGCACTCCCACAGTATATGCATAAAAGTCGCCAACGCACCACAGCCACGCTTACACAGTCCGTCCACGGCAAAACCCATACGTAGAAGCCTCGGCCCCGTCACGTAGACCCGGTGAAGAATCTTGAGCTGGACGAAACGAAGGCGAGCCGGGATGGCCACCTCTTTCGGAGAGGCCACCGCGGACATCCAATCCTCGTCGTCCAGCTCCAGCCCGTCGGCCACCCAAGCCTCGCGTAGACTAGTTAACAGGCACGATCTATCATTAATCAGCTTCTTGTATATGAGGGAGATCGTGCTGTCCGGGACATGGCCATCCAGCACTCTGTCCTCCAGGGGGGAAGACTCCGGAATGGATGCAACATCCGGGAAGACGGAGCCCAGCGCATGGCGGACCTGCAGGTACCGAAAGTACTCACTGCCCTGCAGCTGGAACTCCGCCTGCAGCGTCTCAAAAGTTTTGAATCCCCCCCTCGTCCAGAGATCCCCCACTGTGCTGATTCCGATCGTGTCCCACTTCTCGAAGCCCTTCGATGTCCACAGGGAGCCCAGTCTCTCAGAGGCATACAGTGGAGACGCCCGGGTCAAACGGTCCTTCCACCCCATAGCTGCATTAGCCGCGTGCCAAACCCGCACCATTACACGCGTCGGTCCCGTCAGACGGGAGTCAGGCGCGCCAGAGTACAGCGCTCGATTGTAATCGCCACCGGGCAGGAGCATCTTATCCATCTCGAATGCCGGGTTCAGGGCGGGCCCGTAAAGGCCATGATTAATTGCAGCTAGCTGGGAGGCCCAGTAATACCGTTTAATGTCCGGGAGGGCGACCCCTCCATCGTACCACGGGAGCGTCAGTTTAGCCAGAGCAATACGCGGCCTCCCGTCCCAGAACAGGCGCCGCTGAAGGCCCTCCACCTCACGAAAGTAGCGTGCCGGGACCATGTCCATAGTGTTCTGGAGGGCGTAGAGGAAGCGCGGCAAGGACATCATTTTAAACAAGGCCGCTCGACCGAGCGGCGAGAGCGGGAGACGCCGCCAGCGCACCACATCCTCCTTCAAACGCTGGAGAGGGGGCAGCAGATTCCGCTCATAGCGGGCCTCCGGGTCAAGAGTGATATATATACCCAAGTACCGGAAACCCTGGGAGGCAATCTGGATCGGGCAGTCCCGCGGCAGGACCGGAGCCTCCCCGGAAAGCACGTAGACGCAGGATTTCGCCCAGTTAATGACTAGGCCTGAGTTGCGACCGAAGGAGCGCAAAACATCAACTAGGACGATCAGGGACTTGCGCGGGGAGGCGAGATACAAAAGGATATCGTCCGCGTAGAGGGACACGCGGTCCTCGTGCTCGGGGGTCCAGCGGAGACCACGGATGGAAGGGTGCCACCGCAGCCACTCCGCCAGGGGCTCCAGGGCCAGGGCGAACAGAAGAGGCGACAGGGGACAACCCTGTCGCGTGCCCCGCCCCAGCGCGAACGGGGTCGACACACGCCCGTTCACCACCACCTGCGCCATCGGGCCCGAATATAGTAATTTGACCCAGCTGATGAAACCCGGGCCGAACCCAAACTTCGCGAGCATCGCCCAGAGATATGGCCATTCGAGCGTATCAAACGCCATGGTGGCGTCCAAGGACGCCAAGATGGCTGGCTCCCGCACAAATGGGACACGCGCAAGCACGCCGTGCAAGCGCCGTAGATTAAGAGCCGTGTTGCGGTGTGGGATAAAGCCCGATTGGTCTTGATGGACCAAATCGCCCACCACGCCAACCAACCGGTTAGCCAACACCTTGGCGAGGATTTTGGGCTCCGCGTTCAAAAGCGAAATCGGCCGATAGGATGTGACCCGTTCACGGGGCTTCCCCTCCTTGTGGATTACCACAATTGTGGCCAGACGCTGGTCCGGCGGGAGGGAGCCCTGCGAGTGGGCCGCGAGGAACATCGCACGCAGGTGGGGTGCCAGCACATCCGGGCGTAACTTATATAGCTCAATGGGAATGCCATTGGGGCCCATGGCCTTGCCGGATGAAATCGAGCGAATAGCCGAGGCAATTTCGTCCGAGGTGGGAGGGACGTCCAGCGAATCTCTGTCTTCCGCCGTAAGGGAGGGGAGTGCAATATCCCGAAGCAGGGCACGGGAGTCCGCCTCCGAGCAGGGAGAAGCAGGGGAGTAGACTCCGCGGAAATAATCCGCGAAACAGGAGACAATGGCTTCCGGCTCCGTGGCACACGCACCATCCACACTCTCAATCAAAGGCACCACTCGGCTCGCTCTCTCTCTCTTATCCAACCACGCAATCAATTTACCGGCCTTATCACCCACATCATACAAGCGCCCCTGCTGCTCTCTACCAAGGCCCCTAGCCGCCTCCGTGACGAGGGCCCGGTAGGCCGCCTGCTTTAACTGCAGAACATGTAACTTGGCGTCTGTTACCCCGTTCCCCAGGTCACCCTCCAATTCCGCAATCTCGGCCTCAATATAATAAGTTTAATAGTTTTATGATGAGTGCTTTATTGTAAAGCTTTGAGTTTTTTGTATACTGCAATATTTACTATTTCAGCATTCTCTTGTCTCTGTTGTCTGTCTTGGTGCATAAAGTATTCTGCTGCTGAGAAGTTATTGCAAAGGAGAGGAGTGGAGGGAAGTATTTAATCTGCAAAACAAAAAAAAGGGCATCGTTTTTCCTTGGAACTTGGGAGCCTTCCACCAACGTTGCCATGGTGGACCATGGTGCTGTGGTTGCCGAACGCCAAGACTGCCTAGCCTTGATTCCTCCTCACCTCGTGGCTTTATTTCACTTCTTTTCCCTTTATCTCACTCCTGGTGGTTCTTTTTCCTCCAATCTTTCCCAAGTCTTTCAGTTTTCATAGCTTTTTTTCCATCCTTCTCATTCTTATGTGTCTCCCTTTTCTGTCACATTTTTTCCCTCTTCACCTGTGTAAAAATTCTATCTGATGGTCTCTGGTCACCAGAAATGAGTTCTGGTACCGGCCTCATCCAGTCACCGGTACAAATTAATCGTGTGAGCATCTCCTCGCCGACTGTGCAGTGTGACCCCTGTCTTCATGGCAGTGTTGCCCTAGTCCCATTGACTGTGTGTTCAGGCCTAAGGTGTATGTGTGAGTCTTGACTTTGTGACATTGTCCTCTCTGTCCTCAGATCACTGAGTCTCTGCCTATTGGCTGCAGGTCGTGGATTATCTCAGTAGGTGGCTTCATGATGGGGTCAGCGTTTGCACATATAAACAAACCAAGTGGGTGTGGGTGTCTAGATGTATCGGGTGCTCCACTAACCATACTGCAAGGCTAATGAAAGGTTCTATGTCAAGCTGTCTGTAAAATGTAATGAATAATATATGTAATAAGAGGAACCACATGCATACGGACTAGGTCTAGAAGTTAAATGTAGCACATTTCTAAGCAGTCACTTCATAACACACCCTTACATGGCTCATATAAATGCCCACTAGCTCATTAGGCACTCAGTACAGGTTTTCAGCGCAAAAACAAGTCATACATAGTTAGTGGAGTAGGGGTTGTGTACTAGTTATGATTTCAATGAACATTTATTGTAGATAGAAGTTAGCTCTCTAAACCAACCAATCACAGCGCGTTCACCATACTCGTGCATTGTTCTTACTATCTGTCTGTAGTCTCCCCTCTTAAAGAACTTGGTACCACCATAAAAGTGAAAGCAACCGGGAAAGCACACAGAAAAAAAATAATTAAAGATTATGGTTGTGTTTACTCAGTGACCGTGCCTGCCATTGGACAGCATGGTCGACTAGTTAGGATCTGAACAGAATCCACGCACCAGAAGACTGGAACATATGTGCTGTTCATTGTTTTGTATGCTAGGTGATCTCAGTGTGCCACACCAGCAGTGTTTGTGTAAGGTTGCTTGCTTAAAAGTGAAGATGTGTTTTTTGTGTAGGGGGAGTGAAAAGAGGACGGTGGGAGGGCTTCCCTGAAGCTGACAACGCTGATTTAGACTTTAATGTGTAGGTAAAGATTTTTCAAGAACTTGGTGGCTGATTGGAAATGTGCCTGTCGCATCGGCTGATGACTTTGGCTGTAAGCGTGTTGCGCTGCAGATGGGTGACATGCTGAGGAACTGGTGGGTCCTTAAGGGAGATCTTCTTGCAGAGGTAGACAAGGCATGTTGATGAGGCATGTGCAGCCAATGCCTCTGATTTTAGTGTATCCCATTCCCTTTTTCACACTCAACACTGGTCCTCAAACTATTTGCTCTCCGAGCCCAGATCTCAACATGTCCCGGTGTATTGTCCATGAGCCATGGCTCGGCAAACCCTCCATCGTAGACCATGTAGTATTTTTTGTCTTCAGCCGCCTTGTTGAATTAAAGTAATATACTGACTTTTGCTGATAAATGCTCCAGTTCGCTCTCATATGTGCTTGCAGTGCTATCCGATTAAGTACAGTAATCAGCTGTTTGTCCATTTTCCCTGCCCTTCCACCCACCTCCTTCATACCTCGCTCCTCCTTCCAGAGAGTTTTCCAAAGAGAGGGAAAAGGCCAAGGCCCGGGGAGATTTCCAGAAGCTGAGAGAGAAGCAGCAGCTGGAGGAGGACCTGAAGGGCTACTTGGACTGGATCACCCAGGCAGAAGACATCGACCCGGAGAACGAGGATGAAGGCTTGGACGATGATAAACCTCGAAACAGTGAGCTCTGCTACTTTGTCCTCTTCAAAGCATGCTCTATTGTCGCTCCTACATCAGGGTATCTTAGGAAGATCTACCCTTTTGAAGATCTCATTAGTTCTGTATCTTCTGAGGGACGCTTTATTAGTGTTCTATGTCTGAACTAAAGTTAGGAATGTATTTTATTCTCATATTGTACTTCTACACAAATGGGACATTTGTATCACTATATTAGTTGACTCCTGCATTAGCGGTACACAGGACTGTACGCGCATAGTATAAGTTTGCTCAATCGGTGCCCAGAGATAGCCAAGTTTTCATCTACGAAATCTCAGATTTAGAATTCCCATCCAGTATAAAGTAATAGCACTGGAGATTATCCATTAAATCTAAATAAAAAGTTAGGTTGCCAGATAACTGTGCTGGCTTCCGAGCCATCAGTACTCTTTTGCCGCTGTGGATTGCTCAGTTTGTTGTATGTTGAGCGGCCTTCAGCATTGATTCTGTTAGATCAGTCGTCACCTGTTCATACACTCGATCTAAAGGAACTTGGCGATTGCCTGGAGGATGGATTGGGTACTAAAGGTACATTTTAAGCCTGCAGTAGGCCCTTCTTAGCAGAGCGAAGGCAAATGAGGCAGTGTGGAGGTGAAAAGAGGGGTGCCACATGGGTCAGCCCCTTTCCATATCTTTTAACCTGTGTAGACTCCTACAACAGACATGGCCTGGCTCACAAAATTATATTGTGTTATCCAATAGACTTAGATCCAATGCTAAACTATTCCACTGCATCTAATGAATCGCTTACATCTGTAATCAGCACTTACGCCATGAACTGATGAGTCACCGGGGGTGAAGACGTTGAAAATTGATGTGTGTCGATTTGTGCCCATGAGTATTTGCTGCAGCGAGAGATCCAGGGAGCAACTTGAACAGTGGCATGGTGCCTGTGAAGAAACCTCCTAAAAAACTCATGCTCTAGAGCACTTTGAAGCAAACATGCACAACTTGCACAACGCATGAACAATTTGTACCACCAAGGGTACTTGTAGGACTTGTACTAATGTGCTTTTTTAGCAGCGGCAGAGGTTCCCATTTTCATCTGTCATATTTTGCTTGAATTTATTCTGTTCCCTTTGATAATCTCGCTCAGGGTAACTTAGATCCAATAGTGATATCATCTCTAACGTACAGAATTGCTTCTATGTTACTTTGTCATCATGCAGGGTAACCAGGAACCTGTCTTCTATGCCACCAGTGACATGCTCTATATATGTATGTGCCTTGGAATAACCCCTGTGACTTCAGTGCCCGAAATGTAAAAACACATTTCTGGTGACAGGACTCAGCACTTGGTCTTATTTATATTTTTCATGTTTGTTGCGACTTGTGAGATCTGATCTGACAAGTGGACGTGAGTGGTCTCAAACACGTTATTATTAAATCTGGACTCATTGTATCGGGCATAAAAGGCTCTTGTGCCACTACTTTTAAAAGTCTATCCTAATGCTGCTGGTCTAAGGCCTTTTTGTTGGCCAAAATGACAACAGAGGATGAACTACACTACTAAATTCATTGTTCTGAGATAATGGTGATCACTCATCCCCACTCATGCAGGCTGAGCAGTAACATAGATATAGATATAACAATTTGTTTAGCGACAGATATATTACTTTGCTTTGCGCCACTGCTTATTTCATGCACATTTCGTGCAGAAGAGAGGAATTATATATTTGTGATGAGCACAAGCGTATCTCCAGATCCTTCCCATATTCTGCTGATAACTTGTAAATAACAGTGACACACTCAGAGCTCGTCCCAAAAAGTGTCTTATCGTAATGATTTCATATCATGTTCTTTGTACCTTGCCTTCAATGCGTGAAAAATATGCTTTCATCAACTATGAAACAGGTTGGTTTTTTAACCAGCATCATGTGCTGGTGCTTTATTTTACATCAGTAAATTATGTTTCAGAAATTAACCCATATATATTGAAAAATGTGAATGGTGTAGATTTTCACATTGAAAACCTCTAACGTCACCATCTGTTAGACAACACTCAATCAGGATTCAGAAAGAACCACAGCACTGAAACAGCACTCATTGCTGCCACTGATGACATTCAAATCAACCTGGACTGCGGAGAAATAGCGGCCCTCATCCTGCTCGATTTCTCAGCGGCCTTCGACACTGTCTCTCATAACACCCTCATCAGAAGACTCCACGAGATTGGCATACAAGGATCCGCACTCAAACTCCTCATCGGAAGAATCCAAATGGTCAGGCTGTCGCCCTTCACATCAGAGACCAAGAGATTGATATGCGGAGCACCACAGGTATCATTCCTCATCCCCACCCTTTTCAACATATACATGACACCGCTCGCCAGCATCATCCGATCACAAGACATCACCATTACCCTCTACACCGATGACACCCAACTCATCCTGCCTGCAGCTCAACTCTGACAAGACAGAAGTACTGATCTTTGGCTACAAGACCTCCCCATGGGACTCCACCTAGTGGCCGTTGGAGCTAAGACCAACACCCACATAAAAAAAAAACGCAAGAAATCTGGGGATCATCGTAGATGACAAGCTCAACTTGATGTCTCAAGTCAACGCAGCATGCACCTCCTGCTTCCACATCCTATGCATGCTATGAAAGATCTTCAAATGGGTGCCTCAGAACATCAGATCGACCATCACGCAAGCACTCATCACCAGCAGGCTGGACTACAGCAACACTCTCTACACCAGAATCTACTACCTACACAGGCTCCAGACCATCCAGAACACCACTGCAAGACTCATACGTGACCTTCCACACCGCATTCACATCACACAGCACCTCAAGAAGCTTCACTGTCTCCTCATTCAGAAGCACAGCCAATTCCAACTTCTCATGCACACATACACAGCCCTACATTTCACAGGATCAGAATACCTAAACAGTTGCATACACTTTCCCCAAACCACCAGATACCTGCGCTCTGCTTCACTCTCACTCGCACAGATTCCCCGCATCAGTAAAAGCAGGTCGCTCATTCTCCTACATCACACCCAAGACATGGAATGACCTCCCTGAAGCCATCAGTCTCCTCCTCAATTCTTGAGTTTTGCAAGAAGCTGAAGACCTGGCTCTTCGTATAAGCACCCTGGGGACTTCACGCCTACATACCTGCCCAAGCACCTATATACCCTCTTGGGTGATTTGTAATCTATACCAATCAATATAACATAACACAACACATTTGGATGTCCCACACCCATTTATTAATGCCACCTAAGTTTAGACTGGAAAAATGTCATTAATCTGTTTATTTGTGAGTTTTCATGTAAAAAACAAAAAAGTAAATATGATGAAAAATGGACACTATTTAGCTGGTGGAAAAACTGAATTCCTGTTGATACTGGCACGAGACAGTATTTACAGAGGTAACATTTCAATCACATTAATCATCTTCTTTGAGTCCTTAGTATTCACATTTCCCACGTAATGTTTTTTTGGCAAATCAAACCATGAACGTCGCATCATCAATCATATGTTTTCCATTTCTACTCTATTTTAAGCTACTTCTGCATGTTTCGATATTTTTGCAGGTCTATCCAGGCCTAGTGAAACAACAGCTCAAGAGACATTGATGTATGAAGTAGGCTGGAAAGTCTTCCATTCTTGCTGGAAACATCAAGTATTCTTAGCAGCAGAAATGTGTATACAGATCTCATTTGGAAAAGCATTGTTAAGAGGGGATTATAGGATGTTACACACCCCTAATAAATGTGTTATTTAGTAAATAGTTGGGTACAGGAGCTTTCGGTCGGATATGGTAAGGTGGATGTCAGATTTGACCTGGGATTTTTAAATGCCCACTCAAACTCACACTCTGTTTTGAAGGTTTTAAAACATGGGTATTTTATCAAATACTGTGTATTGAGTAATCCTCACAATCCGCACTCCTTTCCCTTTCCATTGGCCCTTAAGGCCCTCTCATGTGCTGCTTCTCATATAATAATGAATATGATATGCCAGATTGATTGTCGGCACATCTGACCCCCGATTGATAAGGGCTGAAATATAAGTAGTTCCATCGTATAAGAGAAAAAGAAAAACGTAGAGGAATCATAGGTTTGGAAACTGAAAAACTTAAAGAATTACTGCGCCAAGGAGGGAAGGCTTTTCAAATCTTAGCCGGTACTATGTCATATATGGATGCGATCTCGTAAAAAACTCTAGAATTGCAACCGCTATAAATGGAAGGCGTAAACAATGTCCTCTGTGAACATGAACCTTATACATTTCAGAATGGTGCCATCTATGAATGTGAACCCACAAACTCCAGTTTTTGTATTAACGTTAACAACGCAAAATCTCGATTGACATCATCTGGGGATGTAAACCTCACAAAGTCTAGTATGGTGCCACGTAAGAATGTGAATTACGCATTCTATAATTAGGTCCTCTATGAAAGCGAATTGCACAGCCCTGAACATGGCTTTGCCCATGACTCGACAAACTCTAGACTTTCACAATCTATGAAAGTAACCTGCAAACTCTTGCACAGCGTCATCTTAGAATATAAGGAATGGAGTTGTGAATTAGTCCATTACAAGCTGAATTAACTTGAACCAGGCACTCTATAGAATTGCATCACAAGCTTCAGAACATTTTCATATATTAATGTAGAATGTACATACAAGACAGAGGTGTCATTTATTAATGTAAACCCTGCAGGCTATAGTATTATAGGCAGTGTTTGTTGTACATTAATTGAGCAAACGCTTCAAAGGTTGTCAGGTAGGATTACGAGGAATGCTACAGTGCATGAATGTCACCTGCACAATCTCTAAAATGAAGTACCCTATATATGCAAATTTAACCACATGAACTTAGTATTTTCACCAGATGTTTATTTATTCACTAGACAAGCAGTGAATCGGTGCCATCAATGAGTGTGAAGTACATCATCCCATGGATAGCACCTTATCTGCAGAGTAACGTCATAAACTCTAGAATGGTGTCACTTATGAATGTTAACCACATACGCTCCATGGTAGTACCATCGACGAATAAGAGCCAAGTGAACTCTAGAAGGTGCTACCCATTAATGGGACACAAACGAGCTCGAGAAGGGTGGAATTTATGAGAGGGGAATAATTAAATTCTATAATGGGTTTCACCTATGAATTTGAAGAATGCCACTATCAATTAATGTGAACTGAACCAAGTCTGCTGTGATTATCCGTGCAAAAGGAAACTGGACTACACCAGTTCTATAATGTCATCATACTCAAGAATATGGGTCACACATACTTTAGTGTGGCATCATCAAGGAACATGAACTACACAAGCTTATGATTGTGCCATTATGTAGCGCAAAATGCACACTGAGAGTTCAAATAAGATGGTCACTATATTTGGTAGTATAGCCCTAAATGAGGTTCAGTTTCTGCTAAAACATTTATTCTGTAGAGGCATTTTCCCTCTTTTGGCAATCAGGCAAGTGTTTTGTGTGTGTTAAAGATACTTTTTATGTTGTGAAACATTTTTGTGGTGTCCTCAAATGTAAGTTTGTTTTTCAGTCAAAGCGGATGAGTGTCAAATTGGTGATTTTATTTTTAACTTACCAGATCCATAAAGTTCACAATGTTTTTAATATAGTGCAGATGAAAAATCTTGCAAACAGTAAATTGTGTGAGAGAAAAACCACCAGATCTTTATTTTTGCGGTAGAATTCACCCAAGAAAAAAGGTTTTGTGGGAAAATTGCCTGTTTTGTTTTTTTAATAGACATTTCACTCAAAGTTGTGTAAATTAACATGCTTTGCAGGCAAGATTTTAATTTTGCATAGTTGCTTCTTCAAAATCTAACTTGTTGGTTCAGCAAGATTAGATAATTTCCTTGTTATAGTTTGCAATGTATGTTTTTTGTAAAGTTAATTAAAACCTTTACCAAGTGTGTCGCATTAAACCAAATGCAAAATGATCAGTTTAAAACAAGACATTATAGTGTATTATAAACACGTTAAAATGGCCGCCAGGCTCCCGAGGGAATAGGTTGGACCCTTACAGGAGTAAGGGGCATCTTGTTTGTGCAAAGTCAAGCCAGCCAGTTTGGAACAGGACATAGGAATCCATTGTAGACTCAGTAGACGGAGCCGCCCAATTCCCACGGCGTTAGTTGAAACCTTGAGAGCTAAAGTGTTAGGCGGGCTAGGGTTATTGATCGAAACTTAGCAGCAAAGGAGGAGAAGCGGACATTGTTAGTAGGTGCTTAGCAGCAAAGATCGATGCAAGACACTGTTGATTGAATGCTTACGGCAAAGGAGGTGCGGTGATCATTGTTAAGGCAGGTAGTTAGCGGTAAGACGGGAAAAGAAAAAGTGTAAGCGTGAAGTAGGGATAAGCCTACTTCATAATATTGAAGTTAACTTTTTAACAGAATGATAATCTTCATAGCTGTGAACAGCAAAGTACAGCCAAAAATGTAACATTCAGAAGCAACATGAAGCTTATCAAAGATTTTTTAGGAAACCTTAGCATGTCACAAACCGCTCAGTTTTTAGAAACCGGAGCAGATATGGATGGCGCAAGGTACGAGGCGGCAGAGGAATGTCCCAAAAATAATTTGGATAGTTAATCTTAGCATGCCACATAGCGTTCGTTGTGGGCACCAAAACCGATATTGAAGAGTGGGAGTGCAGGGACGGCAAAATGTTGGTCCCAGATAAGTGATGAATAGCGGATAAGCAAAAAGTTCTGTACAGCGATCATTATTTTTTGTTTTTTTTGTAAACAAGCTTTATTGAGATTTTGCATCAGTGATCATATAAATGTAAATGTCCAGTATTTGTAAAGCGCGAACAATCACCAGAGGGTGTCAAGGCGCTGGGGGCCGTCGGGAAGAATAAGCAAAGCTATTGTCCAGAGTCACAGGGTGCTGGGCTGATCTACCACCAGCGCCGGGGATCGAACCGTGAGCCCCCTGGTTCTGGAGTCAGTTGCCCTGGTCGCTGCCCTGGCCGCTGCGCCACACCTCTTCCCAATATAAATATACATATGCATTGTGTCAGTTTAATAAATCTGTCCTAATTGTGGGATGCCCCCAATGAATCAGACAGGACACCACACCCCTACATCTTCGTATAGCGATCACGTTGGCGGCTGAAGCTGGTGAAACTTGTTTTAAGTACGACTCCTCCATTTTCTGCTCAGCCTGTATATGCCAATCCTGAAATTAATTTATTTAGAACTACCGTACAGGTTTATTATTTCCCCTCCCTTGCACCATCAGATTTCACCAGATATGCAATAGCTTAATTGACTGCAGCACTTTCTCATTTTCAGGTTTTGTTCTTGTCTTTTCATTCCTTGTCCTTGGTTTACTTCTGGTCTCTTAATTCACTCTTCTAGCCCACCAAGTGGACCTCAGAACTGCCGCTGAGATCTTCCCACCAAATAGCATTCAATAATCGCATAGATCCCTGGATATGCTTTGTCATTGTATTAGAGTGGGGTAATGGGAATAATGTTAGGCTCTATTGCTCCAGTATTGACTCTGGTTAGCGAGTTTTGCACATCGCCAAAGAGGCTGTAAAAGTGCTGCTTGTAGAAGTGTGCTATGAAAGTGCACGCAAACCAACATATCACTTGAATAGGTGTTTCAAAGCTGGAAACTCTTGGAAAGTACTCCTCCTGTGTTCTGGTCATTGATGTCTTTGCAGTTGAAATACCTAGAGTAGAGGAGGGTGTGTAGGGCCTTGAGGGGGCTGTGAGGAAGGAGGCAGGGGTGATGGGGATGGCAGGGACCTTTTAAGGCATGGTCAAAGTGGGCTCTGGCGCAGGGCCTCAGCCTTTCAAGGACCCCCTCATAGAGCTGGCTTTGTTCTGCAGAGAGTCTTGCCCTGATGACCTTAAATAATTCTTAAACAGATTCTTTTAAATACTGTATTTCTTTCATTTATTTTTAATGTGGGTAATGTGTGAGAGTCTATTAAGACATTTTGCGGAGAAATGTTGTGTTTTATGTTTCATGTAACATTCATAAACAAGTTTCTTTTAGATCAAAACAGGACCTTACATATGAGAAATGGGAGGGTGTCACAGATATTATTTGCAGTAATGTTGGTGACCTGCTACTGTGTTAGAATACCGAAAGCAGGCATCAATATCCCTGAATATTAGATGTAAAGACATTGAGAATTTGGACCATTGAGCCTATGCACTGTCAGTGCCCTGGCTACATAGGGCATGAAAGAGCTGAAACTGGAGCGTAAAATTAAAGCTGTTCCGAACAGGGGCCCCCAAAATACATTTGGTCCAGGTCCCCCAAAATCTTTTATAGGTCCTTGGGGTAGGATTGCACAGCTACAATCAGTTCCTTGTGCTTTTATTGTTGAAGCTTTGCAAATGAACCTGCCACTGAAAGCCTCTACAACAATAGTATCTTTAAATGGAATACTGAAAAGCTCTTTTGTATTTTGTATTTAAATCAATATTTGCCATTATGTGGTCTGTAGATGGCACTGTCTTCAGGAAACATTATTATCAGGCTAATGTATTCTCCCTCAGACTGATCTGCAGCCGCTGCGGTTTTCTAGGCCGCACCGCTGCTAGGGCTGGGCCTGCTAGAGATGGCTGCCCTCCATCACCCACTTATCGTCTGTCCTTCACCGATAATCCTAACAACATTTCCTCATCCTCCAGAACTGTCCATGGGGATTCTTTTTAATGCTATATATAGCCTGCCACTCCCCATTGTCTCGCACGGAGAGCTTGATTGTATCTGGCATGGGAGTCTCATTTCTAGAACAGATTGTAACATTTGCCTAGGATCGATGTTCCCTCTTAAGAGAAGAGACAGGCTACACTATTGGGCCTTGATGTTTTGTTGAAACATCAATAAGAAGGGGTGGGCGTGGCTAGTAGGGCACCATGCAGTAAGGAGGGAGACCAGTGGACCCTGGGAGGAGGTGCACCATGTGCAATCCTTCCAGCTAGGATAGAAACCATGAGCTTGCCTTCAAGAACAGGGCGGATTCATGGGCACCATAGTCTGTAAGGCTGTGTATGTGGAAGGCTGCCGTTCAACCAGACAGATATTGTAATTTATTACACTGATTGTCATTGATTATATGCTTTGTTTGCTTTTCTGTAAATTATATTGCCTCGCTGACTGTAGCCTGATGAATAGCTGGCTAAAAATGAGTATTGTTGAATAACACAAAAAAATCTTTCTGAATAATGTGTTTGAAAAAAGAAAAATTGACTAAAAATTCTATATTTTTATAATAAAAAATGAAGTAAATGTCATAAAAAATTCTCTTTTTTATTTTCTTCTGAGGTACTGGACATGTTATCCTTTTATTAAGGGGTTCTTTCTCTGTTTGTATTTTGAACTGTTTACTCCCTGCTTACTTACCCCGTTATCATTACGTACAGGGACTCTCTATAGTTTATATTGTTTACTTCTTCCTTTAGGCAACATATTGCTTTTGCCGAGTGCGTAATTTGAATTGAGTCGCATCCAGTTGTTTATAGCAGGTCAAATTGGATTGTAGTTGAAGGCAGTGTGAAGTTCTCTCAGTGGGGCAGTATGGTTTTCAGTGAGGGAGTGGATGTAGCACTGGGGGTAGAGCTGCCGAATTTAGAACTAGGGAACCAGGTTCAGCCTTCATGAACAGTCCCCCAGACCACTCTCCCGAGGGAGCACATTGCCATGCTAGACCTTAGAAGGCCCTGCAAAACCGGAAAAGCCCTGGTGTCTTAGCACCAGTAGGTGAACCCTAGCAGTGGCAAGTGTGGGTTCACCTTGAAGGCTTGCCCACCACAATGCATACTGAAGTTCACCTCCAGTCTTGCGGGCAGGCCTACGAAGTAGCAGACCCTAGAGCAGCAGTGACTGTCACTGAGGTCACAGGACCCCTGAGAAGAGCTGGCTCAAGGGTGGTGCGACCGGTGTGACTGCAACGGGTGCTGACTTTGAGTGGGGGCGTTGTAAATAAAGGTTTTAAAAGCCTTGCTGCCTCCTTCCTGACCTACAGCAATTTTCGGCAATAATAAAAATGTCATGATAACTCCGGCGAATAAACTTCTTCTTAGAGAGAGATCGGAGTTTTGTCTAGTGGAAGTTTTGACTCAGGGAAAGATAGCGCAGAGGGTTAATGTGCCTGCTGCAAAGAAAATGTACCATGCCCATCACAAAGTGCACATATTGTAAATAGGTCAGTGGGTTACTGCTTTTGTCAGTAAGATCCTTTTGTTACTTGCAGTTTATAAGTTAAAATCCTAACAAAGAACAGTGAGCTATTAACTTTCATCTTAGAGCTGCATACAAACTGCAAGGTATAAACTAGAGCTTTGTTTTTTTCCCTAAGCCTTTGATTATCCTGATGTTGCAAAAAGTGTTCATTAGGATAGAAATCAATAATGATTATTAAAGAGATCATGGTATTAAGTTTTAAATTCTGAGTTTGTGTTTCTCCAGATCAATCACTATTAAACTATACTGCCTACTAATATGGTTGTCATGTGACTCCTACATCTTGTAGTCCTTTGTCTTATGTAACATTTCCTATACAGTGATTTACAGACGTAAAATTGATTGCCGCTGTGTATATTGCTGACGGCAGAAAATACATGGCTAAGAAATAAATGGCTTGTGCTTCCATTTTTAAGCATATTTGGGACATTCTGTGATTAGAAACATATCCCTCTTTGTGAATTTATTTTAATGTCAATAACTCATATTAATCGTTAAATAATCATGTGTATCCATTGGTTGAATTACAAAACATAATAAGCTGTAACTGGTCAGTGAAATGCCAAACAAATACTAAAGATTGGGATGTTTTGCCAATCCTGGCCACACCTCTAACTCTGCCCACTGACCCAATAATCGGGTTATTCCCGCCCTCTGATTCCCCGCCCACAGTTCCCCTACTTTTTTTCCCCCACTTCGACCACTGCAGAGGGATGATAGGCTGGTAAGAGACCAGGAGTTTTATTATATGAAGTTCTCTGAGGTGCAACGGGCATTTGTGTCTGCTTTTGTGTCCTCATGGCACAATGGCATCACTGATGGGTCTGTAGACGTTTGTACAGACCCTTCTGCAATATGGCGCATGTCGGCACACAGTCACAAGACGGTGTTCCCTTATTTGCATGGGGGCATGTTATGCAAATGAGAGAGCCATTTGTCTTTACTCTGCATCCACCTGCGAGGGAATCCTTGTTCCTCCTTCAAAGTAAGGCCTAGTCATGACCAATATTGAAAGGTAGACCAGCAGCTCCAAACAGTTGATCCACCATTTCCTAATGTGTTGTTCACAGTGCAGGCGCAAGTTTACGGCTCCACTGATGAACAGCACACATTTTGTAATCATGCGTACTGTACCAGTCTTCCCCATAGCGCACTCGGCCGCACAAACAGGGACAGTGCATCCGAACTGTAATTCGGGCCTAGATGGAGAATGAAAGTGGGAAAAAAACGGCATACAGTAGAGCACATACCTAACTCACTCACTCACTCACTCACTCACTCACTCACTCACTCACTCACTCACTCACTCACTCCAAATAGATTAGACTCAGCGATAGTGACTCTGTTTTTATGGTTCATGCAGAGCTACAAGTCAGAAAAGATGCATTTCCTATTCAAGTTTCCATAGGAAGTTTTGCAAAGCACTCCAGCAAAAACTGCTGAACAGATTTACACCAAACTTGGTATGAAAGTAGAACTTTACTCAGAAAGCATGCTTTTCTGTTGTAAATCCATTCAATTTTTTTTAGATATTTGGTTGGAAACAGATATTGCAGGCGATAGAAAGGGTTAACACTTTTGTATACATTTTGTATACTTTGTCAGTTGAATTAGCGACTATCAGTTTTGTGACATCTGTGAATCACATTTGAATTTTTCTAAGATGTGATTGGCTGATAAAAGGGTTGAATTTGCTTACTGGCACTGTCAGCCAAGTTCACAAATTCCACGCTGTGTAAAAATAAATATACAGAGAAAAGGTGAAACTTGCTGATGGATTCTAAGCAATTGAGGGGAGTTGAACACACCATCCTGAAAATAACATTTTTAATTTATTTAAAATGATTAAATATTTAATTCAAAAGTAAGTTAACAGTTCTATATCATTTTTGTGTTCTACATTTAAAATAAAACTGTCAAAAGAATTTACAATAATATTTAATAGAAAATATTTCTACTAATTTTCTTTTCGAGTTTAATTAACTTTTTACATTTCCCTTGTGCTTTACCTCAGTGGTGGAGAACTCCACCTATAGGTGAAATGTTACTAGTAGTGACTTTACACTAGTAATTAAATCATTTATAACATTTTTATTGATATAACTATATATTACATTAAAATTTATTTTTTAACATTTATTTTATAAAATCCTACCAAAAGTAAAATATTTGTATTCACTTGTTATGTATTAAAACATAAAAAAATCAATGTATAGAATTAATGTAAATTAATTTAATATTTTTTTAGATTAAAGTTATGTTTAGTTTTCATTTAAAAAGTTAGTAAAATACTGTATCATTGCATGATTTTATTTGTAATGTATATATATATATATATATATTTACATTAAACTAAATGTATATATATATATTTAGAAAGTAAAAGAAAAATCACACTCTTTTCTAAGGCATTTTAAAAAAAAATCCCTGCATCAGTTATTTTCAATCTGAGGGTGTACCAGTGGTTGGCCATATGTGGGGCAAGACTTGCTCCAGGTTTGAGTTTGAGTACAATTAGTACTGTTTGCGTTCCTTTTTGGCAGTACTAACTATACACTTTCAAATTTGGCTCCACCCCTTGCTTTCAGAGGGTGGATACATGTCAGTCTACACTTTGTAGTAAGTTTACACATGGACATGGTGATAGCTAAAAGTAGTATATTTACTACATATTGTAAGAGTCACTTGTGAATGTACCTTTGTAAATAGCTCCCCTACTGTGTAAGGGAATGGAGGCTGAGGATGTAAACTCAAAGCCCTGTCTTTGCTCGGTATTAAAATAACTTTTAAATTATCAAAGACAATATGACAGTTTGTTGTATCCCCAGAGGATATGTAAGAACACTAAATAGAACTTCTTGCAGTGTTTACAACATTATTACAGTGCAACAGAGCAAACAACACTAATTAATGTTGTTCAAATCTGCACCACTCAAATGTGGTAGCAATTTAGACCTCAGGCAGGTAAAGTAGTTAATATCTGTGCTGTTTACCCGGCTGCTGGCTAAATAATAGAGATTATTTATGATTTGATTGCTGGCTAAGTTCCCTTTACTAAGCTGCTGATTGAATAGCAGACATCATGTATTATTATTCCTAGCAGTGATTTGAACAGGCACTTCCCATGAGTTACATCTGCAAACAAGGAGTGAACACAATTGAGACCCATCTCTTTATGGATGGCATTGCTAAAAATATCTTGAATACAATTTGCAGTCAAAACAGCACTGACACATAGGTCCCAATAGTCATGAAAGTGACAACCAAATTAATTTGGCTGACATGATCTGGAATGCCAGTATGTTACCCCAAGGGCAAAGGGACAGCGACTTGGTAAGGTCATTATGGAGCTGTCCCCTACTCCACTAGGGCTCCTACTCCTTTAATGTCATCTGAATAGGTGGTTAATGGTAAAGATGATCAGGTCCTTTGCAAGGACCTTTATAAGTAAAGCTGTTTTTGCAGCTATTGCTGTATGCTCACTTTGACTTGAAAAGGCATGGGAATGCACCAGTTTCAGATGTAGGGTCATCAGATATCTCCATTATAAAGACATCTATTTGTCTGCAGAAATTTTAGTTCTTGTTCAGCTCAATTAAACAAATCAGACTAAAACATTGGAAAACAATGATTTATAAAAGTTAGTGCCAGAACTGAAAAAGTTGTATCCAAGCGATATGGTACAATATGGTACCCCAATCCAAATCGGATCCTGGGTGATGTGTTTGAAATTGACCTAGTTCTAAAAGCCCCCTTATGCAGGATGCTATTTAAGTATCATTGAGAACGTTCATTCTAATCTCATGATAGAAGGAAGAAAAACTATATATCTTTAAGAGGTGTCTGTGACAATGGATCAATGATATACCCTGCATAACTCAATTACCAAATATGTGATTCTGAAAAGGCAATCCCTATGCATTGGATTTATAGACCAATTTAAACTGCGGTTATCGATTATCCTCCTATTAAACACTTTATAGTTTTAATTACAAATAATGTAGCACTAATTTCATACCAGCAGTACACAGACTAGAGAGTCAACATGCCTATCTCCAGAGCAGAAAGTGAGGGGAGGGGTAGAGTAACAATATTTCAGATAGAGAATGTGATCACAGTTAAGAACAGAGCCTTTGTGTTTGCCCTTTAGATTATCAATCTCGACTCATACTTAGCTGTATTGTTGTTTGTTTATGTCCAACATTAAGATGGTGGCATGGGATAGCACAAAACAAACTCAAGACCATCCTCTGTATTGTCCTTGTCTAAATTCCTGTATTAAACATCCTTATTCAGTGTCTCTGCAAAAACACACTCCAGACCCGACAGCATGAAATGAAATGAAAAATTATATTTATATAGCGCATAGACTACCCGGAGGCCTCGCAGCGCTTTAATTGATCACTGTGGCGGGCCGCATCCAAGCTATCATTCAAACTATCCTCACCCACAACCATCACATTTTGACTGCTCTATAACAACCTCGTCTAGACCTCTTTCTACAAAATCATCTCAACACTCCTTATTCACAGGCCACCTGAGTCCTTTTGCCAACCCCTCCAACCCCTGCAAGCACTGACTGCCAGACTTAAGAACCCATCCCATCCCATCCTATTCTGCCAGCCCTCTAGCCCTTAATGTGTAATTCAAAGCACCAACAATCTTCAGACATGCTCTCACCACTCCTGTCCTATGACAGCTTTCAGGAACCATCACCTTTTCCACCACCTCAGCGATCCGCAACTATAATACCTTTGGCAGATCTTAGAACCCTCTGACCAACTGGATGGCTACTTCCAGAACAACCACCACTGGCCCCCGAAACATTATGCTGTCAGGCTGTAGCCCCCTTCCAATGCCACTAAGAGATTTTAACCTTCTATGATGACCCTCAGAGCCCAGAACATCCTTTTCTCCCGGTGCTCACAGCCACACTTTCAACACACAGTGTCCCACCATCTGTCTGATCCCTCCCACTAAACAGCAGAGCCACAAAGCCCATGCCATTGGCCCTTGTAAACCACAATGGCCCTGAGAATCCTCCAGACCCTCTCCTCTGCCAATTGTAAAAGCCCTTATGAATCATCCGGCTCTCTCTACCAAATTGTATAGCCCCCCTGGAGGCCCCTGGAAATTATCAGGCCTTTCTACAAGAACACCCCTAAGAACCTACACCCATATACAACATCTGTTAATATAAAAGCTCTTCCCACCCTCTCTGTCAGCACTACAGTGCTTGAGTTGGCCCTCAAACATTTTCACATCTTTTTGTCAGCATTCAGAGCACTATACTAGGGTTCAGATCACCGACCCCTGACCCTTTGTTGCATATCTGCACCACCTGCTGGCACTCTGAGCCCTCAGCTGGCTCTTTTTGGACAATCCTTAACTGGCCACAACTGCTAAGCCCTTGTGCTGATTAAGGTATTCAGACCTCCCTCCACCTGTCAGCCTTCACATTGTCCAGCCAGCCCTCAAGTACTCATCTTTGCCAGCTTTCACTCCCCACTCTCTCCATTGACCCCAGACTTGTTGCCCCTCAAGAGTCTTTGACCCCTTTGCCAGAACTCAAAGACTGATCCCTTTTATTGCAGCTGAATGCTTGCAAAACCCCTATACTTATTCTCAAAGTCTCAATGTTTTCAGAATACGCTGACTTTCAATTTTTTTTATTGACCACTATGGCCCCATTGTCAGCCACTAGACTACTTCTGCAAGCTCTCTCTGGCCCCACAATTATTCTAACCCTTTCATCCGACTGAAACCTCTCTATCCATCTTCAAATTCTTCTGCCAGTCAAATGTTTTTCAAATTAATCTACAAGGTTTGTCACTCGAAACCTCTTTGCTGGCCTTCCAAACACGTCTACCCCTTATGCAATTCCACCATTCTTCAAATGTGTCCTCAGGGCTTTGCAGACCACAATTCCGTTTCTCATGCTATCACTGCCTACCTAAGTTCACAGTGCTAAAACAGTTGGAAATCAGAGATCTTTGTTCTCAGAGTCCTTCTGTTGGCCATCTAAGCCCTACTCTCTGCAGCTTCCCTGACTTCTCTTCCAATCATCAGAGCTTTCTTCAGATCCTACGTTCCCCTTTGCTAATTGCCACAGTCCTTTGATGCCTCTGTTAGCCATTGATTATTTCTGCTGACTTCAGCCACAAACCCTTTCTGCCATCCTTCACAGACCACAACCCATTTCACCCATTCACCTTTAAACCACTATTCCATGTTTCAGTCCCTCTGCCCTTTGATCCATTCTCAGACCACTGTGCAAAAATCAGACAGCATCTGTTGTTAGTCGGAGCTCCTTCCATTAGAGCCATCCCTCAGAACTTTGTCCCCATTGCTTGCTACCAAGTGTGCCATGTCATGTGAGATTGTCCTGGCTTTTTATACACTTTTCATGCTGTCATTTGTGTGACCATTTTATCATCACTGTTTATCTGGCCTGTAAAGAGTAGGGGTCTCTAAGGTGAACACCCTAAGTAGCATCATTAAGCACAACGGATAAGAGACATATCCTAATGCACGTGGGCTACAACCATACAGGCCCAATGATGTGTTATTCACAGCCCTAATCCTTATCCAGATGGTCTTTCTATGTCTCCTGGTCTCAGTCCTCCTCCTGGTCCTGTTCTAAATCCTTCTTTTACGGGATGTTCAGGTCCTCATGTTCCACCTACTGTCCTTGGTCCCCCTAGCCTCTCCCCCAAGTGCTGGTTTCTTGGATCTAGTGCTCCTGGTTCTTCATGGCCCTGGTCTTCTTGGCCCAGCTTCTTCTTGGCACTTCCTGGTCTTGGTCCTTTCTGGTCTCCTTTGTCCTGATAATCCTCACAATGGGCCTGCTGATTTGCTGGGGTCCTGCTCCCCTTAACCATTCTTGTCCTGATCCTCCTGGGCTTGACAGTCCTAGTTATTCTAGTTTTGGCCATTCTGACCATTATGATCCTCCTGACCCTGGTCCCTGTCTACTTGGTCCTCACTATGTCCACGGCCCCGATAGAACTCTCTGATTCCATCAAGTTCCTGCAGGATGAGGGAAGGCAAGCCGTCCTCATCCTGCTTGATCTAACAGCAGCTTTCGACACTATCTCTCACGTCATCTTGAGTGATAGGATGCGAGAGATTGGCGTGACAGACACAGCCTTGGCATGGGTAAAATCCTTCTTGTCCAATAGGTCCCAATCTGTATCTTTGGGTCCCTACCTATCCAGTGAAAAAACCATTACATCGGGAGTACCGCAGGGGTCCATATTAAGTCCACTTCTTTTTAACATCTATATGGCACCCCTCCTCGCTGTGATAGAGTCTCATGGGATCCTCGTCACGTCATATGCTGACGACACCCAACTGGTCGTCTCTATCGACAAAAACTGCACGGATACAGAGCTGCGATTTCAGAATTGTCTCACGGAGGTATTTCAGTGGTTGAATAAAAACCACTTGAAGTGCAACAGTGGGAAAACTGAAATCATACCATTGGGCCAGGATTTGCTCTTCTGCCCGAAGGACTGGCGGCCCAAAGACTCAGAGGCCCCACCTAGTGCTGTGTCTTCTGCGCGCAATCTGGGCGTGCAATTTGATGCAACCTTATCCTTTGACGATCACGTCAGGATCACGGCCGGTTGCTGTTTCAGACTCATCAAATCTCTAAAGACATTTTTTGACTTCCTCCCCGTTGCTTCTAGGAAATCGGTCGTGGTAGCACTGATACTCTCCCGACTAGATTACTGCAATGGGTTGATGGCAGGAGTGAAAAAGTCCACTCTGAAGAAGTTGCAAAGTGTACAGCACGCGGCGGCAAGACTAGTGTTAAAACTTCCCAGGAAATCTTCAGCCTCAACTGCATTAAATTCTCTTCACTGGTTGCCACTGCATAAGAGAATCCTTTTCAAACTCTTACTTACAGTTTTCAAATCCTTGAAAAACATAGGTCCCAAATACCTCGTTAATCGTTTCATTCATTATGATCCTGTACGATGCCTGCGATCCTCAGGGGCCAACCTTGCTAAGACCCCGAGGTACAAATACAAAACTAGGGGTGGAAAAACCTTCACAGTCCTAGCAGCAAGGGCTTGGAACAAACTGCCCGTAAATCTTAGACTGACCGAGACCGAGTGTCTCTTTAGGAAACAACTGAAGACCTGGGTTTATCAGCAATCTGATACCTATGTGTTGGCAGCTATTTAGATCTTTCACCACTTGTCCCCTATACGCATGCTCAGCGCCAAGATGCTCCCTTCGGAGCGAAAGATTGCGCTTTACAAATATCCAAATACAAATACACTGATCCAGGTCCTTGTTAACTGGTTCCTCAAGCCTAGTTATCTTGATTCTCCTGATTGCCTACTCCTCCTTACACTAGTTCTGGTCTGCCAAACCATAGTCCTCCTACTCTTGACCTCCTCCTAATTTTGCACCCACTGGACCTGATCCTCCTTCTGGCCATACTTGTTCAGGTCTGTGCCCAGGTCTCCTGGTCCAGTGACCTGTCCAGCCTGGCAATTCCAGTCCCCCCTGCTCCTGGCCCTGCTCTATCCTGTTCCTCTTGGCCCTGGTCCCCCTGTGCTGGTCCTCCTAATCCGCCTCATCCGATTTGTTCTCCTCGTGATGCCTCAGGTCCTTAGTACTCGTTGGTTTGGATCGTCCTGGTTTTCCTGGCCCTATTCCTTCTACTCTTGGTCCTCCTGTTACTGCTCCTGCTGAACCTGGCCCTCTTGTTTCTGGTTCTTCTTGTTTGGATCCTCTTTTGCCTGATCATTTCATTCCTGATCCACTTGATCGTGCTACCCCAGGTCCTAGTTCTTCTGCTCTTCTTGATACTCTGGGCCCTTGTCACAAAGTGCTGATTTCCCTGGTACTCCTAGTGCTGCTCTCTGTCCTCTTGGCCATGATCATTCTAGTCATCCTTGCTCTGGTCCTGGTCCTCCTTGCTCAGACCCTCCAGTTATTCTTGGTCCTGGCACCCTTTGTCTCTCTGTTCCTTATCCCTTTCCTGCTTATTCTGGACCCTTAGTTCTACTGCCATAGTTCTCCTCATCTTCCTTGTCCTCATCGATCTGGTCATGATCCACCTGGCCCTGGTCCTCCTGCGCTTTGCCTTCATAGTTCTACAATGCAATTTCCAAATTGTGATTCGTACTGAATCTCAATTTAAAAATTGCCATTCCTAATGTATAATGTAAATAGTAATGAGGTAGGGCCCAGTTTGCGACCCATTAGGAATAGCAGCCATCACAGGGATAGTGGCCTGCTGGGGTCAGCAGACCACCATGTCTGTGATTGCTTTTTAATAAATCAGATGCTTTTTTTAAGCTGCAGTCTGTTTCCCTTGTTTTTTGTTGTTGAAGAAGAGGCAGTGGTCCTCTGGACCACTGCCTCTTCTTAAACAATTTCTTTTTACATTCACAAAGGGGAAGGGGTCCTTTGAGGTCCCTTTGTGAATGCATTACCACTACACTTCGGTAGTTTGTAAAGCATTAATGTTTTGCCACCGGAATTCGGTCGCAAAACACTAATACATCAATTCAGTATTTTGAAGGGATGCCCTAAACATGCCCCTTTCAAACATCGAATCGGTATGTATTTGCAGTCCCAAATAGTGATTCGGTAACATGTCGCTAAATCGTAATTTGGGATTGATACATACCAAAATGCCTTTTTACATTCGCAAATAGCCCAATTTTTTGAAGGCCAATAGGCTTGATACATCTGGCCCCAAGTCCCTTGGTTTGCTGTACCTATTCATTCAGCTCCTGGTCCCCCTGGTTCAAGAAGTCCTGGTCCTCCTAGTTCTGCCCCACCTCTGTCTGGTACTCCTGGATCAAGTGTTCTGATCCTCGCTTCACTGTCCTTGGTTCCACTACCCCTTCTAGTTTCCCAGCCCTTCTGCCCCATTCTAGTCCTCTTAGTTCTCCTGGTCCCCTGGTTTGCCTGTCCTGGTCTACTTTGTTCCTGTCCTACTGACCTGGTCCTCATAACAGTGGTACTCCTGGTCTGGTATTTCTGGTTCTTGTCCCTCTGGCCCTCCTAGATTCCCCAGTGCAGGACACCCAAGTCCATGTAGTCCCGGTCATCCTGTTTTATGGTTCCTCCTGAGTATGACCCTCATGGATGTTCTGAACCTGGTCCTACTGGCCGTTTACCTCCACATACTTCCTATTCCGTCTTTTCCCACTGATCTAGGGCTTCCTCGTCCTGGTAGCTCTAGGCCTTCCTGGACCTAGTTTTCCTGGTACTAGCCCTTCTACTATTGGCCCCTAGTGTTCCTTGATCTGATCTCGGTTGTTCTGGTCCTCCGGTCCCTTGTTCTCCTGACACTAGTCCTCTTGGGTCCAGTCCACGCAGGTCTGCTCCTCCTTCCAGTGGCAGTTGCCACCGAGTAGCATGGCTACCACTCCTCCCCTTGCTGGATGCGACACAGCCAAGCCCTGCCCTGCCCCGTAAACTAGAAAAATAGAACTATAGTAACATAGTGTTATTATCATTTTATTTTTCCTTTATCCACTGCTCAAAATGCAGTGGGGTGACGCTCCTCCACCTTAGTGGAGGAGCCGTCCCTGCCTACTTCGCCTTCTAGTCCTACTAGTCTAAGGTCCAAGGCCTTGATCTTCCAAACCATGGGTCTTCTGTTCCTTCTGGCCCTGGCCCTCTTTGTCCTGATGCCCCTGGTCCATATCTTCTTGGTCCTTCTCATCCTTCTCTCAGTGGTCCTGGTACTCCTAGTCTTTTTTCTTTTGGTCCCGTTCATCCTTGTACATTTGTTCCTTGGATTGGTCACCCTGGTTTTCGTGATTTAGGTCTCCCTGATCCTGGTCCTTATTGTCCTGGTCCTCATGGCTCTGGTTGTCCTGGCCCTCCTGGTGTTAAACCTCTTATCCTTTTCCACCTACAGGTTATCAGTCTCCTTCTACGCACGGGTGTAACACGACCTGTGGTGCAGGGGCACGACCTTTCAGAGGTCCCCCTTACCTGCAGAAGGAAGGGACCCTTCTCATTCTGCAGGGGGCCCCCCATCATTTTGTGTTATGCTGCTGTCTACCTGTCGTCCTTACTTTCCAGGTCTCCTTCACACTAACTTTAGATGGATACAGACTACAATCCTGTCTCTCAGATTCTTTTTTTTGCTTCCAGTTATTTTTGCTTATACAAAGCCATTAGGGACAGACGGGAGATAAGCGAGCACAAACCCCTTGAAAAGAAAGCCTAAACAAGCACAAGTTCTCCCATAAGAAGCCCAAAACAAGTCCAGCCTTAAAAAATCATCAAAAGGAAAATCTTACCCATCAAATAATGTGTTCTCATGAGTTAAGGAAACATTAATAAACACTTACTCATTATTCTGTGCAGACATAACTTTACAGAGAGATTTGCAGAAATCCAAATGCTATAAGAATACAACACAAAATCTCTGTTTTATATAACCCGAAGCTCATGGAAAAGAAAATTATTTTCTACACTTATTATTATAATTTTAGACTAACATTAATTTCTTTAGTCCAAATTTATTTTACTGTGTCTTTATCTGTAAACAGCCTAGTTTGATTCATGTACTCAGAATCAGAATCAGAATAAGCTTTAGTCGATTTCAGGAAGATGAAATCACAAAAGCAGACATAAACAGATCAAAAGAAAACCAATTAAACATTATTATCTCCAAAATACAAAGATTCCATATATTCTATAAGTTCATCAATGTAAAAGAAGAAGAGAAGTGGTCAGAATATAAGTTATATAATACAGACAAAATACTCCCTCACATTTTTAATTAATTCTAGCTTTCTAAGGGGGTTGAGCATTGATACTTTTCCTCACTCTGAGTATGCTTTTTAAAAACAAACCACAACCCCAATACAGTAATCACCCTCTAAAAGTTGCAAATACAAAAAAGCTGGTCGACATTGCCTCCATCCCCCCAACCTTAAAAGAGGCAAAATCCACCTTGTTCTCTCCCTTCTATAAAATTTACAGAAAATAACCGGATGTATGGTTGATTGTGGTGACAAATCATCGTAAGGACAACAACATAATCTCTGGACCAATTATTCATTTCTGGGTAACTAATGAATCGATGGAAAATCCCAAATCTAAAACAAGTTAAAACATATCTGTCATATCCACTTAAACTACATAAACGGTATGGTTGTATATCATATGTTGCTAAAATCAATTGATGCTGTACTACTGTTTGTTTATTCATTTCCAAAGCAAACCTAATCGACTCCAAGTGGCTCATACATATTGTTTTAAACTCCTTCCTAGAGATGGAGTTCATTGTTTCTGGACAATTATAATAATCTGGATGCCCAAGATCAGACACAATTTTTTTAATGTACTTCAGCCAAGTGATCTTGGTAGCATGATCTAGCTTCATTGAGTCCTTAATTATTTCTTGATTCAGAGCTGTGCTACTGGAAGTCCATATTCTATGCCAGAGTAACACTGGTTGGGCTTTAATAACATCTGCAATATATGGAATGCCCAGCTCGCTATGGCAATTAAAAACAGGAGTACTAGCAGGTACAGCTAAAATAAACCTTAAAAAAGTATTTTCAACGTGCTGAATGGAAGATGAATCATAAAAGCCCCACACACCCGCTCCAAAGGTGGCAATGCTCACACATTTTGCCTGATAAATCTTAAGGAGTATCTCAGGAGGCTTTTTTCCCAACTGTTTAGCAAAATTGACCACAGCAGCAGTTGACTTCATAAAAAGAAGGCTCCTATTTTTCACGGCCTTACTCCAAGAACCAGTACGTTCAAATAAAATACCTAGATACGTGAACATATTAGTGGATTCTACCTTACTTCCCCCAAGTGGTAAACTCCTGCATTTCTGTCTCCCTTTACCACAAGTCATTACATATGTTTTTTTGGGGTTCAGTTTTAAAGCCAAGTCATCCATAAAAGTAGTATAAGAGGCGAGGGCATTTTGTAAGCCCAACTGAGTACGGGCCATCAGCACTGCGTCGTCTGCGTAGAGTAGGGAGACTATCGGGCGTTTGGTAATATACGGTGGGTCCCTCGCCTTTTCCACCAGCACTTGTTCCAAGGTGTTTGTGTAAAGAGTAAACAAATATGGCGCCAGGACACAGTCCTGTCTGAACCCCCTCTCTACTTTAAACGACGCAGTGCATTCCCCTTTGGTTCTGTATCGAATCTTAGCAGTCGCCCCACTATACAATTGTCGCAAAAACTGAACCATAAGTGGGTCAACCTTTAAAGCTACCAAAATGTTCCATAATTTACTGTGTATAACACAGTAAAAAGCGTCTGTAAGGTCTACAAATGCCAAATAAAATGTACCTACTTTAGCCCGAGTATATTTCCCTATTAAAATACTAAGATTAAGAACCTGCTCCGTAGTTCCCAACCCCTGCCTAAAACCATATTGTACGTCTGTTAAAATATTAGTTTCCTCTGCCCAGGTTTGTAGCCGATCTAGAACAATCCGTCCTGCTACCTTCATCAAAGAATCCAGTAAAGATATCGGATGGTAGCAGGCAGGATTCTCCCGATCTCCTTTTTTAAAAATCGGTACAATTATTGACTTTGACCAAGTGTTAATAAAACCTTTCATACAGCATGCTTGAAGAACCCGTGTTATCAGCGGGTCCAGAGTGGAAGGTTTGATTTAAACAAATCTATTGGCACCCCGTCTGGGCCAGGGGCCTTCCCACTCTTACTAGCATTTATCACCCCGATGACCTCCTCGTGTGTAAGTTGGAGATCAATAAATGAGAAACCATGGGGACCTCCCCCCTGCTGACTTGTGTCCCTTTCAGTATCTTCCTGTAATTGTAGACACTTGAGAAAAAATAAACCCATTTCTTCTCATCTATTGCAACCTCTATCGACGGGTTAATAGGACTGCTAAAAAACGGTGCATTTACTGCCCGCCAAAAAGAGGTACTGTCTTTACTCAGAGAGGCTTCATAAAGAGTAACCCATGCGTTCTCTTTGAACTGCTTCCTTCGTAATCTTTGTGCTTGATTATATATCTTCCTGCACTCTCTAATTTCCTCCTTGCCCCTCTCCGATTTATGCAAAGCCGTCTTCGTGTATGCTTTGTTGCAGTTTGTATCGAACACTTCCTGGCTACCATTATGTGTACCCTTGCTTTCCACCCCTAGCAAGTTTTGATTAACTGAAGTTATTTGAGAAAATGAAATTAATATACATTCATATGGGGTGGTTTCCTCCAAGCACGTTAAAATTGGGTTATAGGCCTTAGTTACAATATGTTTAACTAACTCAACTGAGTCACAATTAGACCATCGCAGGGTGTATCCATTTAGCTTTCCCAGCGATATATTCTGGGTCCAAACTATTTGATTGCTATATTGTCTCTCTAACATCGTTGGAAGTGTAATACTGATGCTTAATGGCAAATGATCACTCATGACATTTTTATGGATTTGATAATTTGAGATATAATTAGCATAACAATTAGGGCCTATTATATTATAAAATCTATTGTTGATTCTAGTCCCCTGCCAATAAAAGTGTGTTCAAATGCACTCTAGGAGAACACAAACAATTGGCAAAACCAAGGTCATGTGAAAGTAAAATCTCATTTAATAAATCCCCCCTATCAGAATGCACAAAATGAAACAGGGGGTCATCATCTTCCATTGTTAGGCCGCATTTACTAAGCCCGCCTAGCGGGCATAAGCCGATATTAAAACCACCCCAGACGGTGATCAATTCACAATCCCTGGTTTCCTTTAATTTACACAAATCATTATTAAGCATCTTCAAAATAACCCCCAATTGTTCTTTTGGTGCCTTATTGTAAAAGTTAATTAAGACCAAAATACATTTACAATCTGTGTGAATCAAAACTATTTGATAATAGATTTCAGATTTTGGCATTTCAATCTTTAATGCTACAATCAGATTTGAAATATAAATGCAAATTCCTTCCTTGGGTCTCCCATGTATTGAGTGGACGGCTGGGGTATGTTAAATTTCTCAATAAAATCCACCCAGATAGAGTTATTCAATTTGTTACGCAGGCCCGCGACATTCCAGAAAAGAACGCCAAAACTAACACTCTTTGGTGATCTTAAACCTGAAACAACAAATTCGGTCTGGCCTGAAGGTTCAGACATGAACTGCCCCTCTCTGCTTCTATTCTTGACCTTACCCGTTTTCAATGCATCACTAGTTATACATCTCCACCCCAGATCCTGATAATCGGTTAAATGGATTACCCTCTTTTCCATTGTCTGTACATTGTGCTGCTTGGTCGGGCTGGGGTCACGGGTGGTCTGCATGTCTGGTCCCTTTCTTAACACACTCTGGTTTAGTTGGGTTGATAGTCAGTCATTATCGTGCAGTGATTGAAGGGGCACAAATCTATTCGAAACCTCAAGATTATAAATTGGGTAATCAGGAGCCTGTCTAGATGAAAAGTTTCCATTTTCCCTTATACTTTGCTTAGGTTGGTAGAAAAATCCCAATGGAAGTACATTAATACTAGTATGGGAGATATTTTTATCCCAGGCTCTGCATAAGATTTCCCTTACCAAAGATGGAGTTCCGAATGAAAGGACAACACAGTCTCCTTGGAACATTTTCCGGCTATTTCCCACCCAGCCAATTCTCCTCACCATCTTGAATTTCTTAAACATAGCACTGGTCAGTCCAGTTCTACTTCCTAACCAATGTATAGCTTTATTCCGCAACGTAACCCAGGATTCATTTTCCCCTTGACAAAGAGCCGGTACATTGGCCAGAATAACAGTGAACGGTGTTGCAGCAGAGGGTAGATTTAAGTTATATTAACTATTTATATTTTCCATTTGAGAGAAAAGTTTCAGGGGAACTCTTGATGGTAAATCACACACTTGTCTCTCACCCGTGTGTTTTCCAGTCCCTCCTATCCCCTTATTAATAACCGCCTCACCCCTGAATGATGAACTATTATGCGGGTTTACTAAACTTTTTAAATGGGGCCCAGACCCCTTACCCTTGTTCCTTTCATCAACTTTCGGCATAGATGCAGATGCTCACATTAGGGAGTTTGGGGGGACCACATATTAAATCCTGGTTCTGTGTATTACCCTTTTGGTTATTCAAGTTCTGGTTTTCAAGCACTTTCTCCAGGCTGGCTTCAATCTTGTCTAGCCTGTCTGTCAGAGTACTAATAGACTGTTTTACAAACTTGGTTAAATCAGTTACTAAATAAGACAATTTCCCGATCTCACTAAGCGGTACGTGACATTTATTCTTTGGTCGGGGAATGTTTTCTACACTCGAACATGTCTGAGTTTTGCCTTTTTTGTCCTGCGTTTTTTTGTTGTTATTTTTGGGCACTCTAGTTTCTAGGGGATTTATATGCGTACTGCAGATAATAATCTCAGGGCTCACTACTCTCTGTGAGTATCAAGATCTTTTAGGAGCAGGTAAGGTTTCTGATTCTTAATCACTGATACAGCCATTTTTAGGTAGCTCTTCATTCATATTTCCCAGCATGCGGTGGAAACTGCATGGCTCAACCGCACCCTTATCCTGGTCGGTGTTGGATAATGTAATGCTGTAACATAGAGAAGGCCTTTTAGTGATCAATTGGTTCCTTTTTCAAGTCCAGTTTTCCAAAGTATGTTTTTCCTCAAGTTACAAGTTTAGCCTGGTCTCATCTCATTGCTAGCCATGATTTGTTCAAATCTGATAGCCCCTTTGTGTCCTATCAGCTGGATTTGTTGATTTCGGTCCATTTATAGTGGGAAACAGGCCATCATGTTATTAAAATCGCGGTAGCCACTGGCACGGCCACTCGCAGTCTCTGGAGAGAGACGATTGAATCTAAATGCTAAATCTGACAGGAGACATGGACCACCAGCTTATCCATCTGTCTCTATCTTTACCTTGGTCTGCCACACGCACAATGCGGGGCTTCCAGCGCTATCCATCCTTTCCCAGTCCTGTTGCTACAGTCTGTTAGTTCCAGGTATTCTTGAATGGTTTCACAATTGTGTCTACATATCTGGTAGGAGATTATTCCAAAGCTATATTTTCTCATTTCTTTTTCAGTAACATTTCCTGCTGCCAGCGACTACATTCTCATGCAATTCATTAACAACACCACCACCTGCGAAGAGTAATTCATAAAGTTTTTTTAGACATTTCCATAAAAAAAAAACTTCCAAAAATATGTGCTAGGTTGTGAACGACTTCCATAGATTACGTTGCATGTAACTGTGTCTTCCCGCTGCTTAAATGCAGAAATATCCTTAAATGGTTGACATCCATTTTCATATCTCGTTGAGGTCTCCCTGCGACCATCCATTCCTTCTGCCTTCTGTCTTGTTTTCAGGGCTAAAACACCTTCAGGCAGGATGAATAGCTCCTTATTTTTGTCATGGAAGTTATTTACTGGCAAAAGTGCACACATGGACGTATTAAGGTTCACAAAAAATGTGAAGATGCTTCCAAAGTTCTTGATATTGAACTTTATGACTAACCTTCCCATAAGGTTCACTCAGCTCACCCTGCAGTACATCATACACATTTTCCTAAAGCAATTTTAACATTTCCTGGAATGAGAATATCAAAAAGATGACAGATGTCCCATATTTTAGACAATGCCGACCAGCACTTTATTTTATCAAAAAAGTTAATGATCCGTTAGTATGTTTCGCAATACTTCAGTTTTATGGTCTTCTTGGAAATGTAGGAGAGCTCATATTGACTGGGTGTCTTGAGGGTTGATGGAGTTGATTTTTATTTATATCTGATGGCACTTTGCACTTTATGAAGTTTATATTTACGAGGAAGCCCACCTTCGAAGCCTAGTGGTCTGATGAAATATGACCTATTCTAAATGGGGATGGTATCAGGCTCTTTATAGTGCCCCTTGAATGTGCTGATGGTTTGATTTGTATCTTAAGGGTTTTTATCTGGTTTTATTGATTTCGTAGAGTATTAAAAACTGTGCTTATTGTTTTAATCCTGTGTACTTTGTATGCTTTGGAAATATTGCGAAATAAAGAATTTATGGATAGATGCTCACTTGGGTTCCTACCAGGCACACAAATTAGCACATTAGTTCTTCCCAATACACTCCATAGAGAACACCCTCGACATTGCCCTTACCAAGAAAAACACAATTGCTCGCTGATCCAAAATAACCCCATTATTTTGGACGTAACATGCCATCACGCCATTACCTTCAAGCCCTTCCCCAAACAGCCCTGCAAAGTCAGTCCAAATTTGATGATTTGCACCAGCTCACTAAAAATGTGTTGTGTGCTGAAATATTGAGGCCAGTAATATCAACCTATGAATGTATTGACTCCCTAATATCAACTACCATCAAATTTACAAAGTAAGTATTTAAAAGTATTGATATACTATTCTTATGATCATGATTGATGGATTGATGGAGCAATAGAAGAACGCAAATACACAGGTAAACTGTGACCTGGCACTGAAACATAAGGCTGGGTAGCTAAGCAGAAAAGTAAAGGGTTTTAAGTCTTTTCCTGAAGGGAAGAATGGAAGAAGGACATGGGAAGTGGGAGTGGGAAGGACATTCCAGGCTTTGGAGGGTACTGCCAAGGAGCATAGACACCCACCTGGGTTTTGGAGAAACTGGAGCAGTCAAGATTAGCTGACCAGGAGCAAATAATGCTGGTCAGCAGGCTAGTAAAGCAGGACCAGACACATTTTGTGAAGTGTGAGAGTAATGGTTTGTAGTACATGCACAGGGCCTTACACATCATCTTTTGTGAATCAAAAGCCTAGGTAGATCTTCCAGGTGTCCAGAGATGTGAAACCTCAATTTAGCACCAACTATGAGGCATACAGTGGACTTTGTGTGCATTACGGCCTAGTTAGTGAGTAGACAGGGAGTGCAACTAAGCGTGCATTAGAGTAATCCAAGAAAGATAAAATCAGTGCCTGGATTATTGTTTTGCAAAAGTGGAAATGCAGAAAATGCAGGATCTTTATATGGCCTTCACTATGAAAAAAGAGGAGGAAGAACATTTGTTTATGTGGCCACTGCAAAGTAGTAAGAGAGCTAAGTGTCGAAGATGTTGGAGAGATTCCAAACAGTAGTCAAAGGACTAAGAAAGGATACTACTCAAATCGGTAGGCCACCAACTGGAAGGCCACAATGAACAATTGACGACGATGACAACTTTGGTTTCATCTCTACCATGAATTATAATTGCAAGGAGGAGAGGTCACCATCCGTATTCAGGATTCATTTTTGTGTCATTTTTGTATGTGTAGAATTGCAGCTCGGAAGAGTGGATTAGTCTAGCGGGAGGGTTGGTGTACATGGTGAAGAAGGTACAGCTAATTGCTAAGCCATGATAAACTCGGTATGTAGGACTGAGAAAGGCGGAGCAATAATGTGGCAAATTCACTACTTGGAAATAGCTGGTAAAGGACAATAGACATTGGAACGCTAGATCTTTTACTCCAATGTTGTCGAATCTGTCTGTAGGTTAGTGTGGAAGACAGTCTCAAAAGTTGCAGACAAATCTAGAAGTATTAGAGCGGCTTCTCCTCCAGAGTCAAATAGTCTTCTTATGTCAGTGGTTATTTGGTGAATGCGGCCAACTCTTGGTTCATTAAGGATTCAGTTAGCTTAGCAGGGAAGGGAGGAAGAGAAATAGGTCTGCAGATGGGAAGTTGGGGAGAGAGTACGTGGATCAGCTACAGTTTTTTTTTTATAAGGGGTAAGACAGGATATTTTTCCATTTGTCTATTGCTGAGCCACTAGTTACGGCAGTGTTGCTCAGCTTGGTAACAAAAAGAATGAAGGATGGGGTCAGAAAGTTTGCTATTTTGATGGGGCATTGCTCAAGAGGAGAACCTGAGCAGATAGCGTTGAGCTTTGCCGCCATGTGAGCTTCAGAGATTGTGCTAAATGAGCATAAAGTGCAACAAAAATAAGGAGATGGATGGAATACTTGAATTCATCTCAGCCACTGTCAATTGCTTGGGCCGCATTGTAGTTCATCATTTTTCTCCCATCATGCCATTGAGGACAATGGCCCACCTTATGCACATCAGTACCAACCCTGCTCCTTATGGGAACCGTCCGTTCCGAACTGCCAGGCAAAGTGCCTTCCAGAAGGGAGAACATGCAAAGCCAGATCATTCGGGCTGGACTTTTCTGAATGGACAGTGGTCATGAATTATGTGCATATAGCTGGGACCAAACTGAGGTGGGATGGTGTGCAGAATAACGATGGACTGGGATGCAGACCTAAGTAATTAGCAGTGACTGAGATTAATTCAAGCATTCCACCCATCACATTTTTGTTTACTTCAGTGCAACGCCCTAAGTGGGATAGGTATGGCCCGACATGGGTCCTGTGCACGCAATACCTTCAAGTAGAGTTTGCATTATATAAAACTGCACAAAAAACTTTGGCACGGGAACCGTTCTATACCCCAATCATGAGCCCTACTAAGGGTGAAACCGGTCTTAGGCTGCTTGTGTTCTGGTTCTGGGAGGACCTAGCTTAGCAGTTCAAACTGGGCTGTTCCGAATGGAGGAGGGAGGTATTTAGGTCTGAGAAGACATAATTAATTGACTATGTTATTTTTCCTTATGTTGGTTGCTGAAATATTTTGATCCTATAAAGCTGGCGTAGGCGCACAAGTTTCATCAGTGTCTGTTTAGGGACCCCTGCCTATTATTGCTGCATTATGCCCAGGATTGTTCTATGGATGAATGAAATTTGCTAATTTAGCTAATGTCAACTAAGTGAAAAAAGCAGGTAAAAAAATCAGTCATACATTAGGTTTAGTAGGAGAGGAAAATCTACTTTTTTTGCAGATATTCCGATAAAATGTTTATGCAGGTTATAGCTCCTGCCAAAACATTCCTGAGGGAACTTTCAGCCTCAGGTGAAGCTTCATGAACCCTACAAACTGAGGAAGCTGCAAAGGATGTCACTGTTGCAAAACAGTGATTAATTGATGTCTTGTCCCTAAATCTTTCTGTAGCTAAAACTGTAACTCTGTGTGGAATGTAGTGCAATTGTAAATATGTGAAAGAAATGTCATTGTAAAATGCAAATATGTAAATGCACAATTCATGTGCAGCTCTCAGTTGCTACCCAGCCCGGTCATTTTTATTTAGATATAAATAAAATCATTGGTCTTTGACAAGGTGGCTATATTTTCCAACTGACCTATTATAACTGCACAGTTGCTTTCTAGTTTTACATTCTGTTGATCAGATGTTGGGTGTTTCTCACTCCTAATGTGCAATTGTCTTGTTTTAGTGTGCATTCAGTATGTGTTGTGCATGATTGACTTACACCTAGCTTCACTGTTATGCAGTCATAGTCTGCTGCCGTTTTCTCTGTTGCATATGTACCTTAGCCAACAGATGTTTTTGTGCTCGTTGCATCACTTCAGCTGAAGTTTTTGTTAGTATTTTTAGCAAAAAGTCTGCAGGACTTTTAACTTCATATTTAATTGGCTGCAGCTCACTTAGCTGCAATATTCATTTAGCTGCTTCTGAGTATAAATTGAGTGCAAATTATTAGTGCCACGGTTCAGTAACACTACAGCAGTGCAGACGATCTGAGAGGGGCCTGATTCGTGGTCTAAAAGCATGGTTTTGCCATCCTACTGCGGGGTGGGGAGGTCCAATATAGCAGGGGCCGCTCCTCCGCTAGCGCCTAGGAGCGTCGCTCCACTGCTTTTCAGCAGTGCAAAAAAGGAAAAATAAAATGATAATAACAAAATGTTATTATTTTATTTTTCTCTGCTGAAAAAGGTTTTGGGGCAGGGTGGAGCTTGGCTGTCATCACAGCCAGCAGGGTGAGGAGTGGTGATTGTACTTTAATTTTTTTAAAACATATTTTTATTGCCATTTTCATATTTCACACATTGTACATCATACAAAGTTTACGCCTAGTTATGTCAGACTGTACATCCAATGGTGGTACATATCATCTGTATATACCGGTGATACGTCAACGGGGAGCATGCATAACGTACAGATATATCGTGATGTGTATACCCTGTTGTCTCAGGTTCCAGATATGGCACAGGAACTGGGGTGGAACGGGGATATAACCTAGGGGACGGGTATGGAAGAACATCTCCAGTTACTCTAGCCTGGGTATGAAACGTCGTATGGGTAAGGCACCTCTGTGACTCACGATTGCCTATCGTATTTGGTTCGACCTAAAACTGCGATAGTATACCTGATGCTGGGGCTGGGTATGCGATCATGTGGTCGGTATTTCGAGAGATTGGTTGGGTAGGGTCTGTGACTGCGTGTGCAGGGCTGACGGTGTGGGCGGGCCGTCTGTTGGATCTGCTCCCGGGGTTAGCTGCTTGAACTGATATAAAAGCATGGCCCATTCCATAGATATAGGGTGTTTGTGGACCCCTCTCACCTCCTCCTCCCGCAATGTCTCCTCCTCCGCCGCCACCCATTTGTGTGTAGCTCCCACCCAAGCCGCCAACGGTGGATCGGTGGGGGAACGCCAGTGCATGGCGATGCTGCGTTTGGCTAAAAGCACCACAAGGGAGAGAAAACGAGTCCGCACCTTGTGCTGCTTTCTTGCGCGAAAGATGCCTATGGCGCTGGCCTCCCACGTGTTCATGCAGGCCAGCCCTGTGAGGGTACCCAAAGCAGTGTGAATGTGGTGCCAGAAAATTTTAATGATGGAACAATTCCAAAACATATGTTGGAAATCTGCATTCCGTTCATGGCATCTGGGGCATAAGAATTGAGTGTCGGGGTAGAATCGTTCAAGGCGCGCAGGTGTTAAGTAGGCCCTGTGCAGAATGTAATATTGAATATTCTTAAAGCGTGCGTTTCTAGAGACCTTCTTAGGGTACTTCAAAGCCCTCTCCCACTCACTCTCATGGAGCACACGCCCGATTTCAGCCTCCCAGGTGGCTCTCAGGGTCTCCAGTGGGTTATTAGTCAGTTCCCGTATGCTTTATAAAGCCATGTAGTTAGATGGCGCCCTGCTCCCATGTGTAGGATCGTGTGGAGAACTGGATGTGTGTGTGGTTCCCCTTTGATTAGGTCCTGATATGGTCGGTAGCTATCTAGGAGTTGGCGGTGAAGTAGGAATTGTCCCGGGGTAAGATCGTATTCTTCCACAAGGCTGCGGAACGGTCTTAGTTGCCCATCCTCGAATAGGGACTCCACTTCTGTTATGCCACACGATGTCCACTTGCGAAGCGCGCTATTTGTGTAGTAGTGTTCCTGTTTGGGCCATCCCACCAGGGTGAGTAGAGGGGAGTACAATGGGGTCCCCGGGGACAGGCGGTGTATCCGCAGCATGCACCTGCGTGCCACCGACACCTGTAGAGGGTATGTGCGTTTTGGTTTAGTGCCAGGGAGGAGTAGGCGACGGATCTCCGGAACCGATATCCGTCCTGCGATGGTGTGAGTTTCCACAGTGTACCTGTCTGCCGTCCAGTGAGACAGCCATTGCAGCTGTGCTGCCAGGAAGTAGGCCTCGAATGAAGGGGCTCCCAAGCCGCCCTGTGTGGTGGGCAATTGCAATTTTTTCAGGGCTATTCTGTGTCTGGCGGACCCCCAAATGAGTGCGCTGAGGAGGGAGTCTAGGTCCCGAAAAAAGGCTCTGGGCTGGATTACTGGCGGATTGGTAAAGAAATACAACAATCGTGGAACCATGATCATTTTGGCCAATGCCACTCTCCCAATTGGAGCCAACGGAAGGCTCTTCCAGAATCCGATCGCAGCCCTATTACCCGCCAATGCCCTGTTATGATTACCCTCGAACATATCTGTGGAGGAGTGGTAGAGACGGATCCCGAGGTATCGAGGATCCTCCGCGCTCCAGGGCACCCGCTGAACACCCAGTCGAACTTCCTGTGGGGGCAGATCCGGATGCAGCGGGTATATCGTGAAGTGGTGATAGTACTTAAGTGTGCTTGACGGTTTGACCGGCAACCTTAGGCTGGCAAAACAGTAATACACAGCCTGGGAGGAGAAGATGCACAGGCTCCCACTCCCTGTCTGAGCGCTAAACCACGGTGCTCAGACCAATCATGACGATGCTGTCATGCTGGTGAAAGAAGGGTAAGTTACTTACCTGTAATTCTAGTTCTCTTCCAGGGGTATCCTCATCAAAGTCATAAGCACTGAATATTCCCGCCCATGTGCGGGGACCCCGGAAATAATAAAATTATATATGTAAAAAACATACATATATACAGCTCTGTATATGTATAAACATATATCATTTTTTCCAAGCAAATGCAGCTCCCATAAAAGGCTAGGCAATGTAAAAATATATACATCCAATAACACACATATATCTATATATATGTATAAAGGTATAACAATACACCCAAATCTCTTTTTTTTTTTTTTTTTTTTAATGAGGTAAACACTCATGAGAAAGCAAAAAATAAAGAGAACAAACTGTGGAAAAACACAGATGTATAACACATTGCCAGCCTGCAGGCTGCATTGCAATACAATACCATAGAGACTAAAAAGCCCTGTACAGGTAAAAACTGGCACCGTGCCTTTAAGGCAGCCCTGGCTTCCATATCCCATCATGCCTCAGGGGTGACAGTTAGGTCAGTTGTTCTTTGCGGGACCGTAGTCCTAAACACAAAGATATACCTTTTCCATAATGAATAATACACCTCTTCTCATTTGCCTGGGGAGGTGGGTGGGTTGCTTATGACTTTGATGAGGATACCCCTGGAAGAGAACTAGAATTACAGGTAAGTAACTTACCCTTCTCTTCCAGGGGATCCTCATCAATAGTCATAAGCACTGAATAGAGTAGCAAGCTCCCCTTCCACCAGCAGGCAAATGAAACTAAGGTTGTATCACCCATGGAGAAAAAGAATCATGAAAATGATTATGTATGGAACAGATTCCTCAAGGAGGCTTGTCCTACTTGAGTGTCTGCCCTGGTGTCCGAATCCAGACAATAATGCCTGGTAAAAGTGTGGACAGATCTCCAAGTGGCTGCCTTGCAGATCTCGGAGAGTGGGACATTATTGAGAAAAGCCGCGGTAGCCGCTTTTCCTCTTGTCGAATGCGCTTTAGGGCGCGCCCCCAATGGTTTCTGAGCCAGTTGGTAGGCCAAAGTAATACTAGAAACAATCCACCTAGCAATGGAACGTTTGGATGCAGCAAAGCCCATACGGACAATCCCATAGTTCACAAACAATTGGTCAGATTTCCTGATATTCTTAGTCCTATCTAGGTAGAATTTTAGGACCCTTCTGACATCCAGAGAATGCAACGCCCTCTCTGCCGGAGAGGAGGGGTTGGGAAAAAAGGTTGGTAAGGAGATGGCTTGGTTTACATGAAACTCCGATACCACCTTGGGTAGGAACGAAGGGTGAGTTCTCATCACCACCCTATTTAGATGAAAAACAGTGTAGGGTTCTTTAGAACAGAGGGCCTGTATCTCACTGACCCTCCGTGCTGAAGTGATGGCTATTAAAAATGCTGTCTTCCATGTGAGGTGCTGTAGGGTAGCCTTATGAATAGGCTCAAAAGGTGAACCCATGAGCTTCGACAGAACCAAGTTTAGCTCCCAGGAAGGAGAGGGAGGTCTAACAGGGGGATAGACTTTCTTGAGTCCTTGCAAGAAATCCTTCACTACCTGCACTTTAAAAAATGACTGCTGTGAAGGCGAACGCCTGTATGCTGTTATGGCTGCTAGGTGAACCTTTATGGAAGAAAATTTCAACCCTGCCCTTGCTAAATGTAGAAGATAGGGCAAAATTACATCCTCCTGGCATTTAGTGGGATCATAATGATGCTGAGCACACCATATATAAAATCTTTTCCACTTACAGAAGTAGGAGTGTCTTGTCGAAGGCCTCCTGGCTTCCTTCAGTATGGACATACACTCTTGAGGGAGGTTCAGATGGCCATACTGGAGGACTTCAGGAGCCATGCTGTTAAGCTCAGCGAGGGAAGGCTGGGATGGTAAATCTTCCCCTGCATCTTGGATAACAAGTCCGGCCTGCACGGCAGCCGCTTGTGGGGGCGGATCGACATGTGTAGGAGATCCGTGTACCACCACTGCCTCGGCCAGTCCGGTGCTATGAGTATCATCTTGGCAGATGAATTCTGTAGCTTGGTCACCACCTTGGGAATTAGTGGGAGAGGCGGAAAAGCGTACACAAATGTCATTGACCAATTGATCAAAAGGGCATTCCCTAGGGATCCTGGTCGATGGTATCTTGAGGCGAAGCCTCGGCATTTTGTGTTTTGCTCGTCCGCGAAGAGGTCCACTTGCGGGCGCCCCCATTCCCCGAAGATGTCTTCTAACACTTCGTCGTTGATTACCCAGTCCTCTGGCTCTTGAAAATGCCGACTGAGCAAGTCTGCTTGCACGTTGAGTTCTCCTGGTAGGTGCACCGCTTTCAATGAGATGTTCCTTGCTAGGATCCAGTGCCACAGGGACTGAGCTTCCAGCGAGAGCGTTCTGGATCGAGTACCCCCCTGCTTGTTCAGGTAGTACATTGTGGTGGTATTGTCCGTCTGTACTAGAATGGTACTCGTCGTTATCGCAGGTAGGAACGCTTTGAGGGCTAGGTGGACCGCCCTGAGCTCCAGCATGTTGATGTGGTACAACTGTTCGCTGCTGGACCACCGTCCTTGAGTTTGCAGAGTCCCAAAATGCGCACCCCATCCCTGAAGGGATGCGTCGGTGATTAAGGTCTGAGTTGGGGGCTCTTGATGGAAAAGAATCCCCACTTGCAGATTCCTTGGCTTCAGCCACCACTTGATTGACTGTTTGGCTGCAGAGGAGAGGCAAACCTTTTCTTCCCACAGAGAGTTCCTTTGATCCCATTTGTCCTCGAGATCTTGCTGGAGAGGACGCATCCTTAGCCTGGCATTGGGCACTAGGAAGATGCAGGATGCCATGGCCCCTAGCAGAGATGAGATTTGCCTTGCCGACGACAGATTGCTGGTCATAATCTGTCTGCCTTTTAGCATAATGGATGACTGTCTTTCCTCCGAAGGAAACACTTTTCCTACTACGGAGTCTATAGTTGCACCCAGGTAGTGTATTCTCTGCGTTGGTGAAAAATTGGACTTTTTGACATTCACTCTGAGACCCAACCTGCGACATAAGTTCAGGCATAGCGACAGCTGTGTCCGCACATTCTGTGGCGATGAGCCCTTTATTAGCCAGTCGTCTAGGTAGGGATAGACGAAGACTCCTGCGCGCCTCAGAGCAGCCGCTACTACTGCCACGCATTTTGTGAATACTCGAGGAGCTGACTTCAGGCCAAATGGGAGGACTTTGAACTGATAGTGAGCGTTGCCTACCACAAACCTGAGAAATTTTCGATGATTCCTTAGGATGGGAATATGGAAATATGCATCCTGAAGGTCCCGTGAACACATCCAATCGCCCATCCGGAGAAGAGGATATATTTGGTGGAGCGCCAGCATGCGAAATTTTTCCTTTCTTATGTGCTTGTTCAGTATCCGTAGGTCTAAAATGGGTCTGAACTCCGCCTTCACACTCCTCTTTTGGATGAGAAAATATCTGGAGTAAACTCCCTTTCCTCTCTGGTTTATGGGCACTTTCTCTATTGCAGATTTGAGTAGTAGCGTCGCTACCTCCTCTCTGAGCTGCTTTAGATGCTGGGATGACTTGACAGGAGGAATCGATGGGGGGTGACTTTTGAAACGAAGCGAGTACCCATGACGCAGTATATTGAGTACCCACTTGTCCTTTGTGATTGTCTGCCACTCTGGAAGATGATGCGCAACACTTCCTCCCACCGGAGCGGTGGACAGCATCGGAGGAAGCGGTTTCTCATTGCTTCCCCGGTGCTTTGTTTCCAGCATTAGACTGCCTGTTGTTACCTCGTCCCCTGGATGGCTTGCGGGACTGGTATTGCTGTTTCTTTTGACCTTGCTGGTCCTGGTTCTTTTGCCAATGAGGGGTTTGAACCCTCTGTTGGTAATTGCGCCTGTCATTTCCCTTGCGGCGTCGAAACTCTTTCCTCTTTTCAAGCCCGACTGCTTTCATGGTCTCCAGCTCTGCTTTCATTCGGGCCATTTCCTCGTCTGCATGGGACCCAAAAAGAGAACTACCGGAGAAAGGCAGATTTAAAATTCTTGCCTGCGCTTCCGGTTTCAGGGCCGTCAATCTAAGCCAGGATGATCTTCTGGCTGTGACTCCATGTGCATATTCATGCGCTGCCAGTGTTGCCCCATCCGCCGCTGCACTTATGATCTGGTTAGAGACTAGACTCCCCTCATGCAAAATCTCTTCAAAGTCCCGTCTGTCCTCTGATGGAACTTTTTCAACGAACCTCTGAAGAGAGTCCCATAGTGACCTATCATAGCGCCCCAGAAGAGCCGAGGCACTTGCCACCTTCAAGCTTGAGGATGCTGAGCCGCAAACTTTCCTCCCCCAGGAGTCTTGCGTTTTACTGTCCTTATCTGGTGGCACCGTTGAAGAGCCAGCTACTGCATGCGTCTTTCTGGCAGCGGCGGTGATGACAGAGTCCGGTGGAGGATCTGTTTTAAGGAATAGCGGATCCTCCGGAGCTGGACGGTACTTTTTTAGAATTCTCGCCGGCGCCGTTTTGGTGGTTGCTGGCGTGAGAAAGATATCCATTACTGGTTGTAGCAAACCGGGGACTAATGGCAACAACGGGCGTGTCACTGTGCGCTCATGAAGAGTTTCAAAAATTATGGATGTGGTGGTCTCCTGAACCGGCATAGGGATACTTAATTTTGTAGCTCCTCTACACAACACTTCTTGAAATGTAGAAATGTCATCTACCGGAGATACCCGAGAGGGTGGCGTCTCCGAGAGTGTCGGTGAATAATCCCTTTTGGATGATCTGGAAGAAGGGGAGGTAGAAGGGGTCCTACGGCGCCTTCTCTCTGATCTGGTCGACTCTCTTCTGAGGGAGGCAGACCTGGATCGCCTTCTTGGTGCTCGAGAGTGACTTCGGGATTCTCTTTCTCGAGATCTTGGTCTGATCGGTGTCGCTGGGAATACCACGCCCCTTATTCTTGTTAGCGATGCCTTTATTGTGTCTGTCATAGCAGGGTCCTGAGGCATCTCCCTTACGGGACTTTGAGGCACAGCATTGTCCTCCTCCTGCGAACTTTCTCTTGCAGGAACTGGAGATTGATGTACAAGCTCTGGTGATGCTGACCTTGAACCTGAGCCCTCTGATCCTGAAGGCGAGATAGAAATGATACGCGGTGACTCCGGAGCTGTATATATCAGTCTATGAGGAGATTTTCGCCTTGAGACTGGTCGAATTGTGAGGCGAATATGTGAAACCTCCTGCGTACCCTCAACAGAGGGCTGCCTCGACGGTGATAAGCCTATCACCGGAGATCTTTGACTCGAATCTTCGAGGCTCCGAGCTTCCTGTCTCGACGTCGAGATTACCTTCGACGGAGGCTTCATGTACCTCACCAAAGCTTTGGAGACCTGTGAGGACGGAGGCACCTGCCTCAACGTCGACTCCGACGGAGGCCTCTGCCTCGACGTCGACTCCGACGGAGGCCTCTGCCTCGACGTCGACTCCGACGGAGGCTCCTGCCTCGACGTCGACTCCGACGGAGGCTCCTGCCTCGACGTCGGCCCTGACGGAGGCGTCTGCCTCGACGTCACTCCTGACGGAGACTTCTGTCTCGACGTCGAAAGCTCCGACGACGTCGAAAGCCTCCTCGCCGTCGAACGATGTTTCCTCGACGGCGATCTTGATCTTGACGGCGATCTTGGTCTCGACGTCGACTGTGGAGATCGTCTACGTTCTTCTCGCGACGTCGAATGATGTCTCGCCGACCTCGACGTCGAGCGATGTCTTTCTTTCGACGACGAACGATATCTCTGTGCAGACGTCGATCGATCTTCTCTCGACGTCGACAGATGCTTCTTCGACGTTGAACTATGGCGCCGAGTCCTCGACGCCGAGCTTTTAGACGCCGTCGACGTCGAACGCATCCTCTTCGACGCTGAATATAAAATCGACGTCGATTTTCTCTTTGCAGCATGACTTCCCCTTGACTCCTCACCTCTCAGCGACGATCCCGCCGCTGGAGTCTTCGACGCCGAGCCCGACGTCGATGGAGAGCAAACAGGGACCAACTGCTTCGACGTCGACCGTTCTGCTAGGCCATACAGCCTAATCCTCTCCCTCTCCTTTAAAGTCCTTTTGGAAAGGTCTTCACAATGACGACATGTTGCTGGAGAGTGAGAGTCCGGCAGACAGATGATACACACCTCATGTGTGTCTGACGCAGCCTTCTTTTTTCCACAAGATGGGCATGGAACAAATAAAGAAGGCATTTTTCTGACAAAATGGTTGAAAAATCAGTCAGAAAAACACAGGATACTGACTTCCTCACAGAAATTGTAAGAAGAAGTCCAAAAAAAATCTTAAAGTTGTTATAATTTTTGACTAAAGAGTCAAAAAAGAAGAGAGCTGAATTCCAGGGTCCTGACTGAAGGAGCCGGAAAGAACAACTGACCTAACTGTCACCCCTGAGGCATGATGGGATATGGAAGCCAGGGCTGCCTTAAAGGCACGGTGCCAGTTTTTACCTGTACAGGGCTTTTTAGTCTCTATGGTATTGTATTGCAATGCAGCCTGCAGGCTGGCAATGTGTTATACATCTGTGTTTTTCCACAGTTTGTTCTCTTTATTTTTTGCTTTCTCATGAGTGTTTACCTCATTAAAAAAAAAAAAAAAAAAAAGAGATTTGGGTGTATTGTTATACCTTTATACATATATATAGATATATGTGTGTTATTGGATGTATATATTTTTACATTGCCTAGCCTTTTATGGGAGCTGCATTTGCTTGGAAAAAATGATATATGTTTATACATATACAGAGCTGTATATATGTATGTTTTTTACATATATAATTTTATTATTTCCGGGGTCCCCGCACATGGGCGGGAATATTCAGTGCTTATGACTATTGATGAGGATCCCCTGGAAGAGAAGTGTCGTGATTGACTAGGGGAGTCTGGGAGCCTTGGCGCTTCTGGTTCACAGAAGGAGAGGACAGAGGAGAGGATGGTGGAGAGGTGGTGGCCCGTCGGTCAGAAGGTAAGTCATCTTTTTTTTTTTTTAAATGTAACCCCTCCACTTCACCACTACTGATCAGGGGCAGCCGCCACTGCAATATAGTCTTGTGATTGCTTAAAATCCACTAAAACTAGCGGCAATTGACAAAACCACGAGTTCTTATTGTGGATTCTCCGCCTGACCACATTTTGTGATGTGGGTTCCAAGAGGTGTATAATCCTCCTACACCCTCATGCCTACACACACACTGCACTAGAAATGCAGTAACATGGACATGCAAGTGAGGGACGGGGGACTAGAAGTAGTGAGAGAAAAGCATACTGCTTTTGAATTTCCAATTCATGGCAATGATTCTGCAGGTACACTCAAATGTCTTCAACCTAGAAAGTATGTGTGTGCAGAGCCGCATGCACAGTCATCGGCTGCGCCCTATTTGTACTTCATCAGGGCACGGCTGTATTATGGGTAGAAAATGATCTGGGCCACTATAAACATGCATGTGCACATAGGACTTGGGTGTACTGCGCATCAGCGTTTCTACTATGCACAGGAAGGCATGTGCTACTCACTGGGTTGTGGAGCATTGTGTGTACGACTGCGCCTTAGAGTACTGTGCACAATGGACAGCTGTAGCTGTGTGAAGTTTGCAAAGGAGAATGACATAGACCTTCCCCTGTGCAAATTATACTTAACAAGTTTGAACAAAATCTTTTCAAAACCAATGAAATGGACTGTAGAAAGAGTTTATCTGTATCAATGTGTGGCCTTTGTTTTATGTTTGCTTGTATGTGTGCGTCACACAAAAGTCAAACCTATCTCCTTTAATACTTCAGTAATGTAAGTTAATATGTGAACGTAGTAGAACCATAACAGACCTTAAAATATTTTTCTTCGACCTGTTGGGTTGAAGACATTGCATGTACCTACCTGAAGAATCACTGTAACTCAACAAATTATTTACATATTAAACGCTGAGAATGTTTTCCCACCAGTGGCTTTTCTGTTGTCCACCTAATCCATCTACAGAGATAGGGAATGAGTGGTCTGAGTGAGGAACACCAACTACTTCTGCTTTGTTCCCCCTGGATTTCATTTCAGTTGAGTGACCTTCTCAGCCCAGGAGCTGCCTGACCGACTCTCCCTTTGTTGCACTGAGGGATCGGCTTCTTGAATAAGCCAGCGATAACCAAAGCTAGAAACAAAGCCACGTGTCAGAAAGAATATAGAATGAGCTTGGTTAGAGAATATGGAGTAAACTAGATGAAAAGCACTAAGATGCAGCAGCATCCTCCAGCCTTAATTTTACAATCAGTGAAGATGGTCGTAACCCCTCTACTTGGAGACCACCAAATGCAGATTCCTCTTGATAAACATTGTTACTTTCATTTTTTCAAATCCGTCCCGGGGACCACCCAATGATCTCCATGTAATTGTCTTTTCTTCCAGAGGCGTGGCCCTTTTTGGTGAAAAGAGGTATAAGAATGGAGATATGAGGAGCATTCGCTTTTAGTGCCATGGAAGCACACTTTATACATCCTTAGTGGCATTGTGTTGGGACAAAGATGTCCTCCATGGTTTCATCTCACTCTGTCAGCTTTTTTTTCTATTTTACGCTCTATGGTAGAAGATGCTGTTAGGTAGCTACATATTCTCAAACCATGAAAACATGCCTGCTTTGACTGACTACCTGACAACAGATGCTGGGCCCCCATGCTGAAATGGTATCTGATCACGAGGATGTGGCATTGTGCTGCAAATTCAGTCGAAAAAAATACAGCCGTCAATGGACACAACCTACAGCTATGCTGTCATTAACCTACTATTTATGAAAATCTTTGTGAGACATGGGCTAAAAATTATGTCATCCCATTCCTCACAAATAGATGTGTATAAATACACATCCTGTGGGTATACTCCTATGGATGTTTCCTGGGAAATATTGACTGTAAATGGGAGTAGTAATTTCTTTAAATAAGAGAAAGAGGTTCAATATGGGCTCATTTAGCAAACTCTTCCTTTTTACTGAATAGATTCAGATTTTGTAAACCGACCTATGTACAAATAGGCCGTTTCACAAAATCACCATTCGTAGTGGGTCGCATTCTGACCTACCTTATTAACATGCATAAAGTAGGTCGCACATTGAGGCCCACTAATATTGGCTACAATCACATGGATGGTGGCCTACTGAGGTCAGAACGCCACCATGTCTGTGACTGCTTTTCAATAAACCTATTTTTTTCATTTGTTTTTTAAAGCAGCCTGTTTTCATAAAAGTACAACGGGCTGTGTAGGAAGCTGGCTCTCTAGATAGTGTTCTAAAACGAAGCACACAGTGCAGAGATCGTTGTGTCCCCCATTGGCACTACTCTTTTGTGGTAGTGTCGCTTATCAGAGGGTAGTACTAACCGAGGCAATGAAAGAGACACACACTCAAAGAATAAATCTGAGACCAAATTAGAAAAATAGCACTTCTTTTTATATATGTTTTAGAACCAAGAACTTCGTTCAAAGGATAGTACTGCTTTTACGCACAATGCAATCCTATGGGAGGAAAAGTAAAAAATGCATTAAGGTAGGTACAGTCTTTTTCAGGGGTTCCCCGTCAGGGTTCAGAGGTGTAGTGGCCATGGTCCAAAGTACTACCAGCAGTTCTTTGGGAACCTCCTGGGTTTCACTGGGATCAGGGTGCTTGTGAGGTTAGTAGCTGGTGCGCTATAGTGAAAGGGGCCACTCAAAAACAAGCTGCACATGGGGACTTGTGGACAAGTCCAAGTGCTGCCAAATGGGGGCTTAGGTCGCAAGGGGTCTTGGAGCACGAGGGCACATCTGGTCTGTCGGGGCCTGGGCCGGGCAGCTCAGGTGCAGAGTGTTTAGATCAGCTGGACTGATGCACAAAGATGTACCTCATGGTCAGGGACAAACAGCTGTAAGAGGAGGAATCAAGGCAGCTGGGCCACTCCTGAAGTGGGTCTCAGTGATGCTGATGGCTGCTTGGTCCTGGTGTAGTGAGAATCCAGACTGGACTCTCACTATTGGTGTTTGGTGCAGGGCATCCAGTACGCAGGGGTTTGTACGGCACGGTTGGTCCTGTTGTCTTCACACTGAGTGGGGAGATAAATCTGACCTACCAGAGCATGAGTACCTTCTGCTGGTCGTCTGCTGCGTTGGTTGGGCCGGGACTGGACTCTGCTTGTCGGTGCCTGCGGACTGCATGGAAGTAGCTCCTCTACTCCAAGGGAGATTTTCTGTGGTTTTCAAAGTGCTGGCAGGCTACCCAAGGGTTTGGTAGTTCTCCAGCTTGCAGGACGAGTCACTCTGTTGCGATTGTCGAGAGAGGGCTGAGGACAGCAGGGTTTCATGCCAAAGTCCAAAGTTCTGCTGCAGTTCTCTTCTTCATCCTTCTGTTGAGCCATCGAATCGGAGTTCTTGGGTTCAGGGGTGCCACATAAAAATTCAATTATAGGGCGTTACAGGCAGTGACAGGTCGTAGCCAATTGACTACCTACCATTAGGATGCCTACGTAACCCTGACCCTTGAATGCTAATTCCGTCCAAAACAACATAGGAGTCTGAAAAAGGGGTACATATCAGCTGGCCCACCATAGGTGTGGTGCTGGCTGAATGTGGGTACACCACCTAATCTTACTAATTTTCCCTCTTGTCTTGCCGCCAAGAAGTGGGATCAGGACAGGGTGGTAGGCTCCTCCCCTATCTGGAGAGGCCTGAGTTTGTATATCAAAGGCTGCAGGGCCTTTGAAGCGTCCCACCCTGGAATGCCCATCCTGCTTGGAGGAGTTGTGAACACCTCTGCCCAGAGCAGGCTTCGTTCCTGGCCTCAGAGAGTGTAGATTCTCACCTCAGGAGGTCAGAAACCTGCGGCTGGTGGCTGGCTGGTCGAGACCGGTCAGTCAACACACTAGTAGACAGTAGGTTTTCAGAACCCACCTCTAAGGTTCTCTCTGGGTGCATCTATCAATAAATCCAGCACTGGCCTCAAGGTGCGTTTATTAAGACGAGGTGTTTGGTACCAAACACCTTGGGGTACAGTGAATCCATCATGTAGCTGGAGAACTCGTAATCATGAATGTCCAGCCCATGCACTCACTATGGCTTCCCTGTACACACATAATATCTAAAAGTGAACTTAAATATAATGTGGACACATCCACTCAGGCAGATATGCCCACACATGGGTATAGTGCACCCTGCCTTCAGGCTGTAAGGCCTGCAGTAGGGATGACTTACCTATACCACATGCAGTGTTTTGCTGGCATGGCAGACAGAGGGGTGTGCCATGTCAACTCTTTGGTTTTCTGCGCACCAAGACACGCAGGTTGCAATTGAAGTTTACATGAGCTGGGTGAGGGGTCCCTTAGGGTGGAAATATTCTTGCTGCAGGCCTTAGGGACCCTCTTAAGTTCCAAGGGCCTAGGTACCAGGGGTTCCACTTACTAGGGACTTACAAGGATCTTTAAGGGGTGCCAATTGTGGAACAATGGCGCAGTTTAGAGAAGGAACACAGGTGCTGGGGACCTTGATAGCAGGAACCCAGCACACTTTTGGTCAAAGTTGCATCAGATACCAGGCAAAAAGGAGGGAGTAACCATGTCAAAGGGGGCACTTTTCTACAAGCTGCATTTAAAAAAAGCTTTTACAAATATTTTTTTATGAGTAAGCAGTGGTTCCATGGTCCACTGTCTACTCCTAAAAAGGTTTTTCAAACATTCACAAGGGGGAATATGAGTCCTCTTGTTCGACCTATGCAGGAAAAAACCCATTAACTCTAACAACAAAGCTGCTAAGATCGAGCATGTAGCCAAAGAAGCAAGAAAACTTAATTTACCTCTACAAGATGTGCCTCTCCTGTAGATTCCGTCTAAGCCAGGCATTCTACAAAACTGAGGCACAGACATTGCTCAACATTCAACAATGGTGGGAGACAGTGGAAATTGTTAAAAGTATTCCATGGATTGAGATCTTTGAGCAGCATCCCCAATAGGAACTACTAAGGAACTACTAAGGAGTACTAAAAAGCAAAAGACAAAAGACAAATTGTCTTTTGCTTTTTAGTACTGAGACACTTTGTCACTTCACTTTGCTTTACTTCTATGCCATTGGATACAGGACTGTATCCCACTGTACATGGTTTGTTTAGTGTTTTGACACCTATTATTAATTTTGATTAAATCATACTATCCGGCTGGATAGAAACAATATAGAGCTGATTCTGTTCTATATTCATTGCCTTGCTCGAATTCCCGTGCAACAAGGACCACAATCTTGTCTAGAGCCTAGCTTCTACAAGACGCAGAGCAGGTAAAACCGACGGATCGTGAAGTGTTAAACCCCGGGACGTAAATTATTTACATGCGGCACTCTGCAACTGGAAAATGTTACGAGTTTAATCCCGGAAAAGGTCACCGCCTGGAAGAGGGGGCACCGAGTTGTCTCCATTATGCAGCCTCCCCTCCAACCTGCGCTTTCGTTTTCCAGCTGCGTGACAGCTGAGGCCTGAGGAGCGAGCGGCGTCACAAGCTGAGGCCTAATGAGCTCGCGACTCAGGCAGCTGTACCTTGACCGTGGCGCGAGAGGACAGTGGTGCGAGAGGGCAGTAGCGCAAGAGGGCAGTGGCGTCGAGTGCATGAAGGAACAAGGAGGGTTCTCGGCGCTGCATGTCAGGGTCCAGAGGGGCGGGAAGCTCTAACCATTGATGGTGGCAGCAAAAGGTTGGTGAACACCTCTGTGGCTCAGCATCGTGGCGTTAGCAGCAGATACACGTGTGTGTGAGAGGCCCGCAGCTCACTCTGTAGTTAAGTGCTAACGTTAGTAAACCAGAGGCAAAGTTGTGGCTGATTTTCAGGATAAGCGTAGGCAATGTAAATGATTCCCATTTGGTACCCTGAACATGTGGCATGGCAGCAGCCCTCGTGAAGGTACCTTGTACAGTGGTGTCCAACACAGGATGCGGCCCTACTGTTCCTACTTTGGGCAACTCAGCTCTATTGAATGCACTACACATGCATATAAGAAATGGCAAACTGGGAAGTGGGGTATGAAATGCAGAAATGGCACCTAATCACACATAGTCAAATTTGCATTTGTTGATTCTTTTCCTTGTTATGTTCCAAATTTCTCTGTAGTCAAATTTAGTCCAAACACAAATGGTACATGGTTGTTGTTTAATTTAAGAGCACATCCAAGTACATCATTATCTATTGGCACTGCAGCCGGCACGTGTTTTGCCCTTCTGCACTTTTTCAAGGCTCCCTGGTCCATAACAGCGCTCGTCCGGCTGCACCGCCAGCTCTACACACGGCCGCCACCATTTTCTCCCTGACAGAGGAGTTGGTATGGGACATGGACACCAGTGGCGTAACGAATGTTTAAGGGGCCCCCTGCAATGTCACGGTGTGGCCCTGCTCTCTATTTTATCCGGAGTGCTTGGACGCGAGTATCATGCTGAGGGGTCCCCCTGCAGCTGGGGGTCCCCCTGCACTGTACGGTATGCGGGGGCGTGTGTTTTACCCCCGGTGTACACACCCTGGGAGATGAAGAGAAGAAATAAGGGCGTGTGTAAGGGTTGAAGATGAAAGGGAAAGCTGTTGATACATACAACTGAGTGATGCAGTATATGGTACCCCACAACAGTCACTCGCAGATGAATATCCAACCATGTGATGAAAAAGTACACACCTAATAAGTGGTTTTATTTTCTTGCTATGTCAACAACAGAAGAATCCTATGCAGTAATGTATTGTGGGACTAGATGTGTTTCAATGCGTTCACCATGCGATGTCCACGCAAGTGGTTGAAAAATAGTCACAGTGCATTGATGAGAGGCCCTTACTAGCTTCTTTTGTTGTATCCCTGCAGTGTGTGCGCTATTGAAACCCTGGGATTGCAGACTGCTGTCTGAGAAGGCTTCTCCGTACCTGCACTGTCATCACTCCTTGTGCTGCTGTAGAGTCACGTTGATCACTCACCGGTCCTCTATAGCCCGGAGTCCAAATCCCCTTATGCAACCTTAAATTCCCTTATACAACCTTAAATCCACTAATACAACCTAAAGAAAACATTCAATCCACCAATTAATAATTTGGATACAAGGGCATTTGAAAATTTAGAGGTGGTAATGGAATAAGCTGGGAGCTGCTACAGCTCCAATTCACTTGAACTGAATATTGTGGGGGTGAAAGGAGGAGGCAGTGCTTTCAAAGGCCTCTTCATTTGGAGCTTTTTGAAGAGATACTTAAGGTGTACAATAAGGCCTCATTGTCAAATTATTACTAGATTTTACAGAACATGGCAAACGTCTTCATGCAACTCAGCGTCGATGAGGTGCAACAGGGCCAAATTTACATATTTCGTCCAATGCCGAGCACAGCATTCCCCTCCCCCACTACCCCACTCTCTGTGGCTGAGGGGCTTTGCGAGTCACTGAGCACGTTTCCGGGTGACACTGTTGTAATCTAAGCTGCGAGGAGGCCAAGCCATGCACTGAGACACATTGTCTGACCTTGCGATAAGCACATCACCTCCCCCTACATGCTCACCATCTGCCGTTGAAGATGGGATAGCACACTGATGCTTCTTTCAACTTGAGGTAAGGCAGGCACTGATGCTTCTTTCAACTTGAGGTAGAGGCTGAATCGGCTGTTGAGGTACGTTGGTCCGGTGTTGTGGAGTGCCTTGTGTGCGTGGGTGAGGAGTTTGAAGATTATCCTCTTGTTGACAGGGAGCCAGTGCAGGTGGAGTGTGATGTGGCTGTGACGAGGGATGTCGAGGATCAGGCATGCGGAGGCATTCTGGATGCGTTGAAGCCGTTTCAGGAGTTTGGCCGGGGCTCCTGTGTAGAGTGCGTTTCCGTAGTCCAGTCTACTGCTGACGAGGGCCTGGGTGACTGTCCTTCTTGTTTCGGTGGGGATCCACTTGAAGATCCTGCGAAGCATGCAGAGGGTGTTGAAGCAGGAGGAGGAGACGGCGTTGACCTGCTTCGTCATGGAGAGGTTGGAGTCGAGGATGACCCCTAGGTTGCGTGCGTGTTCGGTGGGGGTTGGGGGTGTTCCTAGTGCAGTCGGCCACCAGGAGTCGTCCCACGCCAAGGAGGTGGATCCGAGGATGAGGACCTCCGTCTTGTCCGAGTTCAGCTTCAGTCGGCTGTTCCTCATCCAGTCGGCGACAGCCTTCATTCCTTCGTGGAGGTTGGTTTTGGCGGTGTGGGGGTCCTTGGTGAGGGAGAAGATCAGCTGGGTGTCATCGGCGTAGGAGATAATGTTGAGGTCATGCTGTCGTGCGATGTGGGAGAGTGGTGCCATGTAAACATTGAACAACGTTGGGCTGAGGGATGAGCCTTAGGGTACGCCGCAGATGATCTCGGTGGCTTCAGAGCAGAAGGGGGAGGCGGACGCTCTGTGTTCTGCCGGAGAGGAAGGAGGAGGTCCAGTCCAGGGCCTTCTCTTGGATTCCGGCATCGTAGAGGCGTGTTCGTAGTGTGCGGTGGCAGACCGTGTCGAAGGCGGCTGACAGGTCCAGGAGGATGAGGGCCGCGGTTTCTCCGTTGTCTAGCAGGGTCCTGATGTCATCGGTGGCGGCGATGAGAGCAGTTTCGGTGCTGTGGTTGCTGCGGAACCCGGACTGGGACGGGTCCAGGATGCTGTTCTCCTCGAGGAAGCTGGTCAGTTGTTTTTTGACGGCCTTTTCAATGATCTTCGCTGGGAACGGGAGCAGGGAGATGAGTCGGAAGTTCTTGAGGTCCTTGGGGTCCGCCTTGGGTTTCTTGAGTAAGGCGTTGATCTCTGTGTGCTTCCAGCGCTCCGTGAAGGTCGCTGTCTCGAAGGAGATGTTGATGGTTTTCCAGAGATGGGGTGCGATGGTGCTGCTGGCTTTGTTGAAGATGTGGTGTGGGCAGGGGTCTTCCAGGGATCCGGAGTGGACGGTGTTCATGATCTTGATGGTGTCGTCGTCATTGATGTTGGTCCAGGCGATCAGGCGGTTGGTGCGGGTGGCAGTCGTGGGAGTGGGGGTCTAAGTGGTTGCCGGGGTGGTAACGGCGTTGAAGCTGTCGTGGATGTCTGCGATCTTGTGATGGAAGAATGTGGCCAGTGAGTCGCACAGGTCTTGTGAAGGTGGAATGTCGTTGGTGTTGGAGCTGGGGTTGGAGAGTTCCTTCACGATGTTGAAGAGCTCTTTGCTGTTATGTGCGTTGTTGTCTAGGCGGTCTTTGAAGGAGGTCTTTTTGGCGGATCTGATGAGGTGGTAGTGTCTGCGGGTGGCGTTCTTGTGGGCTGTGTAGCTTTCCGGTATTCGTTCACGGATCCAGTTTTTTTCGAGTTTTTGGCAGGTTCGCTTGGAGGCCTGGAGATCTTCGGTGAACCAGCTGGCTTTCTTGCTAGTGTGGATGTTGGAGGGCTTCTTGAGCGGGGCGAGGGTGTTGGCGCAGTCATTGATCCACTGTTTGAGGTTGCGAGCGGCGGTGTCGGGTTCGGTCGGATCTGCGGGTGGGCTCTGGGCGAGGGTGATGGAAAGCTGGTCTTCAGTGACTTTGCTCCAGCAGCGGTGCGGCATCTGTTGGGTGCGGTGGTGCGTGGTGGGTTTCCGGAAGGTGAAGTGGATGCAGCGGTGATCAGTCCAGTGGAGCTCGGTGGTATGGTTGAAGGAGACGTGGGAGCTTGCGGAGAAGATGGGGTCAAGCGTGTGGCTGGCAGAGTGGGTGGGTGTAGTGACGAGTTGTCTGAGTCCGAGGTTGGCGAGGTTGTAGATCAGGGTGGAGGAGTTGGTGTCGTTGTTGTTCCCGAGGTGGAAGTACAGGTCCCCGAGGAGGATGTAGTCCATGGAGGCGAGGGCGTGTGTGCTGACGAGGTCGGTGATGGAGTCGCTGAACTGTGCTCGTGGTCCGGGGGGTCTGTAGATGAGGGTTCCTCTGAGGGTGGTGTTGGGATCGGTGTGGATCTGGAAGTGCAGGTGTTCGGCGCTGCTGAGGGTGTCGTCGGTGTTGGTTGAGACTTTGAGAGAGTTCCTGTGGACGATGGCGATTCCTCCTCCTACTCCATTGGTGCGGTCCCTGCAGGTGATCTTATAGCCTTCCGGGATGGCTATGGTGATGTCGGGTGCTAAGGAGGGGTTCAGCCAGGTCTCCGTCAGGAAGTCGACGTCTGGTGTGTTGGTGTCCAGTAGGTCCCAGAGTTCCACGGAGTGTTTGCGTGCGGAGCGGGTGTTGAGAAGGATGCATCTAAGGTGGTTGGGTTCTTTGGTAGGTGGGTTGGCAGGCCGGATGCTGGTGAAGCTGCAATTCCATCAGGAGAAGGGTCCTTGGGTGCGCTTCGGTGCGGCCAGGCAGAAGGTGCATGATCATCCGGCGTTGAGTGCGTGGAGGGTGGTGGAGTCGTAGCAGAGGCGGGCTTTGTGGCGTTCGCGGGGGCCAGGGGTCCTGGCGCTGGGCGCGGTCCAGGCACAGACGGGCTTGCCTTAGGCGCGCCTTCGGCACGCCAGCAGCGCGGCCGCACTGCGGCCGCCATATATGGGGAGGTGGGAGGGAGGAGCAGCTGGGAGGAGGGAGGTAGGGGCAGCGAATGGACAGTCAGCGGGGCGGGGCCGCAGGGGACGCAGCGGCGGGAACGGGAGCGGTGGACGGCACGGAGGGCAAGGGCACAGAATCACTGGGGTCACAGAAGGAGAAAACGGGCACAGATCACGGGGGTCACAGAAGAGAAAAAGGGCACAGATCACGGGGGTCACAGAAGGAGAAAACAAGCACAGATCAAGGGGGTCACAGAAGGAGAAAACGGGCACAGATCATGGGGGTCACAGAAGGAGAAAATGGGCACAGATCACAGGGGTCACAGAAGAGAAAAAGGGCACAGATCACGGGGGTCACAGAAGGAGAAAACGGGCACAGATCACAGGGGTCACAGAAGAGAAAAAGGGCACAGATCACGGGAGTGACGATGGGAACAGAAGGAAAGAAGGGTTCAGGAGAAAATACAGGCACAGAGGGAAGACAGACAACAGCAGTTACAGACAGCAAAAGAGAGAAAGCAAAAGAGAAAACGATACGGGCAGTATAAGGAACAATAGAACAGACCTCACCTACCTCAGCAGCGGCAGCTGGGGCAAGGACTGGACGCACAGGCGGTGCTGTGCGGAGGGGGAGCGACCTACCTAACAAGGTCAAGGTTCACTCACCCCACCGCGCAGCGGCCACCATATATGGGGAGGTGGAAGGGAGGAGCAGCTGGGAGGCAGGAGGTGGGAGGTAGGGGCAGCGAATGGACAGTCAGGGGGGCGGGGAGGCAGCAGCGGGAACGGGAGCAGTGGACGGCACGGAGGGCAAGGGCACAGACTCACGGGGTTCACAGAAGAGAAAGAGGGCACAGATCACGGGGGTCACAGAAGAGAAAAAGGGCACAGATCACGGGGGTCATGGAAGGAGAAAACGGCCACAGATCACGGGGGTCACAGAAGAGAAAAAGGGCACAGATCACGGGGGTCACAGAAGAGAAAAAGGGCACAGATCACGGGGTCACAGTAGGAGAAAACGGGCACAGATCACGGGGGTCACAGAAGGAGAAAACTGGCACAGATCACGGGGGTCGCAGAAGAGAAAAGGGCACAGATCACGGAGGTCACGGAAGGAGAAAACGGGCACAGATCACGGGGGTCACAGAAGGAGAAAACGGGCACAGATCACTGGGGTCATAGAAGGGAAAAAGGGCAAAGATCACGGGGGTCACAGAAGGAGAAAACGAGCACAGATCACAGGGGTGACGATGGGAACAGAAGGAAAGAAGGGCACAGGAGAAAATACAGGCACTGGGGGAAGACAGACAACAGCAGTTACAGACAGCAAAAGAGAGACAGCAAAAGAGAAAACGATACTGCCAGTATAAGGAACAATAGAACAGACCTCACTTACTTCAGCAGCGGCAGCCGGGGCAAGGACTGGATCCACAGGCGGTGCTGTGCGGAGGGGGAGTGACCTACCTAACAGTATAAACGCCCTGCTGTCAATCAGGGAGAGCCAGGATCAGCAGCTTCTACTTGTGGCTCGCCCTGTTGTACCCCAGACACTGCTCTCCTGAAAGCAGTTGGAGGAAACGAAAGTACAAGCATTGCTTATACCAATAGGTTTTGCTTTTAAGGGAAAGTGCCTCCTCAGTCAATGGAGGTTTTAGGCATTCAGTAAGTCATAATGTGTGCTATCTGTCAATGATCGCAGCAGTCATGCATCCATTTATCAACCCATTCACTCATTCTTGCATTCAGCCACTTATACAACCACAAGAAACTTGCGCAAACTCAACAGCATATGCAAGCTAAATTAAAAGAATAAACTGACAGGTAAACATGGCAATCATGTGCTTGCAATAACAAATCAAATTAAACATAGCAGCTGGTGGCCGTCTTCCAATGGTATTGTACATGCTATTTCATTCTTTTAAAGTTTCAGCATGGCCGCCACGTTTAGAACTAATGGGTTGGCCTTTTTGAAATGTTAAAACAGTTAAACTATGGACAGTACCATTTCATGACTTTGGCCCGGTCTAGAGGCCGTGGTCGCGTGGGATATGGTGCACTGCAGATGAAATGAAAGATTAGCAAGTATCCTGTCAGCACTGTCTAGGGAGCTGTGGTGTGCTTAAAAAATAATGAAAATACAAAGATGAGAAGAAATTAAATGAGAGCAAAAAGTGGAAAACTGAAGGATTGGCCTGTCAGTCTTGGCACTAAAACATGTTCGTTTTCGGAATGTGAAGGTGATCAGAAAAATGCAGTTGAAACGATCTAGCCAATGTCGGGAGTGGATGGCCCATTGCCCCATGATGAATTTTATCATGGATGCAAGTGGATACATTAGCCATTGGCAGTACAGCCCTATAAGTGACAGCATTTTTATTATCATCTGGCTTATTTCCTTCTTCTATTTTCTATATATACACACCATGTACATTATGTATTTTTAGTGTTTTTATTGCAAGATCTTGGCAGTCAATTAAGCCTGTCAGACCTTCCAAAGAGATTCTAACAAGAATGATTACACTGCAAATCATCTACAACCTAGGGTTTGTCAGCGGGGTTATTCAATACCAACATCCTTACCTAAAAAGGTGAACTGTGAGTTTTTATGTACCAAATTCATGTCTGCAGGCCTAACGCAGTACATTAACAATTCACCCTTAAAGGCTTATTGGATTTAGCATTGTGTCTCATAATAAATAAATTAAGCCAATTGCCTTTGTTGTCACTTTTATTATAACAGATCAGAACAATGCATAACTGTTCCCAATGAACGACTGAGACCTATAGCCTTTGTGATTGGCTCGTCATCACTGAGACCTATAGCCTTTGTGATTGGCTCGTCATCACCAGCTCAGACCGACTGTAATGATAGCTTTTCCACAAGGCAACCATCAGGTGCACAGTAATAGAATTACAAATATGAACAAAATTACAGTTTTCAAAACTATATAATCTCATTTCTAAGAAAGGCTAATAAGGATTATCACAAATCTTCTGTCCCCATGATTTGTTAGAGTCGTTCACCAACACCAAAACCCTTGCCTACCACGTACGTCTCTGAGATTTAACAAAATATCTGCCTAGAGGCTTTGAGCACAGTGTAGTAACAATTAACTTTAAAAAAACCTATTGATTTTAACATACCCTAATCACAATAATTAAAGCAGACCCATCAACTTTACATTAACTTTTCATAATAAAAAGATCCAGCTTATAGTCGTTGTCATTGGCTTACCACCATAACCAACAAAGCCACCCTGTATTGAGCATAAGCTTTCAAACATGGCAACCAAAGGAGAACAAACGCCATCATTATCTGTTTATCTAGGAGAAGTTGTTTATTAGCATTGCAGTGGCATTTTCCTGACATTAAAGGGCAAGCTCAGTCCATTACATTAGCGTGTGTGTGACCAAAAAGTCAAACACAATAACTTCCCTTAACAAAGAACCAGGCTCAAGCCGCTGGATAGACAAATGACCACACATGGTCAGAGGGTTAGCACTCTTTCTGCAGAAGCATACAGCTCTTGACAAATCAAAAGCTGTACTCAGATGAACCAACATTCTGCCAGAGTCATTGTCCCTCTCTGAAGTACTTCTTTTGATCACATAAGGTCTTGCAACAACTGCTCTGTGAATTTGTGGGTGTCAAGTTCCTTGATGGGAAACAAAAAAGAATGATGGTAAAAGTTAATTAGTCTCTGGTTGAAAAAGCCATGATGGCACTGAAACACTCAAGAAAGCGACACAGAGTCCTATAGGCTGAAATGGTCAGAAATGCATGTGTACGAGCCTCAAATTCTTTGGGCTCCAGGTAATGCTGTGTGGGAGGCTCTGACGGCGTGAAGGCTACAGATCGATGCACGTTCAATGAACACAGCTTAAGTTTGCTCATTGGCTCCACCAGGGGGTCTTATCTGTCAAACATTTAAAAATGCGTTATACTGTCCACAAAATCTACAAAACAGGTTATACGATTCTTCAAGACTAGTTACACACGCCTAGGCCTCTGTCAGCCTCACTGAAGGTTTCCACACCCTGCGTTCCTCTTATGAGCAAGTCCACAGTTGTGTCACCTTCCTCCCTACTCCCTCAGTCAGCGTGTGTCCATTAACAGGATACAAGTCAGCGCTACAAAGGAGCAGAGCATAGTCAGCAATGTGGGGACACAGAATGGACATGGCAAACTAATGAGAATGGAGATTGGGCACTACTCAGCAAGGAAACACATACAAGAAAGAAAAGGTACCATATATAGAGGGAGAGGCAGATCCCAATCTGGGGAAGAAAAGTACATTTGAAGAACCCAAGCAAAGAAACTCCAGCGAGGCTGTAAACCTTAGTGCTCTGCCTGTCCTCAACTGATCCTCACCCTCAGGCATTCCAACACTCCATCCTAACCACGCACCAACATTCCACTCTGGCTGAGCAGCAAGACCTACAATGCTAGTCTACTACATGCTCCCCAGAGAAGTATGACCGGCTCCTATCGAAACCAAACAGAAGAGCCGAAGGACGCAAGCACGGGGGCTTGACAGAGAGTCAGCACATACCATGATCCAGAGAATGGGTTGCAATTTCAGACCTTTGCCCTGGTGAAAAAGGCTGTGAAACAAATAGAAGTACCGAAGGAACCTCACCTGTGTAGAACAGTGTGCGCCAACCCCCTCTCACTCTAGTAACACCCTGACCCAAGGGCAGAAGGGTTTTGTTTTCCACCCAGGAAGTATTGCTTGTACAGAAGTGGTGGTTTCACAACAACCCTAGCCAAGTGCCCCAGCCTAAAAGACTTTTTGTGTTATTCTCTCAGGACTGCTGGCCCAGGATTGTTAAGTCCATTTTAGAAGCTGCGATACCCCTGGACCTGAAGACAGGATGTGGCCAGTGTTAAAGTTATAACACAGTGTTGAATAAAAAAACTACTTGCTGCTCCTCAATTGTGTATGAAAAAGGGCCACTGATATTGTGATTTATAACAAATTGTTTAGGAAAAAATCTATCAAATCTGTAATGTTCAGTACTTTTCTAATTTAGATCGCCAGAGTCATCATCGGTGTTTTGACCCCCAAAGTGAGTGTTGGGGCATTGTCTGGATGGAAGGCTGGACCTGAGCACCAAGTTTTCAAAGTAAGCTTGCGTGTCGGTGGGTCCCAGCCTAGAGTACAGAGAATCCACCGGGCGCAGTGTGGTTAAAGATAAAAAAATCTTTGATTCAAGGGTCTGACCACTGATGAGTTGGAAGGAAATTCCTGCTGGAGTCCGAGGCTTACATAAAATGAAGTCACATGGATTACAGGTGGCCAGGGCAGACAAAAATAATGAACTCCAGCCAAACATACTCACTTAGACTCTGGAAGGGCAAAAGGGAGATATCACTAAACTTGGCAATAGATGCAGGCAGGGCAGGAAATGCAAATCGCATGGTGAAGGATAGGAAAGAAGAGACACAGGGGCTGCCTGTGCAACACAAAAGCGTTTTTGTTGATAAGTTACAATACAGCTATATTTTGACAATATATACCGTGTGATGTGTCATTATTTATTGCACTTAATTTTCAGGGTCAATAGTTAGACTAAAAACCGTGCTAATAAAGTATTTTTCAAAATTGCTACCTCACTGAAACATTGTTAACACTAGCACCTTTGGCGCCAGTTTTATGGAGGCCTAAAGCCTGTCTCTGCTGTTTCTTATCCATGGCCCCATTCTGGCCACTGCCTGAGCTCCATGGCTCAAGCCATCACCCGTTATAAGTCCCGGCCGGAACAGAGCTAGAGTGCATGTGCTGGCAGATGTTCTTGTGGGTGGAGGCCTGTTCACCCTCTTCATCCTCCCAGCAGGAGCTGAAGCAGAAGCACAAGAGAGGAGCACGGATGCTTGAGCTGGTGTTGTGTCTGGACTGGCATACTGTGCAGCTGGCACTCGGTGTGTCCTACAGATGAATGTGGCTGCAGCCTGATACCCGTTGTAGTCAGGGCCCTAACCAGTAGGAGGAATGAGGGAGGGAGGGCAAGGGTGCAGTCGCGGTTGATTGCAGGCTGGCAGTGATGCTTGCATTTAAATGGGGCTTTACTCTGCACGGCAGTTTTGTTGCTAGAAGAGCAGTGGCGCTCTGCATGGTACGGTATGAAGTGGGGTAATGTGCATCTTGCAGTACAGTGGCGGGTGGCGCTGTGCATGTCTAGTCCCTGGTACCGGATGAAGTGGGGTAATGTGGTGGGGAAAGGAGTTGGCCTAACGGCTAGGGCGGTCTACCTCAAATCTCGGGAACTGGGTTCGAGTCTCGGCAATGACGCTGAACATCCTGTGATTCTGGGCAAATCACTTAATCTCCCCGTGCCTAACAAAAATGAATGTGTCCTCATGTAATGCAACTTGTGCTATGTAAAGCGCTCTGATACCAGATTCAGGTCAAGTTCACGCTATATAAAACTCTGTAATAAAAATGTGCATCCTTGCAGTACAGTGGTGGGTGGCACTGTGCACATCTAGTCCCTGGTAGGGTATGACCTGGGGTAATGTGCATCCTTGCAGTACAGTGGTGGGTGGCACTGTGCACATCTAGTCCCTGGTAGGGTATGACCTGGGGCAATGTGCATCCTTGCAGTGCAGTGGCGGGTGGCGCTGTGCATATCTAGTCCCTGGTAGGTATGACCTGGGGTAATGTGCATCCTTGCAGTACAGTGGCGGGTGGCGCTGCGCATATCTAGTCCCTGGTACGGTATGACCTGGGGTAATGTGCATCCTTGCAGTACAGTGGTGGTTGGCGCTGTGCACATCTAGTCCCTGGTAGGGTATGACCTGGGGTAATGTGCATCCTTGCAGTACAGTGGCAGGTGGCGCTGTGCACATCTAGTCCCTGGTACGGTATGACCTGGGGTAATGTGCATCCTTGCAGTACAGTGGCGGGTGGCGCTGTGCATATCTAGTCCCTGGTAGGTATGACCTGGGGTAATGTGCATCCTTGCAGTACAGTGGCGGGTGGCGCTGTGCACATCTAGTCCCTGGTACGGTATGACCTGGGGTAATGTGCATCCTTGCAGTACAGTGGGGGGTGGCACTGTGCATATCTAGTCCCTGGTACGGTATGACCTGGGGTAATGTGCATCCTTGCAGTACAGTGGCGGGTGGCGCTGTGCACATCTAGTCCCTGGTACGGTATGACCTGGGGTAATGTGCATCCCTGCAGTACAGTGGCGGGTGGCGCTGTGCACATCTAGTCCCTGGTATGGTATGACCTGGGGTAATGTGCATCCTTGCAGTACAGTGGCGGGTGGCGCTGTGCATATCTAGTCCCTGGTAGGTATGACCTGGGGTAATGGGCATCCCTGCAGTACAGTGGCGGGTGGCGCTGTGCACATCTAGTCCCTGGTAGGTATGACCTGGGGTAATGTGCATCCTTGCAGTACAGTGGCGGGTGGCGCTGTGCGTATCTAGTCCCTGGTAGGTATGACCTGGGGTAATGTGCATCCGTGCAGTATAGTGGCGGGTGGCGCTGTGCATGTCTAGTCCCTGGTACGGTATGACCTGGGGTAATGTGCATCTTGCTGTACAGTGGCGGGTGGCGCTGTGCATATCTAGTCCCTGGTAGGTATGACCTGGGGTAATGTGCATCCTTGCAGTACAGTGGCGGGTGGCGCTGTGCATATCTAGTCCCTGGTAGGTATGACCTGGGGTAATGTGCATCCTTGCAGTACAGTGGCGGGTGGCGCTGTGCATATCTAGTCCGTGGTACGGTATGACCTGGGGTAATGTGCATCCCTGCAGTACAGTGGCGGGTGGCGCTGTGCATATCTAGTCCCTGGTAGGTATGACCTGGGGTAATGTGCATCCTTGCAGTACAGTGGCGGGTGGCGCTGTGCATATCTAGTCCCTGGTAGGTATGACCTGGGGTAATGTGCATCCGTGCAGTATAGTGGCGGGTGGCGCTGTGCATGTCTAGTCCCTGGTACGGTATGACCTGGGGTAACGTGCATCCTTCCTGTACAGTGGTGGGTGGCGCTGTGCATATCTAGTCCCTGGTAGGTATGACCTGGGGTAATGGGCATTCCTGCAGTACAGTGGCGGGTGGCGCTGTGCACATCTAGTCCCTGGTACGGTATGTCCTGGGGTAATGTGCATCCTTGCAGTACAGTGGCGGGTGGCGCTGTGCATATCTAGTCCGTGGTACGGTATGACCTGGGGTAACGTGCATCCTTCCTGTACAGTGGTGGGTGGCGCTGTGCATATCTAGTCCCTGGTAGGTATGACCTGGGGTAATGGGCATCCCTGCAGTACAGTGGCGGGTGGCGCTGTGCATATCTAGTCCCTGGTAGGTATGACCTGGGGTAATGTGCATCCGTGCAGTATAGTGGCGGGTGGCGCTGTGCATGTCTAGTCCCTGGTACGGTATGACCTGGGGTAACGTGCATCCTTGCTGTACAGTGGCGGGTGGCGCTGTGCATATCTAGTCCCTGGTAGGTATGACCTGGGGTAATGGGCATCCCTGCAGTACAGTGGCGGGTGGCGCTGTGCATATCTAGTCCCTGGTAGGTATGACCTGGGGTAATGTGCATCCGTGCAGTATAGTGGCGGGTGGCGCTGTGCATGTCTAGTCCCTGGTACGGTATGACCTGGGGTAACGTGCATCCTTGCTGTACAGTGGCGGGTGGCGCTGTGCATATCTAGTCCCTGGTAGGTATGACCTGGGGTAATGTGCATCCTTGCAGTACAGTGGCGGGTGGCGCTGTGCATATCTAGTCCCTGGTAGGTATGACCTGGGGTAATGTGCATCCGTGCAGTATAGTGGCGGGTGACGCTGTGCATGTCTAGTCCCTGGTACGGTATGACCTGGGGTAACGTGCATCCTTGCTGTACAGTGGCGGGTGGCGCTGTGCATATCTAGTCCCTGGTAGGTATGACCTGGGGTAATGGGCATCCCTGCAGTACAGTGGCGGGTGGCGCTGTGCATATCTAGTCCCTGGTAGGTATGACCTGGGGTAATGTGCATCCGTGCAGTATAGTGGCGGGTGGCGCTGTGCATGTCTAGTCCCTGGTACGGTATGACCTGGGGTAACGTGCATCCTTGCTGTACAGTGGCGGGTGGCGCTGTGCATATCTAGTCCCTGGTAGGTATGACCTGGGGTAATGTGCATCCTTGCAGTACAGTGGCGGGTGGCGCTGTGCATATCTAGTCCCTGGTAGGTATGACCTGGGGTAATGTGCATCCGTGCAGTATAGTGGCGGGTGGCGCTGTGCATGTCTAGTCCCTGGTACGGTATGACCTGGGGTAACGTGCATCCTTGCTGTACAGTGGCGGGTGGCGCTGTGCATGTCTAGTCCCTGGTACGGTATGACCTGGGGTAACGTGCATCCTTGCTGTACAGTGGCGGGTGGCGCTGTGCATATCTGTCCCTGGTAGGTATGACCTGGGGTAATGTGCATCCTTGCTGTACAGTGGCGGGTGGCGCTGTGCATATCTAGTCCCTGGTAGGTATGACCTGGGGTAATGTGCATCCTTGCAGTACAGTGGCGGGTGGCGCTGTGCATATCTAGTCCCTGGTAGGTATGACCTGGGGTAACGTGCATCCTTGCTGTACAGTGGCGGGTGGCGCTGTGCATATCTGTCCCTGGTAGGTATGACCTGGGGTAACGTGCATCCTTGCTGTACAGTGGCGGGTGGCGCTGTGCATATCTGGTCCCTGGTAGGTATGACCTGGGGTAATGGGCATCCCTGCAGTACAGTGGCGAGTTACATACCAGGGGAGTGTGGATTCTAGCATGGCGGTGGCACTTTAATGGAAAGGGCAATATTGATCTCACATAGTGGGTGCTTTACAAATGGCCAATATAGATGCTGGCATCACAGTGGAGGTTTGCATGCTATTAAATACAATTTTAGAATCAAATATTTAGAAAATCAAAGGATTCACATTTTACAGCTATAGAAGAAAATATTTCAAAAGCGAAATTTTTTAAACAAGCAGGCTTTTCGAGAATGTTGTAAGACATTTAAATTGCGATGCTTATGATTAGTTTCATAACGCAAAGGATATTTTTCACGTCAGGGATGAGATCTGGGTTTGGGATATGGGTCATAAAAAGGTGGGAATAAATGGTTTCAGCTACAGGGGAAGCGCTATGGAAGGAGTGTGTGTTAGCGTCAGGGCAAAGATAAGAGTGAGATCAGGGTTAGGTGCTGGGACGGGGTTTTAGCTTTAGGGAGGGTTATGGTGAGCTTAGGGTTTAGTGTATACATTTCAAACGATTAGCCTCGATTTGCTTCAGATACCTCAACAATGTGGTTTCTGGCAAGGTTGCGTTGTTCTGTATACATTTGGAATGTAGAAACTTCTGTGCCAATGTTTGCTTTTCAGAGTAGGGCAGTGTGGACACTGGCATTTTGCACTATGATCTTGCCTGGCATTTTGAGCATTACGTAGATGTAATTATTTGCCATGCCTTCTAAGAGGGCGTATTTAGCATCATGTTATAAACATCACAAAACATTTTATAGACTGGAATATTGCAGCTATACGTCTTGGCCTTGGATTCTGTCTGAGCATGGATGAAATGAGCACCTTATATCAGAAAGGGCCTGCATTGTTTGGGACACACGTCTGCCTCCTTTGCTACTGTTTTTCGTATCTGGCACACGATTTCTTTCTATGCACATTCATGAGTTTCTGCTTTTGATAAATATTACTCCTGGGAACTATGGCAGACTGTGAAGGAATACTATGGGCATGATTACGATGTCGGTTGGGGGCCATTTCGGTGGAGGATAGGTTGGTGCTTCCACACACCCAATTACAATTCTACCGCAGATAGTGCGGTCGAAAACTCCTATTTCTCAATGGGAGCTTGTGCGTCGGGCGGAATCCGTCTCCAGTACAAGCTCCCATCGAGAAATGGGGGTTTGTGAACATTCCTGCACCGTGCAGGGATCTTCATGGAGGCACCTATGGTGCCCCACAGATGTGGAGGGGCAGGAGGGAAGAGGCCGCTGCTAGTGGCCCCCAGTGTCGCCTTCCGACAGCCTTTATACTATGCTATATTTATTTGTACACAAGCCAGCTTTCTTTATTTTCTGTTGTGTATTATTTCCTCCCTTTATGAATAATTGATATAAATTTAAACGGGTTCATATGTAATTTTTCCTGTTTTATTGTAATATGTACTGATGTTTTAAGACTTCTTCAATAAACTTATTTTTCCACTGGAAAGGCTATCGGAAACCAACATCATAATCCCGACAGCAGTAACATCGTCCTTAAGGGATTATGAGAAGTTACTGACGGAAAGCATCGGTCCCTCTGACTGCTGCCTCTGACCGCACGCATCCTATGCGTCTGTCGGACCGCAGCAGTAGATGTGTTTGGGACCGCAACCGACAAGCCGTCAGTTGTGGTCCGAACCGCATCGTAATTAGGCCCTATATTTTTTCAGCTCACCTTCATGACTGCAAGTAAACTATATGACTTTTCAGACAATATATTTTATTCCTCTGGTGTATATGGCCACATTCTTACAGATTTTCTTTGGGGGAGAGTCCACCCCCAAACTAACTTATTAAGGACAGATTTGCTTAATACACTCACAAGCACAGTACAATGTGGGTTTGAAAAGTTTTGCGAAGGCTGGTTTGGGCTCCTAGCCCAGCTCTAAGTGCATGCAACAGATTTTTTAATACATCATTTACTTTTCACATAAATTACTATGAATATGTCAAATACAAACGTAAGTTCTTAGCAAGAACCACTGAAGATAAAACGGTAAGATCATATTTTCATACGCGATATGGAGAACCAAAATGGTACCAGAATATCGTTTATAAACCTACAATAATATAGAGGTTTTTTTCTAAACGATATTTAGGCCACAATTTTTATATTAGACGATATTTTTGTTATCAATATTCTGACATATGTTACATGTTATGGAGATAAGTTACTCTTCACATACCTTAAAAGAAATAAAACATCAATTGTTATTCCAAGTTCCACTATACTGTGTGTGTTTCTACAGAACACACAAAGATTGGCTAGAAAGGTTCAGCGCTGCACTCTCTGTATGCGAAGCTTTTATTCAATCACATGGCCCTGCTATGTCCTGCTAAGATTAAAAGTTTTCACGCTGTCATTATTTTTTGCCTTATTAACACCATCACAAAGAATGTATTTGCTGGTGTTAAAATAAAAGTTGAGAGCTATCGTAGAGGGTAGCCAGAGTCTTGTCCTAGAGGAAGAAGTGAGACTTGTGTGTTCTTTCCCTGCTCTCGTTTCCTCTCCTCTGGCGGGCCAGGAAGGAAGTAGAGTGACAGAGGCAGATTTGACCACAAGCAACACTAGTGGGTCATTTCAAAGGCTGTAGTTTTATTGACAGATGGTGCAAGAAATCCTGGCTTATGGTATCATTTTGTATATATTTTAAGTGCTCTTTTGGAATCTGCATGGCCCCAGTTGCCTTGCACCGGTGGTTCCACGGTCTCCAGCTTCTTATTCAGATGGTGAGGGCGGTGGCCTGCTCTGCCCCTTCTTCTCAAAACCTGGTAAAGCCATCTCGATTGTGAACTGAACTTCCTCTGCTGCCACCCTCTCCTAGGCACCAGTGTAGAACATGCATTTGCCCCAACATTAAACTTGGCCTCTTTATCCCGCTCTATTAAGGGATGAAAGAGATCATGACAAGAACATAAAGGAGAGATAGGTAACGTGTGCATAGAGACAGTTTTGTATGAATGGTTGTATGTTCTTGTTCAAGTATGTAGTAAAGGCAGAAAAAAACACCTGTACACTGGAAAATAACAGGTTAATGAAAATGTTTGTTGCAGAATAAACTCTGACATCTTTACAGCTTTAATGGGGAATAAATAGGAAGTCAGAGGTTTCCGGTGCTCAGCACCGGCGCTTGGTGCTTAACACCGGCGCTTTTCATGAGCGCCGGGACACATTAGCCTAGAATCGCAGGATGTTGAGCCAATGCTGAGACTCGAACCTGGTTCCCCAGCTCTGAAGTCAGCAGCTCTGGCCACATCGCCACACCCTCTCTCCGCTTTCATGGTTAGTAGTTGTTTCTGTTTTAGGCGGCCCTAGCCCTAACAGGAGAAATGGGCAGGGGCAACCTGCCTCCCGATGAGAGCCTCGGCACTTATGTTTGTTTTCAAATGAACCACTGTTGCTTAGACAGAATTGTCATAATTTGGAATAGAAATAACCATTGAACTACGGATCTCAAGTTATTATTTTGAAGAAAGAGTTTCAGCCTTTCTGGTTGCAGGGTGGCCCAGGCCTTAGAGGCCCACTGTGAAGCATGGTAGGCGACGGAGAGCGCTGAAGGTCACTAATAAGTCCAAAAGAATAATCAGACAGACACCACCATCGTCTGACTACAGTGGGTGTCGCGGGTGTTTCGGTGCTGTCGCCAATTCTGAAACCAGATTGATAAGAAGTGAGGAGATTTTCTGTGATGTGTTTGTTTGCTGTGCTTGCTTTTGATCACTTACATAGTTCTCTTGAGTGCGTTTCTAGCTTTGAGTAGGATAGATATATTTGCAGGTGAAAACTTTTCAAGTGACACAATTACATTGTTTGGAATCTAATGGGTGTTTTTCGCCAACATATGTAGTTTATACATCGCTTACTTTTACTGGCTCATTCCGTTGTGAGTCATGGGGCTTCGGTAAAGTTTTAACAAGTAGATTTACAAGTTTAAGTGTTATTTGCCTCCAACTACAGGTAGCAGGGGACATAGCACTCAACCTGTTTGTAGCCTACATTAGAATATGCTATAGCTATAGTTGGGTCTTAGATGAAGTGCATTGTTTTGGTGGGGGTTTTAATGTAGTTTGAGTGAGGGCAGAGATATTTTCTGTGAGGCCTCTGGCTTCAGAAAGGACAGGTAAACCAGGGCACACTAGTTGATATCTTGAAGGAGCATATGTGAGTTTATTAGCAAGTAGCTTTGGGGACAATAAAAACACTCCAGTCTGCATACTTCAGAAGCATTAAAACACCATTTTGAGTAGTCCAAAAGGACAGCCGTTTTATGCAGAATAATATATGTGCTCCACGTCTGAGCAGATCATCATTTAACTCCTCTCACCCACAAAACCTCTTGCGTTCATCTCACAGTGTATCTTCAGAAGTGTCTCGATTCCCTCTCTCCTCTGGCTGATAAACAACATATATTTTGCCATTCATGTAATTTGTACATGATGAAGAAAGAACATTTTAAAATCTAATGCTGATTGCCGAGCATTCTTAGCTTTCAAATATTTAGTCTGACTCATGGCTTGTCTGCTCTGGAGCTGAGCCAGGAGTCAACTGAGATATGAGGCAGCAGAGTCAGTAGTCGACGTCTGTTGAGTCAGCAGAATGGAATACGCCAAGTCAGTGGATCAAAAGAGTGGAGTCGGGAAAATGGAGTCAGTGCAGTGCAATTCAGTCAGAGTTTTGAATATCAGGTGTGAGTTGAGATGTGTTTCAAGATGGCTGCCCAAGTTATGTACCAAGAATGGCATGTAAGCAAGCAACACATGCCGTGGGATTCTCATCTATCCACATGGCACAAAGTAGGAACTAAAGATGAGGGATTCAGAAAGGAAATGTTTGGTCTTATTATGAACGCCTAAGAGCTAAGGCAAATGAAAAAGTGAATGAACACAAACTACAGTAATGCAAAATAATGTAATTGGTGTTATCATGCATAATTTTAGGTGTGACATGTAATGGTGTGTGCATATTTTCTGGTAAACAAATTGTGTTTTATACATACTCTAAGCTGTGGATCAGCCTCCTTCAAGCATCTACTTCTTTAACTCAAGAGCCTTCAGCCATTGCCTTAAGGTATGATCAATCACATTTAGGATTAGCCCACAGGAGTATTTTAATCTCACCTTATTTTCATTGGCTGTTTGGAGGTCTTCTTCTGCCTCTATTGGAATGTATGAGGGAGTATTATATAACTGAAAGTACACTCTGTCAACACACATGCAATCCTTTGTCTCATTCATGTATTTTATTCACAAAGCAATCTGTTTTACCTGTTTAGGTCTGCACCAGGCATGTTTTTCTGATTTTGTGAGCGATAGAGTGCATGCGACAAAATATTGCCGTTGCCACTGCTCACCAGCCTTAGGGCTACATCCTGATAACGTTATCTCTTACTGCGCTACCACCAGTGTCCTTTGCTCTGTCCTTATCTGCTTGTACCTTTGATAGACTCTTGATACCCACAGCATTGTAAAACACAAGGACAAGCAGAAGACTGTGAGCGAATGGACAGTAAAGGGCTATACAGATGTGATAGTTCAGTAACAACTCATATACAGCAGCGGTAATACTTCAGTGATGCATCATAAATTGGATCGTAAAATGTGTTTTTAATCTTGAATGGTTTAAAATCTTAAAATATTTGACATGACCCTGTTCGTGTTTGTGATCATATGACTATTTAAAAAAAAAATGGTGGTAACAGATTATTTTAAGTGAGAACTAGTAACAGTTGTCAAATTGACAAGTTTACTGTTGAGATTCCTGAAAATGTATATATACCTACGTTGCTTGCTGTTCATAAGTAAATGCAATATCCAGGGTGTGGCCCACTAGCTATAAAAGTTGCTGTACTCTGGTGGAAATTCCACTTGACCCGTTGCAATTGATGTCTGCTGAATACAACTGTGGTCTATGCGCATCTGGACATTAGAATATAGACCTCATCGGAGGAAATAAGAGACGTTCTACTGGCATTAGAACAACACTGCCTGCTCATCTTATTTGGGTTGATGTTGCCAATTTGGCAACATCACCCCAGCACTTCGAGCTCTACACTAACCACTGACCAAGAAACAAAATGCTATACTAATGCCGATAACATCCACTAGCAATCGTATATTTTTCAGTATGTCTCTACCATTACATCGTCGTGGTTAGTATATTATAATTACTTTTACCTCCACTTCACCCACCTTACCCTATTAACTAATATGTTGACCCATTATACGTACCTTGTAATACATTGGTACGGTAGTGGTTAGTTCGATGTAGTGTATGCAATATTATTGTCCCTTGAAATAATGCATGTGATATGTTAGGGGTATACTGTTCAAAATATTGTGCATATAACCATACTAGAGAGAGCTCTACCAACCTAACCAAGTTCTGCCCGAAGTACCAGCCCGCCCGACATCAAAAGTTCAATCCTGAGCCTACTTGCCAACCACTCTACCAAGTCTAAGTTAATTTGGGGGAAGAATATCCATTCCCAAGACTCTGTAAACATGAAGATGGCATCTTATTAGACTTGAAGATAGCTTCCTGATCCTCCGTAAAAAGATGGACACTTGTCGTGCTCCTACAGGTCTTTGGCTCCATCCCATCCTGATACGCCACAATATGTTTCAAAAGGAGCCCTCCTTGGTGTGATTGATTTTCGAACTCTTTCTATTATCTGTTCCCTCCCACCTTAGTCCTTCAACACGACTGCCAAGTGGTACTGAACACTTGACAGAAAAGCAAAGAAAACATTAACTGAAAGCCATAGACAGCCCCATGTCACCAATAAATAGATCTAAGATGCAAAAACGAATAAAATATTCCAAAAACTAAGTCCCAGTCAACAAATCTCGGAGACATCATTTGCAAACTGGTCAACTGCAATTTCCCCAAAGGTATCCCATGTGTGCACCACTGTAGGCTCACAATTCTGGATAAGTGATTAAATTTCACCATCCATCGCCACCTGCTATGATGCCAGTTTTGTGATTTCATGTGACTAATATTCCAGGCCGAGAACTTATCTTTTATTTTGTTGTGTTAATCCTTGTGATGAAGTGTGTTTTCTTTTCCAGACCGTTCACGTGTGTAAGCTGAGTTCTTGTGTCCTTTCTTTTGTCATTGTCACCCGGCTGCATGTTGGTGTTGATGTCTGCCCTGCTCCTCCTGGCTCATTGGCACCTCCCCGCCCTGTCTGTAAAAAGGAATCACCCTGGCTGACTTGCTTGCTAAGAAGAAAGTGAGGTTTGGTTGGTTTAGCCAGTCTACAGACAACCCTGTTACTGTCCCACCGCAGTTTTGTCTACCGTGTGCGTGCAGCTGAGTATATATCTATACAGTGCATGCTGCCTGGTTGTGCCATTGAATGTTAACTCTCTATTGTATGCGTTTGCGTCATTGCAATTCCAGCCTTGCTCTTGTTCTGCATCCAAGATCAACTGCTTGCTCGGGTAGCTCTACCAGCTTGGGAAGGAATCCAGACACCACACCAAGCATCTGTTTCTGTTAACCTGATCAGACTTGACTTTGCAGAAGATTAGGTAAATGTGTTTGTTCATCAATAACCAATGTCCCTCCTCTCTTTCACTCTGCACGAAGCCAGGATAGTTAGAGCACTTCTAAAGCTGTGGAAACTGTGTAAATCTTTTAAGGCATCTCTCTACTTAAAGGGATTTTTGGACAGTGGAGTGAGGAAGATGCTGGGGAATATGATGATCTCAGCATGCAATTTTTTATAGAAAAAGCAGTAGCCTGGTCTAAGGTTCCAGGGAGGATTACCCTTCCTGTTTGGAAACAGCCTTTTCAACGCAACCGTTACAACGCATGCAATTACATCGCATGCCGTTGCAACGCAAAAGGTGTGCAGCAGTGGGACGAAGGTGTTGGATTTAACTCCAACACCTTCCCTACTGTTGCACACACTGGAGTTGGAATAGAAAATTAATTTATTCCAACTTCCAGGGCTCCCCCGACAGAAAATCGGGGTAAAGCTTTGCTTTGCAACGGCATGCGATGTAATGGCATGCGTTGTAACGTCACATATTCTTTAGAAACACAGCCTGGAGTCCAAGGTCACATCTGTTGTCATTCTCTTTTCCTGCTCGTTATCTGATCACATTGGTAGAACTATCCCTTCTCAAGCCTTTGGAAATAAATTAAGTTTAACCAGTGAGAAAATGGCTGGTTCATCCAATGCCATCAGAAACGGGGCAGAACGTGTGCAATGGAATAGCTCTGGGCGGCATTGGTAACCAGGAAGTGTATTTCTGGTTGCTCAGCCCCTTCCCTCTCATGAAACTAAAAAAGTCACATTAGTGAGGACATTTCCTTTAAGCAATTCTGCATCTAAGTTTTGTAACAACATATGCATGGCGCTGCCTCTGGGGTTACTAAATATTGTGCATTTACTGTTGAACACTGAAAGTCTGCATGTTTAATCTGTTGGTGGAGCCCGCGAGCATACTCTCCATCTGTTTCCCTTTCGGCTACTAGAAATGGCATATTTTGGATTGAATTTGGTACTTCTACGAACATTGTATTAACCCTCCAGTGCATTTAGGTTGGGAGTTGGCTCACCATTTGTACAAATCTCCCTTGATTGGATGTGCCTAACAGTGACAGGTATGCTCATGGGCTCTGTGTCTTGTTCTTTGTCGCCACAAACACTGGGTTCTGCATATTTCTGCATGGATTACACTTTTGCATCGTGGACAGGTTCTGCGTGAATTCGCCATTTTGCATTCCTGCAGTAGAAGCAGGCAGTGACAGTCTTCCCAAGTAGTACGGCTGTCTTTTAGGTGTGTAGGAAAAGACGTCAAGATTGTAGAAATAGGTCTTTAAGCCGTATTTCACGCTTCATGATACGTAACTGATACAAAGTGCACCGACAGAAGCAACATGCAAGTATTCCAAGAGCAACTCTGGCATGCCTTGCATGCATTACAACACAGTGGGCTTCAGATGCATGTCATCAGTGGTATCTCATCTTTGGGCACTGTTGTGAAACGGCAGCGCCATGAAGCCTCTGCCTGGATTCTACTGCAGGCCTGAATGGCAGAAGAACAGTCCATGCCCCACTGCGGCACAGGCAGGCCCTGCCTTCGAGGATAGAGCTCCATAGGCTGGAGAGCTCATCTGCTGCAAAGGGCAGCAGGCAGGCAGGCAGGCAGGCAGCAGCTTGGAGGTACCCGTGCATGCAACTGTGGCTCTTTTACAGCTTGCCCACCTGAAAAGAAGGTGTTCCTCTTTGATACCTGACCACCAAGAGGTGGGGGTCGGTGGATATCCCCAGTGGTTGACCCCCACAGCAGCCGTGAGGGTAGCCTGTCTCTTCAAGCGCCAGTCTGGATGTTCTCGAAGAGACATCTGGTAGAGTATGGTAGTCCACCTATCATTAGCTCAACTGCTCAGCTTTTCACATTGCCGCCCGCCTCCAGCACTTGGTTCTAATTTTGAAGTATGTTGTAGTTCTGTAAAAAAAGAAATCTCTCTAAGACCTTTCTACACACTTCTGTCAGTGTTCTTTTCTCCCCTTTCCTTACAAGTAAATATGCATTTTCCGTGATGAAGCTTAAGCTATATATACATTTCCCATCTTTGTATCCAGACGTGTATAAATGTACGTTCAGGCCACTTAGAGAGCTTACGAATCGATCGCACTCATGTATCCATAAGAAGCATAGCTTTTGGATACACAAATAAAGAAACATTAATGTGAGTTGCGATACCTCATGGAAATTATAAACCCCACAGGAGTCCCTTGTTGCATGCTTGACTGTAATGTCTAGAGCCTTCCAAAGGCTCCAGTGGGGCAGCCATTGGAAAGGCTCTTCAGTTCATATCTAAATTTGGCCTCCATAGAAACAAAGAGGTTGTACATTAAACTGGTGAAATGGCGTTCTGAGGGAGTGAAAATTAGCTCTGCCATTTCCGAAAGTTATAGTCTTGTAATCACATACATGTACACCAAGACGAACACTTTCAAATGTCTAGTTAATTCTTAAACAATAAATTGGAGTCAGAGTGGGTGGCGGTAAGACACAGTTCACACACACACACACGCTCTTTTCTGAGCCCCGGGAAATATTTTTAACAGAAGAAGGAATTATCTTAGGAGGCATTTTGGAATTTTGCCGTAGCCAATTAGTGGGTTCTGTCATGAGGAAGAAGACAATTTATTTAACTAATGAATTCCTCACATGATTGTTTAAAGTGCTGGCTTGTGAGGAGAGCCACCTCGTTGTGCTAGTGAAGACCGCATCTAGTTTTTGAGAATCCCTATCCCCTTTCACAGCTGGGAGGAACTGTGCCAGCCTCCTCCATTAAGGACTTAAAGGCAATTTGACTGCTTCGGGCTCTTTGGCTGCGAGTGGGGAAGTTGGTGTGGAGTTGGTTTGTGATAGCCGCAGGAGCTTAGTTCAGGATGGGAAAGCCTCTCTGAACAGACAGGTCCTCCCTGAATGGGGAAGTTGGTGTGGAGTTGGTTTGTGATAGCCGCAGGAGCTTAGTTAAGGATGGGAAAGCCTCTCTGAACAGACAGGTCCTCACTGAGTGGGGAAGTTGGTGTGGAGTTGGTTTGTGATAGCCGCAGGAGCTTAGTTAAGGATGGGAACGCCTCTCTGAACAGACAGGTCCTCACTGAGTGGGGAAGTTGGTGTGGAGTTGGTTTGTGATAGCCGCAGGAGCTTAGTTCAGGATGGGAAAGCCTCTCTGAACAGACAGATCCTCACTGAGTGGGGAAGTTGGTGTGGAGTTGGTTTGTGATAGCCGCAGGAGCTTAGTTAAGGATGGGAAAGCCTCTCTGAACAGAGAGGTCCTCACTGAGTGGGGAAGTTGGTGTGGAGTTGGTTTGTGATAGCGGCAGGAGCTTAGTTAAGGATGGGAAAGCCTCTCTGAACAGACAGGTCCTCACTGAGTGGGGAAGTTGGTGTGGAGTTGGTTTGTGATAGCCGCAGGAGGTTAGTTAAGGATGGGAAAGCCTCTCTGAACAGACAGGTCCTCACTGAGTGGGGAAGTTGGTATGGAGTTGGTTTGTGATAGCCACAGGAGCTTAGTTAAGGATGGGAAAGCCTCTCTGAACAGACAGGTCCTCACTGAGTGGGGAAGTTGGTGTGGAGTTGGTTTGTGATAGCCGCAGGAGCTTAGTTAAGGATGGGCAAGCCTCTCTGAACAGACAGGTCCTCACTGAGTGGGGAAGTTGGTGTGGAGTTGGTTTGTGATAGCCGCAGGAGCTTAGTTAAGGATGGGAAAGCCTCTCTGAACAGACAGGTCCTCACTTCTTTTTACGTGAAAGCAGCTAGATTAGACACATTTCTGAGTCTGGGATCCGTGAATTCCAGAGCTGAGGGCCCAACACACCGGACTGACCTCTCCGAGTGCTTCCTATGGTTGAAAGTGTCTTTTGTAACCACGTTTACCTTGTTCGGTCTCAGGTTTTGGCTGGGCCGAAAGGGTGAGAATAATAATTATGTGGGACCAATTTACTAATGGCAGTGCCCACCATCCCAGCAAGACTTCATGGGTACTGGCTGGAGTGCCAGTACAAGATTATTATTTTCACAGTCTACTGAGAAGTCTAACATGAGAATGAAAGACTTAAGGCACCTGCCCTGGTCATGTAGACAGCTATCAGCAGAGCAGCTCCAGCCTTAAACCCGGAATTATTCAAATAAAACAAAGCATTATATGTGACAACAGATTCCAGATTGAGGACGAAACATTTACTGAGCACTTTTTCAAGAAAGAGAAGTTGCAACTTAGGATACAGTTGTCTAGAGGTCTGACATAGCACTTGGCCTTGGAGATGTCATATCACGCATTTCTCAAAGTCGTTAGAGGGAACGCACCTTCTAAAAAGGTGTGGTTCAACAACGTAACATTGGCTTGATCTTTGTAAAGAGGAAAAATATCAATTCTCTTCCAAGGACATCAGAATCAACAAGTTTAGTTCAGTTGAACACAATAAACAACTTACTTATTCTCAGTAATGCTCTTTCTGGTGGATATTCTATCTAACCTCAGATTCCTCACCTCATGAATACCTCTGTGTCTCTCCAGGTGCCAGACTCTATCCAGAGAGTTTTCTCAGCATTACTCTTGCTTACCAGCAGCTCCATGTCGACTCTATTCCGCCCCTAAAGTGACGACGGATCCACATATTAGCGCCACCCCTGCGCACTGACGTCAGTGTCTTTCTTCACTCTGTCCATGCTAATTAATTATTGATCTGATGTGACAGTGTGCAGATCAGTAAATTGGGACCTTTTTGTAGATGGATGAAAGAACAGGAAGGTGGGAGGCGCCATAAGGAATCTGTGGTTGGAGTATTCATCAGAAAGAGTGTTACCAAAGGTGAGTTACTTGTTATTCTGATGGATACTTCGAACCACAGATTCGTTATCTTGTCAATGGATACCAAGACACTACTTCTGATGGGTCTTAGGAATTGCTCAAATGAAAAAGTCCTTGAGGATTGAGCAGGCAAAGTGCCCTGCCTGCCAGACTTGGCTATCCAGGCAGCAGTGCTTTGTGAATGTGTGAATTGACGCCATGTTGTGGCCTTACATATGTCTAAAGCAGGTGTGCTGCGTGCCAACGCAGTGGGAGCAGCCTTGACTCTGGTCAAATGAGCCCTTCTACTTTCTAGAGGCTGCATTTTGGACAATGCATTGCAGGTCTTAATACAGAGGACAATCTGCCTTGATATTGTCCTTTTCTGCACTGCTTTACCCTTCTTTGCGCCAGCGAACCCCACAAAGAGCTGATTGTCAACCCAATTGCGGTCCAAACAATGAAGCCTTTTCTCCCCGACGCAGGAGCAAAAAATGATGAAAGGGGATGAATTGTCTAATATGAAAAGGCATCACAACATTTGGCATGAATGCGACCCAGTTTGTCCGGGAAAAAGGTGGTGTATGGTGGATTAATGGACAGAGCTTGTAGCTCACTCTTGATGAGCTGATATTATTGCTATGAAAAAATATTTTGAGAGTCAGTAGATTAAAAGGACTGCTGTGCACGGCTCAATTTGTGTATGTAAGAAATTGGGTTGTTGGTTGATTGGGGTGTATGCCCTGGTCAAGCAGCAACCACAATCCTTGTCAGGGTAAGGCACAAGCAAGCCCAAGATTAACATGTGCTCACTCCCTTGGTAGCTTGGCATAGAGGAGTCAGGCTTAACTTAGAAGCAATGTGTAAAGTATTTGTGCTACACTTCAAACAGTGGGAACACACCGCAAAAGGAGTCCACAACCGGTTTAGAACAATAGACTAATTTTTAATAAATAAAACAAGACCAAAACAACAAAAATCCAATTAGTAAAACTGGAGATGTTGAATTTAATTTTTTTAAATGAAAATAGCCCCAACAAGTACAAAGTGCCGAACTGGGAATATCTGGTCCCTCCAGACTGGGGCATAGACACAAGTTCAGGCCAACCACAATGGAGCATGGGTCAGCTACAGGGACCCAGTTAGGCCCGCTGTACAGAATACTCTAAATCCTGGTTGCGGAGCGTTGAGTGAGTTTGCGTCGAAGATGCGGCATTCAGCCGAAGTGATGCATTGGTTCCGAGATGCAGCAAGGCTTTGGTGCGAGGTTCTACTGCATCATCATCGAGGATCCCGTCAACGGGGCTTGTGGTGAAGCCTGGTGTCAGGGATGCAGCACGCAGTGGGCGATGCGTCGGTTCTGAATAACTGCGAAGTTACAATGGGGAGTCCAGCATCGTCATCAAGCCTGTCCTTCGACGAGAGATACAAGGACCTGGGCTTTGAATGCACTGCTCCATCAGGGCGATGTGTCAGTTCCGAGGACTACTGAGGTGATGCAGGTCTTTGCAGCAGGTCCAATCCACGCAGCTGCAGAGATGCACCGGTTCTGCTCAGAGATGCGCTGCTCAGCAGAGGAGATGTATCGGTTCTGCTCGGGGAGGCGTTGCTCAGCAGAGAAGATGGGTTAGTTCCGCTGTGAAGCACCTTAGGCCCACTTTGAAGGGTCCAGGACTGGGATGGTACCACTTGGAAGAGTAGACACACACACAGGAGTGCAGGTGCGGGCGCAAGGTGGTTGGAAGCTTCTTATGTCCTTGAGACTTCATATCAGGAGCCCAGCCAAATAGCCCTTGGAGTCACTCTGGGCTAAAAAAGATGCAGGTCCATCCTTCTCAACCCAGGCAAGAGGGCAGCAGGTCAGCACAGCAGGGCAGCAGTTCCTTCAGAGCAGCTGAGTGATAACCCTTCAGCAGCACAGTAGTCTTTCATCCTTGCAGAGTATCCACAGGTCCAGAAGTGTACTGAAGTGGTGGTATCTGAGGTCCCTCTTTTATGCACAGTTGTGCCTATGAAGTGGGGAGAAGCTTCTAGAGGCAAACCTTTGATGTGCACAGATGCCCTGCCTTCCCGTCCCTGGCTCCAGAGTAACTACAGGGGGTATGCTGCCCTTTGCGTGGAGGCAGGACACAGCCATACACAGGTGTATGTAAGGCTTCCCTCCCATCCTGCCAGCGATGGCCCCCTCAGTCACACCTAAGCTCCCATTGTGTGTGGCTGTCAAGAGGAGGAATACTCAAAGCCCAACTGCCAACTACACCCAGTCTTCTGACCAGAGACAGACTGAAGGCACCAAATGACCAGAGATAAGCATTGCCGTAGTGAAGAATGAATGTATGAGTTTTTCACTACCAGGATATGTAAAACTTAAAAGTATATGTCCTGCTTCTAAATATATTGCACCCTGCTCTCTGGGCTGTCATGGGCCTACCATAAGGGTGACTTATATGTATTAAAAAGAATGGTTTGGGCCTGGCATAAGGTTTATTTTGCCAGGTCGACATGTCAGGTTAAACTGCACAGACAGGCTCTGCAATGGCAGGCCTGAGGCATGTTTAAAAGGCTACTTTAAGTGGATGGCACAATCAGTACTGCAGGTTCACTAGTAGCATTTAATGTACAGGCCCTGAGCACCTATAGTACCACTTTACTAGGGATTTAAAAGTTAAAATAAATATGCCAATTGGGTATGAGCCAATATTACCATGTTCAGAGGCGAGATCACATGCACTTTAGCACTAGGAAGCAGTGCGAAGGTGTTTGGAGTCCTAAGGCCAGCAAAAACTAGGTGTTAAAAATGGAGGAGGAAAGCAAATAATTGAAGGGAAGAACACCCTGAGGCTGACATGTCTACCAGTGTACACATAAGAAAAATGGTATTCAAATCAAGGTCCCACTGTGGCATCTCAAACAACTTGAGTGGAAACATATGAACCATCCCTTTAGGAGAAATAGGTGATTTAAAAAAGGATGGTTGGTCCAGTAAGCACAAAGAGGCCAAACAGACTGACAAACAACCTATAACAGTGACCACTGCAAGTTCTTTCAGGGCTACAGACCACACAGAAAGAAATACATCCAGAAACTTTGCCTGTTATGGGTCTGTATGGCATGAAATACACCAGGCCTGAAACAAATGTCAGCATCCAGCATAAACCATTTTCGTAGAAGGACGCCTGGCCACTAGAATGAAATCCACAACTTTCAGAGAAAGGTTGAATACAGTCAACTATCTCCACTTAATCTCCACGCATTGAGGTGTAGATTGCTCAAGCCCAGGTGCAGGACCCTGCCCTGCTTTTGACACAGAAGATCCTCCCAAAGCGGAAGTCTAATCGCAGGACAGATGCTGAAGTTCTGAAGTGCCCTGAAGTTCTGAATAGCACACTACCCTGGTCAAACCCATAGCCACTAGGATGACGACACTCCCCCTGTCAAACCCATAGCCACTAGGATGACTTGGGCCCAGTTATTTCTGATCTTCTCCAGACCTCAGGGCAGGAGAGGTAGAGGTAAGAAGGTATACAGGAGTTTCGAGCTCCACTCTAGGAGGACTAAGTCTCCAAGAGAGAGCCTTCTTGGGAACTCCAGCATGCAAAATGTTAAAATTGCGCATTCTCTGCACTGGTAAATAGATCGAGCCAGGTTGCTCCCCATTGCTGGAAGACACCCTGTACCACCTCCCGGTGAAGCTGCCATTCGTGATCGGCTAGGCATCATTGGCTGAGTTCATCCACCCTGCCATTTAAAGATTTAGCCAGGTCGTTCACAACCAACGGGATGCTCTGTCGCAGTTTTAGAGGTGCAGGGGCTCATGGTTCAGGACCCAGGACCCCACTGCGGCCTACATGTTGCTGTACAACATGGCAGTGGTGTTGTTCATGAAGGCTTGGTCTAGCCTCCCTTTGATAGATACTAGGAAGGCCTTCAACACCAAGCGAATGGCCCGCAACTCTTAACATATTAATATAGAGGCTTGTCTCCACCAGAGACCTGAATCCTGTGATCTCCTTTCCCATAAAACTTCCCCAACCCAACAGTGATGCACCTGTCACCATCAGCAGCTTTTCTGGGAGGAGTAGGGAGAGGAGTGTGCTGCCGGTCCAATTTCGGTCAAGCAGCGACCACTACTTGTCTTTTGCAGTTTTCTCTGAAACAAGGATGGAATCTGACAGGTTCCAATGGGGCTGAACCCACTGAAACACCAGAACCCACTGCAGAGCCAGCATGTACCATCTGACGTAGAAGACAAGCAGGATGTGTGCAGCCAAGAGGTCAAGAAGTCTCACAGCCACCCTCATTGAGATCCAGGACCAAGCCAGAAACATCTGGATCATAGCCTGAATGTCCATGATGCATTGAACAGGAGAGAATGCTAAAAAAAAATGCACCACGTCCAGGAGTGCTCCGATGAGTGGGATCATCTGCAAGTGTGAGTTCGGCATGTTGAGCGAGAACACCAAAGATGTTAGGTGGTTCTCTGTTGTCTGGGGGTGGTATACGACTGACAGTTGTGAGCCTGCTTTCAACTGCGAGTTGTGGAGATAGGGGAAGATTGGTACGCTCAACTTTCAAAGATGTGTTTCAACCACCGCCATTCCTTTCGTGAACCCCTGAGTGGCACTGATAAGGCCAAATCGGAGTATGCAAAACTAAAAATGCTTCTGGCCTACCTTGAACCGCAGGTAACACCTGTGGGCCTGCAGGACAAAATTGTGAAAATAGGAGTCATGTAGATCCAGAGCTACAATCAAGTCTTCTGGATCCAGGGCAGACAGAACTTGAGCCAATGTGAGAATCTTGAATTTAGAAAGATATAAAATAGGGCGAAGACTTCTTCTTTCTTTGGCTTCAGAAAATAACAGGACTAACATTAAATTCCCATTTCAGATCATAAAATGGACAAGTGGTCCTTCAATTGCCGTTCTGGATGTGGGGTGGAATATGTAGAGGATCGGAAGAATTTTAGGGAATATTGTCATTGCACTCTCTAAGCACCCATTTTTCAAATGCAATGCCCTGCCACCTGTAGAGGTAATACCTTATCCTGCCATGTGCTGCAGAGGGTTAGCTAGCTCAGTTGTGGCAGCAGGGGGCAGAGTACTGAGCAGTGGTGCTTGGTGTCGGATGTATCCCTGACTTCCTGCTCGAAAGGACTGGGGTCTGTTGCTGTGGAGGTTGACCTTCGCTTTGTCTTTGTGCCAAGCCACTACTGAAGCCTCGAAAGGGGAAAAACAGTCTGGATCCTGTTGCATGGATGCAGAGAAGCCGAAGCAGCACACTGTGGCACTGCTTTCTATGAAGCACTCTATGGTTGAGTCTATCTTGTCTGAGAAGAGATCCGTGCCATCAAATGGTATGTCCATTAGTGACACTTGGACGTTATCTGTGAAGTCCATGGATCATATCTACACATGGTGGCAAAGCACCACACTGGTACAGATTGCCCTACCCAAGCAGTCAGTGATGTCTAGCCTTTGCGTATGACATACTTCACTTCATCCTGACCATCCTGAATGGCCCTGAACTCTTCTGGAAGTGCCGGCAAAATTTCAGCCACTGAGTCCCATAATGTACAGGAGTAGTGTCTAGTAAGCAGCTGGCGTTAACAGATTTAAGGGCAAGCCTAGCAAAGTAAAACATAATTTTTCCAAATGCCTTCATCCTCTTCTTCTCCCTCTCTGGCAGGGTCTTTGGGAAGGAGATGATATTGATTTCGCTAGTGAAGGCTTGTGCCACCAGGCATTCAGCGTAGGATGCTGCATAAGGAAGACAGGGTAACCAGAAGCTGGCTTATGGCGATGATTCACATGTCTATTTACTGGTGCGAATGAATAAGGTTTTGCCCAGGATATCAGTAAGTGCCTCGTTGAATAGTAACAGAGGCTCCAAAGAAGACTGTCTGGATTGTAAGACCTCTATGAGCACGTAGTCTTCACTTTAATACAAAGTAGTTGCAGATCCAAGACTTTGGCGAATGCTGACTCTTTGGTTGAAGCACCACAGGGGACACCAGCCCTGTGTCAGGGGGTGTGTCTAGCCCATTGGCCTCTTGTAGATTCATATAGAAAGTGTCACTATCTTCACCAAATGCAGGTTGGGTCTGGTTTGAGTCGGTCCCAAAGAGCTGTTGAGTACTGGAGGGTGGCCTCTAAGCAAAGGCATTGCCTTGACTGAGTCAGAAGGAATAGGAGTCCGGCGCTTGGGAACTGAACGTGACCACAGCTTCTTTCGAAGTAAAGACATATTCATTTCGGAGTTGGACAGGACTGTGGGCTTTGGGGTCAGAGCTTACCCTGAAGCAGATTCAGAAGGCATAGCTTGTGCCGAGAGTGGGCCCGCAAGCGGTAGTCCAGCTGGAGGCCTCAACGGATCCGTGGTACCAAAGACACACCAGAGGGAGCTGGTAAGGGGCTGATGATGAAAAGCTTTGGCAACCTTAAAAGCTGCATTTTGGTGTGGCACCTTCAACAGACCTGGAAACTCTGAGTGCACCAGAATCAGTGGTAGAACTGGATCTTTGGTAGGGGACCTCGAGCAGACCTGCGGGGCTCCTTGATGTCCTTGTGACTTCTCAGGAGAGCAGCGAGGCTGCCAAGAAGAATGCCTGAACTTCTGGTGGTTTTTGCTTTGATTTCGCCTGACCCAAAGATTTGGAGTGAAGCAAGGATCTGTCGCTGGACCAGAACTGAGAATGGGAACTGGCCCAAGACCTTGACTTCAAGTGGGAGTGGCCTTTTCCTCATTGCCAGTGATGTTCAGTGATGTGATGTACAGCTGGGCACCCAGGTCCCAGATCGCCGTTGGATTCATGAGAGCACACTCCTCGCATGACGAAGTCATGGCCTGACCCTAGACACCAGAGACACACCTCATGGTGATCCGACAGAGACATTTGTTTGTAATAGTCCTTACACGGTTTAAAGCCTGTGATTTAAAAAATGACATTTACATTGTGCACTCGAAAAAATATTTGAAGAAAAAGGACTCGTCAACTGATAATGAAAAGGAGGAGCTGGCCCCAGAACTACGTCAGAAGGAGTTGGTAAAAAGTAACTGACTCTGGCACAGGGACGACTCTTATATGTGGCTCTGGCGCTGCTTCAGGGATGGGATGGGGGCCATACAGAGCTGGACAGTGCCACCTTTTGGCATGTAGGAGCAATGTTGAGAAAAATCTCCAGATGCAGCCTGGAATCTAGGGCTATTCACAAGGTGAGGACTCTGCAGTTATGGAAGTATCCATCAGAAACTAAAGAGACCTGCAGTCCCATAATTTGCCTCAACATTTCCCAATGACATATCAATTTAATTATGTTGTATAAAACCATCAACCTCAATTATGCGGGTTTTACAGTGCAACATAAATGTATATGTAATTTGGATGGAAAGATTGTTTAGATAGGGAAGTGGAAAACAAGTTACACTGGCCATTAAGGACTGAAGACAGCAGCACATGTTCAAAAAGTGATCAAATTGCTTATATTAAGATCATTGTTTAGGTTTTGACAGACAGGGTACTCCACCACAAATATGGCAGAGTACCCTGTCTACCAAACTTACATTCTGACTGCTCTATTTAGAATAGGGGCAGACCGCCGTGTTTCCGCCACTGGCTCCACAGTATGCTGATGGCCTGATGGTATTGGGGCTGTTGTGTAAGTGCATAAGACCATCCGTCCTGTTTAGGGCATATGGTCTACTTTTTTCTGATCGAACCCGTCAAGTCAAGCCTGGAAGTCAAGAAAATGAAAGAAAAATTACTGCCACCCACTGGGTGAAAATTTAAAGAGTGTAGGGGCTGCTAGCTAATGCAATTGCCTTAAGATTTCTAGGCTAGCATTCCATTTCTTCAGCCCTTATATGAGGCAGGTAGAGGAATGAAGAATTCCCCTCTATTACTTGAGTACAGACTCAGTGAGTCTGTGAGTCTAGTAATAAGGAAGTTGCCTGAGTCTTTAGATGGTTGTAGCTGGAACTACTGAGGCAAAGTCAGGAAAAAGCGTTCAGTAGATGCAGGATTAGGACGTTTTTCTGTGCGTGCTTTGAGAATGAGTGCTGAGTCTAAGGTGATAGCAACGCGTTAAGTAATCTGGCGTCAGTAAAGCAATAGACAAAGAGGAGGCATTCATCCTTAAAGAGGTTATTCTTGGGGTAGTCAGTGGCTGTTCAGTTCGAATATCAACGATGGAGTCTTCAGCCAGGCAGTGTCATTCACATAGAGTGTGTTTGCTGTAAAAGCTGCCATGCCATGAACTTATTGCTATGCCAAGTTATCTTCTCACTAGGCATTCCAGCAGCTTCTGTCTGTTTCAGAGCTGGGTTTTGTTAAATAAAGGCTCCAGTGGGTACCATCTGCTCCTTGAGTCTGCATCAAAGACGAATGGTTGTGCAGTACCACATCAGGTCCAAAGCGGACTGAATAACTGTAGCCACTCTACAGGAGTGCTAGAGTAAGTGAGCGAAGACAACATTGTGATTAAATCAACTGGCTCCCGTGACCCCTCGTGGGCCTGGTTTAGATCGGATTCTCATACTTTATGTATGTAACAACCTGCCTTTCTTGGTTTGATTACCCTGGGGTACAAAAATCCCACTGTAGTTAAATTAAAGAGGAAAAACAAAAACAGTGGAAACATTGAGAAAATTGAGAAAACATAGGTATATATTATGGGTTCATGTTTAGGTTTAAAAAGGAAGAATATAAATTAGAAAGTAGGCACAGTAAAAATGAATGAAAATTATGGGGTACAGAGTACAGGGAAATGGTACAGGACGGAAAGGGGACAAGATTATCACCGTGTACAAAAAGAATTACAATTAATTAATAAACAAACAATGACATTCCAAGTATGGTAAAAAGCAAACATATGCATAGTGTATGAATATATGTAGATATATGATCTTCTGACTGCACATTGTATCCCTTCTTAAGTTACATTAAGACCCCTAAATCTACAAACATAGGAAAAGTCTTGAGGCCTACATAGCGAGGTCAGGAAAGGACCCAGTACAACAATCTTTCCCCTCGGATAGCTAGATATTAACCTAGACAATGCCTGGTCCTGCTGGTCAAATGTGTAATGCACAGGAATACCATCTAGTATAGGGCTTTTCAAAGAGAGAAGTATGGTGGCGCACATTGAATGCGGGGCTCACCATTTCTTCCATTTTCTAGACCGGATGCCTTGAATTCACCTGTAGCGCAGTGGTGCTTTTTAAACTGGCGATCTTCAAATGCGCTAATGTGATTGATTAATGAGGAAATCGAATTTGAGTTTAATTTATGTTCTTGTTAAGCCGGAGTGTGAAATAATGTGCGGGGAATAATTATGAATTATGATTAATTGAGGGTCTTTAACATGCTGACACAAGTTAATTGCATTATGAGGCAGATATCGTTTTTGCACACTGGAGATGGTAAGCAAGATGTGATTTACATATCATTTCTTGTGGGCTTGGAGGGAAGGGGCTAGTAATTGGGAGGCGGCAAGGCGGCAATTAGGGATATTGATTCAATTAGGGATTGCATTTTGGTGTTGCCTATTTCTACTGTTCTGTGCCATTGCAAAATGTTGAGAGAGGGTTGGCCCTTAAATCTAGAGTATCCCTATCCACAGAGCGCGTTAACATCACCATCAAAGATCACATGATGATTATGACACATTAGCAGGAAATCACACTTCATCCCTGGTCATATCACATCATGCGACCCTTCCTCAAAATCTTTACTTCCATTATAAATTAGAAGATAGCATTGAACACCAAGGCTCTCCTAGCTATCACAACAAGACACATTTCTGACGAAGAAGGAGGAATAAAATGTAAATAGTTTTAGCCGAGTAAACAATGCAACTTATTGCAGCAGGACTTTTTGTGTTGTAGTTAGACACGGCAGAGCTTGCTTTTTGGAGCAATACGTTTGGGTGACTAATCCCTCGCAAAACAGACGATTTTGCACTGACGCCATTTCACGCAGACCAGGAGGTAGATTATTTCTGGCTTGTATAGTGCCCATTGGGGCAGTGTATTCTTCGAACAGCAGAGCACCGTCTCTTCCCATACAATTCATTGCTCTTGGTGCTGGCAGACATATGGAGGTCTAACTTGCTTTTTCCCATTTCTTCCCTTCTAGTGAGCATGCCAACCAGCGAGACGGAGTCTGTGAATACCGACAATGTGGGCGGCGGGGACCTTGAGGGAGAGAGCTGTGGAGCCAGACTGGCGTGAGTATGGCTTTTGTCACTGAGTGTGGGACCATTAAGGGATGTTAGGTCAATCAATCAGGTGTTTATTAAGCGTGACTACTCACTTGTAAGGGTCTCAAGGTGCTGAGGGCGGGGGGGGGGGTGCAGGTTCCAGTCCATCAAGGAGGGGGTCTGTCAAAGAGCCAGGTTTTGAGGTTTCTAGCGAAGATGGGGAGTGATGTTGTCTGTCTGAGGTGGAGAGGTAGGGCGTTCCAGGTTCTGGCCGCGAGGAAGGAGAAGGAGCGGCCTCCTGATCTGGTCTTTCTGGTGCGGGGGACCACGGCATAGGAGAGCTGGGCTGATCGTAGGGTCCTTTGGGGTGTGTGGAATTTGAATCGGCTGTTCAGGTATGCTGGTCCGGTGTCATGGAGGGCCTTGTGAGCGTGGGTTAGCATCTTGAAGGTAACTCTAGCTTCGATGGGGAGCCAGTGGAGTGTGCGCAGGTGCTGGGAGATATGGCAGTGTCTTGGCAGGTTTAGGACCAGTCTTGCGGCGGCGTTCTGGATGTTTTGTAGCTTGGGTGGGCTGCTAAACCTATTGATGGGCACTGACGGTAGCGAAACTGCCTTCTAATTTGGCATCCAGTGGTCATGAGTAGGTTCCACCTTCAGACTTTCTTCACTGTGTCCAGCTACGTTGTTTTATTTCTCAAACTTGGAAACACTGTGTACAAGTCAGATTCAGAGGGGGTCTGGTGGAGGTTTCATGCTTTAGGTCGCTCTTTAAGACTGTGATATTGCAACTCTCAGGAAAGCCTTTTCTGCACTGTATTGACTCAAATAAAAGCGCATCAGAAGCCACCCAGGAGCAGTAAGTTAGGAGGCTTAGGTGAATTGCCCATGCATATCACGGTCTTAGGTGCTGGTTGCCGACAATAAGAGGTGTGCAGAGTTCTAGTTCCACAAGCAAAAAAGCGAGAAATTGCCAACTATTACTCTTCCTCGTGGTGTAAAGTTTTCAGCATCAAACAACCTTGCCTATCGTCGACATTTCCAGCAAAAATAAATAAGATTTTCTTGGAGAAATTGGTGGCAAACCTCTTTTTGGGAGAATACTCCTGCTAATAGTAGGGTCTTGTAGGGAGGGAGCCAGTCCTACCCACAAAACGTACTTTGGTTCTTTTTTACCCACTTTAAGTTCACATGGTCTGTGAAGGTCGTATTATTTCCCAAATCTTAAATAAACCCCCAATCCTGCAGGGGTGAAGGTTGCTCTCTCATCTTGACGCCCTTCGATTGGTTCGTCCTGGTGCTCCGAGGGGCAGCCCCGGGTTTCTTTAGGGTTTCCAGGATAAAATCAAGGGATGGGGCTCTTCATAAATGGAATCCTACAGGTAGGGGGGCCTCACAGCAGTAGATTTAAGAACACCTCAGGACTTGAAGTGTATTGGGTAGTATCCTGGTAGCAGCGAATAATGTAGACATGGAGGGATGCGCTTATATTGTACTCAGTGTTGTCAAAAATGCGGATGCAATAAACGCGGTGACTGAGTAGCTGCCGAATTCTACCAAGTAACCTCGAGCTCTTTTGCAAACAACAATACATCCTAGGACACGTGAATATCTCATTTACATTGTAAATGTGCAGAAAATCCTCCGCGTGTGAAGTGGGTGTTTTACCTTGAAAGCACTCCTGCAGATGCTGAAAGTGCTGTCAGCACCAGATGGCTGTAGTGTTTCATTTAAAGAAAGAGCGGGAAAAGTGTGCTCAATGCAACTGCCGAAAAAAGAACGGGACAATTGCAGTCAATGCAACTACTGAAAAATATATTATGACTGCCTGATTTTCATAATATCCTGATGGCCGAGTGGCCCCATGTAATGTGGGACTTCTTAAGCCATTCGTCTCATTTTAGGTAAAACCCTTTGCATTTCGGGATTTGTACTTTTATTGTAAATGATTAAAGCAGACAAGATTGCACTTTTCAGCTCTGTTGCTTTCCCCATGGGTCCTCTAGCAGATCCTGTTGAGGTTGTTGCCGTGCGCTGATGGCGGGGTTGGGTGGGTTCTCTTTGGTTCGTAGCGTTTTGAGGGTGGGGGTTTTTCTTTCTGGGTTTATAGGCTTGTTTGGAAAAGCAGATGAAGGACAGTGGATCATCCGGACCAGCCTCGACATCCTTCTGAGCCCCCATTGAATTTCGCCGCCCGACCCTAGGGTTGTGGGCTGAATGGCTGTGTAAGAAACTTACGGCGGGGGGACGGAGGGGTGTGTCTCATTGATCTTGCTTGTTATATTATGCTGGTTGATTATGTAACGATTTACTGATTCCTGCAATAAAAATATATTTTAAAAAAAAAAAAAAAAAATGATTAAAGCAGACAATTAAAAACTTTAGCATGCAAATTGTTCTGTGGTAAATAGCCAGTCCTGGCTGAAGGTTGCCTAGATCCAATTAACAAGAGTAGATGACGTAGCGTGCAAGCTTTGGTTAATGCAAAGTAATGTCCTCACCACCTAGCTTACCTTTTTGATGCATGGTGGACACCGTCGCTTTTCACAATTTCTCATTTCAATGATAGTACTCTTGCATTCTTATTTCATAAAGTGTATCCAACACACCTCTAAATGTGAGTACAGATGGGCTTTTGCCTCTGTGAAATCACACAGATAAGCGAGAAAGAAAATCCTGAGGCTGGATTAGCAGTCATGGATGGATAAAGATGACACCAAGCTCTAATGTTTTTCCAGGTCTTGTGTGAATAGCTCATCCAGTCCTGATTAATGCTTTTCATTTGGGTAATTAACCTGCATTTATAAAAATACACAAACAAAATGTATTGAAACGCCATGTAAAGCCTAGGAGGGGAAAAGGTACTCATGCGTGTGTGAAACCTCGGGTTTGAACCAGGAATATGCCTAAGAGTATGCCTGAGAGTATGGCCCAGTTGCAGAGAGTACGGCCCAAACCGGAGGTGCCCGCCCAACTGAAACGTAACGATACGACTCGTAAATGACCTCTGTCAAAAGTTGTAAAGTTAGACTTTTGTCTCAGATTGCCTTTGAGAATCGGCCCCAGGGACTTTGAGCTTCCAAGTATATGTGTGTACCCATTCCAGAGGCTAGCGGCGGCCTGTGCATGTAAAAGCGGTGAGGCAGTTTGGGGAGGGATTTCGACAGACGGCTACAAGGGAAATGTATTTATTTATTTCATTTTCCCTTTTGGTCGTCTGTTGAATCCCCCCTAACCCGGCCCCAGGACCCCACCACTCTTACCTGCATGGGCCGCCGCTGCCGGAGGCATGATGATGATGATGCAACACTTGCCCTGCGGGAAGTCAGCTCTTCATAGGTGATTTCTTCAGTTGATCATACCTGTGCAGCTAGGCTGAATAGACAAGACCATGACATGATTAACCGTTGACAGCAAATTACTTATCATCTATTTACACTGACATTTGTCTCAATGTCACGTGTGGCTCCTTCCGCCAGTCCTGTCTGTTTAGCCAACTGCATTTTGATTTCTACAATTTAGTGCCCTTTTCAACTCTATCGGATTGGTTTTAAAAAATAGTGTCCAAAGTGAACTGTTGGTAGTTGTAATTGTATGTATATAGACTTTACTACCCCTGATGAGGTGTTGAAGCACTTTTCCGCAACTATCACGCTACTCTGGAATCCAAAGGATTAGAGGTAGAAGTATAGGGAAATATAAGTTGTTAATTTTAGCAGTGGACGTGTGAGTCTGTTAGTTTGATTGAATAGATAAAGGTGGGATAGAGTAGGGAAGAGTCTAGATAGTGTTATTTAGAAGACCATATTAGTTAGATGAGATTTGGGATGAGTCCTGTCGCAGTCGGTAATTTTGAGACAGAGGGGGGTGGACGGGACACAAGTGCAAACTTACACACTCATTCACAACCATGCATTCACACATGTGTACACACATCTATTCACAATACTCATTACCAAATATTTAAACATACACGCACGTACCAAACATTAATTTAAAAATAAATCACACTTACCTGCAGCTCTGCCTCAGAGGTCCCTAGAGGGTTGGGACTGCTGTCTTCCTTAGGTCAGCCAATGAGGGAAGGTAGCAGTTTCAAGCCTCGGAGGTCTGAAGAGGGTTAGGGCTGCTGCCTTTCCTCATTGTCTGACTTTAGGTCAGCCAGTGAGGGAAGGCAGCAGTCCCAACCTCGTCAAAGAGTGGGATGGGATCTGTGAGACTGCTGACCCCAACCCATTGATTGACAATAAACCCTAGGCGCTTCAAGGCTTTAAAATGAAGTGCCCAGGTCTGAGGCAATGAGTGACGCTACCCCTCGTCACCGAGGGGGAAGGCCTCAAGGACATTAACAGAGCTGAGGAGGTCACACCCACAGTATCTATGACTTCCTCAGCCAGAAAAGTTCAGCTCAGGCAGCCAAGAGCATGCGCATCTAGCTCCTAGTTGCCTGACCTGAAAATTAAGTGCGACTATCAGGCCACCCTTGCTCAGCCTGACAGGCACCTTTCTTGAGGGGCAAAAGGTGAAGGGGTGTGGCCTCTTAGCCCCAATGGACCAGCCGCGGCTAGATGAGTTAAAGGATAGATAGAGGAGGAGGGTGTCAAAAAGGGTTATTAGGGTGATCATAGTAATTGGCCCTTATCATGTTTTGTTTCACTCTGCAGAATTCCCTGAAGTTATAAAAAAACTCTGTGAGATTCTGCGGGATTCTGAGAATGGGCAAAAATGTTGCACTGCTTGCACTGTGATTTAGCGCTGGGAGCTCTTTCCATGCTGAAAAATCATCATGAACAGCACCATGCAGCATCCCAGAGGGCACAGCTTCTCAAGTTATTTTGCTACTGCTTGAGTATATTTTCTACTCGAGCGACAGCTTTCTGACTATGAACAGCAGTCAGCTTGCCTGGCTGATGAGAGGTGTTACCCCGAAATTGGTCCCAGGATGCTTATTTCCAGACAAGACATGGCTTGGCAGTTTGGGTTGGACTGTTCCCATGTGGAACATGGTCAAGACTGATTTCCATATGTCTGGGTCTGAACTGGGGTGGCGAAGTGAGCTAAAGAACGATGATGGATTCAACCCCGGTCTAATAGTGACTGGGGGTGAGTGTCTGAAAAGTTTCAGCGCTCCGTCCATCATCTCCTTGTGCTTGCAAAAACTAGATATTACCTGTCTTGTAAGCCAATGCATCCCGAGCTGTAAATTGTGTGAAAAGTAGACACATAGTGAGAATTTTCCAACATAAAACATTTTATAGAAGGGATAAAGTGTGCCTTGCTGTGCAATATAAGGATATTGAAAGTCACTGAGGAGTTAAGCGGAGGATTGACGATTCAGTTACTATGAATTTATTGGCCTTGTAACTCCAAGGTGGCTTGCAATATCCTTAGTAATGTAAGAATAATATGTCGGCCTTTCCATACTGCCAAGTGCTCCATGTCATGAGTGATACCTTTAGCCAGTCCAGGCTTTTTAGCTAAGAGCACATTCCGTGCTTGAATTGTTGACCCTATACTTTAAATATAAAGCAAAACGACATGTTCCAGGATCAAACATACTGTTGCAAGATCCTGAATGAAAACGCCATCCAGAACACGGGCCACGGAGAGTTAAAACTTAGCTTTGGACTTACCAGCAGAGTTCAAGGCATCACGTCTTTTCCTCCACTGACTCTCACCCATGAAAAGCAATGATTGTTTCGGGGACAGCCAGCCCCGATTTGCTGATTCTGGGAGGCTGCCTGATACAGCCTACATTTCGGAGGTAATGAGGGTATCTGGAGTGCCGCTGTCCGAGTGCTGTCTGTGTGCAAAGTTAGAATTTGTTTTACAAACTACTATCAGTGCAAAAGCGGGGTTTGGGATTCCACCACACAGAAAGTCACCACGTGTAGTGAAGGCTGCTGCAGTGTAGTGAAGTCACTCTTTGCCTCAAATAACATCTGGTATTTCTGCCCAATTGGTCCAACAAAATTAAGCACTGAACGTAATATGAAGGCCTATGGTCACTTTACGCACCACTGAGTAACAATATAGTACTATTTTATACCTGAGTGTCTGGATGAGTGTGTTGCTGCTCCCCGGTCACCTGTGATGGACAGACTTTGGTATTGTGCATGAGGTTCACATTTTTCAACCAAGCCACACGTATTGAGAGCAGCCGAGTGTGCGGAAGACTAACATAGCTAAATTTACCACTGAACTCTGCTATGCGTGTCACTGCGTGACATAGCCTAAGTATGGAGCATTGTGTCTCGCTTGCTGCAGAACGCCAACTGTGCCAGGTCTAGGGATGAGAAAGAGACGTTCATTCTGCTGACAGGTTGCCGTTGTCAGCTCGGGTGGATTTGTTCTAAAAGCTGGCGAGCGACAAACCGCAGTGCCTTCTGTTGACATCGTCAGGCGACAAGGCAACAATGGAACCCATTCTTCCAGGAATGGGCATCTGAAAGAGCGAGCAGCCGCACTCTGGATAGCATTCATCTGGCGACTGCAGAGCAGAGCATCTCCTCTTCGGAAATACCTTTTTCTATGAACACTATGAACATGAACCCCTTAGCAATATGGGAAGCCCTGTGGTTAAGGGTTGCACCTCCAGATGATTTCTGAAGGAGGCTGTCACTGTAAATCTGGATGTAGAGCGGCAAGCTGAAAGACTAAGGGCGGACATTTGAAGGTGACTCTGCCCATGCTTCTGGTATGCTCTGGCCTTTTTAGGCCCTTGGAGCTCACCTCTTACTGCGCTCTGGACGATGCTTACAGTGTAGTAGATTATTTGCTGAATACATTTTCAGCTAGGGTACCCCATCATTAGACTAATTCTATGGCCACTAGGGATGACTGCAGAGGATTCAGAAACATGCCTCTTCCGAAGTCTCCCCATGAATAATGTGGTTCAACGCAATGATCTGTATAGCGCCAGAAGCCAAGCAGCTTACAAACAATTGTCTGAAAAGGGTTTACACAACTGCAGGAGAGCAGCGATGGAACAACTTCTGGAAATAATGGTGTCCTTCATTACGAGAGGTCAAGGAAGTGCTTGATGTCTCAAAGATCAATAGGAGTGTTTCACACACAGTAGCTTCAGAAGCAAGAACCCTAAGGAAACAGTCTCTGTCTGGTCCCAATTAAAGTCACATGATTCGAAGAGAACAGTTCATGGTAGGTTGATCGGTATCTGCCTGATTGTTCAATTCTAATACAGGGCTGTTGAGTCTTCTCTGTGACGCATGAGGCAGCGTCAAAATAAAAAAAAACACAGTATAGTGGTGTGCAATCTCAAACGAAGCTTTGAGGTTTGGTCTCCCACCTGCACTTTTTGTCTCAGAGTGATCAGGTTGTTACCTTGAAATGCTGCACAGACAACCTGATGCCTTCCTCTCACTCGCCCGGTTGCTTAAGATGACTGCGTGGTCGGTGATGCAGCAGGCTTTGAAGGTGATGTCTCGTAAAAGGAGCAAATGGAGTTCTTTGAGGTTGGGTGAGATTCTGCCAAACGTTCTCGTACCCTTCCAGCTATGTGTTGGACACTGGTTAAGCAGGGTTAGATGTGATTCTGGAACACTGGTGCATTGTCTCTGTCAAGGTGAAATAGAAAAGGACTCGTGACAACAACGGCTGGAGCTAAACATAGTGTAAATGCTGGATGGAGATGTTACTAATAATATATGAAGATGAACCATGATGTTATTGCGCTTGCGAGTATCAGCTGAAGGACAGTGTTCATCATGGTATTAATGTGATATTGCATGGGTATATGTGGCTTATCAGCGGCTAACAATCGGTAGTGCTTTATTTTTCATCATAACTCTGACCAGGAATGTTCTTTATCTCCTGAAAACATATTGTTGTTTTCTCGATATTTGTATTCGGCTTTCCATTTGACAGAGTGAACCATACATATTGGAACACTTTGGAGATGTACAATTGAATTCAATCCACCCTGTACAGAAACATTTATAAAAGACCGTACTTACAGAAGGAAATGAATTCACGATTCCTCTGCGGTATCATCATCTACGAGGCTTTTTGTACACCTTTAAGCTGATTTAAAAAGCACTTAACGGAGCAGTATTCTAAAAAGCGTTTTTTTGCATTTTATCTTCGAAAAATCAATACGCTGTCAGTGCCCAGAGGCATAGGCAATTTTATCTAGTTTTGGCGGTTTTAAAAGTGTGAACGTAGGTCCCGTTGGATTTCTGAGAGTGGTTCTGCTTTTAACCGACCACAGAATAAAAAATAAAGAACTTTCTTTTTTTTGGAGTGAATTGATGAAAAGTTGAAAACTTTGCAACATAAATATGTGCTATAGTGAAAACTTTGTTATCAGCTATCATATAGACAATTTCTGTAAATTGTTTCCTAGCTGTAAAGTAGACTAGTTTAGCAACTGTTTCACGTGCAAAAGTTAAACCATATAGAACTGCAACAGTAGCATCAGCCAATGAAGAAAAACTGAATGTAGAAATGTTTCTGAAACTTTCCGCCCTCCCATAACCGGCTAGAAAAGATGGTAGTTCACCTGCTGATGCAAAACAGCTTTCAGCACTCCTTATATGCACAGATCTCAAAGCAGCTGCTTAAACAAAACAGCTTTCAGCATTCCTTAAGTTAGAGAAGATGGCGACAACCGCTGAAACAAAAAACATCTTTCAACGCTCTCCTTATTAGGTAAAATAGTAAAAAACTGTTGAAACAAAACAGCTCTCATAAATGCCCCAAACGTTGGGGTAGATGGCTAACAGCGGAAACAAACCCACTTTCACCACCAACTAAAAGTTGGGGGAGATGGCGAACACCTACTGAAACAAAACAGTTTTCAGCACTCCCTAATTGCTGGGGAAGGTGGCGAACAGGTGCCTCACCCAAACAACTTTTAGCCCTCCCTGAAAGTTAGTCAAGATACTGAACTGCTGCTAAAACAAAGTTGCTTTGAAGGCTCCCTAAAATTTTGAGAAAATGGCAGGGACACTGCAGAAACATACAGATTTTAGCATTCCGTAAAATGGAAAGTGACGAACAACTGGTGAAGAAATACACCTGTAAGCGTTCCTCGAAATGCTAGATAAGATTTCCAAGACCCAATCACGAAAATGATTGTTACTTTTTTAGAATGTTATGTTATAGTGACTTTTAAAGTGCAAACAAATACCCGGAGGTGTCAAGGTGCTGGCTCTGAGTGAGTAAACATGGAAACATCCCTAGCCGGGGGAAAAAACAAGTTTTTAATTCCTTCCTAAACGCTAGCAAACTGGGTATAGTCCCGATGTGGAGAGGGAGTTGGGTCCACTCTTTAGTGTTTGAGATCACAAAACTTCTTCCTCCCCAATTGGTACGTTTGAACCTGTGAACCAGTTTCATAGCACCCGTGGAGTGTAGATTTCTCCCTGGGCTTTGCCATTTGAAAGATTGCTTCAAAAAGTCAGGGCCTACTCCATGAAGAGCCTTGCAAGCAAGACAAAGTGCTTTGAATGTAATATGCTGCCTTACGGGAAGCCAGTGTAGCTTGTTGATGGCTTGTGAAGCAAGTTTATATTGGAGAATACCTGCCAGCATTCTGGCGGCCGCATTCTGAAAGACCTGTAACCTGTTGAGATGTTGGTGTTGCATGTTTAGGAACAGGGCGTTGCAGTAGTCTATCTTACATAGAACTAGTGCAGTTACCACAGTTTTTTCTGCATTTAAAGGAATAAAAGGGAAAATCTTTTTAGCATCCTTAGGCTGTAGAAAGCAGAGGACTTGACTGCATTGACCTGCAGGCCAAATGTCATTTTCCTGTCCATTACCACTTCCACATTCTTTACCTTACTCACTGGTGAAGGAAGGGTACCCGATTTCTCCGGCCACCAGGAAGGGGACCAAAGAGTGGGGTTGTTCCCAAACAGGATAACCTCTGTTTTATCAGAGTTCTTTTTCAAGCAGTTTAGGTTCATCCAATTTCCAATTGCTGCCATACAATCATGGAAATTTGCGCCTGCACTATTATTGGGAGAGGTCATAGCTACCACGATTTGGGTATCATCAGCATATGATGTGAGATCCAAAACTAAATATCTTATCAGAGCTGCCAGAGGTTTAACCTAGACATTAAACAAGGTGGGATTGAGTGAGGATTCCTGTGGAACCCCACAAGGCAAAGAGAAAGACTCGGCCAGGAAAGGATCCAAGGCCACCACTTGCTTTCTTTGATACAAACGGTTTTAGCAGTTCTAGAGCCAACCCCTCGACACCGAAAAAGATCCTTTTAAATTAGCAGTTTTGTAATGACAGGAGGTAACGGGATGAGCAGTAAGCTAATTTAAAGCAGCACCCTCCTTCAGTTCTTACTTTTACCAAAATTTGCCTCTCAATAAAAAACGTAAAAAAATACTTGTTTTACATGCAGTTTTGGTATCATAATGAAGCCCTTTCACCTAGTTTAGTTTCCAGCTACAAAGTATCGATAACATTATTTGCCTGTACCCATGAAGACCACTGTTGGTATAAGTCTCCTCCCTCCAGAGACATCTGCCACTGACATTGAGACACTGGATGGAGTTGATATATCACCACCAACACCAGACCACCACCTCTAATACTATCTCTACTTTTGCCCTCAATACCAATTTCACCACCAGTATCTCACCACCTTCAATACCATACCACCAACAACACTACCACAGCCAGCAAGCATAGGCTCAGCCAATATGTCTGGCTTTAATGTGCTATTGCCTGGAAACATAATTTGTGCATGCCTGAGTTTTCATGTGTTTTCACATTAAACATAAACCCACTTTTCCAACACATGTAGACCTATCATTGCAATTGGCAGTCATCACTGCAGTCATTACATACAATGTTGTGGACAGATATTTTAAATCCATCTTAACACTGTAGATGTAATTTCAGCCCCTCCCAATTATGGATTTTATAGTAGGTATTTAGGTCATCTAGCCTTATTCTTGGAGTAGGTCCAATAGGTACATTGCCCATTGACTCAAGAACTATAGAGAAGTTGAGAGCTGCCTGAACCAGTGGCGGCAAAGATGGCATTACGTTCAGCTTAAGCTTGACTTGTGAGTGACTCTGTTGCAGCCTGATCAGCCATTTAAAGATAGCCACTTGTCAGGAATAGCGTTCCCCTTTCCAATAGAACAGAGTTGTCCAGACACATACCATGTTTTCAAGATAACACTATTTTGCTGATTTTCATTAGATTGACTGTACTAGATTATTCATATGTTGCACTTCTGAATATCTAACCAGCTCTTGCATTAGCCTATCTCTGTCGTCCACCATATTCAGCAGGCAACGTCAAGTGGGGCATGTGAAAAAGAAGGGTTTATTGAAGTTTGCTTCATTTACTAATTTCTTCCTCTTTCTTCACAGGCATCGGATCTCCAAGTCCAAGTTTAGGTGAGCACGTGCCACCAAATATAATGTCAAGTGTTATTTTCATTATTCTACTTCTGGGTACTTCATTGCCTTTTCGAGGGACTGAGTGTTCACAGCTTTCACACCACCCACATCAACTTGTAAACCTTTTGTAAGTCTTGATATTTTAGCCAGCAGCCCGTTGTATTTTGGGATATGTAATTGTAACGGGGTGTCAGGGACAGGCGGGACACAACGGTGTTTTAAACGGGGTTTTATGGATAAGTATCGCTTTCTCGGTCTATGTTCAGCCAGAGTTCTTGGTCTGTTACGGTTCGTGTGGCTTCCTTCGCTGGCGCTCTCTTTTCTCCTTTCCCTCTCTGGACAGTCCCGGCTCTTGATCTCCCCAAGGCGTCTCGTGGGTAGGCTCCCCCCGGGAAAAGGTGGTCCCCAGCCGGAAGAAACAAAGAGAAAGGCGATGTCAGGTGACCGTTTACTTTAGTCTCTCCCTAACTCCAGGACCGGGTGTGAGGAACTCCCCTAAGTATATCACCAGTGCTATGAGCCCTTAGCGCTCCCCACGTCGTGACTTGCAGTGTGACTACTAAAGGAAGGGGACACGGGAAAACCTCTCCTACACAGGCGGTCTCCCTTCTCTGCCTAACCAGCCCGCTACTCGGTCACGTACCTGACCGAGCCACGCTCCTCCCCGGGGAACGTGGCTGGGCGATACACGGGATCCCGGGCCTCCTGGCCGTCCGAAGTCCGTCTCGCCTCCTCCTCCTTTGCTCCGGTCCTCTCCTTGTCCTCCTTCGATCCGCTCCTCTCCTCGTCCGCCTTCACTCCGCTCCTCTCCTCGTCCTCCTTCGATCCGCTCCTCTCCTCGTCCTCCTTCTCCCTCTGCACCAACACTCCTCCGGGAAACGCCGTCCGACGCTCTGCGAGGTTCTTCCTGTTTTGGCTGCTCCCACTTGGTGACGACATGGGAGGGCGGGCTCAGTGTCTCGTAGCCGCTCCACTTAAAGGGCCCAGCTCCTCCTGGGCCTAACCAGTGCTTCTGTTCCTCGACGGGGAGCCATTCTTCCTGCTGTGGGGTTACAAGAGGGGGTGAGACCGGTATCGGAGTCCACCACTCGTTACAGTCATAGGCCTCCACCTGTCCCGCACTGTCACAGTAATGTTCCTCCTACTATAAACATGGATCTAGAATTCCCATTAAGGACAGTGCAGCTGACAAAGCCAGAAATGGTAGACACAAACTCACAGGACATGGGACCACTGAGCAATTATTCATTACTGACCCTGTCACGGGTCTTATTCGGAAGGCATTGTTGACCCTAGTAGAGGGTTTTTTCTTACAAAATGTTGAAAGAGGGTGGTGCCCACCTGTGACAGGGCAAGCTATTGCATGCTGTGATAGACACATCATGAGAATAATTCCCCAGAGTAGAAAGTTTTAGAGCTATAGACCAAGTAGTATTTCGAGAGAAGTCACACGAGTGGGCAAGCCGGGTAGCCTGGGCAGACTGCAGCAGTCCATCATAAGCCTGTCCAGCTCGATGCAGCCTAGTCTTGAGGTTCATGGAAAACAAGTCTTTGAGTCCCCAAGATGCAGGGCTTTTAAAGTTGGTTGCTGCTGACATTGGTTTTGTTGATTTAGATGGCTTTGGTTTGCGTATATATTAACTCCATATTTTTGAGTGGAAGTGGAAGAACACAATATTTTATGTACATACTTCCGCAGTACATACTAAATAATTTCGAACTTGCTGCATTGGTCATGAAAACCATAATCTGAGAACTTCAAGAAATACTTATTTCTATTTAAAGTGGATTTGCAATTACATAAATACTGAGTGTAAGTGTAAATTAATGCTAAGGGGGTTCTGACGCTGCTTGAAAGTTTTAGCTGCTTCAAAGTTTTACCTGCTGCTGGTGTATATGATGAAGACTGAAGATCCGTGAACGGCACGAAATAAAATGGATTGACAATATCTTCAGTATACCTTTTGAAGAAACATTGATTTTGTAGAGTGATCTCCTTGTGAAATGTCCACGGGTATTCCCACCGTAACCTCTGGGACAGTGAGACACTATTTGAGGAAGTAGAATCTGACATAAGGCAACAGTCCCTTGAAATGAAGTGCTAGGAGGTCTAATTTCACTCGTCATTAGGAGACGAGAGAGGAAGACTCCATCTCTTTTCTCTTTTGATTCAATTTTCATGTCTTTGATAAAATCAAAAATGAGATATCAAACTTATCATCCACAAACCCGCGGTTGCCTGGAAACGGGTTGCCAAGCGCCTACGCTTCTTGAGGTGGGGCGGGGAAGAGCTCTGTAATTAGCTCTAAATGCCGTCTGTGGCTGCTAATTATCCTTTGAAACCAGTGACACTCATGAATGGCTGAGTGCATGGAGGGAGAATCTTACAGGAGTTCAGGACAGAGGTTATTTAGAAAACATGGATAACGAGAAGAAAGACGCATTGCCCAATCAAAATCTCCAACTGGGGGAAGGAGTTTTAATTGAAAGGAAGGGTCTCATGCAACCCGCTTATTAAAAAAAAAAGGCTTCCATCTTTCCGTTTTTACTGGTTTTACACATAAATACAGATGGAAAACAGTCTGTTTCCCTATCCATATCCGCTTCTTAAAAGGCAAAAATACAGAAATCATATCTTCCTTTGAATGTCTCTCTGGCCTGTCAGTGATTACCGTCTGGCCAACAGCTGTGCAAACAAGCATTTGCAATGCAATCGGTCTCACATTTGTGAAAGTTACAGCCATTGACGTAAATGACAATGCTTTTTACTTATTTTTTTCTTTGCAGTGGAGTGATCATTTAGAAAATAAGTGCATGCTATACCAAGCAATCTCAATAGAGATAATTCTTCACTAAATTAGGAACCAGTATACAACATACACAATCCTGGCATCTAGTAATAGAACCGAATGACAATATCAGACCAAAAAGATGACACATGGCCAGATCTCTTTTTCATTGAGCTTTCAGCTGCTAAATGGACGCGGTCCATAAAGATTTTTTTAGTGAACATAACACTGCTTCTGTATCAGACAACATTGGCAGCATAATTTTAAGCAAGCAGCAAGGTCATGTAAAATGGTAACAAAAGGTAAGATTTACAAAAAGTGCCTCTATGCAAGGTTTGCATTTTTGTAGAGTTCTGACCAGTGTTCCACAAAGCAGAATGCCTTTTTATGCAATGCATTTTCAAATTGTCTGGGAAGAAGCATGAGTGTGTGCTATAAAAGCCGAAGAAGTGTGTTTTGTTTCCCCAGTGATCTTGTTGTGCATTGCTGGCTCTGCAATGAAAATACAAGCAGATGCTGGTAATGGCAGAGGTCTGCAGCCCGCCCTTTCCGAAAGAACTTGAGGCTTCCTTGCATTAACAGTCCTTACTTATACACGGGAAGAAAATGCAGGCAGAGACAGCCTCCAGCAAAGAGGGTCAATGGGCGTGCCCTAAAATCGGCAAGAAATGGCGAGAATTTGGAAGTGAACAATAAATGAAACAATAAATGAAAGAGGCAGGGCTTTACGTGGGATGAAAAAACTGGGGGTGGGGGGGTCTCTTAAAGGGGCATGGCCAATGTAGTTAAGGGCGTGGCTTTAAAACACAAGCTAAAAATCTTTGCTTGGCTTAGTGTGCCACTCGACTTGTATTTTGCTGTTTCTGTCATTGCATCCAGATACATGATACAACAAGTAACATCATACCTACAAGAAGTCAGGACTATTGACTTGGTCAATGGTTGTTAGTTGCAACTATGGCTTGTGTATAACATTGAAAAAGCTTCCACTTAAAGCCCTGGTGACACCACGACCATGTTGCTGCTTCTGCGTTTCGAAAAGAGAAGGGAAATCCAGAGAGAAAATGACTCTTTATAGGATTTCCCTTCCCCTACAACGCTCACCTGGCATGACGTCATGCCATAACTTCTCCACTAGTGAGAAGTGAGCAGTGAGCAGTGTGAGCAGGCACACATCGCCGTGCCTGCTGTCACTCCAGTCAGGAAAAAAACAGACCGCCTGTGCCAGGGCACAAAACAGAGCCCGATAGGGACCCGTTTCAAGGACCCCTTTAAACCACTGCCAATACTCAGCACCGGTGAGACCCGGCCCACTTAAAGCCCTAGAAACAGGGACAAATAATTAAAAAGAAAATAACAGGAGATGTCAGGGATGAAACCCTGCGCCTGTTGATTGCATACCCAGGTAACCAACCATTTGAGCTGTCCTAGACTTAAAGACGAAGTAACTGTGAAGCTGCCACACTTGCCATAAGTAAGGTTATAAGGAGCAACAAAGTGTAACAATGCGTTAATAGTAGTAGACAGAGCAGTCATTACTTATGCGTGGATATAGATGCAGCCAGATGGTCCCGATGTGAGCAGGCTTGTGTTGTCAATTAAAACAGAAGTGAACTGCCGATTGGAGAATCACTCAAAGGATGGCCCCGTTCGTAAATACGCTTTAAGATAAGAATGCTGCCCCCAGGAAGATCTACTTCCTCAAGAAGGATGCGAGCCGTTGGGCGTGGTAGTGGGAGCAAGCATACAGCTCCGTGTGTAGCTCGGGACCCGGACAGCCTCCAACAAAGACGGCTAACCTGTTTGCAGCCTAAAATCATCACAAAAGGGGGAGAATTTGACAATGAAACAGGGAAATTAATCCCAAAAAAAATGGCTGGAACTGTTGGGGATAGAACTTGCCTGTTGATTGTATGCCCAGATAACCAACGGTGTGAGCCATCGTAGGCTTAAAGATGAAGCAGCCGTGTAGCAGGGCACTGCACATGCGTCTAATAGGGGGGAAGTTGGGAGGCGCGAGGCCCATGCAGAAAGTAACCGGGAGCTGAGAGAGGCTCTCAGAGAAAGAAAGCTGCAACCTCCATGCTCAAGGGGCGGGGATAAAAAAAGATTGCGGTGCAAAACTAAGAGTGCACAAACACAAACGGAAAAACCTTGTTGTAAGAGGATACCCGTAATAGGCCAATACTCCAGGAGAGGAGCAAGATACAAGAAGGTGGGACATAGAACGCAAATAAACCATTGAGAAGCAAGATTTTACGAGGGACACTCTCCATAACCAATGAGCAGCGAGGGGCAGAATGAAAGTCCACATACTGAATACAGCATGTGTTCTAGACAGTACATGCGCTGCCTAGGTTTGACCTAAAAAATTGCAGAAGTGAAAAAAGAGGAAGACTATTTGCTAACAAAGCACAAGTAGATGCAAGTGCGTAGATGTGCTAGCAGTACAATGCATGTGTTTATAGTTACGTTTGTCGTTTTATTGCGCATGCACACTATTGTCTTACATACATCGTAGTGACTGTACATTTATTGGTTAAATAATTCTGAGACTATACTCGAAATGTATTACTTGGAATCCAAAAATTAAATTAAATAAGTATGAAGAATAACAGGAATGCTAACCCAGCCATGTTACTGACAACATACTGACAAAGCAAATTAAAAAGTATGCAACAACCGAAATGTAATAATGACAATCGCTGATCATGTACTGTATGAAATGCTATTACAAATCCGAAAACCTACATTTGGTGATAAATACACGCTCATACTCTGTATCAGAAATTTGTCAAACTGTATGTAAAATGTTAGAATCCAATAAACAAGTTTAAACAAAAAGAGATAGTATGAAGAATAACAGGAAAAGAACATGGTTAAGTATAGACTGAAATGTCAAAAAATAAAACTTTAAAACTGGGAGGTCTACGTGTACGTAGCAGGGTTTGTCCCTTCTATTGCAATATGTGTCCAGCCACCTTTGTGCAATGTTCCCTCTAAATACCCAAGTGCTAGATAATCCTGGAAAACATGGACTTTCTCATCATAACACTAAAACAGGTCCAACCTGTCTAGTGTACCTGCCAGTTCTTCCAGTCACAACATCCTTGAGGTTACTGTTAGTCTTAAGGAACAATGGATTAGTATGAGCGCATGCTTGATGGCTCCTGTGATGGGAGTTGGACTGAAGAGACCCCTCTGCCTGCCCCTGATCATGACAGAAGACATTGGACAGAAGTACTTGGTGCTTAGCCATGCCAGCATGATTTGTGTGAGTGCATTTTCATGTTGATTGAACCATGGCTTACAATGTGCGTTTGGTTGCTGCCACACATTTTCCCATGCCCTTGTAAAGCCATTCTAGCCATTTAACAATGATTTTTCTTAAGTGATAAAATGGAAAAGGCACCCTTCAAGCGTCGTCTCTTCCTTTTGCTCCAGCCTGTAATCAATGTCAATGATGATTGCATGTTAATGATCTTTTTCCTTATTTTGTGTGAAGCCGCTACTGGCGCCGCTGGAACCGGTTCTGTAGAAGGAAGTGCCGTGCTGCTGTCAAGTCCAATGTTTTCTACTGGCTTGTTATATTTCTAGTGTTCCTCAACACCCTGACCATCGCCTCTGAGCACTACAACCAACCAGACTGGCTCACGGAGGTGCAAGGTGAGTGGTCACTCTCCTTGTCTGCATTACATGGTATCCTAAGAGGTGCGGCAAATGAATGTAGCAAGGCTAGGCATGGCATCATGGAGTAGGGAATGGTTTAATGCAAAATACTGGACCAACCCCTCAAAAATGTGCTCAAAGTCCCGAAAAATGGTACTCAGACTGACTGATCACAGGTGTATAAAACCATTGGGTAGGCAGTCCGACATAAGGGGGGCCAGGGCGTACTCTATGCCCTGATCACAGGTGTAATCTTGTTGCTAAGGATACACTGCGACTGGGAGGCTGTGGTGATGTGTCCTTACCTCATGCAAGCTTGATAAGACCATGGGTTAATGGATTCATCGGGTACTATGTTCCCATAGAAGGAGTGCGATATCTGCAGAACATCACTGAGCTCATGCTAAACTTTCCTGAACCTCCGCAAATCTTTGCTGAGCTCCTGCTTAACTCTGGTGAGTTATTGAAGAATTATGTGAGCTCCTAGAGAACTTGAAGATCTTCTAAGCAACAAAGCTGAACTTTTGCATAACTTTGCAGCACTCCCACTTAGCTGGGCTCCCAAAGCATGAGGAAGTCTAAAGTTATTGACGGGCCCCTAAAGAACCTGGTTGAGCCCCAGAGGAACTTGACTAAGCTCTTGCAAAGCATTGTTGAATGGTAACAGAACTTATATGAGCACTCAGATAAGACAACTTGTGTTTTGTTGGCCTTGCTTTGTGATGATGGATGAGGCCTCGTTCTGTAGCATGTCCAGATGAGGCTGCAAGTGCTAAATTGTGAACCTTGTGACTGCGTCCGATGCACTTGGGCTGAGGAACACACGAGGGTTGTTCAAGCGACCATTATGTGAGATCTAAAAAAGCCAACAAAGTATTTTTGGATTAAGGTGAAGGTTGGGGAGAAAAGATCCCTGAAATGTATTTAATTAAATTCCCTTACATAAAAAAGCTCAATAAGGCTATGGGTACATGAAGGACAAACCAGGGCATGTATTGATTTCTAAAGAATCGTGGATGGTGAACAGTACTGCACTTGTTATCCACACCATCAGATAGATGAGCTGCATTTCCATTCACCTTTACATTCAAGACCCCTATGTGTGCAGCAATTTATCAAACCTCAGATGCAGGGTCTCCTCCCCAATCCTAGTTCTTTAACACGTTCTCCTCTGTCATCTTAGTTCTGTAACATAGCCCCGCCATTTTATCCTAGATTAGTAAAATAAGTCTTTCTTAGTCCAAATATTGTGATAGAACACCTATCTTAGTCCAAATTATGCAACAGAGACTTCTCTGCAGTAATTCTGAAACAAAGAAGCCTTTTTCGTTCTAGTTCTGTAACAAGGACTCCCTCTCAACCATATTTCTGTAACTGTGACTCTGTCCTAATTCTGAAATAGAGACACCTTTATAACCTAATTGTGATACAGAGACGTTTTCCTTGTCTGATTTCATTAATAGACATATCTTCTCTTTATTATTGTTTATTGCATTCCCCTACTTAGCTCTAGCTCTGTAATAGAACATTCTTCTATTCTAGATCAGTGACCAACCTCACCACCTACTCCTAAATTTTAAGTAGACTGCCTAGCTTACTACTTAGCAGCAGTTGTGGGACAGCCACTCATTCTTAATTCTATTTCATAACTTAACCACATCCTTAATCCCATGTCTGTCTTCTTCCTCAATACAAGTTGTAGCTTTTGTGCGGTTATAAGGCTTCAATTATATTCATAATTAGCAATCGCACAAATGCATTGTTTTGTAGGACATATCTGGGTGATGTAGGTGGACTCATTGAAAAGGTTAAACCAATAAAAAGGGGTTTAAACAAACTATAGGTTCCTAATAGTTCTCTAACAGGCACAAAATTCACAGTGGATTAATGCGAAAGCATCTGCACCAGCCTACCAGCCAATAGATCAGATTTATTGTATCTACCTCATGTTGAACCCGTGTCATCAGTCCTCATTACTTCAGTACTGTGAATCCTACACTGGCTACTGATAAAACAGCTAACACAGTTCAAACTCTTGTCCATTTCCCATAAGACCCAACACGACAAGGACCATGCCACCTAACCAATATCTTCTAGGACACCTGGCTGGCAAGACCTATAAGGTCAACCACCTTTAGCTTACTTTCCACACAATCCCCTAAAAATGATAAGTTTGGAGGGAGAACTCTACACTCTCATGGCTCCATCCACTGGAATCCTTCCTTCCTCCCCTTTGGTTAAATAAGATGTCCTGAGATGCAGGAACGGATTAGAAGCTTACCTATTGCAGAAGGACATTGGCTCAGCACTCCCTACTGTATTAAGGATATGCTTCAACCTGCACCTCTAATGTCTGCATGTGCCCAGTTCTGGAACACCCAGAAAGCAAGAGTTCCCATCCCTGGAATGATTACAGTTATACATATCAGCAAGTATCCTACTCCAGACTATGAACTTGTACTCATGGCCTCGCAAGCTAATTGAATGTTAAGTGTCCAGTGTTTTAGGATCTCTATATCAAACAGACAACAGGGGGAGATGATCTCACATCTGCGCAGGATGCAGGCCTGCACCCAGGGCAAATTCAACAAGGCATGGCAAAACTAGACATACATCTAATGTGCCACCAGGAGGGTAGTGCCAATTTCTTCAAACAGGCAGAAATGGTTACCACTGCAGTTGTTTGGTATGAAATGGGGGTGTAGGGGCAGATTGTCTTATTATAGGACAGGATAGGAATATTTATTTCTTGTTATTTATTTTTGTTTTTAAAATACTATGGGGAATTGCCACTTCACTATACATGCAGCAACTTTATTAGATACATCTGTGCTCTACGTTTTCTCCTAATATTCCCAAAATACATTGTGTAACAGTGCAACTTAACATATTCAGAGTGAGAAGGTAGCAGGTGCCCCAAGTGAGCCTAATTTTCGTATGGGATTGTGGTCTTCTGTCCCAGCTGCATCCCTGGAGCAAAGTACAAAACCCAACTATGGATGGTCAGAAGATGTATTTCTTAATGACATGGAAGTGCCGTTTTGTTCTTTTTTGTGTTTATGCATCTCTTTACCAGGAAACGCCCATTATCTTCAGCACCTCTTGAAGAAGTATTTATTGTACAACCTTAGAAGTCGCTTGTCTTTCTAAGAGTTAGCAGCGTCCCAACTCCCCTAGAACTGGAATCCTGCTCACTGTAATATCTCAGATGTCCATGGCCTCAAGTTGTGCTGATTCCACATTCTTTTTCCCTCCACAGATACGGCTAACAAGGTGCTGCTGGCCCTCTTCACTGCCGAAATGTTGCTCAAGATGTACAGCCTTGGTCTCCAGGCCTACTTTGTGTCACTCTTTAACCGCTTTGATTGCTTCATTGTTTGTGGCGGTATCCTGGAAACCATCCTGGTGGAGACCAAGATCATGTCCCCCCTAGGGATCTCCGTCCTGCGCTGCGTCCGGCTCCTGAGGATCTTCAAGATCACAAGGTAGGGTTAATGGGATCTAACCTCAGTAGAATCAAGAAGTACATGTTTAAGAGGAATGTTTAAGAAAAATTGATAGTTAAAACTAAAGGTTATCTCAGAGGTTTTAAGGGTTCACAGTAACCCTGGGCGTAGGACTAAGCTACGATCGCGTAGTTTGCGCAACTACACGCTACGCGAATTGCACGGAGCACAGTGCAAAAACGCGTAGCGGGCATTGTTTGCTTGCTCGCGGCCCTCAACGTCAAGTTGGCGACCGCGAGCGAGCAAAATAACATCCCGGCAAGACTTTTTCCTCGTTCGCGATCAGCAACATCAAGTTGCCGAGCGTGGAAAATAAACCTCCCGGCGAGATCCTCAATGCGGGGAGATCAGGTTTCTCATTGCGAGTGGTCACATATGCTTGCGACCGCTCGCGATGAGAAACTCCCAGTCTGCTTTGAGAAAGCTGCCGCTCGAGTACAAATCTCCTGGAGCGGCAGAAAACGACCGCTTGCACTGTGCAAGATGTCGTTTGGGATGACTGCACAGTGCGGACAAGCATCCGGCACTGTGCAATTAGTTCACACAGCATTTTGCACAGTGCACTACGCAGTTCGCGTAGCTACACGTATCTTGCGTAGTGCGAAGTGCACTACGCGTAGCTACGTGTAGCACTACTACGCGAACTACGCCCAGGGTTAGTTCACAGCCCACTGAAGTAGATACTCAAACAAATCTCCTGCTGATTGGGGTTGGGTAGTGGAATAAAGACTGCAGAAGTGGCTGCTCATAGCTACTAGCCAAGTATGGAGAAAGAAATAACACCACTCCTGTCAACTTGGAAAACTTACCTCTACAGAAGAAATGGCTTTGAAAGAAGAAGATATTGAATGAGCCTAGGCCGCTAACAAAACAATATAGATCACAAAAGAAATGCTGCAGACGCCTCTCTGGCTGCTTTGACAAATTATCCCCAAAACCCATTTTCCATGAATACTAGAGATGAACTGTTCTGGTTTCCTTGTAACCCTGTGCTACAGCCTGTGCTACAGCCTGTACTAAATGCCTGAATATGTTGGAGCCCTGAAGTTTGGCTCTTGCATTAAAATACTGAAAGAATAAAAAGCCCATAAAATGTTACAAATGCAATTTGTAATAATAGGCATAATAATAAAATAGCACATTTGCACCTAAACAGAAAGATAAAATGTTAAATTAAATAAAAGGATAAGGCTTGGGAACCACCTTAATTAATCAATGTAACATGTTTCCCTAGTAATACCTATAATGGATAATGCATGTATAATTAAAGGAAACAAACTGTGTCTCATTTTATATCCTAACTCCATCAGTAATAAACATTAACTTCCCCTTTTATAAATTAGATCTTGATAAAAATCATAACTGAAAATGCATTCTAGTTCTCAGCCACTGTGTACCAACATTATCTAATTCTATAATTGTAAAAATAATGTAAACATGCATGTTGCCATTCATACCTACAATGATTGTACCTCAGCTCTTACATTTGAATAGGTGTCCTATATAGAAACTTGCAAACACAATACTCGTCGATGGAGGGCAGAGTAAATCCGCAATATTATAAATTGTGTTCATTTTCAGACTCTAAATTGAGTTCTTGCTATTGCCAATACCGTCCCACTCCTACTCTGTGGCTCAATAACGACGATCTAACCAGTTCCTCAATAGAAAGTGCCATTATAGAGCGATCTGAGTTTTCCAATGTTTTATTATAATCGTTTTTTATGACTAAAAGAGCCTTTATAGGAGGAACTTCTATTTGACTAAAGCCATGTAAAGCACACATGTCCAAGGTGGGTTGGACAGTGGGATATTGATTCAAACGATCTTATTCCTCATTTCTGGCCACAACGAGTTCATTTTGGCAGCTCTGTAGCATATAATGCAAGGCTCCTCGGACCTGTTGTCAATGAGTACATGACTCCGATCTTACACCACATATCGTATGCCCACCATGAGGAGTGTGGTGATATCGAAGACCGACCTGGAAAAGTCGTTCAATACAGTCCTTGTACCTTTACTCTATACCACACCCACTATTTACCATGGCGGCTATAAAACAAAGCCACTCCCATTTGATTACAATTACATTAATCCTACCAAGAGTCTGGTTTGGTGACCACAGCCATTACCTCACTGTCATCGCCAATCAACTGGTGTTTTTCAGCAGCAGGAACTTTTTCCACTTGTGGTGAGTATTTCTCTCCTCTGCGCTGCCAGGAGCAGTGACTGTACCCAGTGCCAAACTATCACTCGCACAGATGCTGCCTCAAGCAGGGGGGTTGGATCTAAATGATATTCTGTAGTCTGTTAATGGATGAGCCATTGTGGGAAGGCGCTGCAGTTGCTCGACTTGGCTTGGATACGCTGGCTTACGTACACTGAACCCTTTTTGGGGTTATATGTGACTGTATCAGTGTAAGAATATCAACCCGCAAAAAATACCCCATCAACTGTATCACCTCCTATGTATCACCTCCTATGTCAACAAGGTAAATACATATAGGTCAGTACAGATTTACTATTCTTAATTCCACATCTGCTTACCTTGATCTAGTCGTAGTTGATATAGTGGATGAAATATTTTGGGTCGATATTTCGACTGTAATAGAGTGATCTTCCTATCGCTGTTAGATACGCAGGTCAGTTAGTCAGCATTTATTGGATTGCGTTATCTATTGCATCATAAAACAGTGGCCTTGGACTGGCTTCTAGCAGAAACTGCCTTCTTTCAATAGCGTCACCTCGTAATATAATTATAATCAGTCTTGGATGCAGAGTGAGAGAAACAAGACTCTCATAACCGTAGCCCGCACATGAACGCAGTGCAAGTGCTATAAAATGTTTATCATATATTAGAGCAGGACTACTTCCCATTGCAGTGCTGCCGTATAAGATTAGCCTGGATTTCCATCTGTGTAAATAGAGCCCCAGGCTCCTCTGGCTTTTTTCGAGAGGAATAACATACTGCCCCAGTGAAAGAGCAAACATTGCTGGCTTGATGGATGCAAAATCTCTCACCAATATTTAATTAACTCTTTGTATCCAGGGTGGAACTGTTTGTATGGCATTCAGGCTACAGTTGTAATATAAGGCACACGCTTTAGGAAAGTCCTCAAATGCATCCAGGTAGAGCGACTATTGTGGTTAATATTGTGCCTTTAGAAACTCGCCTACTTTCAAGTAATCCCTTGATCCCACCAAAGATCTCAAATTGTTCCACACCAGGTGCAAGTTGCTCCTACAGCCCAAGCCCTCTCTCTACATCCTGGTGCCTGTGGGCATGTCTATACTGTCTGTAAAGCAGACCCACACATTTCGGATGCATAGAAATAGTAGGGCTGGAATAGTCATTTATATATGATAGGAAACACCTTGAGATATCTCTGCCGCTGGGACCAGTGACCCTGGGGACTGCTGGAATTCTGTGTCACATCCTGATCTGCTTGTTTTATCAGTTTATTCGTCCAACATGTCAAACTAATCAATAACTATATTCCCCTACTTTTCCTAACATTAAAAACCCACGGTCATTGGTGTCATCTTGCCACCTCCTTGATCTAACAACATCATACCTTCCAACCATAAGTGAGCTAGGGTGCTTCTTCCTAATTTTCGCAAAACACGAGACAGCTCCCTAACTCTTCCCCAGCCCACACCAAAACTTTAACGTCTTTGACAAAAACCATGATGATGTTCCAGATCACCCGTCCATTAGTACCACATTTGCTTCCATACATCGGATCTCCCAACTATAACTGAATTGTAAAATTGTTCTTTCTTTTTCTGTCCTGTCAAAAATGAAAACAAAAGCACTCAGAGTTTGCCTACAGTGTATTGAAGTGAGTGGTTGTGTGGCTCCATGCCCTCTGGGACACACATCACATGCAGGGTCAACTCCTGTGGAGGACAGAGAAATCATCACGAGCATCCGTTGGCCATAGCACTCCCCAGACACCACAGAGAGAGCATGCGGGCACCTCTGCTTCTCTTATGTCTATTGCACTTGCAGACTTTTAGCTCTTGACCTTTTTATGTAAAATAATTATTTTCTTCCAGGAAATGTCCAGCTCTGGCTGCATAATTTAAAACTAGATTGTTCCGAAGCTGGTTGCTATGGACATACGCTAAGGCCCAAACAATGCACTATAAGGCATGAGCATCTCAAAGCTTGCTGTGCCCTCCTGGTTTGCTGCTGCTTTCCGAGGATAATGCAACAACTGTCCACCCAGGGACAGGTCTCTACTTTAGGTTTACCCTTCAGAACGCAACATGGAAGCGGTATCGGAGACCACACGTTCTCTATGACCAGTGTTGCCTGACACTTCGTGTCACATATCTGACAGATCCTTAGAGTGGTGCCATGGTCAGGAGGCTTGCCTCAAGCCTCCCTGCACTCCGCTTTAAGTCGAGGACTCCTGTCGGCTCTTTTGTTAAGCGTGTTGTCCCTACAAAGCTCTACTCCGAGCAGAGTAGCTATTCTGCATTGCCGGGAACAGTTTCACAACAGACCTCCCACCATCAGTGTTTATTGATCCAAAAATGTAATTCAGGGAGGGTCAAATGAATGGTATACTCGAAAAAAACAGGAACACGTAAAAACTGTCTTTAATGGCAAAATGTTCCACTCTCCTGAGTGCCTGTCCGGATCTCTGTAGGTAATCAAGCAAGCATGGTATCCAGCGTCGGCGATCCCGGGCTCTGCGCCGGGCTGCGTGCAGCGGTGTCCCACATATGCAGTCTCTCGTGCACCCGGATCACCTTACTGATCAGGCCGGCGGCCGGGCCTGCCATGTGTCACCCAGCTGCACCCGCGCAGGCCTCTGCCGACTCCGGAGTCCCTGCTGAACCTATTCCTCTCTGGCCCTGCCTGGGCCAGGAACACCCAGTGAAACCTTCGGTATGCAATGCACTGCTGGCCCAATCTCGTTCCCCAGAAAGGCTGCTCTGAAGCTGGCCACGCCCCCTCTCTATAGGGGATTATGACTCACGTCTGTCTCATCAGACAGCAACCCCTGACTGCACAGGGCCGAAGTCTGTCCAAGGCACAGGCTGTGCCCTCTCTCGCGTTGACTGATGCAACGCGTTCCCCCAGAACACTCGTGCATGAACCTCTTGACAGCCACTTATCTGAAGGCATGCGACCTCCTCGCGGGCCGTGCGCGTGGCAGGCCCTCCCCATCACCGATCCCTTTCCCTTCCAGTCATCATGGACTGTGGCAGGAGCACCACACTCTCACGGGCATAAACAAACCCGAGACCGTGTGTGGTCACAGCCGCGTACCCTCCCGTAGCGAAGCCACCACAAGGCTGATTCACTAATGTTTACAGAGCATTAATCCTATGAAAAGAGATGTCCATTATTGAGAGATCAGGTGCTTGCAGAAAATACACCAGCACAAATGCAACAAGCTTTCAAGCTTTCACCTTGGTCTCAGACTGCGACATACACATACACTCTACTTTTAGTGATGTATCTTTAAAAAACACCAGCCTGTGGAACACTAAGAATCCCATCTGCCTTTTAATGAAACCTTGCCATTCATTTCCTTTTCTGCAGCTCATATTTCATCTGCGCTGAGGTGTGTATAACCAGCCCCGCCCACGTGTCCTTGTGCTACATAAACCCACTCTTCCTTGTTCTACAGGTTACACTGGTAGCTTCAGAGGGTCCTGGTGTTAAAAAGCATTTGCAATGCAATAGGTCTCACATTTACAAACCTCTTGTAAATGCAATACCTATTGCATTGCAAATGCTTGTTTTTAAAAGTGCCCCAACCATGCTTTCACTTTAATGTCGGCCACGCCCCTTTCCTTAGATGAGCCAAGTCTAAGGTAGCCGCCATTAAAGTAAAAGCGCGGTATAGGGGCTCTTTTACAAAAAAAGCTTTTATTTGTCAAGTTGACAAACAAATGTTTTTTTTTGTAAACGCGCTCCATGCTGTCGTTTCTCTTTAATGACGCCCATGCCCCTTTCCTTAGACGCGCTCATCTAAGGAAAGGGATGCAGCCACCATTAAAGAGAAAGTGCGCCATGGAGCCGTTTAAAAAAAAAAACGAATAAATGGTAAAAAAAGCAAGCATGAAGCCGCGTTCAGCGCTGCAAATAAAGCAAAGATTCGACCATCACGTGGTATGACAAAAAATAATAAAGCCTTGTGAGAGAATGTGTCCTGCCATTTAACAAAATAGTCCCAGAGGCTGTAATTAAAGCCTACAGAGTAACAACACATGTAACAGGGGGTGTCACCATCAAGGTTACAAAATGAGACAAGACAGTACTTAGGAGGGGCTACTAAGCCTATTGACAAATGAAAAGTCAGTTTCCAAAGGACAATGACACAAGCCAATGAAAAATATGGGCGGAGAGTGGGCAGAGCTTCTAGTCCATACCTGGATACAGCATGCCTCGGGGAGCAGCGCATGTGCTGCCCAGGCTCGACCTAAAAAGGACTGATAATATGGACATAAGGCCTTTTCCGCCTGACATCACAAGTGTTAATACATTCTCAGCAAGCACAAGATAATGCACTAGAATTAGCGTAAAAGCACCAGAGCCAGTGTCTGACTTTGCAAAAGCAACATACTGCCAGGAGTTATTAGAAATGTAAAATGTTTTTCCTTCATGCATGGATCACTAGTATATTTACAGTATGTTATATTCTGGTTGGGTATTAGGATTACTTATATTTTCAAGAAAGCAATTTCGTTTTTTCAACCCATTTCAAATAGGTGCCGATGTGGAGGCCTGCATGTGAATATTTAACTGAATAAAAACATTATTTTCAAACAACATAGAGTCTGAAAGCGTGTCTGGTTGTAAATCCCTATCTCTGGACAAACAAGAGTTTGCACAGAGATCAGAATTAGTAAGTAGCAAAAGTGTGCAAAATATATTGAGGGTAAACGTCCGTAAAACAGGCAATTATGCATATTATTCTGCAATAAATATTGCTTCTGGAGGTCGTTCCTAATTCCCTTGGTAAAAACTCATAATAAGAGCTAAGTAGTTCACACAGTTAATACCTTACCTCATGGTAATGTTGTTTGCCATGTGTTTTGAATACCTCCCGTCACACCCCTTCCGAGTATCGCCAGACTCGTAATTAGGCCGATAGACTCAAAAATACCAAACACCAATTTTGACCCAAACTCAATTTCCCCCATTATAAGAAGTGTGTAAAAATCTTTTTCTAACCCTAGTCTTATTGTATTTGGGAGAAAGGGTTCAATATTGTTTTTAGTTACATAGCAAAATTTTGCTTTTGTAAGATATGCATGCATTGCAAATACGTTACCAGAAGATGGTCTGAGCCAGTTTCCTAGTATGAGTTCTCAGTCAGTGGGCCTGATTTACAGTTTGGCGGATGATTACTCCATCTCAAACGTGACGCATATTCCACCTGCCGTATTACAAGCGCATTATATCTGTAAAGCCTAGGGCCCTAGGCCCTCATGCAGCACCAATGACCACATAGACACATAGTTGGGCTAACTAGAACTGGCCCAGGGCACTTGGCTCGGCCTCTTTTACTGGCAGGGTCCCCGACCGGTGACACTTGTGATGGATCAGTGTAGAGGCCAACCCTCTGGGAGTGGCTCGTTACATAGGACATATGCTGGAACACTAGAATATATCCATAAGATCACTACAATATCCAATGGCACTTGTAATATGGCAGACGGGATATCCGTCACGTTTGTAACGGAGACACACGCCCGCTGAGCTCTAAATCAGGCCTTATGTTCCCTCATTTTTTTTTTGCAGAGTTTTATATAGCGCAAACTTGACCCGAATCGGGTATCAGAGCGCTTTACATAGCACCAGTTACGTTACATGAGGACACACATTAGTTTTTAGTTAGGCACGGGGAGATTAAGTGATTTGCTCAGAATCACAGGATGTTCAGCGTCATTGCCGAGGCTCAAACCCAGGTCCCCAGATTCGAGGTCGACCGCCCTAGCCGTTAGGCCAACTCCTCTCCACATGCTACCATATGATAGTTTTCACATGCTGCATTAGGGTGAGCAGTTGGCTGCATTCAGGAGTCTGAATACGGGGTGGGAATATGGGCTGAGGTATGATTGAGAGCGATGTAACTTCCTGTTGTTTTCCTCATCTATCTGCTGGAGAAAGGGAGCATTTTTAGAGGAGGCTGTATTAAAAGGTTCATTAATGTATACAGTATTTCTGAGCATCAGTCATAAGTTGTGTTTGATGATGCCTCCTATAAAGTAATTTTGGGAAATTAATTCACCCACAGGCATTGAGAAACAATCTCAGATCACAGTGATAACAAGTGAAACAAAAAATGCAGTCATGGCGCGCGGTGTACTAGGCGGATGGCTGTCTTGCAGTATTGGCTGCCAAATCTGCGCCCATGAGATGGGCTGAGGGAACAGTGAACAGCTGCCTGTGCAGTCATCTTAGGTAACTGCCTGGCTGTTCTTAACTCAGTTCAGAGACGCCAGCCTACACTTCCGGGCTGTGCCGCTCAAGTGTGTAATTGACTATTGACTGGCGCTTCAGGATCTAGTGGGGCCACAAGTGTAATGGCATAATTTCCTAACGTAGCCATGCTGAAGACACAAATGTTTGCCCTGTGACTCTAGCGATTAAATGCACGGATAACACTGCATCCTGCTTATTCCGTATTAATGCTTTCGCTCAAGAAGCCGCTTCTCTAAACGATGCCATAGGCCCAGTGGAGCAAATTTGGGCACATGTCCAAATTCTCATTTTGAAGGACTAAAGAAACAACTGTTTTCAACTGTGTTTAGACAGAATGGCACACCAAAGCAATTGAAGGTGCTATGTTGCATACAAGCAGATTTAGAGCGCTTATTGTTGGGGCAAGGTATGCAACAGTCATCAGAGGTCTTTATTGCAGGTATAGCGAAGTTCTAGTTTTATCAATCAAGTTTGCATTTTCTCTAAATTTTCTCTGTATCATTGGCTGGTATATAAATTAGTGTGCCGTTCATTCCTAATAAAGTCCAGCTTCAATAGGTTTCTTCATATTTACTTTATAAATCAAACATTAACTTGACAGCACCCCAAAACCTAAGGCAGTTCTCTCTGTCAGAAAAGAAGGAAAGGCTGTAAGGACATACTCATGTTTCAGGACCAACCCCAGACAACTGGACAACTCTGAATCCTCATACTAATTCACTCCTTCCATCTCTCTATTTGGAGTAGGGCTGGAAATCTGCCTAACATGTTTTGGGCAAATCCTCAAGGACTAATGCTAGCCACGTCAATATTCTGCCTCTACACCTAGACATATGCACTGAGTCCTAAGCTCCTCGCTTCATACTCATGCCTCTAGTTCCTCTCTTGGGGCCTTGCTGTCATGATATGAAATGGGCACATAACACCGTAACTGTCAGCTGTATTGCCCTTACAAGTTTCGGACGACCCAAGGGTTAATCATTCAGTTGCAATACTCAGTGGTAATACTGAGTCACTGTGAAGTGCACACTGCCCAAAGCTTGACCCATGGTTGTGTCTGAAACTACATGGACCGCAGTTTAGTCAGTTGTCTCTACATCAGAACCCGTTGGGGTAACGATGGACGTTGGTGTTGGGATGGCTGACTAACAGCGCAAATGGGATTTCACAACCCAGCAGAAGGGTGTTGACTGCCTATGGATCCTGCATTCTTTAGGTCCAGAAGGGCAAAGGATTGCCAGAAAATTTGTTAAGTTTTTAGATGTGCGCAGGGGTCCTGTTGATAACATCATTGATGGGCCAGTGTCACAGCTATTTTAGAATCTCAGTATGTTGGGTATTGCAATTGACAGACATAAGCGTTGCTTGAGAGGTAAATGCAAACATGAAGGACTCGACAATTTTGTGTTACGGTTACAAACTCTGGCAGTGACGTGTAGATTTTATGGTGTGTTTAGAAACTGTGGTGGTAACACGTAGGTCTGACGGATTCAATCACAAATTAATTTGTAACAAAATCATTATACATACTAGCAGTTCAGTTTTGGAAGTGCAGGTTATGGCTCACCTGCAGGAATCTTTAGCTGAGGTAAACAAAAGTGGAGCATACTGAATAGCGTGCAAGTGTAGTGAAGGGAAGAAATTATGCCTATACCCACCTAGGTCTCCCATCATTGTTGTAACCTATGTTTTCCCCAGTACTGCCCTCTAGAAGCTGATTCACAATTTGATTAAAGTTTTTGTCAATTTCTTGGGTCTCACCACTAATGTACTCCTCCTTCTAGGCGGTTTCAATGTTTAGGTTGAACAACTGGTCTACCACCACTCTAAGGCTCCCTTTACATTTTGCAGATCATTTTTTTTATCTTCTCGTCTCTTGTCCCTTTTTGCTGGTCTCTGGACTTGCCCTTATTCCATATCCTTGAACCATCCACTTTGCCATTTTTCTATAATCCTCACTTCCTCTCACTAAGCCTCTTCTCCCATTTTAGCCTCTATCTTTCTGCCATGGTCTACACTATTGGTCACAAATCTAGTCACCAAACTATTTTCTAGTTTCCCCATTCTGGCAGATGAAACCATTATTGTCATTGCCCAATCCAATCATTGGCATCTGACTGCAATACATGAAGTATGGACCTACTTAATGGAGGCTGCAGCGCGGCTGCGCAGCAGACCTGCCAACAGTCCACCCGTCTGTGGCTGTCCACACCAGTATGCGCCCAGCGCCAGGAAACCTGGCACTCTGGACTCCACTGCAGATCTCGGAGCCCTGGACCCTGGATGCTGAAACAACTGCTGCCTCACATCTTTTCGCTCCACGGTAGGACCGTTCACTTGCCACCGCTGTCTCTTCACCTGCAACCTAGGACCACCTGCCATCACAGAAACCCGCATTAATCCCACCCCACCCCACCAACCTACACCACCTGGAACCACTCCGATGCCTCCTGATTAACACCAGATCGCTCTACGAACACGCCACCGAAGTCTGGGACACCAGCTCCACCCTTGCCCCCGACGTAACCTTCATCACAGAGACCCAGCTTAACCCCTACCCTGCCCCCAAAATTGCCACTTAAATACCAAATGGCTACAAGATGACACTCCGGGACCGCACTAACAAACACAGAGGTGGCATTGCCATCATCCACAAAGAATCAATTTGTTGCACCACCACTGAAGATGACACCACACCAATGATGGAATACTGAATGTTCTACTCCACACCGATGACAAAATAACCACAAAAAGGCACTCTCACCTACAGACCCCCCAGGACCTCATACTGGACTTTGCGACACCATCACAAAATTCATCTCCCCACTCGCCATCGAATCCAAGCACTATATCTTCCTCTGAGACCTGAACTTCAACCTGGATGACCCCACAGACACGAACTCCGCCAGCCTCTTGGAACAAATGGACCGTATCTGCCTCACCCAGCTGGTTACAGACACCGCACACAGAGCAGGACACACACTGAACCCCGTCTTCATGTCCAGCAACAGACTCAAATACAGCCATACCACAGAACTCACCTGGACCAAACACTCCATCATCAACTTCACCATCACAAGAGCACCTCACACCCCCATCAATCCTCTCACCACCCCCTTCTGCAGCTGGAGCAAAGCGAGACAGACCCAATGGACAGACGCCTTCAGCACCACACAGCCCAATACTGCAAACAACATGAAACAAGCTGCCAAGAACTTCAACACATGGATCACCAACATGCCGGGCGAGTTGCCCCCATCAAACCAGCCAAAACACGCAGATCGACCAAACATGCCCGGCGGTACACCCTGGAACTAAGCACAATGAAACACAGCTGCAAACAACTGGAGAGAAGATGTCGCACCAGCAGAGATCATAGAGACCAAACCACCTTCAAGTCAGCCCTCAACAGATACCACCAATGACTTAAAGATGTGAAAAAGGATGCCCTTGCAGACGGCATTGAGGCTAGCGCCAGCCTCACCAAGGAACACTTCACCTTCGTCAGAGAGTTCTTCTGTCCAACAGCCACCGAGAACATGATCTCTCCCTCACAGGAACCCTGCGAAACTCTAGTAAATCACTTCCACAACAAGATATCCACCATCTACAGGAACTTTGAGCCCCAACCCACCAACTTCCTCAGCCTCCTCACTACAGCAGAAGCCTTCCTCAACCAACATCTCACTGCCGCGGGAACAACTCACCACACCGGACACCACAGAAATCATGAACTCTATCTACTTGGGAGCACCTATAGACCCCTGCTACAGCCACCTTTCCCGATGCATGGAAACACGCAGAGTCGGACCTCGCCTCAAGAAACCCTCCGCAGCCAAATGTGAACTCCAGAACTACCGCCCCATCTCGCTGTTTCCATTTCTTGCCAAATTCCTGGAGAAGGCCGTCAAAGAGAAGGTCATCAACCGTCAGCTCACAGAACATCTGAAGCGAAACAACCTGCTAGATGCCTTCCAATCCAGTTTCCGAGCCAACCACAGCACCAAGACCGCCCTGATCACTTCCATGGATGAAATTCGCACCCTACTTGACAAACGTGTATCGGCTATGCGCTGATCCTTCTCGACCTCTCAGCAGCTTTCAACACTGTTTCCCACCACACACTCGTCAAGAGACTGCACCAGGTTGGAATCAAGGGAGATGCACTCAGATGGATTGCATCATTGCTCACGGGATGCATGCAGAGAATCCGCCTCCCCCTTCACCTCAGAGCCCACAAGCACCATTTGCAGCATCCCTCAAAGCTTATCCCTCAGCCCCACCCTCTTCAACACCTACATGACGCCTCTATCTGACATAGTCAGAACCCACAATATCAACATCATATCCTACATCGACAACACCCAGCTCACCCTTTCACTTTTAGCCGACCCCACCACCACCAAGACCAACTTCCACAACTGCATGAAGAACAATGCAGCCTGGATAAAGGACAACTGTTTGAAGCTAAACACAGACAAGACTGAAGTGCTGATTTTTGGCAACCATGCCATTCCTTTGGAATGACATCTAGTGGCCCGCTGAACTCAGACCCAACCCCACACCAAAAGGCCACGCCTGCAGCCTCCGCATCATCCTGGATTGCAAACTCACCATGAAACAACAGATCAATGCAGACTCCTCTGCCTGCTTCCACACTCTTCACATACTCCAAAGAATCTTCAAATGTCTCTCCAAAAACACGAGAAAAACAGTCATGCAAGCCCTAATCAGCAGCTGTCTGGACTATGGCAACGCACAGTATGCAGGAACTACCACCAACCTCATGGGAAGGCTCCAGATGATACAGAATTCAGCGGCCAGATTGATCCTCAGCCTGCCCAAACGGGCCCACATTATCAGATTCCTGAAAAACCTACATAGGCTCCCCGTCCAAAAAGGATGTCAATTCAAACTACTGACACACGCCTACAAAGCCCTCCACGACCAAGGATCAGCATACATGAACTACTGACTAAACTTCCTCCAACCATCCAGAAACCTTCCCTCCGCCTCCCTCGCACTTGCAGAGATACCGCACATCTGCCGTAGCCACTGTGGAGGTTGCTCCTTCTCCCTCCTCGCCGCCATAACCTGGAACGACCCTCCCCCACCCACCTCCAAACATCGTCCTTGCTGACGGACTTCAGGAAAGACTCAAGACCTGGCTTTTTGACTAAGCCCAGCAATACAGCTCTTGCATACCCTCACTGGTGATTAGGCATGCTAAACAAGTACTGTTTGATATGTCCCCCTAAAAACCAATAATTGTTAAAGGTCTTGACCATCTGCCCCTTTGTTCTCTTCTGAGTTTGGTGCCATGAAACCTGCTTATAATAGGAAAAACTATTCAAGTTATTAAAGTTATGACCTCTCTACCAAAGCTACTTACATGTCTGAACAAAGGAGCTACAAAAAGTCCATCTTTCAGCCCATGGTTGCTAATACCAAGAGGGACTTTGCTTTGCCACGAATGCTATCTTTGTCAATGGTTGTGCAGTGTGTGACCCCCTGCTGCAAAAATGCACTGTCACCCCTGCTAAAGGTCTACGTGACAAACTTTCCATCTATTTGACTTCTAAAATCGATAATGTAAGTAAGCCTCTGTCCCCCTTACTGCCCTTTCCGGTTCTCCCAACCTTCCACAGGCCCTTTCATGGCCACTTCACTCATTTTTGTCTGAGGAGAAAGTCATTTCATATTGTGTGTCTAATAAATCAGTCTCCTCTTCAGTCCATGTCGCCGGCTGGATTGGCAGCACCTCTCTTCTGCCTTAACCTCACACAAAAAACTGTTTCCTTTTGCTTTAAACAAGATACACTCATAACCTTGTTAAAAATGCCTGGAAAACTTACCATCCAATGTTGCTTCTTCCAATGTAAGCCAAAATGCATGGGGAAAAAGTTAAACACTTAGGGCCTCATGTAGGTAAATAAATTTTACCGGTTCTTAAATACCGAGCCGTACCGAATCGGTAAATTAGAATCGGTAAGTTATATGTAGGTAAAAATTCGGTAACAGTTACCGATTCGGTAACATTCGGTAATCACGAATCGGAATTCACCGAATCGGTAAATACCGAGGTCGTATTTACCGATTCGGAAAATACCGAGGTGGTATTTACCGATTCGGAAAATACCGAGGTGGTATTTAGCGATTCGGAAAATACCGAGGATACTACCACCTTCCCTTAACTAAGTAGCTAATATCATAATTATGCTATAATAGAAGGTCTCTTAGGCTTGAATAGGGGACCCCATACCTCAAAAATCAGCTTAGTGAAATCACATCACAGGAGCATCAGGAGCCTTCTCGCAGGAAGGCTCGTCTTCGGTCTGAATAATAAACATGATGTCTGTGATATGAAAAGCACCAACTTTCAGGTATTTGCAGCTGCGCGTGTGTCATGGCTAAATAGTGGGTCGAACAACCTAGAGTGGAAAACATGCATTGTGTAAAATTCCAGACTGTGTGTCACAGCATGTACAGACCAAGGTCGCTGCGCAGAGCTTGGGATGGTAACAACAGATTGCACTCGTCTGAAGGAAGTCTCGAGTCAGCAGTTTATTCAAGAAAGAACATGTAAACGCAGTGTCGTGTGCAAAGACAAAAAGATGGCTACATAACATTCAACGTGGTTATGCTAACTGAACAATGTATGTTCGTATTCAGGGAGAACTCACTACACGCCCCCTTGAGCGAAGCAATATTTAATAGGCAAGAAAAGAGAGAACGCAGAGTTCAGTTTCGTCAGAGCAGAACAAGGCGTAACCAATGCAGCGCCAAAGTCCTAAAGTCCAATTAATTGCAGCATAAAATTCCAAAAAACACAATGCAAGTATAGTAAAAAACTCAAGCCGACCATCAGGAAGAGAAAAAAGAGAAATAAAAGAAATAAATGTTGCGCCAGGGTGCTGTCCAGTAGCACAGACGCATTGGACGACAATCCAGTTAATCCATGAATGTATAGGCAGCATATGTGGCCACGGCTTCCAACAAAAAATCGTTTGCAGGGCCACTAAAAGTCTCAGCCATCCAATTAAGTAAAGAAAAGGAACATACGTGTTCTCCAACCAACGGAGCCTCTAGCACAATCAGAGGGCACCCGGAATGTTCCTCCAAATAGCTCATAGACAAGAAGTCGTAGGCTGCCGCTGAGATGTCCCAATTACCCAGGATACCATGCGCCGCACCACACGCCATGATCCGGACACCAGAACAGGACAACTCGTGAGACACTAAGGGCCTCATCAGTCGATCGAAATCCGGCACCGGAGACACCATGTTGGTCAAGCACAAATCCAGAGGCCATTCAAAGGGACAATCCAGGCAGTGAAATACAGGTTGTACGCAGGTGAAGTAGGAATACCTGAAGGATAATCCATAAGCCAGGCTCAAAGTCGCCAATGGCAAAGTACCATAGAAGTCAAGCATCCTATCACGAAGAAGATGCAGACGGGACAGGTGCTCCTGTGGCACAGAAGGAGCAGCCATTCCGGAGTATGAAAAGGAAAAGCAGCACACCTGCCACTAGCGCCAGGAGCAGCGGGACACCTCCAAAGATGCTCGAGAAAAGTGAATGAACAAATGCCGGAATTACACCAAAAATAGTTTGGAAAGAGGTCACGAGACCCGAGCCCACATGTTTAAAAAAATGAGCCAGGCCGGTCGTGGACGAGGCATTGAAAATAGTTTGGATCAAAGAGCCGAAATGCAGGGGGAGGTCAGTATTCAGAGGCGCCTGTACCTCAGTGCGCGAATTAGCAACGTGAAGGACAAATGTTTCACGAGAGGAAGTCAAAGGCACCTCTTTGTGGGACAATAGCGCTCTATTCTGCTCAACTTGTTGAACTCTGCTTTCAAGGTTGGAATCGAAGGCCAGATGGAAACATCCAGCCGCACATGCGGGGGTGGAAAAAGAACAGTATTGCAGCAGACAACTTTATGCGAGACAGTTATGTACGGGATTCCCACTCACATCCCGCAGCAAGCTTCATTATTCAAAATTAAATGACTACCGTTTGCAAGCAGAGTGAAAGAAGGTGTAATCACAGGCACTGGGATACCTCGTAGGACGGACGCCAAATTCGGGGCTTGTACATTGCATGCGCCGTGTACTTGCATGTGCCTATTGTCTCATGTATGAATCCTAGAAGAGAGAGTGCTAAAGCTATTATCTATAACGGCTAAAGCCTTCTCCATGTTTGCTTGGTCAATAGCTCTCAATCTGGAAGCCGCCTCACTGTGCGACAACTTGCAGACTTCGTTGTAAATAGCATACGCCCACCTTTTGGTTCTGCCACCCACAGGACCATTCACAAAATCATTCAATTCGGTATGCACATTGATGGAGTGGGTGGACTTCCTGATCCTGTAGATGTGCTCTGTGTCAGCTGGTGGACAGATTGGGATGTGTGTACCATCAATGCAGCCAATGAAATGGGGGAACTGTGCCATGTGAGAAATGTCTGTTTTTTTTTTCTGCAGTGCAGCCTGTGTGCTGTGGAAGCTGATGTAGTGGTGCATTCTCTGCATCATGGCATCCAGGAAATTCCTGAAGGAACGGGACAGGCAACTCTGGGATACACCACCCACCGCAGCTGTCACCACCTGATAACTGCCGGATGCCAACAGATGTGGGCTGCAGAGCACCTGCACATGTGGGGGTATGGCGTGCGCCCTTCTTATTGGCTGGTCCAGGAGTGGGTGCAGGTCCCTGATTAAGTCCATGATGGTTTCGGGGTGTAGCCTGTACCTCTCATGTATCTCTGCATCAGTCAGCTGGAATAGTGTGATGCGCTGTCTGTAGATGCGTTCCTCCCGTCGCCAAACCCTCAGTCCTGCTGCCTGTAGACGTAGGCGCCTTGCAATGACGTACATAGCGGCTATGTTGTCCACGCTGTTGCATTTTGGGATTGCTTATCTGCACTGTTGATGGTTACCACCTGCTTTCAATCCGTGTTAATTACCGACTCTTATTTACCGATTTTCTTGGATTTCTTCATTACCGAGTGCTCCTACATGTCATTTTAATTTTTACCACTTCATATTTACCACTTCATATTTACCGATTCGTTAATTATGTATTCGGTAAATCTGAATCGGTATTTTGGAATTCGGTAAATATGAATCGGTATTTACCGCCTCATATTTACAGAAAAGTGGTTTTTGGACTCCTACATCTCACTTGTCTGAATACCGGTCGGTAACGGCATATTTACCGAAAATCGGCCGTTACCGACCGGTATTTGGCTACCTACATGAGGCCCTTAATTACCTCTTTTCTTGGAGAGCAGGTACTATGGATCCAGCCAAATCTCAATTCCATTCAGCTCATAGCATGGAGACGGTCCTCCTTCTGCAATTGAATGATGCTTAATTTGCCATGTTTGTTGACATGTCACAGCTTTGATCCTTTTGGGCCTTCCTGCGACTTTTGCAGACAGTTCTTAAAAGCGTGCCTAGTGTGATGACATGAACAGGGGAGTGAATACTGAAAGGAGAAAGTTCTCCTGGAAGTTATGGAGTAACTACAGAGGGGTTTGCCAAAGAGCAGGTTACTGGACTAATGTGTTTGGGAGCTGTGATCAGAGTTAGAGCTCAGGTGGGTAGTTCCACCTATTTCCTTTACAGTGAGAATTGTTAATGCCTTGACTGGCATTTAGGTATCGCTAAAAGCACCGGCATGTACATCATAGCATTTTGGAAGGATTTGCAGAATTGGACATATTGTGAAATAATGATGCGCTACATCAGGGATCTGACACATCTCAGAAGATAAGGAGAAGATGTGGTCTAGTGGTGAAGCTACTAACATTGTTAGCTGGGTCTTGTCCTTGACTGAAAATGGTAAAGTTCTGGGCAAATCACTTAGTCTGCCCGTGAATATGAAAGGCAATTATAACTACGTGATGCCACTGTGCATGTCCTCATTAATGTCACTACCTTAACCTTGTTGGTACCCGAATAGCTTCTTGCTATATAAAGACCATTAGAAAAGGATGTTAGGAATATACCTTGAGTGGGAATCCAATCGTAAAACAAAAATATCAATTGGCAATAGGACACCATTGCATGAGGTAGAGCATATGGCTACGTGTGCATTGAGTGCAAGGAGACCCCACTGGTGGTGAGGGGGCTCCCTACAAATCAAATTAGCCAATATAAAAGTTAACGTGTTACTTGATTACTGCACTACATGGCCAGACAAGGCAGGGCCCATCCAGTGAACACTGCCCGTACTGTCAGCGTATTGGAAAACTGGTTTCAGAGAGAAGGCGTTCCTGGTGTAACTTAGTGATAGTCTAGTGCAGTTCTGCCTAGAAGGAGGAATGAGTTTGTGCTAGAAACTGAAAACACACTGATGCGGGTGCATCATCTTGAAGGCCACTAGTTAGTGAAGAGTTTTAACTGAGTTGTGAAGGGTACATTGCAACGGGCACTTAGGCGGAAGTAGAACTAGAAAGAGGAACTACTGAAGACCTTTCGCGAAGTTCATGGACAGCCACAGGTTTCCCTCATTAGATGAAGTAAGCCTACATCCATGGTCAGCGAGACTACTCAAGTGTTCGATTTCATGCCCTCCGCCAGTGAGAGTGGAGAGCCGCCTCACCAAGACTTAGAAGTTCAATGGTTGATGGCGAACTTGTGGGTGAGCGCAAGTAGGGTCACGGCAGGAAGTTGTTTGATTACAATGCGAAGGTTATTTAAGGAAGCAGAGATGGTGCAGTGATGGAACAGAAGTAAGTGAAGAGACCCTTTAAAGGGATATAGAACGTATTTGTGGAAAAGATGGGACAGTGACGGTTCTGTACAGGCTATTGATGAGGATGGGACAGGAAGCTTTCTGGGCCCCAGGTGCATGAGATTACATGAATCTTCTTTAGACACAGTTCTGGCGCCCAGTTCCCCAATAAATTTCATAAGCATGTGTATAAATAAATAAATAATCGGTTGTGATTGTTATTTTTATTTGTTTACTCTGAAAGGAAGAGCTGTGTTATATGTCCATTTTATCTCGTGTCGATATTTAGATTTTCGCAGCTTTGTCTTTTCATTAGTGTTGTTTTCTCAGGGGTTGTGTAGATTACATTTCTGTTCAAACTCAACAACCAGTGTGCCTGGCCTCCTTCAGTGCCGTGACCTTGTTTTGCATCCAAGCAATGGATTTTCAGTCTCCATGCCAACCAACTACTTAGGCTGCCTGCAGAGGCTTGTTAACAAGTGTGCCAATTAGTGGCAGTGATGATATAGGCTCATAGATGCTAAAGAAGAGCTGTTCACCAAAGCAAATGAAGAAAGTGGGGCCATCCGAGTCCCCCTCAAACTTTCAAAGAGGTCTGATGTGACTGAATGTCACTGAGCCGGAAAACACAATTTTGGTTCCCGAGAGAGCATATGGAGAATCGTATGCGTCCTGATAGACTCACTAATGAGGCTACAAGGCTTCAAATCCATGAAGATCATAAAAATATGAGTTTTAAGGCAAGGTCTGCGCTGTATAATAAAGTCATGAAGAACATACATGGCTTTCTTGCGTGCACTCACATATTGACGCACACCTACGCTGGCGAGATACAGCTGTACTCTAACATCACAAAAAGCAAAGAATGAGGGCTGAGGCCGTCAAATAGAGGTCTACTGGTGTCCCATCAGCCCATTGGGTTGGCGGCTCATTTCTGCTCTCCTGCAGAAGACTTACCACCACATTTAGACTAGAGACTCCCTACTTTCCTGGTAGGGATCTCTTCATCCAAAGTTTATCTGCTGGTGCACCAGATACACTTTCTAAACAGCTCGGTGTCGATGGGGCCGACATGTTGTTACAGCCTGCTTGCATTCTGTTTTTTGCCTTTCTATAAACAAACCCCAAAAGCAGCAAATAAAATGTCCCAGACATGCAGGGAAATAGGAAATAGTAGTAGCTTTATTGTACAGTTAATTAAAACTTTACAATTTTTAAAAACATCTGTCGTAAAAAATCATTAAGCTTGTTTTACACATGTAATTTAGAGTAAAAGGATGAAGGTGTTTTAAACCCTGTAAAATCAACAGTCTCTCTTACATTATCTGTGTAGTCCTACTCTGAATATAAAAGGTCGGTTTGACTCTGTGTACCGGTGCGTGATTTTGGCTTCGACAGATCCTTGACAGACTGATCCATTATTTGAATGACAAGCTGTTACATGCTGTTTTTCGCTGTGAGATATGGCTAGCTCTTTAGTCTTCTGGCCACTATGTCAAAGTACTTTGTAAGTCTGCAGTTTAGCTGGACCTCTTCAGGATTAAAGCATATCTTCACAGCCTGCCTGGAGCTTGTTATGCCCTTTTGGTTCAATAATATTCGGAGTAGGGCGCGTCTTATGTCCATCAAGTTTGGGCAGATACAGATTATGTGTATTAAGTCCTCCTTCCCTGTTCTGCAAAGACAGCAAAGATGTTCTACTGCTCCCCTTTTCCAAGGTGCCAAGTGAGGGAGGATTGGTAAGATGCCGGAGCGCAAATTTAGAAATGTATCTTTTGGCTTCCGCGTGAGACCCATTTTCGGGTAATCCTGCGGTTTAAGAGCTTTGTAATCTTTCAGCACAGCCCATCCATGTGCCCTTTTGGCCAGAGTTTCTTTATCCTCTAAGGATGATATCATTTTAGTTACTTTTGTTACGACCTTTTGAAGTTTTTGTTGTCTATGGATGACTCCCAGAGGTTAGTTAATTCCAGGTATTCCAGTGTTTCTAGTAGGTACTTCTTGGTGGGAGAGTTCAGTTGAGTTGACAGTTCAGTCCAGAGGTGGGCGTTTAGAGATCCTTGCTCCGCGTCTCAGTTTTTGCACCAACCTTTTATGTAGGCGCCTCTTGTCTCCACCGTTTGTCTCTGGAGATCAAATTCGAGGCGGATTTGGGCAGGGGACGCGTAGTTCGGCAGATGGAAAATGGCCCTGTATGCCCTGTTGATTATTTTATCTAGAGTGGTCGCGTCTTTCCCTTGCATGGATTCACTGCCGTGTGTGAGCATTGGCTGTAGACGTGTTCTGATCACCTGTAGAAGGGGATCCAGTGATCGAGCGAGGAGAACTTTCTTCAGGGGCTTCATTGAGATGTAGAATGTTGTGCCCTTCCGTCGGATGGCCTCTAGTTGGGGTTTAAACGAGCCTCTGCTGTCTAATAGTACGCCAAGGTATTTATAGTTGGTAACTCGATCTAGCCTCTGTCTGTCCAGGTACCATGCAAGTTTCTTAGTTTTTTTATAATTCACTGACATTACTTTCGAGTTATTTAAGTTAATCTTTACTGCGTTTATTGAAAATTTGTTGGTGGTGTCCAGACTTATTAAGACCAAGTCGTCTGCATATAGGAGGTTTGATAGCGAAATGTCTCCCAACCGTGGAGCGTGCGATTTGGTTTTATCCAGTTCTCCGGGTAGGTCTGCGAGGAAAAGGTTAAACAGCATGGGGGCTAAGATGCATCCTTGTTTTAGACCTTTAGTGGTGTTGATTTGCCTTGAAAGGCGCATTCCAGATCCCCGCTTAATCTTGACCCAAGTGTTGGTGTGCAATAATGTCAGCTGTTTCAGGAGTGGCCCAGGTATCCCCCATTTGTCCAGTTTCTGCCAGAGTTTAGTACGGTCTACATGGTCAAACGCTGCGCTGTAGTCTATGAAGCATAGCAATAGCGAGCACTTGGCTGTCTTGACTGCGTCTGTCAGTAGAGTTAGCGCCATGATGTTAGTAATTGTGCTTTGACCTCTGCAGAATCCGGTTTGGTTTGCTGGAATGATGTGTTTTGAGGTTGTCCAGGATGTTAGTTCCTCCAGGAGGAGTCCCGCATAGTACTTTGCATCTGTGTCAATTAGGGCGATGAGGTGGTGGTTGCTAGGATTACTCCTTTTGCCCTGTTTATAGATCGGACTTATTATTGATCCTCCCCAGGAATTTGGAAATGTCGCTGTTTCCTTGATTTCCAGGAAGACTGGCGCCAGTGTATCGCTCCAGAAGTCAGCGTCTTGTTTGTACAGTATTGGCGGGATTCCATTGGGGCCAGGAGCAACTTCCAGTTTCCCTTTTGATATTTGTTGCTTAATCCTGGCCGCAGATACTTTGTGATTTTTTTCTTTCCTGCCTGAAGTTAGCTTAAGGCTTGTTGTTCCTTCCTCCTCCAGAGTTGCGGGTTTATGCAAGGTCTCCACCTGATTGGTGTAATTGTTTACTTCTTGGCTGTTTGTACCTATTTTGTTAACCCTTGTATTCGTCATGGTTGTCTGATTTTTTCCTCTAAGTTGATCCTCCTCTGGGTTTTTGTCATTGAAGTGGTTTGATAGATAGTGTGCACATTCGGATTGAGATATATGAGAGTTTATTCCATTGTGGCCTGGCGCTTGAAGCTTATGGATTGTTTTCCAGAATCTGGCACTGTTCTTCTATTTTGAGTCGTTTACGATTTTCACCCATTGTTCCTCGTTCATTTGCCTTTTCTTTTCCCAGATCATCTTATTTTGCCGAGCTTTTAGGGATCGCAGCTCCAGACACGCAGGGAGTTTACTTACTTCACATCGGAGACATTCTGCTATTTTACTGACCAGAACATCCCTGCCAGACCCAGGCAGAAAAAAATCAGTAGCGGATGCTCCACCCTAAATAGGGTGAGGCTTCTGCTGGGCTAGTTGGCCAAAGGTTTCTGACACCAACTCCACTTGAAACTATGACATCCGAAATCCAGAGATTCATCCACCTCTACATGGAGTGGAGGAAATTCAGGTTTCATGAAGCGGCGTACCGACGATTCATGGCAGAGATCCTGCTCCAACGAACCATAAATGACCCCCTATATCATGCAAAAAATCATGCAGCAAAATCTTTTGCAAAAAAAGTGAAGTTTAACTGGCTTTTCTACATGAGCTTTTAGTAGACCAGAGTAACTGCTCTTGAATCATGATCCTTAGAAGTCTGATTCCACAATTAAGAGATTTGTAGATGTCTGATATAAGCCAAAATTTAGCCACTGCCTCGTCCACCAATCGTGATTTCCCTGCCACTTTTGGAGATGGAGGAAGTGCTTGATTTACAGCAGTTGAGTGTCCGTTGGCTCTTCTGGCAAAAACCTTTAACCAACGGCTCATCCTCCACAGTATCACACTCTTTAAAGCATTTGAAAACCCCGCCTTCTGTAGGGCAAGTCTTCCAATGCTTTATTTCCCAGTTTGAACCTGCCACTTAAACCATGGAAGTTATGAACTAGAACAAAAAACACTGACATCTCTCCTCCCTCACGTGCCGTTCAATTAGTCAATGTTATTTTTGTTTAATAAAAACAACAAACCCTGGCTTTGAGATTTGTTTCTGCAAAACAGAAAAATGCCAGTAGTGGCCACAACAAGGTGACTGACCACAATTCGGTTTTTGTTCAAAGTGCTCCTATCATGCCGACGACAGCAATTTCAACATAAAATCCCCATCATGCCCGGAGAATCACTCAATTTGGAAGACGGTTCACTGCCGACCATTGACGTTAGATCTTCTGGCCCCCACCCCCGATTGGTTGGCAGGCCGCCTACCAAACTCTAGGTATTGTTGAAAACAACTTCAACAATGTTTTCTGCTCATCTGAGAACATACACAGCATGATCTGCACACATTCAAAAGAGAACCAACCGTGAATAGTACAGCTCAGCTCTCTTCAAGTAGTGCAGTGTTTCTTCTATGTCCATCGAACCTGTATGGAGCAGGCGCCAGTTTCTGGGCAGCAAACATCCTCCTTCAGAGCGCCAAGTGCTGGCTTCTTCTTTAGGGGTGTAGATGTAAGCTCAGTGGAGCAAAGCTGATGCAGCTGGGCAGCTAGCTAAAATGCGTGTAGTTGATTAGATGTGATGTGAGATTTTTTATGTCACATGGGACTGAAGCCTTAAATTGCATCAACCAGAATCCACCCCACATGGCGCACTTGAACTAGCTGAGGCTGGCCTGACATGCTTTTTAGGGAGCATCTTAAACTCAGTAAGGGCCAGAAGCCATGTGGTTAGATGTATGCTCAAAAGACTTGAGCCTTTTACAGCAAAGGATTTTGTTCCTTCTATGGACACTTATGGGTAGTTAAGCACTTGTCAAACCAAGCATCGGCTAATTGTTTTGAATGAGGGAAGGAGCTTTACCATGGAAGAGAGGTGGACCTGAGAATCTAGGTATAAAATAGAAATATCCTTACCTTTTAAGTCTGCACTCTTTTTGTCTTAACTCTTTTGAAGCTATGTGTCCGGTCTAATGTTTCTTTCAGGGCTTAGATTTGGAAACATCACAAATAAATATAAGTGTTCTGCAGCCAATTCCAACCTCAACTTTATCCGTGAAGTGCTACCAATTTTTAGCAGATGGATTGAGGCACAAGTGTGCAAAAGTGCATTCACCGAAATGCAAGAGTGCAAATAATAAAAGCTAGTCCACCCATTCTAGCACAACTCCAGCTCCTTTAGAAACACGGAAGTGAGACTTGAAGAAGAAAAAAAGGAAATTAACATATGGTAAAAATTTTAAGATTTATGGAAAGCCATGAAGGACACACGGTTCAAGCTCACACCAGTGGCCCGAACGAGCCTTCGTCTTGGCATTCTTGTGTTTTGCTCCATTCAAAGTATTTTTCAAAATTGGTTAAAAAAAATCTAAACATTAGGTCACTTATTTGAAATGATATATTTAAAAAACGTTTAGTTATATCTTAATAGGTATATCAACACATATTTGCCATGATCTTCTCTAATGGTGAAGATATGTTGAAATGTCAGCCATAGTAATGGATGTGTACTGATACTCTTCTTAGCTAATCTCCTAAAAATATTGCTATTTCATGGTCAATTTTGACCCCAGCATTGTTGCTAGTAACGTTTTGTAGGAAAGTGGAGTATTATGTGGTGATGCTGGTTAGGCTTCACCATGCAATACTCTCCCAATGCCCCAAAGATAGGATAGGATAGGATAGTATTGGTAAAGCGCACTATACCCGAAGGTGTCAAGACAGTCCTTGGACGCACATTAATAAATCCCTAGCTCAGATAGAGTGGCAAAGAGCAGTCAGGCTTTTCTAGAAGAACATGTGTTAAGCATTTCAGAGTACCAACATGGACAATAAGTAATTGACATGACTCAAAAGTAATCCGACACCAATTTATTAAAAAAATAAAGCGGATTTTTATATAAAGTTAGACACCAGAATGAAGTTAATTGGATAACTATAACCAGAGTTATAGATTTTAGAAGCAATATTAAATCAGTGCAAAACAGTACTACAAAACGTAATCATTGCTGTCAATAGTACAAAATGCCATTGACAATCGGTCACTTGCAAGGCAAGTTGCGTGGAACCCAAGGAGGGTAAAGGTGATGCGGATCCCAGGACCAAGCTATGACAGTCAGTTTGATTTTACCTGGCTCGAGAAGCCCGGGTGCAGAGTTGTCCTGGCAGTCCCTGGTGTTGTAGCAGAAGCCGCAGGGAGCTGGTTTTACCACTTACATGGTGCTGGTGGGGAATCAGGTGCAAAAAGTTGACGACAAAGCCACTGCTGACATCGTATGAAGGTTTTGCGGAGTTCCTTCAAGGTGCAGCATCAAGGAAAGAGAGTGGTTGCTGAACTGGCGACCAACAAGTTTTGGAAGCGATAAGGTCAGCAGAAAGTTATTTTGACATCCAGGAGAAAATGGTAGCCACCTGAAACTTGCTGGAGGTCAGAACTAGGTTTCCCACAATGCAATGGACCATCTACTTTTGGGCGATTCTTTGGAGGGCCAGATAGCCAGCGATTCTTTAGTTCTGTTGCATTGCTTTTACCTGCGGTGTGCAGGGGAAGAGTGCCACTAGTCTTGCGGAATCTGGAGTTGCCATTGGCTCTCTAAGGAGACCATCTGTCTAGGGAAACCAAGCTTTGGTCCAGGATGAGTTGCAGTCATGCAGTTCCAAGAAGTTTGCCAGAGGTGCAGAGTATCAAGACTTTTCTTTGTGCAGATCCTGTTGTCACAAACATGATCTCCTCTTTGTCCTTTGTTGCAAATCAGATAGGAACTGAGGGTCGGGTGTCAGGGGCAGCCCTTAAATCATTGATTTAGGGGCGTTAGGGGTGTGGATGCAAGTGTGTGAGTGCAGGTGGCCAATGGGCTACTAGCCACAGCGTATAATCCGCCTCTGAGGTTACCACAGCTGGGCTGTGTGTCACCTTTTCTAACCAGATCCCTCTATTCTACCACTTTTTAACATGGTAGAAGGCTTTATCAGATGTAGAGACCAGGTAGCCCACCCTAGAGGAGTGGCTATTCTTCTGGGGTGTACACCTCCTGAAGATCTAATTTTCCCACCTGCCCGGGTGCAAATGTGCCTTGTGGGCAGGGGGAAGGCTGTTTCCTCCTCCTCCTCCTCAACACCATGATGTGCCACTTCACTAGCCATCCTGTCAGGGAGCGAGGTGTGATCTCCTTCCCGTCCAGACCATTATTTCTCACTCCTGGAAGAGTTCACACCTTCTGGCAGGGGTTCAGAATCCTGTCTTGATGGCAGCCGCTGCGGGCTGGCAGCCAGAGAGCAGAAAAGGCTAGGGCAACCAATTGGGCAACCTCCAAGGTAGCCACTTGGGTGCATGCCACATCCTCCTCGACACGAGATTTATGCCAGGGGGGATGTGAGACATTGTTTGATACCAAACATGACATATTTCAGCAGTACCATAATGGAGCTGGCCCTTGAGTTGCCCGGGTGTCAGCCCATGTTATCCTATGGCTATGGCCCACCTATCACGTATATGTGCTTTAGTGTTAAAGACCACTATTGGGATATATAAGCTAGCACTTACACCTCCACACCTTTAGTATAATGAACCCTGCCTCCTGGGCTCAGGAGGCCTTTCTTAGGGGTGACCAGCATACATTAAAAGTAGTGCATTGACTTTGTTACACATGGTGATGGCAAAGTCGAGTTCGAGCAGTTCGAACTGCTCTTGCATTCTGCAATGGCTGTCCTGCTGTCAGTAGTTTACTTGGGTCACTCAGGGTGGCACAAACATTGCTTGTGGCCCCTTAGACAACCATGCCCAGGGTACCACTGGTACCATATAGAGTCCTTGTCAGTTGGGGTTACCAATTCATACATATCAGTTTATGGGAGAGAGCACTAGGGCCTGGGCAGCAGGCTCCAGTGCACTTCCAGCATCATATCTGTTAGAACTGGGGGTCTCTAGTTGGCAGAGGTAGGTACCTTGGACCAAATAGGGACCCTTGCTTCTAAGTCAGGGAAAGGGGATTACACTACTAGATAACCCCTGCTCACCCCCTTGGTAGCTTGGCACGAGCAGACAGGCTTATCTCAGAGGCAGTGTGTTAAGCATTTGTGAACACATACAGTAATACAGTGAAAACACTACAGATGGACACCACGCAGGTTTTATAAAAATAAGTATTCTTTATATAGACTTAACACAAGACCGCAAACGACAAAAATCCACAATACTGTACTCAAAATAGACTTAAAGATGGTAGAAGTCACTTAATTCAAGTTGATGACAAATGCGACAACGTTCTCACAAAGGTAACTGGGTGCGTAATGCAAAACAAACAAAAGGTTCTCAGGGATGGAGATGCTTTGGGTCCTTGCTTCAGGGGAGACGATGCGTTGCGCCTCAATGCTTGCGCAGAGTAGGTGATGCGTCTTGGTCCTTACCGGAGAGGAGGTGATGCGTTGATTCTCGTACTGCGTTCTGGTTACGATGCGACAAGATGGCACCTCGATACGATGCAACAATCCGATGCGATAAGATGGCGCCCTTGATGCAATGACGTGAAGACGATGCGTGCATGCCCGGCGGCCGTGCAGCGAACTCTGTAACTTTGGAGCCGCGACAGGCCCTGCGACACGCTTCTCCGGTGATGTGACAGCGACCTCTGCGGCGGCGACACGCTTCTCCAGTGATGCGTCTGGTAACAGCTTTGACGAAGGCACGCTTCTCAGGTGATGCGGCGGCGACCTCTGCTGCGGCGACACGCTTCTACGGCGATGCGACGGCAACAGCTGCGACTGCGAAATGTTTCTTCTCGTTGAGTCGCGCTTCCAGCTCCCAGCGATATGCAGGCTTCTGCAGACAGAATTCCCAGCAAGGAAATTCAGAGGGGAGCTGGTGTTGAAGTCTTTTGTCCCTGAGAATTCAGCAGGAGGCAAGCACAAGTTCAAGCCCTTGGAGTAATATTCTGCAAGATAATGAAAGTTCTTTGAAAGTTCCTACTCCTCTCCTTGGCACTGAAGACACCACTGTAGGCTAACCCAGCAACACAGCACACTGGCAGGGGGCAGTCCAACTCCTACAGCTTGGTTCTTCTCCTTGGCAGAGGTTTGTCTTGTTGTTCCAGAAGTGATCTAAAGTCTTGGGGTCTGGGTCCCCATATTTATACTACTAAATCCTTTGTCCTCTGAAGGCAGAGGGGCCTGTACCTAGTCCAAACCAGTTCTGTGCAGTACTGGAGCACTTTGTTTACAAGAGTCCTTCTTTCCTTTGGCAGGGTGGGCCAGGGACATCAGACACACCACAGGAGGTGGAGCCAGCATTGTGGGAGGCAGGCACAGCCCTATTCAGACCGAGGTGCTACTCCTCCCACAACTCTACATGCAGATAGGTCTATTCAGCCCAGTGCTGACTCACCCTGTTTCCTGGAATCCCCAGCCCCTGTCACTCACAAAACCAGACACAATACACAAGCTGGCAGAGGCAGGCTGGATGGTTAGGTAAGAAAATACCTACTTTCTAAAAGTAGTATTTTCAAACACAGAATGTTAAAACCGACTTCACTAAAAGATGTACTTTAACATTCTGAGTTCAGGCATACTAAAATAGAATTTCTACCATGTTCCCTGGGTCCGTTAAGATTATACGGTGTTATAATCAAACTGCCCATTCTGGTGTAGGAGGACTGATAGCCTTGCAATAGTGAAAAACGAAAATGGCTGTAATTCACTATTAGGACATGCCACACACACCAGGGCATGTCCTACCTTATACTTACAATGCACCCTGCCCTTGTGCCTACCTTAGGGGTGTCTGATATGAAGAAAAGGGAAGGTTTAGATGTGGGTGCACTTACCCAGTCAGCATGGCAGTACTAGACTGCACACAGGCTCTTCAATGGCAGGCCTGAGACACACTTTACAAGCTGCTTCTCTGGGTGGCACAACCAGTGCTGCAAGCCCACCAGCAGCATTTGATTTACAAGCCCTGGGCACACATGGTGCACTATACTAGGGTCTGACAAGTAAATCAAATAACCCAATCATGGAGTCACTAATCAATACATCAATTTAACATAGTGAGCACTTGCACTGTGGCACTGAATAGAAGTGGCACAGTGCCCAAAGCATCTAAACCAGCAAAACATATATAAAACAGAGGAGGCAATCAGTGAAAATGGAAGGGAGACTCACGCCAATGGTACCAGGTCTAACAATAACCATCAGCATTGTAGCAAAAAGTTGGGGGGGATGACCATACAAAATGTTCACTTCCCTACTCTATTCAAGCACAAAAATCGACAACAATGAGGCTCACATCATTCAGAAGCACATGCAGCATGCATAAGTGCACTGAGATCAATACACAGGCATACATATTTTCACTAAGTCCAACAAAAGTCTATGGATATCGGCACAGCAGTAAGAAACTGCATATCAAGTGTGACAAATTTAGTCAATCTTGAAGCTTCAACTAGTCACATTTACAGTAATTTATAAGCCTATATTTAAATTAATAAATGCAAAGCGAAATTTCACAGAACGCAACAATCTGTAGCTAAAAGTCCAGAACAGGCTGACGGTATCACACTTAACAAGGGGGACTTGACACCCACACATATGGATGGATTCAATATAAATAGAATATTTAAAAAAAGCAATTTCCTCGTCATGATGTTGAAAATGTAACTTTTTATTTTCGTTTGCTGCTTTAAACTCTTCTCTGCTTTTCCGTGCCCTACATTCTCAATTAAATGTCTTAAGTAACAATTTAACTTGCGCTGCATCTCCTAAACCTGTTACATAGCTATTATTCACATCCTAATTAAACTTTGAATTAAATAAATCATTGTAATGAGACGTGCATATGTAAAATAACTAATCATCTGCCTCTGTTATTTATTCATGACTGTCTATTTCTCCATCACCCCTGTACCATATTATCTCATCATCAATATCCACCATCACATGCACTGTACCAACACTATGCTCGCCCCCTCTCTGTCCACTGTCTCGCTGAACGCACCAATCATCTATGATTCACTGCTGCCCACTTGCTTGCCACATAACATCCCTTACAACGATCTCTCTATTTGCCATGGCCACTTGTGATCCTGCTCCTTAAAATCCTGGACTGCCCACCACCATCGTGCTACATGTGCACTTCATACTGCTAACGTTTTTTCCACCATTTTCCTACCACTACACTGTCTATGACTTCCACCATTGTGCCAACCACCATTGTTCTATTTTCCTCCACGACCATCCTAACACTTCTTTATCCCACGCTGTTCCACACTG